>NW_027362762.1:101474491-102674491 GCF_046119375.1 Phyllobates terribilis | reverse complement strand
AATTTTTAAGGCTGAAGGTATACTTAAAGGGCTTTTCCCATGAACAAAGTACATTTTAATCAATAGATCTAGGAGTAAAAATCAGTTCCAAAATTGGATGTATTTAATAAAATGTTCCTGTGCTGAGATAATCTTATAAATGTGCCCCTGCTGTGTACTGTGTAATGGCTGTGTCTGATCGTACAGGAACATGGTCTGATCATACCACATCTCCTGGGCAGGGGAGAAAGCAAAAGAGTATACAGACATTACAGGAGGGGATCACAGATGATTCTTTTTGTGAGATAAAACTTTTCGCTGTCTTTTTTTTAAACAAAGTTTTACCTAAAAGAAAGAATCAGCTGTGATCCCCTGCTGTCCTGTCTGTATACTCTTTTGCTTCCTCCCCTGCCCAGGAGCTGTGGTATGATCAGACCATGTTCCTGTACGGTCAGACACAGCCATTACACAGTACACAGCAGGGGCACATTTATAAGATTATCTCAGCACAGGAAAACATTTTTTAAACACATCCAAATGTGGAACTTATTATTATTCCAAGACCTATTGTTTAAAATGAACTTTTGTTTGTGGGAAAACCCCTTTAAGTCCATCGAGTTCAACATATAGCCTAACATGTTGACTCAATAGGAAGGCAAAAACCCCATGGGGCAGACATTAATAGCCATTAGAGGAAGAATTCCTTATCGACTCCATACGGCAATCAGTCTAGTTCCCTGGATCAATGTTCCATCAGAGAATCTAGTGCCCGTAACCTGTGTTATTATATTTATAAGGAAAGGCATCCAGGCCCTACTTGAATTTTAGTAGTGAAGAAATGGTTACAGGAAGAAAGGGTTGTGAGGAAACAAAAAGGACCCCAACAACTTCTCATTTCTTTTGTATAATGGCTTTTCGACCAAATATTTGTAAAATGAAGATAATATGATGGGAGCCTATGGGTACAGTTCCTTGAAGCAGTGGCCTAATACCACTCCGACTTTCAACTGAGCTGAGCACATGCCGGCATGGCTCTTGATCATATGTGGCTGCCACTATGCCTAAAGCTGGGTATTGGCATTAAATTACTGCCAGGTTAATGGTTTACAGCCGGACAGAATTAAAACATACAAATGTTATTTTCATAGACTGCACTGCTGATCTGTGAGTAACATAAGATCAGACAAAACGTAACCTGGGAATTTTTCATAGGGGAAATCATAGAGATCCTTTAAGATCTCTTTCCGTATAAAAAGACTAATGTCCTAATATTGCACTCAATTTATAGCAGTATGCAGTTTTCCATTCTTAAGCCCCCATACACATCAAACAATTTTGGCCAAACGATTATTCAGACTTATTTCCCTGAGAACACAAGGATTGGTGGAAATACGATGTATCAGATCCTTCTCTCCCCCGTTATCAGGTGTCGGGCAGAATCTGGAGGTCCCTACAGAAGTAGACTGTTGGCTGATCCTTCTGAGGTTCGGTTTACTGTAGTCTAATCTGTATGGGGGCCTTTAGTGGTGGCTGTAGGCTATCACAATTGTATAGTGTAATTCTGTCTTTGCAGGAAATTTGCAGAGCCTCACCCCATATACCTTCATGAAAGAGGACCTGTTGGCCCTTTAGAAAATGTTCCCTTTCCCCCTTTGAAATATCAATGGTGTGTTGGGCCTTCTGTTATTCCTCTTAGAAGTTTATGAATAAATTGACATCTGGGTGTTACCATTCCTCTTGTCAAAGGAGTGTGCCCTGCACAATCTGGCTATGGCAGCACTGATAGGTCACTGTCAGAATGGTAAAGGATACACCCCCAACCAATAACACCCAAATATCAATTTATGGAGACTCATTGGGGAAAATCTGCCACAAATTTTCTTTGAGAATTCAGACAGGAAGTTGTGAGCGTTTCCATTTAATGTGAACATAGCCTTACACCTTCAAAGCAATCACCCAGGGTTTTATTTGGACATCTTGCAAAGGACTGTCTGATTTTTTTTTCTTTAATAGTTTATGAAATTCTCGCAGGTGGTGCACACCGTTTGTAGACTCACTGTGCCACGGGGCCGGGCTTGCCTAGCGCAAGCTAAGCGGCTACCTGGTGTTCACTGGAGCTCCTGATGATGGAGTCAGGTCTGAGCTGCATGTATCCACCAGGCACCACTGCTACGCGGTCCCCAGTACCGCAGCAGCCAACCCCAAGGGTCGGATTTGTTGAATGGGGACACGGGACCTGAGATACCGACAGGCAGGATTTGGAGATTGATAGACAGTCCAGACAATGTGAAATTCATGGATTGGTCCTCGTTCAGACGCAGAGGTCTCGGAAACAGGATCAGGTACCGCCGACGTGGCTTCAGGGATCAGGTATGGCCGGAGCAGCTTCAGGGTCACGTACACACTACACAAGACTACAGGGATGGCACAGGATAAGGAAATAACTATAAACGACTAAGGACAGGGGACCTGGCAACATACAGTTACACACTCAAATGTAGGGAAACTACAAAGGTTGCTCAGGCACCTCCCTAATGGAGAGTGTGCCTTTTATGCAAGATGCCTCACAGCTATTGGTTGCTTTGCAGTTGCACGTTCTGCCCCTTTAAGAACAGGGGAGCGCACGTGCAGTAGACTCGCTGCTGGGAACCTGTGAGGCGTGCAGATGACTACGGGGACGCTGTGGTTGAGGCAGTGAGTATGTCGGCGTCCCCGCATGGAGGAAGAAGGGGACCCATGCGGGGGCGCCGGCAATTGGTGTTACAGTTCGGAATAGTTTGAAACATACTTTACCTAACAGTCTTCTCATGACAACCCTGATGGTTAATGCTGACTGCATATGGCTCATCAAGTTATTATTACAATTGCATATTATATACTGTGATGTAACAGCACTACTATACAACGTCTATTTAATATGGCAATATAATTACTATTAAGTTTAGTGGTATTTTGACATCTCAGGTGCCAGGTCCTCTGTGGCACCACCTTCAACAGACATAGTTAGTGGATAGCTGTATTTACAGCAAAACACAAAGGTTGGCATGTATAATTGCGCTAGATGTCAATGTGCTTACAGTATTTTACTGCAGAACTTAAAAGGTTTTTCCCAAAATATGAAGTTATTCCCTATCCACAGGATAACTGACTGACCGCTGGGGGTCCGACTGCTGAGTCCCCCAGCTATCACGAGATCAGGGCTCTGGACCATGAGGACCGAGCCCTGCTTAGCCTTGGTTTCAATGGAGCAGAAGTTCCCATGCTCAACCTCTGCTTCATGCATTATTTATGAGACAGCTTTCTTCAGTAGCCCCATAGACAATGAATGGAGCGGAGGTTGAGCATGCGCATCAGTAAGTTATTCCATTTCGTATGGATAGCGGATAACTTCATATTTTGGAAATAACCGTTTAATGAACTACCATGTAAATTTAAGCCAAGTTCACAGCAGTCACTGATGCAGAAGCTCCTTCTTTAGTTCTAGCATTAGTTTTCTTCATCATTGATAAGAAAAGTGCTCCACTTGTTTGCCAAAAAGCTTGTCGTCTGGTAAGAAGAGACTGTTTCAAATGTGAAGCGGCAGCTGTTTCCGGCCGGGCTGACATGCATTGAAAGTAATGTTTATTTGATCTCATTGCAGCCTGAATGAACGTGACCACTTGTTGAAGAGACTTGGCAGAAAAACCCCTCCAAGCTTGTTTCGTGCTAATTCCGTCCAGCAAAGTGTATCATGTAAGTATGTGAGCGTAAATAATACGGCCGGCTGCTTCCTGTAGGCAGGTGGGGATTTGATTTTAATTAAACTGCACATCAGGTAGAGTTGATACCAGAGGAAGCTTTTAGCTGGGAGGCTTGAATTTGCATTGTGATCTCTATCTGGCCTCAGGCTAAAGGTAAGCTTTGTTAGAAAGGTAATGGCTGTTATCTTGTGCTTGATAACAGATAAATGCATTCTGCTTCCTATTCTGCACGGGTAATACTAGATACAGGTGAATCAATGAGCATTTCACCCTAAAATGATGCTAACTACCTGCAAATATCAATCCTTGGATCATTCTACTGATGAAGGGATTCTGTACTCCGAGTGATGAGACCAAGATAAATGTTTTTGGAACTGATGACTTCAAAATTGTATGGTGTCGCGAAGATGAGGAGTCCAAAGAAAAATGCATGGTGCCTACAGTGAAGCATGGTGGTGGCAGTATCCTTATGTGGGGCTGCATGAGAGCTGCTGGTGTCGAGGACCTACAATTCGTTGATCGTATCATGAATTCACAGATCTACTGCTTTGTATAGAAAGAGAAGATGCTCCCGTCACTCCGTGCACTTGGTAGATGTGCACTTTTTCAACATAATACAAAACATACATCTGATATATTTCTGAAGGGTGAAAGTGATTTAGTGGCCAAGTGTCTCCTGATCTGAACCCAATCAAACACCGTTGGGGAATTCTGAAGAGACAAGTTGAGTATCACTCTCCATCCAGCATCCAGACTCTAACTGAGGTTGTCCTTGAAGAATGGAAAAAGATAGACATTGCGATATGTCGCCAACTTGTTCATACCATACCTAGATGACTTGGTGCTTAAAAATTATGGAGGTCATCCACAATAGAAGATGCAGTAGTTTTTATTTGGGGTGCACTAATTTTTGCATTAACTAATTTGAGTAAAGCTGAAGATTTTGTAATGAAAATTATATAACCTTACTTTCATGTTATATGTTAAAAAAATGCTCTATGAAACTCAGTCTGGTCAAAAACTTAGAAATTGTTCTTGTGTTCAGTAAGATATTATTTAAAGTCTTAATTTTCAAAGGGGGTGTACTCATTTATGCTGAGCAATCTATCTATATATTATAGTAAATAAATACATTACCCATAATATAATAATTCTGCAGCATCTTTCCTTAGCGGTGTACTGTTCCTCTGCTATTCCTCCTGAAAATATGTAAATAAACTGGTAGTTGGATGTTACCATTCCACTTGTCAGCAGGGTGTTGTCATGCTGGGTATGGGAACGACCCAACGTACGGTGATGGGAAAAGTGGGGAAGCCCAGCAACTAGGGAAAGGGAGAGTGGAGACCCCTAAGTAGATCTTACAACACCCTGACTCCCCTATCATCCCTAAATAGGTTCCGCACCTATTGCCGAGCAGGATACCTTAGCCCTGGCTGACCCTAGCGATAGGCCCTAGATAGGGAGAGGAAGGGGTGTGCACTAGTCAGCCCCCACTGCAACTAAAGACAACCAAGGGAAACAGACAAGGGGATGCACTTAGCTTTGAGAAGACACCAGAGAGATGACGACTACAATCCACAAAGGAACTCCAAGAAGAATCTAGCCGACTGCTAGAATTCCAGACCTGAACAGAGGAATGTACTCTATCACCAGCGATTCCCTGGAGCAACTGAGTGTATTTAAAGATCCAGCAAGGGTGTGTTAATTAGCAGCAGAAGGTGAAGATCACCGATGGGTCCTAGAGAGGGAGGGATGATGAAAGGATCAAGAAGATGTCTGCAAGGCCAAGCGCAGTGACCTTCTACAGCTGGATCCAGAGTGACTGTCTGTCAAACCTGACACAGCCGTGACAGGTGTATCGCCACACAGCACTGGATAATGTCAGGCTCTGTACAGACACACTCTTTTGACGTAGGGAATGGTGACATCCAGTTTTCAATTTAGTTACATATTTCTAGGAGGAATAACAGAGGTGCGGCACAGCTAGGATATATATTCCTCATGAAATACCAATTCTTAGTATTTACTAAAACATAATACACTCTTTTTTATTGCTTACCGACTCGGGGTTTGCCTACTTTAAACTGACCAAACATAAATTAAAGTTTTTTCTTCCAACTGCCCTATGAACATGCGTGTTTAGCTCAGCCCTTTCTGAAGTTCCCCCCACGTCTACAAGCGTATGTTTACGGGCCTCCCAACTGTTTCCAGATAGCAGATGTGGGGGTACAATAGAAACCCTGCATACACAGTAGATTGTCAGAGAAGAGATGGTCTTGTATACAGATCTGAAAACAACAGGAGAAAGTATCTAAAGTGTTATGGAGAGCAGAGTTATATTTAAAACAAGTTATTTTGTTTATGGAATTTCTTGTGACAGCTATGTACTATTCTCCCTTACCGGTGGGGGCATTTGGTCTTCTGATAAAAGTGAACAGTTACTTTATGTGACTGCAGACTTCTGAACCCTGTCTGCATGCGGTGCATATGCTGTCATGATTCACCAGTATTGCTGGTGAGAACAGGTGGTCACGTAACCGCAAGTATACGATTTGCATACTTCCAGTCACATTCTGACTAGACGTACCTGGCTTCTCTCAATACAAGGGAAATGAGAAAGGCTGAGCACTTCTAGTCGGCATTTGACTGCATGTATGCAAATCACATACTTGTGGTCACGGGACCACTCGCTCTCACTGGCAATACCGGTGAATCCTGACAACGTGCGCATCACATAAAGAGACTGAAGACTTTTGTCAGAAGACCGGACAATCCCTTTAACTTTAAATTTACTCTTCAATCTCAACTAGTCCTGTTCTGCACCTTCCAAATTTGTTGATAGAAGGACCTCAAAGTCCCTTTTGTGAATGAAGCGGAGGTGATTATGCTCATCCACCTTTCTATGGGCAAACTGAGTTAGCCGCCTATTTTGATCCACAAAAAGGAATGTAGTGATGGTCGCGTTTGTACTCGTCCGCTCCATTTACTCCGTGGGCTTTGGGGCTCTTGTTCTTGTGAATGGTGGGACCCCCATCAATCATCTACCATGATGAGGCATAATTTCTTGACCCAAAACTGGCCATATACATAATATAAGTGCAGGCCCAAAGGAGTAGTTATCACTGGTGATGTGGATAGTGATACATGTATGGGAATACCTGTATGAGGCTTTTGCTTCTGTCATATTTTGCCTGGTAAAATATGTAAATTACCTAATAATTTATAAATCATAATGTATAATCCCAAATTTACTTGTTACTACAGATTTTATTGGACCCTCATATAATTTTAATATGGTATACTATTCACCAAACTGTACATGGTGGAATCTTTGTGAGGCTTTAGACATCCTTGTAAGAATTGCTGGAAATGAATGGTTTGGGGAACCTTGGACATGTCTTGTGTGACAGTCACTAACAGCTGAAGACGTATGTTTTTCTATAGAGTGTATACATGAAGGGGCATATCATGGAGCAATGACAGGAATAGGGCCGGGGGAGAAGTATAGGATTCCAAAACAGATAGCAGGTTGAACCCTAAAAAGAATGTCATGGAAATCATCTCCAAGCTGGTCATATACATCAGATAGCTGCTCAATGTTCTCTTCTCCGACCCTCCCCCATGCTTCTGCGGGGGTGGAAGATAAGCAGCTGCTAGATAATACCACCTCATATCTCATTTAGAAAAGAAAGAGTTGTAGAAGTTAAAATCAACCAATCTACCAGTCCAACCCTAGTTTACTCCGATCAGTTCATGTGGTTGAGGAACCATTGATCAAGCGATCATCCATCTGCAGATTTTATATCCTCGATATTCCCCATTGGGTCCATGGTACAAGAGATGATAAGAAGCTGCCAGACACCTCTTGGGTCACTTGTTGGCTTTTTCATTTCCCTGACAGCTGCCTTCATCTGCCAGGTCAATAGATATGAAATTGGTGGCATATCCCATCGAAATGGCCGGCAAACTTGTCGTTGACAACCTTTTTTTAGTCAATGTCTGAAATATGAGTTGTTACCCTAGAGTCCATACAACTTATACAAATGCTACTTCCACAGTCTTCCTCCTGGGACGCTCATATCATATGCTTCTTTCTTTTGTTACAATCTGCTATTCTTGAGATATTCTTCCACCCTTTCTCACTTCCTTTTTTTTTCTCTTTTTCAGACGGCTTTGCATTTTCTCAAGAAGAACACGGCGTTGTTTCCCAGTCTCAAGTTGTCCGATCCTATGACACAACAAAACAGAGAAGTGGGATAGAATAACAAAAGACCTCAGTGACTGGTGGTAGAAATAATGAGCTTTGGACAATACTCCTACTGTTAACAGATATTTCACTAAGTTTGGCCGCAGCAGCCAAAAACTGGGAAATCCATTTCTGTGGCCTTTGCCAATAAATTTCTTAACTTTTATTTTTATGTTCCACCAGCAGGACCTGCATGAGATTTCAATTAAACTATGCAGTACAGGTCTGTCTGGGAGCTAGGTGGTTAATATATGTACTTTTTGCTAGGGCGCAACCTGTTAAAAAAATTATTCTTTTGCTGTGTACTGCTTCCGACCTTTTTTTTCTCTACTGCAATTACATGCCTGTCTAGCAGCCACGTTTTTACATAGCTACCACAATGGAATTCTGCAGTTAGGGGCCATTCTTCAAGGGAACACTGTGGATTGAGAAAGGTTTGTGTTAGTAGCAAAAATGAAAAATATGAATTTAAAAGAGGTTTTAAGAATGATCTGTAGCATCTTTCCAACATCCATCCTTGCATCTAAATAGGTCCACTTGGCCACCAATCCTAAGATCAGACCATATAACAAAATTACTAAATGGAGGTTTCCTGTGCTAGGATGAAAACGGGAAAAAATTACACACTAAGCTTGATCAAGCATGAAAAGAAAATCACAAGAAATCCTTTGAGTCAGTAAAATCTTGTTTGCTTCAACAGAAAAGCTTGAAACTTTACATTTTGGTGTCACATTTCCCCATTAGATGGAGGCATGATTTATTGACCTAAAGTTGACCATATATATTAGATAACTACGGGCCAAAAGTTGTAGATGTCATCTGCTGGCCAACATGTCTTGTAGGGAGGCCATACACATTAGAATAATAATGTCAACTAAACTCTTTAATTTCAACCATCTAATGTGTGTCAGGGTTTCCTGACTTTCCCTCAAAAGGCACCAGTCTGGGGCAAAGTAGAATCGACTGTTGGATCTCAACATCCAGGAGTCCAGGAGGGAATGGATTGATTGCCTATCTCAAAGGTGGAAAGCAAAAGAATGCTGAGTTCTGGTTGTCACCTATGAACATTTAGCCATAAATGGGTACCATTTTTGAACAATGCTATAGTAGAAGATATATTTATGTGGACTAGCTAAATCATACATCTGCCCAAATACGAAATAGATCTCCTGACCAGAACTCAGCTGCCTCATATATGCCTACAACGCTAATGAGTTTGCGTCAGGAGACCCACAGTTGGTCCGGACATCATAGTCCTTACTCAGGCCGTAAATTTTGGACATGTGAATCTGTGAATAACCGAACATATGCATCTTATTCATTTCTAGGAGCATAAGACACCTCCACACAGTCTACTATAACTCATTACACATTTCTATTCACTTACATTACGGCAAAACCACTTAGAAAGAATAGTTTATGTTTACGAATTCTGTGTGGACCCATCTTTGAGCTTCTTTATTCCAAGTTTAAGTTTAGATATTTTTTTTTTAGCCGTATACTTACTGTAGACCCTTACAGCTAATCTAAGGTGCATTTAAACTGTGCGATTAGCCCTAAGAACACTTGTTTCACGATAATCACGCAGGCTGTAAACAGGCTGCCGATCACCTGTCGAACGAGAAAACGCTCATTCATCAGGTGAAATAATCTTTTTGTTTGCCCAAAAGATCATCGTTCTTGGCATCACATTGTTCTGTGTGGACATGTCATGCGCTGCTAAGAACAATGGCAGTCCGTGCTCACTCAATGGTGGTCTATGCGCATTTGAAGCGGGGCCGGCCTGTGTAAACATGTTGCCAGTCAGAGGTCATTTAATGCTATACATCGCAGAGTGTAAATGCACCATTAGGCCTCATTCAGATGTCAGTGTTTTTCACGTACACAAAAAAATGGTATGAATATCATCAGTGCCTGGTCCGTGTGTCCGTTTTTACCATCAGTGTCATCAATGTTTTTGATGGATAAAGAAATAAATTATAAAGCTTCTCCTATCCTTTGCAATGTTAAACATGGACAGTACACGAATGCCATCCATGTGCTCTACGTGTTTTTCTTGGACCCATAGACTTTCATTGGCACTTTTCATCGGTGCTGCCGGAAAAAAATAGATATATGTCCATGATTTTTGCATGGACCACGAAAAACAGAGCAGCATAAACTATAATGGCCACATGTTCTATCCTTGAAAAACACAGAATATGTATGAGCAACATGGACGTCTGAATGAGGCCTTAGTATAGGCAATGTTCACATTGTGGATTCGAGTACAACCCAGTGTCAGAAGCAGGGCTGTGGAGTCGGTAAGCTAAACCTTCGACTCTGACTCCTCAGTTTCCATGTCATCGACTCCACGACTCCGACTCCCTCATACATGGCTCATGTTTAAGTGATAAATTTACTGCAGCACAGATTCATCTCAGCTAAAAGTCTAGACCCTTAGATCAGAAGAAGGACAGACATTTATAGGACATTTCATAACTTTCCCAAATTCTTATGAAAAAATATTCCCCACAAACTGCATTGAACTACTGTACCCAATTTATAATATATTTTAGGAGTCAGAGTTGGTCCATTTTAATCCGACTCTGACTCCACTAAAATGGGCTCCGACTCCACAACCCTGTTCAGAAGTGTCTGACGTAATCACCCATGACCGATAGACTCCATTTAATGGGTTTTTACCAAGATTGAAAATTATTCTCTATCCATGGATTGATCCCCAAACAATGAAGCCACCAGACAGATAGACATGTATTATACATAACCACAGTACCGAGTGGGTGTGTAGAATACAAAACCAGTAGACTCATGTGTCTCCACGATACAAAAGGGTAAACGTCCAATTACATGCATTTTCAAAAAAAATGAAATTAGTTACCCTAGTTCACATACAGTAATCATTCAAGGGGGCTAAAATCCACAGTAACAGTCTTAGGGTCCTTTTACATGATACGACCGGTGATCGGTAAATTTACTGATCGGTGGACATTTCAATGCCTGTTAACACAGGCAGACCAAAGCAAACGATGTGGACTGAGCAATGTACAGTATATTAGATCACTCAGTGCGCATAGGCCGCCATAGTTCTCCTGTTTACACATGGTCCATCAGGAAATCAACAGAAGCGTAGCATGAGCGCCATAGAGGTACATTGGATTTGTCTTACCACTCCTTTTGCCCCTTCCTTAGGCCTAAAGGAATAGCATGAATTTTTGCATCTTTTTGCTGGTCTTTGCTAGGCTCATTGTCATTTAAAGGACCATAGCATGAGACCACTTGCACTTTTGACGTTAGTATGCCCACTGGCATCTATTTTTCCTAATTTATGGAAAGTCAGGAGTACATACTATATCCATCTTACCTTCTGACTTTTCTTATGATTCTATGCCTTTTTTTTAAAGTTCCCCGATGAGCCTGTCATACAAAAAAAAACATGCCATTTGGGGATGGCATACTGTGTAATAGGGGCATGGTAGGAACCTTTAATTAAGGACATGTTCCCTTTCAGGATCTGGCCTCTTCACAAGGTGGCATCAAGGTTAAGGCATAGGGAATTGCAGTCTCCCCCTTGCTAGTCAATAATAGGCTTAAAAGTCAATCCCTGTACCTGAAAGTCCACTCATCCCGGGCCCTCTTTGACGCAAACTGGACCCCTACCTGATTGCAGAAAGACAGATCCAATTTACGTCTATGACACCCAACTGTGCTTTGATTGACTTTCTGGTGGACCATACAGATAATTATGCTTAAAGGGGTTTTCCACTATTTAGACAACCCGTTCTTTAATGCAACAGTGCCCCATGTAAAATTAAAACAGCATATACTCATCTTTCGGCCGGTGCCACTTTGTCTGCACACTATGGTGACGAATACCATTTTTTGGAAATCCATATAATTTCATGTCTGCTCCTCTGCATCATGGAGACACATACGTCTAATAGTTTTGTAGGTTCAATTGTACACCCCTGCTTGGTACTGCAGGTACGAACACATGTCAGTCTGTCTAATTGTGCTTTCATTGTTTAAATTGACTAAAGGTGAATATTTAGAGTGTTCAGCCATTTTTTCGCATACTGTAGAATTTAGTCCCGTTGAGTGGAGGCTATTCAAGTTATCGATATTATGAAACCTATTTTTGTGTCATATAGTCATTCGTGCAAACTGTGCCGGATGTGGAATACATTCCTAGAAATCCTTACATATTGTACCCTTGTCACACAATTTGCCAGGAACTGAATTTTGACACTGTATGTATTAACTTTAGAGATGGGCGAATTGGTTTGCGGGACAGTAGTCCATCGGCCAGGTGCCTAGCCGCTGTACGGGAGACTGGCGAATCTCTTTACCTTGCAAGATCCCTGGCGTGGCTTGATGAGACACAGATGACGTCACACTAATGAAAAGCCGCGTCGGGGATCCCAGGGGGTGAGAGATTGGTAGAGCTCCGGTCCAGAGGTCACAGAGCACTGACCTGACCGATGGACCAAAGTCCCGTAAATCGATCCACTCAACTCTTAATTAACTTGCTTTACATTGTTGCTTCATGGTAGTAGCACTTTATTTGGGTGAAAAATGTATTTCAGGGCTTGTCTTTAGAATCTATCCGGCAATAATTAGTACATTTTAAGAACTTGTGTTCTACAATAATATATACAGCACTTAATATATGTATTGGTGCTATTAATCTACCAGTTTTTGGCCAATTGCTTGACTACAAAGCTTGTATGTATCATGTATTACCTTGGAGCTGGCAATTAATTGGAAACTTGGCAGCCTGCTCTTAATAATACCTACATCTCCGCTTCACACTTTTTTAGTAATTATAAGGCTCTTTTTGCTCAATGATATCACAGAGAAAGAACGTAAAACCAACAGAGACAATAAATGGCCACACGTGCCTATCAGTCTCCACATCGGACTTATTGGACCTATCACATTGTGTTACCTGCAGTCTCAATGGACATTTCCTCTATATTTATGACATGTGGTGTTATATTTATTTATGGACTATATATTTTGGTTTACATTGGTTTTGCAAAAATGTAATTAGCGTTCCAAAAATAAAAACAAAAAATTGCCTATGAAGTTGCTGATGTTTCTTGTGAGCAGAAAGGAAATGAGGGTGCCTAAAATTATGATAAGTCACTGGGCATAACTTGTGGGACGGCGTACCGGGGTCCAAATGTTTGCAAGCAAACAGTAATTATTAATAATAATAATCTGATTTATAATTATGTCATAGTACAATTATTTCCAATGTGCTAAAGGATAAATCTGACAGCCTAAAGCAGCAGTGGTCGGAAAGATGATATGAACTGGACTAGCTAAAAATTGGATTTTTGACATTGAAAACATTCTGCAGTGGTTTTCTTTTGTAAATGGGCATCCATATTGACTGTGTAGTTGGGGGTCTGGGCAGTTTATTTAATACTGCTTTATTTCAGACCTACAGTATCCTGCAATTACATATAGATAATATGATGGACTATGAGCATTCTGGCATCATGTATAGTAATCATGATGTCATCATGTAAGGCATGTGTGATATCATTGCAGGAATCGTTTTAGTGTGGTGGCACAGGTAAAGTTTTTACATATCGTATTTTTCGGATTATAAGATGCACTTTTCCCAAAAAATTTTTAGAGGTAAAATGGGGGTGTGTCTTATAATCCAAATGTAGCTTACAGGCTGCGGCGGAGCGGGGTCCCAGTGTCGGTGATGCAGGAAGCTTCTGGCGGCGGTGGCAGGAGTGGAGCGATGCTGCGGGTCCCAGGCTGGTAGGAGGGGGTGTTTGGCAGAGCACGGAGCCCCCGCACTTTCCATGGTTTTCAATGCAGTCGATTTCGGGAAAATGGACGCCGGAGCCGGCGCATGCTCAGATTGAGATCTCGACACAGAGATCTCCTTTTTCAAGATCTCAGCTTCCGAGATCTTAATGTGCTCATGCAGCCATTTTCCTGAATTCCATCGCATTGAAAATCATGGAAAGTGCAGGGGCTCCAGGCTTTCACAAAATGTCGCGGAGCCCCTGCACCGCCAAACACCCCCCCACCACCACTACCAGCCTAGTGCCCGCACCATCGCTACACTCCTGCCTCCACCAGCGTCCTGCCTCCTGGGATCCCGCTCCACCGTCGCCGCCACCCAGGTAAGCTATCGTAAAAGCAGACTATATGACGCACCACCATTTTATTAAAAAAATATTTTTCCTATTTTCCTCCCCAAAACAAACAGGCAATCTCTGCAGGTGTTGCATCTTACTACCGCCTCAAAACATCCAGCCGCAGGGAGTCAAACATATTAGCAGAGCATGCCCAAGAAACTCGGATAACACCCGAGTATGCTCGAATATCACCTTATCCGAGCACGCTCGCTCATCACTACTATTCATTTGTGCACAGCTTTCCCAACTAAAATCAACTGCTTGGAGAACCTGTTACGGTCAGCTAATCATGATGGTGGATCCAATCTGAAAAATTTTGTGATGACTCAACCTCCTTTAACTTCTTTTTTCCTTTTAGACTTGATATTCGGCTGATCTTTTTGAAAGTGTATTATTCCACAGATTGAAATTTTTCCACGTGGATCAGCTGTTCTAGTTATGTGATTTATTGGGACACTTTAATTCTTCGTTAATTGAGGTCACTAACGGTGATGTTCTTTCCCTTGCACTAAGCTATTTTGCATGTGGCACTGAGGCAGAAGTCAATGAGAACTGCATATGGCTCCTATCACTTGGTCATTGACAGCGTGACACAGGGTCGCACTTTATCAGCATTTTAGGACAGTAAAGTAAACTTATGATAAGCCTGGAGTTCCTCCCAGGTCAGGACCCCACATTCTTCCTGCCTCAGTGTATCTAACTAATCAGATTCACTGACCTTGATCTGTGTTTTTTTTGTCTTTTGCACAAACTCGATTCTTCTCCCAGGAACAACCACTGGATATTAAAATGCTCAGCTTTACCTGATATATGAAAATGCAAAAATAAATCTAGATTTTTAATTAAAGATATTCTCTGTATTCTTGATAATTTCATACGTAGAAATACATAGAAAAATATATGGCGACTGACTGATCTGCATAAATTTTTTTCCAAATTGATGGGATTTTACATGTCATGGCATATTGCCAAAACAGATAATGGTATTGTCTTCTAATAACAACCCCTCTGTTGGGCATCATCGAAGTCAAAGACGTCAGCTCTCGCTGTTACAGATCTGGCCAGTCCATGAATGGATACTACTGGGCAATTGCAGGGGGAAATTTACAAATTTCTACCATGTTCCATCAGATACCTATTGTGGAGAAAAGTACTGGGATCCAATGTCTTAATCATTGAATTCAAGTTTTTCATTAAGTTCCATTGCCCCGGATTTATAAAATCTGGCCCCTCGCCATGCGGTCTGCCCTTATTAACGTGTGACAGAATGACTGGTGGTAAAGAGCTCACTGATATCAGCGCGGTCCTGTAATTGGAGCTATCGGTGTAACCAGTCAGGTCATAACATTCCTTCCCTCCTAAATATTCCACCATTACCTATGAGTGGTATTATTGAGTAGTGGAAGGTGTTACAGATCCAGGTGGTGGAAGCTCTGTGCTGCGGTGCAAGGAGGGACCAGAGGGGCGTGACTAAGTGCCTACTCGGCCTGACCAAGGTCGCACGGTGGCTCAATCAACTCCGTGAACCAGGGAGGGACCGAGCAGGGGGACCAGGTGCCACTCTGGGACCGACTTTGTATGAGAGCAGGTGACTCCCACGGGTCAGATGGCAGGAACTGACCGGTACAGCAGATGAGCACAGCAGGAAGGCTGACGGGTGGTCGAGGTAGACAAGCAGGCTGATTTGGCTGATAGCCAGACGGGCTGAAGCAACAGTAAGAATCATAGAGCAACAACCTTGCACGAGCACCTCCATATTGGAGGAGGTGCTTTAAATAGGGAAAGTCCTCCGGCCATTGGCCAGGGACTTTTTAGGATGGCGCGCGCGGCCCCTTTAAGACGGAGGGAGCGCGCTTGCCCTAAGCACAGTGCCCGGGAAGCTCCATGCACCAGCAGCGGCAACAGCAGGGAGGCCGGAAGACGCCGGACCAGGAGCGCAGCGGTAAGGGGAACGGCGTCTCTGCCTGGCAGGGGGCAGAGACGCCGATGCTACAGAAGGAACCACAGAAACTCAGACACAAAGTGGAGACCACGTAAATTTACAGAGCGGGGTCACTGAATTTTGAGTAGCAGAGGGCAGAAACGTTACGAACGCTCTGCTGACTCCATAACTGCAGAGTCCAAACCTCCTCTGGTATTAACATCAGCACAAAAACAGTGCACTGGGAGCTTCATGGCGTAAGTCTTACCTCACCAAGCAAAATGCTGAGCGTCAGATGGAGTGGTGTTAAGATGCCACCACTGGACTCTGGAGCAGTGGAAATGTGTTCTGTGGAGTCACAAATCATGTTACTTTGTCTTGCATCTGATGGACAAGTCTGGGTTTGGAAAATACCTGGAGAACGTTACCTGCCTGACTTCATTGTGCTAACTGTAGTTTGGTAAAGGAGGGATAATACTTTGGGGTTGATTTTCAGGGATTGCCATAGGCTCCTTAAATCTAGTGACTACCAATACATTTTGGAGAATTGTAGTTTTTAAATTTGTGGGAACACTTTAGAGAAAGCCTTTTTCTATTCCCCAAGTGCACAAAACAAGGCCGCTTAGAGCTTTGACTTCACCCCAATTGAACAACATTGGGATGGACTAGAATGTTGATTGTGAGCCTGGCCCTCTTCTCCAGCAATCCATAGCTCCCAACCATCCTGTATTTGGTGGGACTGTCCCGATTTGAGGGCTTAGCCCTGTGTCCCATCACATCTCTGACATCTTTGTAGCTCCTCCCTGTGAAGTGCAGAATTAAACTTAATTTACTTTACTCTCTGTCAGGTCCCCTGCTCATTTACTGGCATGGTCTTCCTTCCCAGGCTGCAGCTCTGCTAATGAGCCACAGCTCATAATGTTGCACATAGGAGACTTTAGTAATCTTGACTTCTGTATCAGGCTCCACAAGCAGAGACTACAAGTACATTAGATACAGCAGTGTATACTTTGTACTTGTATTCTAAAGTGAAAAATGTCATATTATTGTTCCTATAAAACTAAGATTTTTATTATAAGAAATTACAAAAGTGTATTTTTCTTTTCATGTGAGAGCCTCCCTGAGGTCTCAAACCCGCAACCCTCAACATGCCAGTCAGGAGCTCCAGTGATGCCATCAGCAGAGTTTTCTATACTTGCATCAGTTATAGCAGCTCTGACTCCACAGATTCCACTGATACATTGCACACAGCAGTGGATTTCTATTGTATTTCTAGTTTGAAAATAAGAGATTTTTTTTTCTTCCTATAAAACTACAAAAAAAAATTATGAAAAACTTTTGAAATATTGTCACGTTTAATGCACTTTTTTAAAAATGCTAACCATCACAAATCAGCAAATAACACAGACATATTTGGTGTCCCTGTAATCGTAACGACCCGCAGAACACAGGGATCAAATTATTTACGGAGCTCTGTAAATGGCGTAAACAAATGGCGTGATTGATATTTTTTCTCTATTAAACTTATAAAAAATGTATTAAAATGTAATAAAAACGTAACGCTGAGGCCGTGTTCACACGTAGATTAAGTGCTGCGTTTTCTCTACTGCTTTTTTCTGCATGTTTTCTGCAAATGTCCGCAGCACACGATGCAATAGCAATATTCTCTTGATTATTGCGTTTCTTTTATGCCTTTTCCCCCTTATTTGATGCGATTTTGGTGCAAATGTGAAGACACGTTTTTAACGCTTTTTTAATAGTAGAGAAAAGCTTTGATTCTGCACTTAAAAATACAGCAGTGTTTTTTTCTTCGTGTGTTTTTTTTCAGAAGAAACTTATAGAGAAAAAATGCACCAAAACCAGCATCTTCAGACCACAGAGGGCAGAGATTTCATGGAATGACATTCACTTCGCTTGGACATTTAGACTGTATTCACATGTAGCATAAATACTGCGTTTTTTTCTGTTGTTTTTTTGCACAGAAATTCTGCTCTGTTTTAGGGTTCTTTCACACGTTAGTGTTTCCAGTACATGTGGTGACAGTTTCCACACGTACCGGAGACACTGACACACGCAGACCCATTCAAATCTATGGGTCTGCGCACGTCAGTGTGTTTCCATGAACCGTGTGTTTGTGTGCTCCACAAGCTGACATGTCCGTTTTTGGCCGACAGCACAGATCACATGGACCCATTCAAGTCATCCGTGTAAACACGTACCGCACACGGATGCCATCCGTGTGACACTTACTGGTGCTTGGGAATCAGCGGTACAGTTAGCGCTGTTCCCAAGCGCTGGGTGCTGAACGCTGCCCTCATCATGGTTCCCTGTCGACACTGTGATCAGCACCAGCAGGGACAATGGTAAGGGTAGTAGTGTCTGCTCCCAGTGTCTCCACCTGTAAAAATAAGAATGAAATAAAAAAATCCATGTACTCACTTAAGTGTCCCCCGCTGTAATCCATGCGACCGATCAGCAGAGGAGCCGGGGAGAATGACTTCTGCAGCGAGCAGGCCCCGAAGCTGCGCTGATCTCATGAGCGGTGTCCTGTCACTCACTGAGCGCAGGTGCGGGGCCTGCTCGCTGCAGGAGTCATTCTCCCCGGGTCCTCTGCTGATCGGTCGCATGAATTACAGTGGGGGACACTTAGGACAGGTGAGTATATGGATTTATTTATTTTATTCTTATTTTTACAGGTGGAGACACCGGGAGCAGAATACTACTCTCATCATGGTCCCCTACTGGTGCTGATCGCAGCGACAGCATGGGACTATGGTGAGGGTGTAAGGGACTCAGGGTAGTAGTTGTGGCCAACGGCTGATGTGTTCCCATACCCTGGTCCCCTGACAAAGATAAAAGTACACATTTTCCCATGTTGTGTGTGTGGTGCAGAACACTCACATCTGGATCATAGATCTCTGCCGTCTTCAGTCTTCTCATCTCAGGAACGGCCGCACACACATTTAAGGAGTTCTGTTCCATTTTATAAAAAAGAGCTTTACTAGAACATTGGTAAATATCTTCATACAGCACATTACATTGCATACCGACTCCACCAGGGTCACCGTTCGACACACCGCACGTAGAGATGTTCAGTGTCCATTTGTCCCGAGTTGTCCCTTTCATAGTGAACACTCCTGGTCTATAAGACCCTTGCAGTAGTAAGAATCCCTGTACGGACTGTTTCCCGTCCAGCTTCCCCTTCTCTGAAGGCTTGTGGAGACACAACTCACTGTGAATCCTATGGACCGTAGGTCCCGAACGTACGGAAATGTCTATTCAGATTATCTGAGTACAGGTAATTGTCTCTGCTGGACAACTTGTGCCAAAGGTGCCCCCTGGACCACCAACTGTACTTGTCTTACATCTTTCTCTTTCTCCCAGGAACTGACTGCAACCAGGAAACTGCTCTCTGATCCACTGTATCAGCTCCTCCCACACTCAGCAGCTCCCAAACTCCTTAACCCTTTCCTACACTACCCTCTACTAACATGTAGGGCAATTAATCATAAAACATTTTCATATTGCAAACAGGATACGGCACCATATGTACACATACAGACAAGGTGCATGACCAGATCCTGGTCACCCTCTTACATTTCCTCCCTCCTTAAACATGGTCGTCCCGACCATGAGAGCACCTGTACAAACCCAATGCACATTTAAAACATTCGACACATATATTTATATTAAAACACACAATATATTAATTCACTTTTTCTTGTCTTCTTGGTGGTCAATCTTGACCTCGGTCCCACTCGGTTGGGACCCTGGAACACAAAGTTCAAGTTCTTTTGGATATGAGTCCGTCGGACTCCGGTCCCCTTGCTCCTGGGACCAAAAACAAATAAACACACAAAAAAAATTTTTGTCCACCACAGGCCCGCTGGCCAACAAATCCTGCTCCGACAGTCCTGGAGCAGTGACCCGGCTCGATCCTCAGGTCGTCCTGACAGTTTCTCCCCCTCCCTCCTTTTACTGGGTACGGTCCCGTTGAAGACCATGAACCGCTCGACAGTTCTTTACTAGGACACAGTCCATGAAGCAGTTGCGCACAGTCCTTTGTTAACCCTGTTAGGGTTCAGTCCCGTAATCCAGCAGGGGAATGCGCAAACGTGCACAACAGAACTTGGAGAGGGAAAAACACACACATAAAAAAATTATCTTCTGGCCGTCCGGCCAGCACCATTGCTCCATGGTGCTATAAGGGCTGGTTGCCCTTTAAGAGACGCGGAACAGTCTCTCTTTAGTGACCGCATCCTGAGCCACCTCTGGTCATCACCAGACTGAACAGGGGCTCCTGCCCCTAGGAACGCAGAACAGTTCCTTATCTTCCTCCGTGCAACGAGCACAACCAGATGCTTTCCCTTTTTTTTCTTTTTAAAGCAGCCGCTCACTCAGGGATTCCCCTGGGACCACCGTAGTGGGCCACTCCCTGACCCTGGATATAGATGATGGTGGTCCTAGAGGACGAATCACTGGAGACCGATCCTCCGTTGTTGCTCCGGCTCCTTGTCTCCGATGCTGACATGCTCGAGGCTCCCGACTGCACGCTTCCCTGTGAACCGGCCGTTGCCCCCACTGACTCCAGCGCAGGGGATCCCCCTCTGGAGTTTACTCTGTCACTCTGGCCCACAGCCAGCTGTACTGCGGCCACTACCGTCGGCCGTACAGGCCGATCCATCGCCTGTTCTTCCCTGTCAGACAAAACGGTGACGGCCACTGCATACGGGCCTCGGGGCCCACGTTCTTTAATGAACCCAACCCGGTTACCTATAAACAAGAGACCGGGGGTGTCAACAGACCCTTGGTTGACGTAGACCTTCTCGCCGTTCCCCACTTCCTGTAGGAACCCGTAGCCGCGGGACAAGTCGAAATGCCGCACGATGCCGCTAGTCATCCGGCCGGACATCGCTCCTCCCCCCGGCCTCTGCAGCTCTTCGCGGATGCGGCGCTCCTGCCTCTTTTTCTCCGCGATTACCCCGGCGATCCACAGGGTCTCCTCTTCCCCAGGGGCTCTTACTACTTCCTGGTAAGAAGGGGGTTGGGGGCTGGGGACAGGGCCCGCATTGGGACTCACTGCTACCACAGTCATCGGGGCTGGCTCGCCGTCACTTGATGGCACCTCCGCGGTCGTTGCTTCTCCGGCCGCTTCCTCCTGGACCGCTTCCTGTTTCTCTCTGGGGCTTGCGACCACGAGCCCCTTTAAGGCCTTTGCAAGGGAGATGGCATCCTCACGCGGATCGTGGAAGGGGTACCAGCCTGGTACGAATAGTAAGCCGCTCTCTACGGGATAGTCATGGAGGTCAAAGACCCCCCAGCGACCTCCTGGGCGTCCCTCCTTCTCTTCGCGCTCCCTGTGCCGGCTCCACTCCATCCTCCCGCAGCCGCCACGATGAGCCATCTTGTTATGCTGTCGCTGCTTCTCCGTTCCTTTCAGCAAAGGCGCCGCACTGCTCATCACACGAGATCCTTTTTCAAGACTCCGCCCCTCCATGGGCGGGGCTGCCTTCGGCAAATCTTCCCACTCTGTCTCTGGGATCTTCAGTGGTAGGCGGAACTTCTTCCTTCGCCGCGCCCACCGTGGGTGGATACCGCTCACAGGGGGCTGTAATCTCCATCTGGGCCGGCGTCCATACCATACTGCTTTCCGCGCCGTTTTGTGCTCAGGACGCCCACGATGGGCGGGACCTTCACCAATCTCCGCGCCATCCTCCGCCATCTTTGGACTCACGTTACCGGCCACCATCTTGGCATCGACATGTTCATTCGCAATCTCATTTCGTACATTCTTCAATTCTCTCCGCTGCATTTGTTTATCTTCAGGCGCCTCATCTGCGCCGCGGGTCTTCTCCACCCCGCTCTCTTCATGCGAGGTACTCGCATCCTGCCGACTACACCAATTTTGTAAGGGACTCAGGGTAGTAGTTGTGGCCAACGGCTGATGTGTTCCCATACCCTGGTCCCCTGACAAAGATAAAAGTACACATTTTCCCATGTTGTGTGTGTGGTGCAGAACACTCACATCTGGATCATAGATCTCTGCCGTCTTCAGTCTTCTCATTTCAGGAACGGCCGCACACACATTTAATGAGTTCTGTTCCATTTTATAAAAAAGAGCTTTACTAGAACATTGGTAAATATCTTCATACAGCACATTACATTGCATACAGACTCCACCAGGGTCACCGTTCGACACACCGCACGTAGAGATGTTCAGTGTCCATTTGTCCCGAGTTGTCCCTTTCATAGTGAACACTCCTGGTCTATAAGACCCTTGCAGTAGTAAGAATCCCTGTACGGACTGTTTCCCGTCCGGCTTCCCCTTCTCTGAAGGCTTGTGGAGACACAACTCACTGTGAATCCTATGGACCGTAGGTCCCAAACGTACGGAAATGTCTATTCAGATTATCTGAGTACAGGTTCTTCTCTGCTGGACAACTTGTGCCAAAGGTGCCCCCTGGACCACCAACTGTACTTGTCTTACATCTTTCTCTTTCTCCCAGGAACTGACTGCAACCAGGAAACTGCTCTCTGATCCACTGAATCTGCTCCTCCCACACTCAGCAGCTCCCAAACTCCTTAACCCTTTCCTACACTACCCTCTACTAACATGTAGGGCAATTAATCATAAAACATTTTCATATTGCAAACAGGATACGGCACCATATGTCACATACAGACAAGGTGCATGACCAGATCCTGGTCACCCTCTTACAAGGGCAGAGTTCAGCACCCAGCACTTGAGAACAGCGCTAACGGTACACTGATTCCCAAGCGTCTGTACGTGTGCTCCTGATGCACACGGTTGCCACACATGGACATCTCCGGTACTGTTTTTTTCCGGTACCGGAAATATCCGGACCTGTGAAACTGCCCTAACTGTCCTAACTGTCCAAGCAAAGTGGATGTGATTTCATGAGAATTGTGCCCCCTTGAGATCTAAAGACGCCGCTGAACTGTGCAGATTTGGTGCTTTTTTTTTTTCTCGTCTATTTGGAGTTTAAAAGAAAACTCATGTAAAAACTACAGATACTTTATTAAGAATCAAAGCTTTTCTGTACTATAAAAAGCAATTAAAAAACGCAGCTTCACATCTGCACCAAATACGCATTGGGAGGTGTGAGCAATCAGTGTCTGATCCCACAAATGTTCTACTGGATGAACGGGCAAAAATTCCCACAGACCCCTCCAAAATCTTATAGAAAACCTTCCCAGAAGAGTGAAAACTGTAACAGCTGCAAAGGCGGAACCAACTAAATATTAATGTCTATGGATCTAGAAAGGGCTATCTTAAAATTTCCTATAGGTGTAATGTGTAGGTGTCCAAATATATTTGTCCATATAGTGTATAAAATAGATAAAAAGGGATGTGGCCCCAAAAATGCCTTTAGGCCCAGAGCTCAAATGTTTATTCCCTCCTTGACTTACTGGACATACCTAAGGAAGAGGCCCCTCGGTTTGAGAACATCTGGTGGACTGTAATGCAGTCATCCTACAAAAGGCTTCTGGTAATGTGAAATGACTGTTATTCACTTATTCTACACTAATAGGGTGTGTGCACACAATGTCTTTTTGAGGCGGGTGAACTTGCCAAGTTTTTCAAGAGGAAGGTGCTTGAGGAAACGCCAGCGCCTTTTTTCTACAAGTATTTTTTTTAGAATTTCTTTACATGATCCCTGAACGCTTTTTCGACATTTTTGTCCCCCCCCCGGTGTTTTTTTTACTGCGTTTTCTGAGGAGGCGGCTTTTTTTACTGGCATTTTCCAGTTGCTTTTTTTAACTCCATTGAATAATGAAGAAACTGCTATCTTTTTTTTGGAGCAAAAACACTGGCAAAACACTTAAGAAGATACCCAGACAACTTTTAGGTGAATTTTTGAGCCTTTCCATCAGTGTCGGTGTGCTGCCCTGTTTTACAGACGCATTGAGCATGTCCTATTCTAATCCTCTAAATCGGATCAGAACAGGACATTCTCTGACCCTCTTAGATCTCATTCTCAGATCCGTGATTTTCATGGATGTGTGAATGGATGTATAAAACTCTACAAGTCCGTGGACCATCCGATAAAAAAATCTGACATTTCACACAAATGTGAGAACGCAGCCTAAGGGATTTTACAGATAACATTATCACTCCAAGTCACACAGTGCTGATACAGAATAATATTTACATCCAGGCACTTACCGCTGACGTCTCATCTGATCAGAGTCGGTTTCTGCTGCTTCTTCGCCGTCTGGTCAGACCTTCATGTCAACATCTCCCAGCCACAACTCGTCTTGTCATGATGATCTCCAGCCTAGAAAATAACAAGGTCACATATATTGTATATATACACGTGTCTCCCCCGCACTGCCCCCCTGAATACAGATCTGTAACCCCCCCATTAATATACTATTAGCCACTTAGTAATCAAAATATAAAGTGATAAGCAGCACTGTGCCCCCCATTAACTATAATCTCCACCGGCCAATAATATAAATTATTCAGTCTCTGTGACTCTCCCCAATTAACTGTAAGGCTATGTGCACACGGAAAACATACAAGCACCCCCATCATTGCTCTGTCCCAGCACCTCCATCATTGCTCTCTCCCAACACCCCCGTTATTGCTATGTCCCAGCACCTCCCGTCATTGCTCTCCACCAGCACCCCCAACATTGCTCTGTCCCAGCACCCCTGTCATTGCTCTCCCAGCACCTTCATAATTGCTCTCTCCCAGCACACCTGCCATTCCTCTCTCTCAGCACCCCCGTCATTGCTCTCTCCCTGCACCCCTGTCATTGCGCTCTCCCTGCACCCCCTTCATTGCTCTGTCCCAGCACCACTATCATTGCTCTCTCCCAGCACCCCCATCATTGCTCTCTCCCAGCACCACTATCATTGCTCTCTCCCACTCCCCCATCATTGCTCTCTCCCAGCACCCCTGTCATTGCTCTCTCCCTGCACTCCCTTCATTGCTCTCTCCGAGCACCCCCATCATTGTTCTCGCCCAGCAACCCCCGTCATTACTCTCCCAGCACCTCCATCATTGCTCTCTCCCAGCAACCCATCATTGCTCTCCCAATCCCCGTCATTGATCTACTAATCCCCATCATTGCTCTCCCCGCCCCATCAGCCCCATCACTGCTCTTCCCAGTCCCACCATTGCTCTCCCCAGACCCATCAGCGCTCTCCCCAGCCCCATCAGCCTCACCATTGCTCTCCCCAGCCCCATCAGCCCCACGATTGCTCTCCCCAGCCCCATCAGCCCTACCATTGCTCTCCCCAGCCCCATCAGCCACACTATTGCTCTCTCCAGCCCAATCAGCCCCATTATTGCTCTCCCCAGCGTTTCAGTAAAAAAAAAAAAAAACACTTACCTCTCTGCCCGTTCCCCCACAAGCTGCAGCATCACTGCTCTTCCCAGCCCCACCATTGCTTTCCCCAGACCCATCAGCGCTCTCCCCAGCCCCATCAGCCCCTCCATTGCTCTCCCCAGCCCCATCAGCCCCACGATTGCTCTCCCCAGCCCCACAAGCCCCACCATTGCTCTCCCCAGCCCCATCAACCCCATTATTGCTCTCCCCAGCGTTTCAGTAAAAAAAAACACTTACCTCTCTGCCTCTCTGCGCGTGCCTGTGTGAGGGAGGAAGTGGCGGGCAGGAAGCAGAGGACGGATCTCTGCAGCTCCGGGCCCCCCGGCGCAGCTGCACCAGCAGCGGTATGTCCGCCCCTGGACTGCTATGGCCCCCCCCAGCTCACGGGCCCCATAGCAGTCACGTGGTCTGCCGCCATTGGCTGTACGCCACTGCTTTCCATTGACTTCTATTATAAAATATTGAGTGTCTTCAAGTTGGAAACACCTGACATATGCTCCTCTCAACTATTTTAACTGCTTGACATTTTTGGAAACCTGATCCGGTTAAAAGACCCACAAAATCCTGAATATATGAACAGCAAGTCGTTTTTACACAGAAATGCTCATTCTTTTGGGCGTTTTTTGAGTTTTAAAGCGGTTTTGGGAGTGGAACTCGTCTGAAAAAGATGTTGTGTGTTCAGACCCTTAGGAAACCATTGGAATCATTGTTTATAGGGGAGAATACTTCTGTATTACAACCTATACAGACGCGGCTAACAGCGGTACACAGTGATGGAACTCTATAGAGACCCCATGTTGTGTCCATAGTTAAGGATTTGTTGTTTGTATGATGCAAAAAAGATTTTTACAGCACATTTGCTCCTATTTATGCAGTTTTTTTCATTATTATTTTCGCATCTACCATCCTATTTGGGGCTCCTGCATCTCCTATTGCACATTCATATAACAAAATGATATGGTTTTGCAGGATAATTTTGAGATAATTGAGATGTAAGGGATATAAGGTGCATTTACAGTTCATTGATTTGTTGGCTGGAGATGAAAAGATTATCTTCTGCTGAAATTAAAGCAGAAATGTCTAAACGGACATTCTACCCACCTTGTATTTATCCCGTGAATGTTCCCTATGAACCCAGCAAACTGCAGAGACCTCCGGAATAAATGACGGTTTGTTATAATTGCCTAATACCAACAATTTTGCTAACTGGATTGAATTAAAAGGCAATAACCAAAGTATTTGGAAGCAAACGGTAAAGCTTTACTTGTTATTTGCAGATGGGATCTTGCCCTCATTCACCACTATTTATTAAAAAGGAGACCTGTTATTTCAGTAAAAAATACTTGTGGTTATATCCTGAAGAAGAAGTGTGTCAACCTCGAAACGCGTCGATAATAAAACCGCAATTATTACAGTTCTTGTGTATCCTGGACCCTTTTCATCAGTTCACCAGTAGTGCAGAAAAGTCCAGATTTTTTTTCTTCATCACATCAGTAAAAAATACTTGTGACCCATGAGATAACAATTCTGGAGACTCCATGCTTAGAAATCTGCATTGTGCTAGTGCTCTGTAATTCCTTCTAGAAATGATCCTAATATGATTAAAATGGCAACTGGGTGTTACTATTCCTTTTAAAGGGGAATGTCTCTACACAGTCTGACACTGGCAGCCCCGATTGGACAGTATAATGGATGGGCAGGGACACGCCCCCAACTGGTAACTCCCAGCTGTCAATTTATTCAAATATTTCTAGGAGGAATAACAAAGTAACTGCATGACACAGAGGTCCCCAAAAAAGATGATCCAGAATTGTTATGTTATGGGGAATAGAAGTATTTAGTAAAATAAAAAAGTCAGGAATCTTGATAAGTCATCTTCAACCCCTTGGTGCATAAGAAGTAATTGTAGGTTCACATGTGTGGAACAGGCTTGGGAGCTGAGCCTGCTCCACATGAGGCAGATGCCGGCACCTTTATACAGCCGGCAGCTGACTGTAAATGGCTAGGTCAGACCAATGCTGTTTAGCCATTTAGATACCACAGTCAATTACTGACAACTGCATTTAAATGGAGTAATTGCCAGTGCGCATGATTACAGGCATCTGATAAGCTCCCGTGGCAGCTGGGGGCCTCCATGGCTGCCATCTTGGTACTTCTGTAAAGCTCTGTAAGGGCTCGTGCACATGGCCGATTGTCTTGGGCAAGTGCTATCTGTGGTTTTCACATATAGCACTCATACCCATGGCATTTTATGGGGCGGCACACGTGTTAAATATTTTTCTAGGACCGAGGTTCCAATTTTGCTTCGAGTGTAGAATCTAAGTCTGAAGTGCAGGTCTATGGGTCTGTGAAAAACTTTGGACCACACTTGGATGGCATCCAAGTGTGGTCTGATTTTCACGGACTAACAGAATGGAGAAAGTAGAGAAACTATTTTTTTCTTCTGTCCACATCCAAGAAAAACTGATGCCACTCTGCTCAAACTTTGATCAGAATAATTGGTTTGTTTTTCTCGGACAGAGAGAAAACTGTAGTGTGACCCTACCCTGAAGATCACACTACATATTGCATACTGTGTAATTGCATCATAGAACAAGTGATCACACAGGTTCAAATCCTCCAGGGAGATTAAAAAAAATAAAGTAAAAAATAAAAAATTATAAAACATATTTTCAAATATTTAAAAAATATAAAAATTAGAATCTCCTTCCCATTTCCCAGTTTAAAAATAAAAAATAACCGCATCCATAAAAGTCCAATCTATCAAAATATTAAAATAACTAACAGTGACGTAAAATGAGAAAAACATTGTATCGGTCCCAAAATCATATCAGTACAAGCTCCAGTTTGCCACACAAAAACTCAGTCTTCACAATGCTCCATTGCCAGAAAAATAAAAAAAAGTTATGGGTCATGAAAAATGGTGTCAAAAACGAATTATTATTTTTTTGCAATTTTTTAAACTACTAAAATAATAATAAAAATATTGGTATTACTGTATATTCACTGACCTGAAGAATCATATTGCCTGGTCATTTTTACCAGACCACAAACGTCGTAAAAATTAAACCTAAAACAATGTCAGAATTGTTATTTTTAAACTATTTCATCCCACTTGGAATTTTTCTTCTTCAGTTTTTAAGTACATTTTATGGTAAATTGAATAGTGCATTAAAAACTTCAATTCATCCCACATTGAACGATCCATCATAAGGCTATGGTGATGGAAAAATGAAAAAATTATGGTACTTGCAAGAAGGGGAGGAAAAAAAAGAAAGCGCAAAAATGATTGGCATAAATCACACAATCCAATAAAATGTTGACAATGTGATTTATTTTTATTATTTTTTAATGGCCTTCAGCTCGATCTCTATCCATGGCAACTTGATGGATGCTCTGTAGAAAGATCGATCTTGTGCAGCCTAGATAGGTCCACCGGGGTCTCCTCCAGCGGTATCTTGATAGTATCAAGCCATCAGGTGCTGGTCTTCTTCTTTGCCTTGTTCCTTCTCTTCTTCAGACCATGATGTCCTTCTCCAGTGATTGCTCTCCTCATATGATGTGTCCAGAGTAGGCAAGTCGTAGCTTGGTGATCATTGCTTCAAGTGAAATGTCTGGCTCGATTTTTCCAAAATTGATTTGTTTTTTCTTCTTGCCATCCATGGTATTGATAAGATCCTTCTTCAGCATCACATTTCCAAGATGTTGATTCTTCTTCTGTTTAGCTTATTTATCGTCCAGGTTTCGCATCCATATGTTACTACAGAAAAGACAAAACTATTTACGAGCCGTGTCTTTGTTGCCAGTGAAATGTCCCTTGATTTGAAGACCTTGTCCAGTGACTTCAATGCTGATTTGACCATAGCTATTCTCCTATTGCCTTCCAGTGCCGTCACTGCATCTTGAGTGAACATTGATCCGAGTAGGCTGAGCTTTGAGCTTTCCATCTTGACATTCTGTTATAAGTCCTTCATTCCATCTACGCTAGTTGCTATCAGTGTTGTATCATCTGTGTATTTAAGATTGTTCATCCAGAAATTTTGATTCCTTCTTCTCTTTCCGCTAGTCCAGCCTTCCTGAAAATAGCTTCAACATATACCGTTCAACATATATCAAGCGCAAAGTGTCATTCACTTTAGTCATGCTGATCCTGTAAACTAATATGGTGTCTGACCGACCTTACTACAATGTAATGTATAAGCCCTGTATACTGTAATGTGGAGACTCGCATGCTAAGTATGTCATTTACCAGCAGCATTAAAAGTAAGCGGATAGACAGCGATGTTCTGTATCCACATCTATTTTGGGGATCAGTCCGGAGCCGTAATTCATCTTTGTTTTCTTTTGAAATCCTATTTTTGAGATGTCGGCCTAGTCCAGTAATGTGACTCATGTGACATGTTTATGCTGGAAAGAAGACAAACCAGTGATATATAGGATAGCCGCCAATACTGGAATGTATTATGTCAGCTGGGACTGTCTTTCAGCTCTATGGGGCGGTGGCATTTCTCATCTGACATTTTATAAATGATTAAAGTTGACCCGATGAAACTTTATTTCTTCTTTCCTCTAGACGTAGAGGATGCTCCCTCGTCACTGTTGCAGGCCCAGGTGTAAAAAGATCATTAGGAAGATCTCTGTGCTGTACAGTATATTTGTACATAGTAATAAGATTGCCCTTAAACTTTAGTTTTTCCAAACTGAATAACCCCAAGTTTGATTACAGTTCATCCATTCCCTTAATAACCTTGGTCGCTCCTCTCTGCACCCTCTCTAGTTCAGCCACTAGAACCCAACAATTGTACACAGTATTCTGTGTGGGCACACCAGTGATATCAGTCTAATGTGTATAGGGGTCTTAAGTTAAATGTCTTTTGATTTAGGGGAAAATCGCTTTATCACTGGGCAGCACGGTGGCTCAGTGGTTAGCACTGCAGCCTTGCAGCGTTGGGGTCCTGGGTTGAAATCCCACCAAGGACAACATCGGCAAGGAGTTTGCATGTTCTCCCCGTGTTTGCATGGGTTACCTCTGGGTTCTCTGGTTTCTTTCCCCATTCCAAAGACTGATAGGGAATATAGATTGTGAGCCCCAATGGGGACAGTGATGATAATGTCTGTAAAGTGCTGTGGAATTAATGGTGCTATATAAGTGAGATAAATAAATATTCACAGCATAGGTGATAAATGTCTTGTTACTGAGGGTTTCATCCTTGGAAGCCCCACCAATTACTAGAACAAGGGTGCTTATTAGTGATGAGCGAGTATGTTCGGTTAACCCTTTCGCCGAGTATACTCGGGCGAGCACCTATTATCTTCAGCGTGCTCGGGCTTTAAGTTTTCGTCGCTCCGTGAACATGATTTGCGACTGTTTGACAGATTTAATACATGTGAGGAATGCCTGTTTTTCCAGCGTTCCTCACATGTATTAAATCTGTCAAACAGTCGCAAATCATGTTCACGGAGCGACGAAAACTTAAACGAGCATTCTATAAATACTCGGTGCTCGGCCGAGTATACTCGGCGAAAGGGTTAACCGAACATACTCGCTCATCACTAGTGCTTATTCCTCGTTCTTTCTCAATGATTTGAAACTTCTTTTGTAGGAACCTCTTATAAGTTGAGTATAATTTATGGGTTCAAGTTCAAAGGACATATTATCGCTGCCATCTAAAACTAGCTCTAAAGGGGTTACTTAACATGTGAAAAAAAAATAAATCCAGCAGAAAATGTTTTAAAATGAAAATTGAACAATTTTCCCAGTTTTCTAGAAAAATGGTGCTCCCAGTAGTTTTTAATCAGTGCTCAGCGGAGCTTCATAATTCCAGTGTTACCTCATTAAAAGACATGCGCCATCAGAAAATGATACATGCCCCCAATCCATTGCTTTGTTTTCTTTTTTGTATTGTGGTATTCATTGCCATTTTTTTTTGCGACAAATTTTTCAAAATGGCATCAGCGGGTTCATAAATTCTGCTCAAAATCCAGGATGTTCTTTTATTGTCTTTTACCATTTTTTCACAGTTTTAGAGCAAGAAGTCACAAGATCTTTTAAAATGTTGCGACTACTCTTCAACTGCTCAAAAATAAAATGATAAAGACTTTGTAGTCTACTAGGGTACTGGAGTATAATTGTGTACAAAATTTGCAATATTTTGAAGTTGCAAATTAGGAATTAGGCTAAAATATCCGATTAACCCCTTTATGATGTAGCCAATTTCCGTTTTTGCGCTTTTGTTTTTTTCCCCATTTTCTTCCCAGAGCAAAACTATATTTTTTTATCCATATGGCCATATGAAGGCTTGTTTGTTGCAGGACGAGTTGTACTTTTGAATGACACCATTCATTATACCACATAGTGTACTGGTATACATTGTGTGTTAAAAATGACCTCGCAATATGATTCTGCTCATCAGTACGATTACAATGATACCAAACATGTCCAGTTTTTTTAATATTTTAGTAGTCGAAAAAAATTCAGAAGTTTTAACAGCAATTGGGGGGAGTTGTGTCGCCATTTTCTGAGACCAGTAACTTTTTCATTTTTCAGCTGATGCAGCTGGGTGATGGCTTATTTTTTTGCGGGTCGAGATGATGTTTTTATTGATACCATTTTGGGATAGATACGACGCTTTGATCACTTGTTACAGCATTTTTTGTAGTATTGCAGCAACCAAAATAACGTAATTTTGGCATTCTTGAATTTTTTCATTTACGGTTTTTACCGATCGGGCTAATTATTTTTATATTTTGATAGATCGGACTTTTCTGAACCTGGTGATACCACATATGTATTTTTTTATTATCCTTTATTATCTTTAATTTTAATGGGGGGGGGGAAATGGGGGTGATTTGAACTTTTATGTTTTTTTATTGTTTTCATATTTTTTTAAACACTTTTTTTTACTGCACTTGTAAGTCCCCTAATGGGACTTGAAGCAGTGATCGTCTGATCACTTGTGCCGTATACAGTGATGCCACAGCATTTATAACAATAAGAGAGAAACACAGGAGCATAATAACCAACAAGTAATCTGAAATTAAACAAATAACCTGTTCATCATAAAATATATAAATTTTATTTGAAAACTCACATGAAAACAGATTTAGGTAACAACCATTTTATAAGATGAACAAGTAACTAATAACCAATCAGGATAGTGATGATACAACTGTAGAGACAACAGCACAGGCATATATAAGTATGGGGGCAGTAAGTCCTATATACAAATATAATATCATAATAAATAGTATGGTGCAGGCATGCCCAGGGGAAAAAAACAGCATCAAAATGAAAAACTACTGAAAAGGTTAAGGGCCAGCAGTGGGTAACAGATGGCACAGACTAGAAAAGTAATAAATCCACATGTGTGAAAGTCAATAGATGGTCAAAACACTGTTGAGTATAGTAGGCAAAAAATAAAGTAAGGATGAGACTGTTTTTTACCCATAAAATGCAGTAGTGCAATGGTTCCTGTGCGTGTCAAGCCCCGACGCACGTTTCACGATGGCTTCCTAGGGAGGCCAATGCCACAGCATTGCTGTATATAGCAAAGATGTCGGTCTTCTTTAAAGCTCAGCCACAGTCAGGGTTTCAGGGAAGCTCTGTAATGACAAGCACGGAGATTAGTGATGAGCAAGAGTGCTCGGATAAGGCGTCATCCGAGCATGCTCAGGTGTTATCCGAGTATCTTGGGCCTGCTTTGCTAATATGTTTGAGTTCCTGCGGCTGCATGTTTTGCAGCATCTTTATCGGCACTTTTTTGGGTGGGTTCCAGGTGTTCCCCAAGGGTATGTGCATAAGATGCCTTTTTCAGGCCAGTCCACTCCTAAATCCACCCGAAAAAGCACCCGGAAAACATTGAAAAGAATGAATAAATGCATTTCTATGTAAAAACGACTTCCTGTTCATATGTTTATGACGCGCCCCTGGGCCTGTGTCGCGCTGCGTTGCGCACGCGGGAGCTTACCCGGAGCCGGATCTGTTTAGGGTTGTAGTCTCGTGGCGGTGACCCGGTCCGTGCCCAGGGAGTCAAACTGGACGGCAGTCTGTTAGCGGTAGAAAATGGTTGATGACTACGCCACCCGTTGAATGCAGCCAGGGGGCTGCTGCTGCAGGGCAGACCGCTGAGGCCGGTGGAAGGATGGTGCAGCGTGATAGTATAACCCCCAACGGGAGGGGTATGGCCTCAGGGCAGCTGACGTGGATGATGGGGGTAGCAGGAACCACTCAGAGACGGTATGGTAGCGTTCAGGGTCTTTACTGGTAACAACGATAGACCCTCCCGGAGTACTTGCTAGCGAACGGGGCCTGGTCAGTCCTTGAGCAGATGGGATCTCCCCTGGCCAGGCGTAGTTGTAGGCCTCCCAAGCTGACTGTACTCTTCTGGCTACCTTGCTAGAAGCTGATGTAAGTAGCCCACGTCCCTGAGTGTACCGTGTGGTGCTCACCCGTATGGCCGGTGACTCGGGGCCTTCTAATGGCTTCCGCTTCACGCGTGTGACCGGGCCTTCGGGCTTCTGGGCCAGGGGACCTGAAATCCCCTGCCTGACGGATTCTGCTGCTGGGTAGAAGTTAGTCCCCACAGCCTCGGACTCCGGGTCCGGTAAAGAATCTTCTTAGTCAGGGCGAGCTCTTTAGCTGCCAGCCCCTGACTCCTTGTGACTCTGCTGCTTCCTATGCTGCTCTTGTCTCTACTCTTCCTGGACTCACTAACCCTGCCTCAGCCCCGGGTTTATACAGGGGAAGTTCTTCCCCTCCCAAGGCTGGGCAGGAGGTGTGGCATGCACAGGATCCCTGACCAAAGGACCTCCCACCTGCTCTCAGACGTAATATCTCTATCACTGTGACAACCAGACCCCTGGGGTGTCACACTCCCCCCTAGTGAAATTTAGTACTCCGGGACTAAACACTTTTTAGAAAAATATAACAAGGTATATCAAAGAACAATAAAATACAATAAGGAAACACAATAAGATGGTCACGGATGTCCGCAACCGGGTGCAGTCTTTGAAGAAAAACAAAGGTGTCCATTTCACCAACACAGGGAGACGTAACCAGGTAGGGGTCTGTCCTACCCCGAGTCCTTAACAGTCTCTAGTCCATCCTGGGTTACGCTCCAACTATATACAAAGGATTCCCGGTAAATCCACCGAAGACTCCTAAAAACAACTAGAAACACAAAATTACACACAAGCAACAATAAACAGGTAAACATTGTAAAACAACTTAAACATTTAGATCCTCCAACGTGCGGGTAACTGGCCTCTAGTGGCCCTAGTGGACCTACGGAGCTGACTGTCTGGCCCTGAACTATAGGGTGTAGGAGCTGTCAAGGGTAAACTGGGCAGCTGTCTACCGGCTCTTTGTCTCACTAGGGGTACGGCAGGCTCACTATAAGCAGAGGGTGGATTCTCCTGTTCCGCTTGGGTGGAGTCTTCTGCCTCCTGGACCGGCTGCTCTTCCAGCTCTACCCGTTGCTCCGTAGGTTCTTGGGATGATGGTTGGAGGAAGGTGAGTACGGGTACCACAACTGCACCATTGACTTGAGTCCAAGACCGAGGGAAGTCCCCGAGCACGGTACTAACCATATCTTCCCTTTCTTCCACGGGTCGATGGTCTTCCTGTTCCTCCTCAGGGTTCCTCAGTTGTTCGGGGCACTTCTTCAGGTGGTCCCGGGATACAATGGCTGTGGTTTCCCCTCCGTCTTTACTGATGGTACAGACCTTCGGGTTCTCGTGGCTTGAGGGCAGTACGGTGTACGGGTCCTTCTCCCACTGGTCGTCCAACTTGTGGAGCCGTCTCTTCCTCTTCAAGACCTGCTCTCCGGGTACCAGGGGAACAGCGGGAGCATACTGGTTGTAAGTCTTCTCTTGTCTTTCCCTAGCCTGACAGAGACTTCGCTCCACGCTCTCCTGTACTTTCCGGTACTGCTGCTGCCTCTCTGTGTCCCAGTCCGTTTCTGGTGAAGTGTCCTCGGGCGTCAGGACTCCCATTTCCAGGTCAACAGGTAACTTACCAGGTCTTGCCCTCATTAGGTAAGCCGGGGTACAGTTGGTGGAACCTACCGGGATGTGGTTGTATAGGTCCACCAGATCGGGCAACTTCTCAGGCCACAGACTGCGTTCTTCCAGGGGCAACGTTTTTAGAAGATCCATTACCACCTGGTTCATTTTCTCACAAAGTCCATTAGTTTGCGGATGGTAGGGTGTCGTCCTTATCTTCCGGCAGCCATACAGATTGCAGAATTCCTGGAAGACCTCCGCTTCAAAGGCAGGTCCCTGGTCCGTCAGCACTTGGTCCGGGTACCCGTGTGGACGGCAAAAGTGCTGCTGGAAGGCTCTAGCTGCTGTTCGAGCCGTTAAGTCCTTGACGGGGACGACAACCAGAAACCGGGAGTAATGATCCACGATGGTTAACGCGTAGACGTAGCCACTTCTGCTGGGGGTCAGTTTTACATGATCCAAGGCTACCAGTTCCAACGGTTGCCGGGTGACGATGGACTGCAGGGGAGTCTTCTGGCTGGCCCGGTCCTTCCTTCTCAGATTGCACGGGCCACAGTCTCTGCACCACTTCTCGATGGTTCCCCTCATGCCTACCCAGTGGAACCGCTCGCGCAGCAGGAACTCCAGCTTTTTCCACCCGAAGTGTCCAGCTCCGTCGTGGTATGCCTCCATCACCATGGCTGCGTCTCTTCGTGGCACCACTACTTGCCAGAGTAGCTCATGCGTCCTGGAGTTAACCATTCTGCGGCACAACTTCCCCTTGTAAAGGAACAGTCGACTCTTCTCTGCCCATAGTTGTTTGGCTTCCTCTGGAGCGTCTGATTCCAGGCTAGCCTCCGGGCGAGTCAGCATCTCCTTCACCAGTCGGACGGCAGGGTCGCTGTCTTGCGTTTCCGCCCAGTTGTAGTGAGGTAAGGGGTTCAACGTAGCAGCCTGCTTACTCCTTACCCGGTGGGAATACTGGATAGTCCCATGACGGTGGAACGCAGGGAGTTCAACTTCTTCCAGTCCCTCCGGATCTTCTCCTCCGTCCGGCAGGTTGGGCATCCTGGACAGGGCGTCCGCGTTGGTATTGGAGCGCCCTGCCCGGTATTTAATTGTGAACTCGTAGTTGGACAGACGGGCCATCCACCTCTGCTCCAGGGCACCGAGTCTTGCCGTGTCCAGGTGTGTCAGCGGGTTGTTATCCGTGTATACGGTGAACCGGGAAGAAGCGAGGTAATGCCTAAAGCGCTCGGTGACTGCCCATACCACGGCCAGGAACTCTAGCTTAAATGAGCTGTAATTTTCGGGGTTCCTTTCGGTGGGTCGCAGTTTTCGGCTGGCATAGGAGATTACTCGTTCTCTCCCCTGCTGAATCTGGGACAGTACGGCTCCTAGCCCGATGTTACTGGCGTCGGTGTAGAGGATGAAGGGCTGGCTATAGTCCGGGTACGCCAAGATTTCATCCCCCGTGAGGGCCATCTTCAGCTGGCGGAAGGACTCTTCTTCTAGCTTTTCCCATTTGAAGGGCGGCTTCTGATTCTTGGCCTTCCGGGACTGGCCTATCAGGAGGTCCTGCATAGGTGCTGCCTTTTTGGTGAAACCGGGAATAAACCTTCGGTAGTAGCCTACCAACCCTAGGAACTGCCGCACTTCTTTTACGCTGGAGGGGCTTGGCCATCCCTTAATTGCGGTGATCTTATCGGGGTCGGGAGCCACTCCGTCAGCGCTCACCACGTGTCCCAGGTATTGCACCTTTGGTTTCAGGAGGTGACACTTGGAGGGTTTCACCTTTAGGCCGTAACTCGCCAGAGCTTCGAACACCTCCGCCAGGTGTTTCAGGTGGTCCTCATAAGTTTTGGAGTATACGATGACATCGTCCAGGTACAACAGGACCGTCTCGAAGTTTCTGTGGCCCAGACAGCACTCCATTAATCGTTGGAAGGTTCCTGGGGCGTTGCAGAGTCCGAACGGCATGCAGGTGAACTCGCTAAGTCCCATCGGGGTGGTGAATGCGGTCTTCTCCCGGTCCGCCTCTGCTACAGGAACCTGCCAGTACCCGCTAGTGAGATCCAAGGTAGAGAAGAAGTTAGCAGATCTTAAAGCAGCCAATGACTCCTCTATCCTTGGTAAGGGGTACGCATCCTTGTGTGTGATACGGTTGATTTTCCGGTAATCTACACACATCCTCATGGTGTTGTCTTTCTTTTTGACTAAAACTAGTGGGGCTGCCCAGGGGCTACAGCTATCCCGGATTACCCCAGCCTCCTTCATGTCTCTAAGCATCCCCTTGGCGTGTTGGTAATGTGCAGGGGGTACGGGTCGATACCTCTCTTTTATGGGAGGATGATCTCCCGTGGGGATGCGGTGTTCTACCCCCTTGACTCGCCCGAAGTCTAACGGGTGTTTACTAAACACTCTCTCATACTCTTGAACCACCCGATAGACTCCTTGTTTCTGGTGTGAGGGAGTGGAGTCAGTACCCAGATGTAGTTGCTGACACCAGTCCTCCATGTCTTTCTTAGAGCCGTTACCTTCCTCCGGGTGAGATGGAGGCAAGGGCTCCACAGATTGTATAGAATTTTGATTAGTGGTATATAATTTGGCTAGCGTGGCATACCGGGGCAGGTACACTTCCCTCTCCCCGATATTTATTATGCGAACGGGCACCCTCCCATGGCGTACATTGACCACCCCCCGTGCTGTCAAAATGGTGGGCCTACTGTCTGAGTAAACTGGTTCTACCATTGCCTGGTAATCTCTACCTCTCAGACCAATAGCTGCCCGGCACCAAATCATCATTTCACTTTTTGGGGGCATGGCAATAGGAAAAGGGTCACACATTCTTACGCTACCAATCTCACCGCCGGAGAGTTCCACTTGTTGCCGTTGCATCAGTGCCCGGATCTCTTTCTGGAGCACCCGCTGCTCGCCGGAGCTGGCATTCTTGGCAACCTGCTGTAAAAGGAAAATCACCTCTGCAAGACAATTTTCAATTACATTAGTTCCTAGAGTTATTTTTGGGTGACTCTCATGTTTGTCAATATCTACAATGATCAGTCCCTGTGCGGCCAGTTCGACTCTACCAATTTTGATGGTCACCTCTTTAAATCCGATCTGTGGCACGGGCTGACCATTGCTGGCGATGATACTCAAGTCGTCGTCAGGGTAGCGGGTAATATCCGAGTCATTCCAGTACTGCTTGAAGAGCACGTACGGGATGGTGGTGACCTGTGACCCGGTGTCCAGTAGGGCACTCATGGGAATGCCATCCAGTACCACAGGCAAGACTGGACGTCCTCCCACATATCTGTCGCGCCAGTTCGATGGGCCTGGTGATCTTTTTCCTGGGGGTTGGCCCTCTACCCCAGGTTGTGCCCGTTTAAAGAACAGTACCTTTCCATATGTCCGGGTTGATTGCAGCGGCGGCAGATGGGTCGTCCGTCCTCGCTGTATCGGTCACTGGGTCTTCCTCTGGCCGGTGGGGTCCTCCTTGGTCGATGCCACGGGATGTCCTCCGGTCCGGATGCCAGCTGGATCTTCCCTGGAGTGGAAACCTGTAAAGACTGCACAGTTCGGGTTAGCGCAGCAACGCTTTTAGCTAGCTCTTGGACCTGATGGTGTAGGTCTGGAGCCGGGTCATTGTCCAAAGCCTGCGCATCAGCTCCCACAGGCCCTGCTGACAAGGGCGCCGCCTCCTGGTAGTAAGTGGTAGTGGGGCGTCTGTGGGTCACAACGCCACCTGGTGCCGGTTCTCGGAGCACCCGGATGGCTCTGTCCTTGAACTGTGCAAATTCTAGATGAGGGTCCTGTAAGGCCATTGCCCGCAACTGGGTGCGGTGGGCATTGCAATATAAACCCTCTATAAATTGTTCGGTCAACAGCCTGTCCTCGTTTCCCACTCCATTAGGGTCGGTCTGCTTAATGGCCCTCAGGGCCTCTTGTAGGTTGAGTGCATAGTCCCTTATACTCTCATGCGCTCGCTGCTTGCACCCGTAGAATCTAAGTTTAATCTCGGCTGAGGTGCGGGTATCAAAGGTGTCCTTCAGCCGGGTTAGTATCCCTGCGACAGTCTTCCTCCCAGGTGGCCAGGATTTTACTTCCCTTTTGGCTGCCCCAGTTAGTTGGGCCACCAGGATGCTCACTTTTTGCTCTTCTGTGAGGGGGTACACCTGGAAGAGGCTATCCAGCTTTTCTCTAAAGTCATGCAGGGTATGTGACTCCCCTGAGTACTGGGGTAGCCAAGCTGCTCCCGGGATATAGGGCATGGTGAAGGGCATAACTGCAACAGCGGTAGCGCTGGCGGGGGTTGAGGCAGTGGAGCTCTCCTCCGTATCCGACATCTTCCTCCCTCCTAGTGGACCGTGGCCTACCTTGCGATGATCCTGTTCCGTAGGCCGCGGCTCCGCAGTGGATCGTCAGGGTTGAGGACCTTCCGTCGCGCTCCTGTGACGTCGGCGTCTGCTGGGCTCCTTCCAGGACCTTACGCAACGTCCGGACGTGAGGCGGGGCTTCAGTTCTCGCGCGCTTTCGGAGTCCACGCCCCTCTTCTTCCCGCGCGGCGTCCTCAAGATGGCGTCCAATGGCGGGAAAACTCCACGGATGGCGGGAAGAAGGCTGAAGATGGCGCCGGATGGCGGGAAACTTCACCGATGGCGGGAAGAAGGCTGAAGATGGCGCCGGATGGCGGGAATCTTTCACCGATGGCGGGAATCTTCACCACTGGTAAGTTTGAACAGTCTTTGCTTTTCAGGCACGCAGTACCCGGTGGTTGCGGGCACGTGATCCTGCCGACTACGCCAAAGTTGACGCGCCCCTGGGCCTGTGTCGCGCTGCGTTGCGCACGCGGGAGCTTACCCGGAGCCGGATCTGTTTAGGGTTGTAGTCTCGTGGCGGTGACCCGGTCCGTGCCCAGGGAGTCAAACTGGACGGCAGTCTGTTAGCGGTAGAAAATGGTTGATGACTACGCCACCCGTTGAATGCAGCCAGGGGGCTGCTGCTGCAGGGCAGACCGCTGAGGCCGGTGGAAGGATGGTGCAGCGTGATAGTATAACCCCCAACGGGAGGGGTATGGCCTCAGGGCAGCCGACGTGGATGATGGGGGTAGCAGGAACCACTCAGAGACGGTATGGTAGCGTTCAGGGTCTTTACTGGTAACAACGATAGACCCTCCCGGAGTACTTGCTAGCGAACGGGGCCTGGTCAGTCCTTGAGCAGATGGGATCTCCCCTGGCCAGGCGTAGTTGTAGGCCTCCCAAGCTGACTGTACTCTTCTGGCTACCTTGCTAGAAGCTGATGTAAGTAGCCCACGTCCCTGAGTGTACCGTGTGGTGCTCACCCGTATGGCCGGTGACTCGGGGCCTTCTAATGGCTTCCGCTTCACGCGTGTGACCGGGCCTTCGGGCTTCTGGGCCAGGGGACCTGAAATCCCCTGCCTGACGGATTCTGCTGCTGGGTAGAAGTTAGTCCCCACAGCCTCGGACTCCGGGTCCGGTAAAGAATCTTCTTAGTCAGGGCGAGCTCTTTAGCTGCCAGCCCCTGACTCCTTGTGACTCTGCTGCTTCCTATGCTGCTCTTGTCTCTACTCTTCCTGGACTCACTAACCCTGCCTCAGCCCCGGGTTTATACAGGGGAAGTTCTTCCCCTCCCAAGGCTGGGCAGGAGGTGTGGCATGCACAGGATCCCTGACCAAAGGACCTCCCACCTGCTCTCAGACGTAATATCTCTATCACTGTGACAACCAGACCCCTGGGGTGTCACATTTATATTTTTGAGCATCTTTTAACTGCTTCAAGTTTCCAAAGACACCAAGTAGTTAAAAGAAGTCGGCAGACCATTCTTCTGGCATTTTCCACTCTGAAGATGTGCCATACTTTACAATATAAGTCCATAGGAAGGCTCAAAAGCTGCCTGAAAGAAGCTCAGGCCCATTTTTGAGCGTTTCGCCAGTATTTTTGTTTGAAGACCCGCTAGCGGTTTCTTTATTGTTCAATGAATTTAAAAAACATCTGAAAAATGACAGTAGGGAAAAACACTAGATAAACTACTGGAGGTGGAAAATCATAAAAAGCGGTCAGGAAACAACTAAAAAGCCGATAAAAAAGATGCTTCAGGGGGAAAAAAACAGGCATTTCCTAAAGCATCTTCCTTTTGTAAAATACTTGAAAAAGACGTTGTGTGCACATATCATTACGAAGTTAGTGACGCGCCCCCTGGGACATATTCCTTTTTGAGGGGAATACCCGGCACCGGATCAGATGGGGGGTTGTAGTCTCCGAGCGGCTGTGACCCGGTCCCGTGCCCAGGGCGTCAAGCTAAGTGTTATGTGGCAGTCCTACAGATGTTATTAAAGTTCTTTTGTGTCGACTACGCCACCCGTTGCGATGCGGTCACTGTGGCCGCCGCTGCAGCAGGGTCCGCTGAGGCTGATGGTGGATGTGCAGCTTGGTGGGATAACCCCCAACGGGAGGGGTATAGCCTCAGAGGGGACAGGCGCAGAGGATGGGGGTTGTGGTGGTGCGGTGCAGCCGGCAATGAAGACAGACTCGGGTTGTGCAGTTAAGGGAGTTTACTTACTGCTGATGTTTCGGTCACTCCAGCTGTTAGTGACCACCCGAGCCGTGCTGCGTCCACCAGGTCCTGGATCCGGCCAACCCCCAAACAAGTCCGGAGCGTGGCCCTGAGCTCTCCCTCTGTCCTTTCTTCAGCCGTCCCCACCAGTGATCCACCTAGGTCCAGCTCCCTCGGGCCTTCTGTTGGGCAACCCTTGGCCTTAGGTTCCCTGACCCTCCATGTGGTATGCCTTCAGGGTGGATGTAGTGGGTGGCCGTGGCAGATGCTGCCCACAGCCTCCGGTCTCTGGCTAGGGATGTTTTTGCCCCCACCAGCTTGGGTTCCGGTACCCTTGTGCTGACTCCTCACCCGGTGCTCTAATTTGGGTTCTTGGGTCCCTTCTGCTGTCCCTCTCTGGGTCTTTCTCTTTCTTTCTCCTCTCTCTCTCTCCAGGGCTGCTGTTTTCTTCTCTCTCCTCTCCAACTGACTTGTTCTCAGCGTCTGACCCTGATCTAAGTTGGTGCCCTCCTTATATATCCCTCTATGTGTGAGCTCAGGTGACCAGCACCCAATGAGCTCCTATCACTACCCAGACTGCTCCCCCTATCTGCCCCTACACTACATGGGATGTACCACCCCCCTCCCACTCCAGCCAGGAACAGGCTCGGTTGTACCTGCACATTTCTAAGTGGGAGTACCGTCGGCCTGCTCCTCTGGAATGGGATGTATGTAGTGCATGCAGTCTATCTGAGCTCAGTTCCACACTCCTTCCTTACCCGGGAGTGGAATATCACACCTCTGGGTTGAGGTGCAATACCCCTGTAGCAGCCGAATCCTCAGGGTGCTACATTCCCCCCTGGTAAATCACAGCACGTCCTCGGGCTGTAAGACATAAAACACCAAAAACATACAAAATTTTTATATCAACATATAAAACATGTAAAACATTATATATATATAAAACTTTTTCATATAAACATTCTCGTCGTCTCTGGTTTCAGGTTCCTCCTCCGGACACTGTGCAACGTGTGTCCGGGAAAAGTGCGACAGTCTTTCTAGAAAAATGGTTTCTCCTATAAAACCGGTAGGGGGCGCTTTAGGAAGCGCAACTATATACAGGGGAATTTGGCCGTTCTCAGTCCCCGGCCAAGTAAAGGGAAAGGGATGGCTGCTCACAGTCCTCAGCCTGGTTTGGGTAGGGGACACACGGGTTAAACTGTTCACTGGTCCCAACGGGGACTAAACTTTAAAGCAGCCACGGTTACTTGGGTACCCCGACAGGTAACTATATACAGTCCTTTGTACTATCTCAGTCATAGCACCTTCTAGCCTTGAACCCGTCCGGGTCTTCTGGCTCCTCCTCCCTACACCGCAACTCCTCCTCTGTCAGGCGATGCACGTGGAGGGCGTAAGGTCCCTTGGCACACTTGTGCCGGGTGAACGTTACCTCGTCACCGACGTAGAGGTCACGGCCTTTGTGACCCTCTGGCAGGTGGGACTCGACGTCCCGTCGGGTAACGAAGACGTCACCCATGGTGTTCCGGTCCTTTATGAAGCCCCACCCATGCTGCGCATTAAACTTTATTACCGTCCCGATGGTACGGGGACGATTTGCTGCATAGGGGTCCCTTCTGGTCCGACTCTTTTGCTCCGCGCTGCGGGTCTGGGCCCATTGCTCTCTGACCCGCCTCTCCTCCCGTTCTCTCTTAAACTCTGCCAGCTGTTGACGGCAACACTCTGTGCGTTCAGCTGCAGCTGCCCGAGTCTCTCCGGTGAACCCCATCAAATCTTCTCCCGTGGGGTCCCACACGAATTGGGCTTCTTCTAGTGGAGGCGAGACCCGAGTCACGGGCTTTGGAGCCGGGATCAGGGGCTCACACAGGGGACCTAACTTCTTTTGTCGCTCCAGTTCCAAGAATTCTTCGGGCCAGATGAAAGGCCGCCCGTCCGGCCACGCCAGCTGGCTGAAGGGGTCCTCTCCCAGATATGGCACCCTTGGTGTTTCGGGTGCGGGCGTGATGGTGGGGGCGCCCAGGTTACCCAGGCCTTGCGGCCAGGCCGGGGGCATCTGGAAGGTAAATGGAACTGTTAACACGGCGGCACCCTGGGCTACCTGGCCTTGCGACCAGGCCGGAGGCTCCGCGGAGGTAGATGGCTCTGCTGGGGATGCGGCGCCCGGAAACGCTAGGCCCTGCGACCAGGCCGGAGGCTCCTCTTCCTTCGCCACGCTCCGGGTCACGACGCGTGACGTCACCGGGGTCGCGACGGCGGCTTCCGGTCGGGGCCTAGTCGGTGGCGGTGTCATGGCGGTCTCGGGTACGGCCGGGGGACCTTCGGGCTCTGCGACGGGGAGCTGGGGCAGATAAGCGGTCTTCCGGTATGGGGTATAGGCGTCCCCCTTACCTGCTGCCATGCGTCTCGCTCCCTCTTCTGCGCCGTCTCCGGCCTTGGGTCCTCCCGCGTCATCCGCAGAGGCAGTCGGTGTCTTCTTCCAAGGGAGCGGGTTCCGTGGACGGGTTCCAGCTTGCTGGGCCATCTCCCGGCCCCACTCCGCCAGGATCTCCCTCTGCACTCGGGCCATCCTTCCCGCGAGGCCCTCCAGGGCACTCCGCGCGCACTCCCGATCTCGGGGAAGCTGCGCCAGGATCTCCGCTAAGCCTAGCGGGGTTGTTGACTCCAGCAGGCTCCTGACCATCGGGTCGGTGCTGCTCTGCTCTCCTCTTTCTTCTTTTTGCAGGCTCCTGGCCAGCGGGCCGGTGCTGCGCTGCTGCCGCTCCATTCCCGGGTCTACTCTTCCTCTCCTCGACTCCGGGTGCTCTCGCTCTGGACACCTTGCCTCCGGGTGCGCTCGTTCTAGACTGCTCCAAGCGACACCCATCTTTTCTCTTCTCTTTCGTCTCCTCCCACTTCGAGGGCGGTCCCGGGGCAACTCGGTGACTGTCAGCTCCAGGGGGAGTTCTTTCACGCTGACAGACACCTCCAGCATCACAGTCTCTGTTGGTGGGGGCGGTTTCCACTTTTGGCGCCATTTTCTGTCCTGGCCCACGATGGGAGGTGGCCTCCTGCCCTCCTTTGGCACGCCCATAATGGCGTCCGCTGCTCTTCCAAGGCGGGAAATCTGCGGTTTTGGCGGGAATCGCTTCCCAGTGGCGGGAAACTCTGCAGATGGCGGGAACAAGCTGGAAATGGCGGACAATCGGCGGGAAACGACTGGTGATGGAGTCCGATGGCGTGGACCCTCCGGAACCGGCGGGAGACTTCTTTCTGAGGTAAACTTGCACTTTTCTTCAGGCACGCAGTACCCGGGTGTTGCGGGCACGTAATCCTGCCGACTACGCCAAAGTTGACGCGCCCCCTGGGACATATTCCTTTTTGAGGGGAATACCCGGCACCGGATCAGATGGGGGGTTGTAGTCTCCGAGCGGCTGTGACCCGGTCCCGTGCCCAGGGCGTCAAGCTAAGTGTTATGTGGCAGTCCTACAGATGTTATTAAAGTTCTTTTGTGTCGACTACGCCACCCGTTGCGATGCGGTCACTGTGGCCGCCGCTGCAGCAGGGTCCGCTGAGGCTGATGGCGGATGTGCAGCTTGGTGGGATAACCCCCAACGGGAGGGGTATAGCCTCAGAGGGGACAGGCGCAGAGGATGGGGGTTGTGGTGGTGCGGTGCAGCCGGCAATGAAGACAGACTCGGGTTGTGCAGTTAAGGGAGTTTACTTACTGCTGATGTTTCGGTCACTCCAGCTGCTAGTGACCACCCGAGCCGTGCTGCGTCCACCAGGTCCTGGATCCGGCCAACCCCCAAACAAGTCCGGAGCGTGGCCCTGAGCTCTCCCTCTGTCCTTTCTTCAGCCGTCCCCACCAGTGATCCACCTAGGTCCAGCTCCCTCGGGCCTTCTGTTGGGCAACCCTTGGCCTTAGGTTCCCTGACCCTCCATGTGGTATGCCTTCAGGGTGGATGTAGTGGGTGGCCGTGGCAGATGCTGCCCACAGCCTCCGGTCTCTGGCTAGGGATGTTTTTGCCCCCACCAGCTTGGGTTCCGGTACCCTTGTGCTGACTCCTCACCCGGTGCTCTAATTTGGGTTCTTGGGTCCCTTCTGCTGTCCCCCTCTGGGTCTTTCTCTTTCTTTCTCCTCTCTCTCTCTCCAGGGCTGCTGTTTTCTTCTCTCTCCTCTCCAACTGACTTGTTCTCAGCGTCTGACCCTGATCTAAGTTGGTGCCCTCCTTATATATCCCTCTATGTGTGAGCTCAGGTGACCAGCACCCAATGAGCTCCTATCACTACCCAGACTGCTCCCCCTATCTGCCCCTACACTACATGGGATGTACCACCCCCCTCCCACTCCAGCCAGGAACAGGCTCGGTTGTACCTGCACATTTCTAAGTGGGAGTACCGTCGGCCTGCTCCTCTGGAATGGGATGTATGTAGTGCATGCAGTCTATCTGAGCTCAGTTCCACACTCCTTCCTTACCCGGGAGTGGAATATCACACCTCTGGGTTGAGGTGCAATACCCCTGTAGCAGCCGAATCCTCAGGGTGCTACATTAGCATAATAAAGGTACAAATTAAATAATGAATACGGTGAAAATAAGTATCGGAACTATTTTTACTCTATAAAAAGGTGCAAATACATTGCTGAATTGGAGCCCTAATGTTTAAATCAGGTTTTTATGTATAAATTTATTTTTTGCAAATTTTATATGTTTTGTTTCTATTTTTCATTTTACTATATAAAAAAAATAAAAAATCTTTCAATTTTCACTTTGGCTACTAATCCTAACTTAAGACTTCTAAGATCCTATTTCTGTTTAGAAGCTCTAATCCTAGGGTCTCCAACACAAGGCCCGCGGGTCTTGTATCAGCACCCCGCCAAGGCAACCTAAAGCCAACTAATGGCCTTCACATCAGCCAGCTACAGTGATCTGTAAGGCCCTGCGATAAGTGGGGTCTAGCAGGCAAAGTGTCAGTGTAAAAGTGACAGATCTATTACTACAGAATATTAGCTCAACGATCAGGCAAGTAAAAGTTAAAGTCCCATATAGTGACTAAGTAATTAAGTAAAAAAAAATAACATAGAAAAAAAAAAAATATTGTAAGAAAAAAAATTCAAAAGAATTTTTTGTAACTAAAAATGCTGTTTTATGTAAAAATGAAAGCAAACATTTGAATGACCCAAAGTTTAAAACTATACCATAACCCATATGATGAACACAGTAAAAATAAATAAATAAAGACACAAAAAATTTAGCTTTTTCATTACACTGACGTAAAAAAAAGTATAGAAAAAAAATGGTATGACTGAAAACGTCATCTCATCCTGCAAGGAACGCAGCCCGTCAAATTCAGATCTTTTCTATCTGAGGCCTATTTACCCGGCCAAGTTTGAGACCTCTATTCTAATTTGTGCAAAGGTCATTATGAAGGGAGGGGGGCAAGTTGATGTGTGATATTACCTATTGTGAATCCTGTCTATATAGAGGTGTTATCGGTTATTGAGTCATTGTCAGTCTGTGTTGATAATGACAAAGAAAATGACGGCACTTCCACTATAAGAAATAGGTGTGAACAGGTGCTTACTAAGAGCAGCTACCTCCATATATAATGAACAAATAAAGTAGCACTCTGTAACACTGAGTATATAGATATGAAATATGAATAGCATTACTGCTGTAAATAAATGAGAAATCTTAGCGCATAAATTGGCCAATTCATGTGTACCTGACAGTCGCGGTAAGGCGTTTCTCGATGTCAGGACCTACCAATGTGAATACCTCTCTAAGAGACCTCCGTCTGCTTATGTGTGGGAAAGACAGATCCTGATGCATTTAAAACCACCTGCGGCATGGGGGTGGGGGTGGAGTGCTCAGTCAACGCTAAATCTAGTAACAAAGAGAATGACGGCACTTCCACTACAAAAACTAGGTGTGAACAGGTGCTAACTAAGAGCAGCTACCTCCATATATAATGAACAAATAAAGTAGCACACTGTAACACTGAGTATATAGATATGAAACATGAAATATGAATAGCATAACTGCTGTAAAAAATATAAATAAATGAAAAATATTTTTGAAAAAAAGTTTTTTTAGCGCATGTAAATATGAAGTATGGAAAATGAATAGCATTACTGCTGTAAATAAATGATAAATCTTAGCGCATAAATTCCCACACATAAGCAGACGGAGGTCTCTTAGAGAGGTATTCACATTGGTAGGTCCTGACATCGAGAAACGCCTTACCGCGGCTGTCAGGTACACATGAATTGGCCAATTTATGCGCTAAGATTTCTCATTTATTTACAGCAGTAATGCTATTCATTTTCCATACTTCATATTTACATGCGCTAAAAAAACTTTTTTTCAAAAAAATGTTTCATTTATTTCTATTTTTTACAGCAGTTATGCTATTCATATTTCATATTTCATATCTATATACTCAGTGTTACGGTGTGCCACTTTATTTGTTCATTATATATGGAGTGTAGCGTCGGCGTCCCTGCCCTCTGCTAGGCAGGGACGCTGTTCCCCTCACCTCTCTGCTCCGAGCCCGGCGTCCTCCTCCCGCTCTGCTGGCAGCGCGCGCTCCTTCCCGGCCACTGTGCTTAGGGCGCGCGCGCGCGCTCCCTCCCTCTTAAAGGGGCCGCGCGTGCCGTCCTAAGGAGTCCCCGGCCAATGGCCGGAGGACTTCACCATATATAAGGCACCTCCTCCAAAATGGAGGTGCCCGAGCAATGTTGTTGCACTGTTCACTACTCTGCTTCAGCCCTCAGGTCCCGTTGCCAGTTACCTGTCAGTTACCTGCCTGATTCCTGCCAGAGTCCTGCCAGTTTGCTGTCTGTTTCCTGCCTGATATTCCTGCTACCTGCTTGCTAGCCTGAGGTCCGACGGTCTGCCTTCCTACTCCTGTCAGTCTGTCTATGGACCAGCTTGGCCGCTCACCTGGGAGCGCACATCTGCTACCTGCCTGCTAGCCTACCTGGAGGCTCCGCCGTCACGTGCTGTGACCACCTGCTATTCCAGAGACTCCTGCCCGCTCACCTGGGAGCGCTTCTCCGCTACCTGCCTGCTTGCCTACCTGGAGGCTCCGCCGTCACGTGCTGTGACCACCTGCTATTCCAGAGACTCTTGCCCGCTCACCTGGGAGCGCTCCTCCGCTACCTGCCTGTTTGCCTACCTGGAAGATCTGCCGTCACATGCTGTGACCACCCGTTCATCCAGAGACTCTTGCTTGCTCACCTGGGAGCATACATCTTCCATCTGCCTGCTAGCCTACCTGGAGGTTCAGCCATCACAGGTCGTACCTACCCTTTACCCAGAGACTGACCCGGTCACTTGCCGTGACCTCCAGCCCGTTCATCCAGAGACTGCCCCGGTCACTTGCCGTGACCTCCAGCCCGTTCATCCAGAGACTGCCCCGGTCACTTGCCATGACCTCCAGCCCATTCTTCCAGAGACTGCCCCGGTCACTTGCCGTGACCTCCAGCTCGTTCATCCAGAGACTGCCCCGGTCATTTACCGTGACCTCCTGCCCGTTCACCCAGAGACTGTCCCGGTCACCTGCTGTGACTGCCTGCCCGTCTTCCCTGGTCGCCACCCGCTCCCTTACAAGGACCGCCCCCTTGTATAGTAGCTCTGAGGTTCCGCCTCCCAGACCCGTTACAGTTTGCTCGGGCCATGGAACCCGGTGGCACCCAAGCTCCCTCGCTCTCGGACCTCTGTCATGAACTGTCCCGTCAGAGGTCCCAACAGGAGTCCATCCTGGGTCACCTGCGGAATGTCAATTCTCGCCTGGACACTCTGACTGCCCCACCAGCAACCTCCGCCAGTGCCATGACTCGCAACCCGGCAGCCCCGCTGCCCACCAATACCATGGTATCCTACCCCGGACCCCGGCTTTCTGCACCTCCTCGCTTCGGAGGCGACTCCGCTCAGGCTTGGGGCTTCATAAATCAGTGCACCCTGCACTTTGAACTCCTGTCCCACCAGTTTAACTCCGACCGGGCCAAAATTGCCTTCATCATGTCCCATCTCACCGGGGAGGCCCTGGTCTGGCTAAATCCTCTATGGGAGAGAGGAGACCCCCTGGTGTCCGACTTGCCTGCCTTTCTCACGGCTTTCCGGAAAGTCTTCGACGAACCCGGACGGAAGACCTCATCCGCATCATCTTTGCTACGCCTCCACCAGGGAAATCTCACCGTGGGCCAATATGCCATACGGTTCCGTACCCTTGCCTCGGAGCTGGCTTGGGATAACGACGCTCTGGTGTCTGTCTTCTGGGAGGGTCTGTCCGGCCGTATTAAAGATGAACTTGCCGGTCGAGACATTCCTACCACTCTCGATGACCTAATAACTCTTGCCACCCGGATTGACCTACAGTTCCAGGAGCGTGCCAAAGAGGTCACCCGTGAGAGGAGGTTTCCACGTCTAGCTCCTACTTTTCAGAAACCCGTCACTCCCTCCGTTTCTCCCCAGGTACACTCTCCTGAGCCTATGCAGGTCGACCAGACCAAGATGGTCAAAACCCGTCAGGACTTACGCCGTGCCGAAGGGAGCTGCTTCTACTGTGGCAGTAAGGAGCACCGGATCCGTACCTGCCCGGAGAGGTCGGGAAACGCCTGTGTCTAGGTTCGCTCAGAGAGGTCGACCTAGACAAGAATAAATCCTCTCCATCTCTGCTACTGTCAGTCTCTATTATCTGCGGGGAGAATCGTTATTTCGAACTAGCCCAACTTGACTCTGGAGCGGCCGGGAATCTTATTTCACAGTCCCTGGTAGAAAAATACCGCATTCCCACCAAACCTCTGACTGTACCATTATCTGTCGCTGCTGTGGATGGGGGCCTCTTACCACGTCCCATCCAACTCATCACCGAATCCATAACTCTGCAGGTGGGAATGCTGCATTCTGAGAGCATCTCTTTTCATGTTCTGCCTGGACTCTCTCATGCCCTCTTACTAGGTCTACCTTGGCTCCAGAGACATGCACCCGTGCTTGACTGGCAGACCGGAGAAGTCCTTCGCTGGGGACAGGACTGTCATAAGACTTGTTTGGTTCCTGTTCATCCCGTCCGTCCTTCTCCTACCCCAACTAATCTACCTGGACTTCCGATTCCCTATTGGTCATTTGCTGATGTCTTTAATAAAAAGGAGGCAGAGACATTACCCCCTCATAGACCATACGACTGTCCTATCGACCTGTTACCCGGTACTACTCCTCCCCGTGGGCGTATTTACCCATTGTCCGCTGCTGAGACCCGGTCGATGTCCGAATATATTGAGGAGAATTTGGCCAGGGGATTCATCCGGAAATCTACCTCCCCGGCAGGAGCAGGCTTCTTCTTCGTAAAAAAGAAGGACGGCTCTCTCCGTCCCTGTATAGACTATAGAGGCCTTAACCAGATCACGGTGAAGAATAAGTACCCCCTTCCGCTCATTCCAGAATTATTTGATCGCCTGAGGGGGGCTAGAGTCTTCACCAAACTGGACCTCCGTGGGGCGTACAACCTGGTCCGTATCCGTCAAGGGGATGAATGGAAGACTGCATTCAACACCCGGGGCGGCCACTATGAATATCTGGTAATGCCCTTTGGTCTCTGTAACGCTCCTGCCGTCTTTCAAGAGTTGGTCAATGACATCTTCAGGGACCTTCTCTACTCCTGCGTTGTGGTGTACCTGGACGACATCTTGGTCTTCTCTCCGGATCTCCAGACTCACCGGAGGGACGTTCGTCAGGTCCTGCTCAGGCTCAGGCAGAACCACCTCTTCGCTAAATATGAGAAGTGCCTCTTTGAGCAGACCTCGCTTCCGTTTTTGGGCTATATTATTTCTCAGACCGGCCTACGAATGGATCCAGAGAAACTGTCTGCCATCGAGAAATGGCCCCGACCGGAGGGGTTGAAGGCCATTCAGCGGTTCCTGGGCTTCGCCAACTACTACCGCCTCTTCATACCACACTTCTCTTCCCGGACTGCTCCAATCTCCGCGCTCACCCGTAAGGGTACTAACCCAAGGAATGGCCGTCCGAAGCAGAGGAGGCCTTTCTTTCCTTAAAACAGGCCTTCTCTTCCGCCCCGGTGCTGCATCGTCCGGACGGCAACAAGCAGTTCTTTCTGGAGGTTGACGCCTCCTCCTCTGGAGCCGGAGCTGTACTTACTCAAAAATCTTCTTCCGGGAGGATGGTAACTTGCGGCTTCTTCTCCAAACTCTTCTCCTCTTCTGAGCGCAATTATTCCATAGGAGACCGAGAGTTATTGGCCATCAAGCTGGCATTGGAGGAGTGGCATTACCTACTCGAGGGGGCTCTTCATCCGGTAATAATTTACACTGACCACAAGAACTTGGCTTATCTCCAGCATGCCCAGAGACTTAATCCGCGCCAAGCCCGGTGGTCCTTGTTTTTTGCTCGCTTTGATTTTGTTCTACATTTTCGCCCGGCTGACAAGAACATCAAAGCGGACGCCTTGTCCCGATCCTTTCTGGTATCTGACCTCGAGGAAGAACCTAAACATATCATCGATCCCGCCAGAGTAATGCAGGTGGCTCCCGTGAGTCTAAATCGTCTCCCTCCCGGTAAGACGTTCGTATCGGTACCTGATCGGGAGAAGATCCTACACTGGGGTCATTCGTCTAAACTAGCTGGCCACGCCGGTCAGAAAAAGACCCTCCAGCTTATTACCCGGCACTACTGGTGGCCTAACCTGCACAAGGATGTAATAGACTTTGTTTCTGCCTGTGTGTCCTGCGCCCGCAACAAAGTTCCGAGACACCTGCCAGCCGGTCGCCTCCTTCCTCTGCCAGTACCTGCTGCCCCCTGGCAGCATATAGCGATGGACTTCATAACTGATCTTCCCGTCTCTGCCGGTTGTACGGTCATTTGGGTGGTCGCTGACCGCTTTTCCAAGATGGCTCACTTCATTCCTCTGCCAGGCCTCCCGTCTGCACCCGAGCTGGCTAAAGACTTTATCCGCCACATCTTCCGTCTTCATGGCCTGCCCCGTCACATCGTGTCGGATCGTGGGGTACAGTTCACTTCTCGTTTCTGGAGAGCCACTTGTAAATTGCTAGACGTCACCCTGGACTTCTCCTCCGCTTACCACCCACAGTCTAATGGTCAAGTGGAGCGGATCAATCAGATCCTGACCAGTTACCTCCGGCACTTCGTTAATGCCCACCTGGATCTCCTGCCATGGGCCGAATTCTCGTACAACAATCACGAGAGCGAATCTTCCTCCAAATCCCCGTTTTTTGTAGTCTTCGGTCAGCATCCTCGGATCCCGTTTCCCGTCTCCACCTCGGTGGACAATCCGGCTGCGGAATCTCTTGTTAACAAATTTTCCTCCATATGGGAGAGTACCCGGTCCGCACTCCTTCTGTCATCCGAGCGTATGAAAAGACATGCTGACAAAAAACGTCTGGATCCTCCTCAATTCCGTCCAGGGGATAAGGTCTGGCTCTCGTCCAAGTATGTCCGGCTCAAGATTCCTTCCTATAAGTTAGGGCCTCGGTTCATCGGTCCTCTGGAGGTCATCAGTCAGATCAACCCGGTGGCCTATAAATTGAAACTCCCGGCCAACTTGCGGATCCCTAACTCCTTCCATGTATCTCTCCTCAAACCTGTGGTACTTAACTCTTTTTCCAAGTCTACAGGCACGCCTCCTGCTCCGGTTTCCGCTGAAAACGAATTTGAGGTAGAGAACATTCTGGCCACCAAAAGGGTAAGAGGGAAGACCTTTTTTCTAGTAGATTGGAAGGGGTTTGGTCCTGAAGAGAGAACGTGGGAGCCCCGGGAGAACATCCATGCCCCTCTCATCCTTGCTAAATTTCTGTCTGGCCTAAAAAAGGGGGGGCCTAAAGGGGGGGGTACTGTAGCGTCGGCGTCCCTGCCCTCTGCTAGGCAGGGACGCTGTTCCCCTCACCTCTCTGCTCCGAGCCCGGCGTCCTCCTCCCGCTCTGCTGGCAGCGCGCGCTCCTTCCCGGCCACTGTGCTTAGGGCGCGCGCGCTCCCTCCCTCTTAAAGGGGCCGCGCGTGCCGTCCTAAGGAGTCCCCGGCCAATGGCCGGAGGACTTCACCATATATAATGCACCTCCTCCAAAATGGAGGTGCCCGAGCAATGTTGTTGCACTGTTCACTACTCTGCTTCAGCCCTCAGGTCCCGTTGCCAGTTACCTGTCAGTTACCTGCCTGATTCCTGCCAGAGTCCTGCCAGTTTGCTGTCTGTTTCCTGCCTGATATTCCTGCTACCTGCTTGCTAGCCTGAGGTCCGACGGTCTGCCTTCCTACTCCTGTCAGTCTGTCTATGGACCAGCTTGGCCGCTCACCTGGGAGCGCACATCTGCTACCTGCCTGCTAGCCTACCTGGAGGCTCCGCCGTCACGTGCTGTGACCACCTGCTATTCCAGAGACTCCTGCCCGCTCACCTGGGAGCGCTTCTCCGCTACCTGCCTGCTTGCCTACCTGGAGGCTCCGCCGTCACGTGCTGTGACCACCTGCTATTCCAGAAACTCTTGCCCGCTCACCTGGGAGCGCTCCTCCGCTACCTGCCTGTTTGCCTACCTGGAAGATCCGCCGTCACATGCTGTGACCACCCGTTCATCCAGAGACTCTCGCTTGCTCACCTGGGAGCATACATCTTCCATCTGCCTGCTAGCCTACCTGGAGGTTCAGCCATCACAGGTCGTACCTACCCTTTACCCAGAGACTGCCCCGGTCACTTGCCGTGACCTCCAGCCCGTTCATCCAGAGACTGCCCCGGTCACTTGCCGTGACCTCCAGCCCGTTCTTCCAGAGACTGCCCCGGTCACTTGCCGTGACCTCCAGCTCGTTCATCCAGAGACTGCCCCGGTCATTTACCGTGACCTCCTGCCCGTTCACCCAGAGACTGTCCCGGTCACCTGCTGTGACTGCCTGCCCGTCTTCCCTGGTCGCCACCCGCTCCCTTACAAGGACCGCCCCCTTGTATAGTAGCTCTGAGGTTCCGCCTCCCAGACCCGTTACATGGAGGTAGCTGCTCTTAGTAAGCACCTGTTCACACCAATTCTTATAGTGGAAGTGCCGTCATTTTCTTTGTTATTAGATTTAGCGTTGACTGAGCACTCCACCCCCACCCCCATGCCGCAGGTGGTTTTAAATGCATCAGGATCTGTCTTTCCCACACATAAGCAGACGGAGGTCTCTTAGAGAGGTATTCACATTGGTAGGTCCTGACATCGAGAAACGCCTTACCGCGGCTGTCAGGTACACATGAATTGGCCAATTTATGCGCTAAGATTTCTCATTTTTTTACAGCAGTAATGCTATTCATTTTCCATACTTCATATTTACATGCGCTAAAAAAACTTTTTTTCAAAAAAATTTTTCATTTATTTCTATTTTTTACAGCAGTTATGCTATTCATATTTCATATCTATATACTCAGTGTTACAGTGTGCTACTTTATTTGTTCATTGTGTTGATAATGAGACTGCTGAAAAGTCATATACGAATATGAAAATTGCAAGGTTTCTGTGGGTTGTTTTTAAAAATATAGATCATGATATGGAAAATTAAAAAAAAACAAAACTATAAAACATTTTTGAAAATATATTGAACATAATAACCTGAATTAAACAGTAGGATTTTTTATGATAACACATTCCCTAAAAGCCTTGAAGCCAGTCATACACTTGTAATGCCTAAATGACCAACTCAGTATTATTTCAGCCAATTCTCCCATAAGCAAATAACTCAGCTCGTCCAAATGCGCATGTTAGTTTCAATAGGGAGAGTGGAGTAAGCCACTGCCACACAGCACTGACAATGGCTTATTTTTAGTGGGGGTAAAGAATTGATGATGTTGTTATCCAGCATGCATAATTCTTCTTTCCATTGATATCTGCTATTAGTAGACAATATTTATCTCACCGAGGCCTTCATCTGGTCCTTCGAACAGCTCCCCGCCTGGTCCTTCGCACAGCTCCCCACCTGGTCCTCCGCACAGCTCTCCACCTGGTCCTCCGCATAGCTTCCCACCTGTTCCTCCGTGTAATGCACACGCCCAGACTGACTGGCGTGTGCGTGTTTAGTGGTTCTGTAGCACCCCGAGGACTCGGCTGCTACAGGGGTATTGCACCTCGAACCAGAGGTGTGGTATTCCACTCCCGGGTAAGGATGGAGCGTGGAACTGGGCTCAGTAGGCTGCATACACTACACTCACCCCATTTCCGGGGGACAGACCAACGGTACTCCCACCAGATAGATGTGCAGGTACGACAGCTTCTGTCCCTGGCTGGAGTGGGGAGGGGGGAGGAACATCCCAGTGGTGTAGGAGCAGAGAGGGAAGGGACTCTGGGCATAGGTAGGAGCCCATTGGGTGCTAGTCACCTGGGCTCGGGTGTCAGAAGAGAGTATAAAAGGTGGGCACCATCTTAGATCAGGGTCCAGTCCGGGTCTGTTAAGAGAGGAGCTCAGCCAGAGAGGGCTGACAGGGAGCTGTGGCTCAGTCTGGGCCCAGCTCCAGAGTCAGGCCTGGAGTGGAGGCCTGACGCAGAGAGACAGAGGAAGGAGAAAGAACAGAAACGCCAGGAGAGGCCCAGAGACGCAAGAGAAGAGGGAACCCTGAGATCCCACGAGCTAACGGGTGAAGGGTTGGCAGAACAGGGTACCGGATCCCAAACTGGTGGAGGCCAAATATCCTCAGCCAGGAACCGGAGGTCGTGGATAAGTTTTGGCGCGACCCCTCGCCATATCCACCAGGAAGGTAAACCACGTATAGGGTCAGGGAAGCCGGGAAAGGTTTCACCACCAGAAGGCCCGAGGGAGCCGGACAAAGGTGGATCCCTGGTGGGGACGGCCAGTAGAAAGGAAGAGAGGGGAGCTCAGGACCACGCTCTGGAACTGCCTGGGAGTTGGCCGAGTCCCGCACCTGGTGGACGCAGCACGGCTCGGGTGGTCCTAGCTGTACACAAGGGACCTGATAAAGAACTGAACTGTGAGTAAAGCTGTGAAAACTGCAATTGCACGTCTCTGAGCTTCCTTGTCACACCACTACAACCACTATCATCTTTTCCTGCTTCATCAGCTGCCCTGAGGCTATACCCCTCCCGTTGGGGGTTATACCATCCACGCTGCACATCCGTACCACCGGCCTCAGCGGACTGCCCTACAGCGGCGGCTTCATAGCCGCATTCAACGGGTGGCGTAGTCGAACAACATCACATCTGCCACTAAAAACATCGCTACTTAGTTTGACACCCTGGGCACGGACCGGGTCACCGCCACGAGGATTGCTATCCCCAACAGATCCGGCTCCGGGTTTTCCCCCGCATGCGCAACGCTGCACAACATGGCCCAGGGGGCGAGTCAACTTTGGCGTAGTCGGCAGGATTACGTGCCCGCAACCACCGGGTACTGCGTGCCTGAAGAAAAGTTAACATGTACCTCAAAAAGAAGTCTCCCGCCAATTCCGGAGGGTTCCCGCCATCAGACGCCGTCCGGAGTCGTTTCCCGCCGTTTGCCCGCCATTTGCAGCCTTTACCCGCCATCCGCGGAGTTTCCCGCCATCAGGAGACGATTCCCGCCATCTGAGAAGGTTTCCCGCCCTGGCAGAGCGGACGCCATTATGGGCGTGCCAGAGGGTGGCAAGAGACCACCTCCCATCGTGGGCATGGCCCCAGAGTGGCGCCAAAGGAAGAGACCGCCCCCACCAGCCGAGACTACAATAATGGAGATGTCCATCAGAGTGGGGGGGTCTGCCCCTGAAACTGACTGTCACTAAGATGCCCCGGGACCACTCCCAATGGGGGCGGATAGGGAATAAAGCTGAGAAGATGGGTGCGGCCTGGAGGAGTCTGGACAGATCGCACCCGGAGATGGAGGGAGAGTCGAGCAGCACCGACCCCGTGGTCCGGAGCTTGTTGCAGGCCGCCACCCCAGAAGGCCTGGTGGAGATCCTGGCACAACTCCCCAGAGATCGGGAGCGTGCACAGACCGCGCTGGAGGCCTTGGCCCGGAAGATGGCCCGAGTACAGCAAGAAGCACTGGCCGAATGGAGAAAGGAGATGGCCCAGCAGGCTGGAACCCGCCAGCAGAGGACGCCACCCGCAACGTGGGGCATGTCTGCCCCTGAGGATGGTGCAGGAGGGACGAAGGCCGGAGACGACGCCGCGGAGGGAGCTGCAAGGAAGGAAGCAGGTAATGGGGACGTCATCACCCCGTGCCCAGTAGCCGTAAGCCTGCCCCAGCTCCCCGTCGCAGAGCCCGAAGTCCCACTCACCGCGCCCGTTGCCGCACCGCCACCGCTCCCAACTAGGCCTCAAGCGGCAGGAGCCGCGGTCACGCCCTCTGTGACGCCATGCCCCTTGACCCTGAGCGCGGCAAAACAGGAAGTGCCACCGGCCTGGTCGCAAGGCCGAGTACCTCCGGACGCCGCTGCCCCCACAGCGCCCTCGACTTCCACAGTGCTGCCCCTGGGCGAAGATCTCTTCGCGCAGCATACTAGCCCGGACGGGCTGCCCTTTGTGTGGCCACCGGAGTACATCAACCCCCGACTCCGGAGGGAACGGCCCCTGTGTGAGCCTCTGATCCCGGCACCGGCACCCGCCAAAATTGTCCCGCTCCCGTTGGAAGACGCCCAATTCGCATGGGATCCGACCGGTGAGGACCTCATGGGGTTCACCAAGGAGACCCGGGCGGCCGCAGCCCGGCGTGAGGAGTGCTGCCGTCAACAGCTGGAGGTCTTTGGGAGAGAACGGCGAGAGAGGCGGATCCGTGAGGAACAGCTGCAGGTCCAAAGCGCGGAGCAGGAACGCCGGGCCCGACGAAACCCCCGTACGGCCCACGGTCCCCGCGCCAACGGGACCGTAATAAAGTTCCAGTTGGAGCATGGTTGGGGCTTTATCCGGGATCACCGAACCCCCGGCGACGTCTTTGTCACCCGCAGGGATGTCGAGAGCCACCTGCCGGAGGGACACCGCGGACGTGACCTCTACCCGGGTGATGTGGTCGCCTTCACCCGGCATCAGTGTGCTAAAGGACCGTACGCCCTTCACGTACACCGGCTGACTGAGGAAGAGATACAGTATGAGGAAAGCCAAGAGGACCCGGACGGGTATGAAGACTACCCTCAGGAAGGAGCACGAAGAAGACACCATTATTAGAGAGTGGTAAAGAAGGACTGTATATAGTTACCCGTCGGGGTACAAGAACTGTCGTAAAATTGGTGTTTGTGTGAACTGTTACCAGTGTGCCCTTAATCCCTTACCAGGCTGAGGACTGTGAACAGCCATTCCCCTATCCCCACTGGCCGAGGACTGAGAGCGGCCACCCTGTAAATAGTTGCGCTTCCTAAGGCGCCCCCTACTGGTTTTATAGAAGAACTGCATTTCTACTTTAGAACTAGAGACTGTTGCACTTTACCTGGTCACAAGTTGCACGGTGGCCAGAGATCAAGAATGTGTTGGTCAAGAATGTTTTATATGACAAAGTTTTATATGATGCTAAAAGAGTTAATGGTATTTTATAAGTATGTGAAGAAAGTCTGATAATGTTTCCGTAATGTTTTATACCTGTAACGTTAAGAGAAAGAAGAAAAGAGTACCTCCCATAAAGGGATGAGTTGTCGGTTAACGTCTTATATGTGAGTGCACTTTAAAATTTTTGTATGTCTAATTGTTTTGCTCTATTCCAGCCCGAGGACGTGCTGTGATTTACCAGGGGGGAATGTAGCACCCCGAGGACTCGGCTGCTACAGGGGTATTGCACCTCGAACCAGAGGTGTGGTATTCCACTCCCGGGTAAGGATGGAGCGTGGAACTGGGCTCAGTAGGCTGCATACACTACACTCACCCCATTTCCGGGGGACAGACCAACGGTACTCCCACCAGATAGATGTGCAGGTACGACAGCTTCTGTCCCTGGCTGGAGTGGGGAGGGGGGAGGAACATCCCAGTGGTGTAGGAGCAGAGAGGGGAGGGACTCTGGGCATAGGTAGAAGCCCATTGGGTGCTAGTCACCTGGGCTCGGGTGTCAGAAGAGAGAGTAAAGGTGGGCACCATCTTAGATCAGGGTCCAGTCCGGGTCTGTTAAGAGAGGAGCTCAGCCAGAGAGGGCTGACAGGGAGCTGTGGCTCAGTCTGGGCCCAGCTCCAGAGTCAGGCCTGGAGTGGAGGCCTGACGCAGAGAGACAGAGGAAGGAGAAAGAACAGAAACGCCAGGAGAGGCCCAGAGACGCAAGAGAAGAGGGAACCCTGAGATCCCACGAGCTAACGGGTGAAGGGTTGGCAGAACAGGGTACCGGATCCCAAACTGGTAGAGGCCAAATATCCTCAGCCAGGAACCGGAGGTCGTGGATAAGTTTTGGCGCGACCCCTCGCCATATCCACCAGGAAGGCAAACCACGTATAGGGTCAGGGAAGCCGGGAAAGGTTTCACCACCAGAAGGCCCGAGGGAGCCGGACAAAGGTGGATCCCTGGTGGGGACGGCCAGTAGAAAGGAAGAGAGGGGAGCTCAGGACCACGCTCTGGAACTGCCTGGGAGTTGGCCGAGTCCTGCACCTGGTGGACGCAGCACGGCTCGGGTGGTCCTAGCTGTACACAAGGGACCTGATAAAGAACTGAACTGTGAGTAAAGCTGTGAAAACTGCAATTGCACGTCTCTGAGCTTCCTTGTCACACCACTACTACCACTATCATCTTTTCCTGCTTCATCAGCTGCCCTGAGGCTATACCCCTCCCGTTGGGGGTTATACCATCCACGCTGCACAACCATACCACCGGCCTCAGCGGACTGCCCTGCAGCGGCGGCTTCATAGCCGCATTCAAAGGGTGGCGTAGTCGAACAACATCACATCTGCCACTAAAAACATCGCCACTTAGTTTGACACCCTGGGCACGGACCGGGTCACCGCCACAAGGACTACTATCCCCAACAGATCCGGCTCCGGGTTTTCCCCCGCATGCGCAACGCTGCACAACATGGCCCAGGGGGCGCGTCAGTTCCACTGTGCCATGAACCGGAGAGTGTCTGGAGGGGCGTAACTAAGTATCTGCCCGATCCGACCAAGGTCGCACGACGGCATACGACGCCAGTGCACCAGGGAGGAACCGAGCAGAGGGACCAGGGTCTACTCCAGGTCAGACTCCGGACACGGCTGTTGACCCACACCGGGGAATACAGGAACAGGCAGACTAGAGCACAGGCTGGGTAGGGTCCAGTACAGACTGGGAGACAAATTCGGAGCCGCAGATGCGGTAAACAAACAGAGTAAAGCGAAACCGCAGGTGCGGTAGTCAAGGCCGAGCATAGCAGAACCGCAGACGCGGTAGACAAGGCAGAGCAGAGCAGAACCGCAGACGCGGTAGACAAAGCTGAGCAAAGCGAAACCGCAGACGCGGTGGACAGGGCTGAGCAAAGCGAAACCGCAGACGCGGTGGACAGGGCTGAGCAAAGCGAAACCGCAGATGCGGTGGACATGGCTGAGCAAAGCGAAACCGCAGACGCGGTGGACAGGGCTGAGCAACCAAGAACCGCCGAAGCGGCAAGCAAGGCAGAGAGGAGGGGACAGGGCTCAGTACACACGGAACAGACAGGAAGGGAAAGGCAGAACCAGATACCCACAGGGTACTTGCAGTGAAGTAGCGAGTGGACCACAAACTCACAAACGGAAGTACAGTGACAACAAGCAGGAGTTAGGTACGAGTTCAGACTCTGCAGAAAAAGGGAAGGTACGGACATAGAGAAAAACAGGAAAGGGGCTAGGAGAGTATTCAGACAAGAACAGACACAGCAGCAAGATACAGGAGCGGGTCTAGGTATGCGGCCCCTAGAAGGCGGAACGAACAGGCTAGGAGCGTGTTCACACAGGCCTGGAAATACAGCCTCCAGGATAGGCAGAAGACAACAGGCTAGAAGATAATACAGACAGGACACAGTTCAGACACGGGAACTGATACCGAAGGCAGGAAACATAAACGGGACCTGGCATATCAGTGACCAGAAGCCAACTGACTGAACACAATGCTCAGGCATGGGTTAATTGGAGCAGCTGGTTTAAATACCAGGTGACAGACAGCAATAGGCTGAGGACACACAAGGGGTGTGCCTGCAGCAGGTACAAAAAGCAGGAAGTGATCGGGCGCCGCCCTTAAGCAGCAGAAACAGAAGCAAACAGACAGCATGGAGGGAAGCCAGAGAGACATTCTGGATTGGAGATCAAGTGTGCGCTCTTGCACAGTGGGAGATGGACCACTATGCAAGGACGCCGCCAGGTATGTTACACTCCGCACAGCTCCTCACCTGGACCTCCACACAGCTTCCTGCCTCGTTCTCCGCATAGCTCCCCGCCTGGTCCTCCACACAGTTCCCTGCCTGGTCCTCCGCACACCTCCCCGCCTGGTCCTCCACACAGCTCCCCACATGGTCCTCTGCACAGCTCCCCATGTGGTCCTCCGCACAGCTCCTCGCCTGGTCCTCCGCGCAGCTAGCTCTCTCCAGTCCATTTTTCCATTTTCCATCTTCACCGTGCTCTATGGCACTCTCTATTGCTCACTATACCTAGTCTTTATGTCACGTGAGGCCTAACGAGTGCCAGAGGAGCTGAAGAGCACTGTGAACACATAAGACTGAACTGGAGGGAGCTAGCTGTGCGGTGGGACAGATCAGGGCCCGGGTGAAGTGAGAATAATTTTTTTAAAACCCTCCATTTATATTGCTCTAAGATCTGGGGTGACATCAAAGTACAATAATGCATATTCAGTTTGTGTCAAACAAATTTACAACAAATTGGATTTCCAGGCCAATGAGAGTCAACCTCCCAATTTGAATTTCAGAAGATTTGCTCTTATCTAGTCAACAGCCATTTTTCTCCAAGTGTCTGCATCAAAATTTAATAGTATTGGATTTTACGCTGATCTACTTCACCCAAGTCCAGCTGGCTTACGGCCATTGACTGTCCGGAGATTGGCTTGGTCCGGATGGCCACCATATGACCCTTAACATGAGAAATGTAATTTTTTTCTTAACAGGACCGTGCTTGTTTCAGTGACAACCAAAGGTCACCATATTGTTCCCTAATATTGTAAAAATGCACAGAATGATGTCCGATTGCAGCTTTTATTAAATACAAATTCCTTTAACCCTAACCCCCCCACAACCACTCACATTTTCATACATACTTGGCCTGGTTTCAGCAATGACCTAAAATCATATATGTTGACAATACTTAGCCATGCAGATGATTTAAGTAATAAAAGATCTTTGTCTCGATCCTAAATAGCTGTTCTGTGAGGAGTAATGTAATCTACTGACATACAGCGCTGTGACAGGGCAAGGAAATCTTTATCTCAAACTGAAATGAGAGATGCAACAATATGTTCTTGATCGTGATAAATTACTGGTTGGGCGCCAGGATTTTTTTGCACAGACAGAAGACACAAAGACAAGCATGTCATTGTACATGAGTAGGACAATTGTGAAATACTGCAAATTCCCTATAAACCCTATTATAAAGATGTTAGACAGTTCAGTATATTCAGGGCCAGTTTTAAGACTAAATGATGCCCTGTGCAAAACTGCCATTGGTGCCCCCATGCCATTGTTTTTTATCCCATCACAGACACACATGGAAAAAAATACCAACTTTCTGAGCCCATGACCTGCCAACGTCAGTAGTCACAGCCTCATTCAAGCAATCTACGTACTTCAAACTACAGACCAGACTCATGTACTTTGTGGCTTCTTTGCTTCTGGTCTCCTCCTAAGTACCGGGTGCCAGGTGCTCACGGCAGGAAGTTTTGTGTATCAGCGCACACTATGGGCCTGATTCATTAAGGTGTTTTCGGCATTTTTATGGCATAAAGCACCTCAAAATGGAGCTAAATATTTGAGGAGCTTGTAGTTGAGCAAAAATTTTGTTACTTTTGATGTTTTTACGCCACTCTTCGTCAACTTTGCCCAAGTGACTGATGCTGGTGGCAGGACGGAGCATGGCTAAGCCCCCCAGAAAATTCATAAAAACTTACACCACTTTAGTGGCATAAATTGTGCCAGAAATGTTATCCTAGTCCCTGACTAGAGCAACCATTCAGGAGCTGGCACACAGCAGTTGTAAAATCTGTGCCACTGAGTCACTTCTCGTGGACAAGCTGTGAGTCAGGATAGTCAAGGAGTCAGAGGTCAATAGCCAGGAGAGTACATCATAAGCAGAGGGAAGAGACAGGGGCGGACCTACCGCTGGTGCAGCCGGTGCAACTGCACCGGGGCCCAGCTGTCCAGGGGGGTCCTTGCCGGGTAACTGATAATGAGGGCAATCTGGTCTGCTTCTCAGAGCCCCAGGCTCCGGGGGGGCCCATTGCCAGAATGCCCTCATCATATGCGGCGGGTATGGAGCGATCCCTGCAGCTCCACTGCTGACAGGAGGAAAATGGCAGCAGAGCTGGAGGGATCCATCCTCACCTCTCCTTCCTGGCTGACCGTCGCTTCCTCCCTGACACAGGCCCACACTGCTTGATGATGTCATCATGCAGCGCGGGCCTGTATGTCAGGGAGAAAGTTACCAGAGACAAAGAGGATGCTGCAGGGGAGAGAGCTGAGGTAAGTTGTGTTTTTTATTTTTTATTTTTTTAACTGAACCTGGGGAGAGGAACAGGAGAATGAAGGGGGGCTGGGGAGAGCAATGAGCGAAGGCTGGGGAGAGCAATGAGAGAAGGCTGGGGAGAGCAATGAGAGGAGGCTGTGGAGAGCAATGAGAGAAGGCTGGGGAGAGCAATGAGAGGAGGCTGGGGAGAGCAATGAGAGGAGGTTGGGGAGAGCAATGAGAAGAGGCTGGGGAGAGCAATGAGAGGAGGCTGGGGAGAACAATGAGAAGAGGCTGGGGAGAGCAATGCGGGGAGGCTGGGGAGAGCAATGCAGGGAGGCTAGGGAGAGTAATGAGGAGAGGCTGGGGAGAGCAATGAAGGGAGGCTGGGGAGATCAATGAGGGGAGGCTGGGGAGAGCAATGAGGGGAGGCTGGGGAGAGCAATGAGAGAAGGCTGGGGAGAGCAATGAGAGGAGGTTGGGGAGAGCAATAAGAGGAGGCTAGGGAGAGTAATGAGAGGAGGCTGGGGAGAGCAATGAGGGGAGGCTGGTAAGAGCAATGCTGGGGCTGGGGAGAGCAATGAGGGGTGGCTGGGGAGAGCAATGAGGGGAGGCTGGGGAAAGCAATGCTGGGGCTGGGGAGAGCAATGTGGGGAGGCTGGGGAGAGAAATGTGGGGAGGCTGGGAAGAGCAATGTGAGGAGGCTGGGGAGAGCAATGAGGGGAGGCTGGGGAGAGCAATAAGGGGAGGCTGGGGAGAGCAATGAGGGGAGGTTGGGGAGTGCAATGCTGGGGAGAACAATGCTGGGGCTGGGGAGAGCAATGATGGGGCTGGGGAGAGCAATGAGAGGAGGCTGGGGAGAGCAATGAGGGGAGGCTGGGGAGAGCAATGTGGGAAGGCTGGGAAGAACAATGCTGGGGCTGGGGAGATCAATGAGTAGAGGCTGGGAAGAGCAATGCTGGGGCTGGGGAGAGCAATGCTGGGGCTGGGGAGAGCAATGATGGGGATGTGGATGGGGAGAGCAACGATGTGATGGTGGGGAGAGCAATAATGAGATTTGGGGTGCTGGGACAGAGCAATGATGTGGGTGCTGGGAGAGGGCAATGATGGAGGTGCTGGTAGACAGCAATGATGGGAGTGCTGGGAGAGAGCAATGACGGGGTGCTGGGAGAGAGCAATGATGGAGGAGCTGGTAGAGAGCAATGATGGGGGTGCTGGGAGAGAGCAATGATAGAGGTGCTGGGAGGGAGCAATGAGGGGGGTGCTGGGAGAAAGCAATGATGGAGGTGCTGGGACAGAGCAATGATGGGGGTGCTAGGAGAGAACAATGATGGGGTTGCTGGGAGAGAACAATGACGGGGTGCTGGGAGAGAGCAATGATGGGGGTGCTGGGAGAGAGCAATGATGGGGTGCTGGGAGAGAGCAATGATGGGGGTGCTGGTAGAGAGCATTGATGAGGGTTTCACTTTGCTAGGTACTGTGAAGCCTTGTATATTTTCTGTGTGCAAATAGCCTTACAGTTAATTGGGGAGAGTCACAGAGACTGAATAATTTATATTATTGGACGGTGGAGATTATAGTTAATGGGGGGCACAGTACTGCTTATCACTTTATATTTGATTACTAAGTGGTTAATAGTATATTAATGGGGGGGTGCATATATATACAATATACGTGACCTTGTTATTTTCTAGGCTGGAGATCATTGTGACAAGACGAGTTGTGGCTGGGAGATGTCGACATGAAGGTCTGACCAGATGGAGAAGAATGGTATGTAATAAAGACAGGGCGCTATAGATAATCCGATATGTAAGGGACGGTGCTGTACATAACAAGAGAGGGTAATGTGTAATAAGGGACGGCAATATACATAATAAAGGAGGCTATGTAAGATATACACTGCTCAAAAAAATAAAGGGAACACTCAAATAACACATCCTAGATCTGAATGAATGAAATATTCTCATTGAATACTTTGTTCTGTACAAAGTTGAATGTGCTGACAACAAAATCACACAAACATCATCAATGGAAATCAAATTTATTAACCAATGGAGGCCTGGATTTGGAGTCACCCCCAAAATTAAAGTGGAAAAACACACTACAGGCTGATCCAACTTTGATGTAATGTCCTTAAAACAAGTCAAAATGAGGCTCAGTATTGTGTGTGGCCTCAACGTGCCTGTATGACCTCCCTACAACGCCTGGGCATGCTCCTGATGAGGTTGCGGATGGTCTCCTGTGGGATCTCCTCCAGTATGGCACATCAATGCGAGCTGTGGCAAGAAGGTTTGCTGTGTCTGTCAGCGTAGTGTCCAGAGGCTGGAGGCGCTACCAGGAGACAGGCCAGTACACCAGGAGACGTGCAGGGGGTCGTAGGAGGGCAACAACCCAGCAGCAGGACCGCTACCTCCGCCTTTGTGCAAGGAGGAACAGAAGGAGCACTGCCAGAGCCCTGCAAAGTGACCTCCAGCAGGCCACAAATGTGCATGTGTCTGCACAAACGGTTAGAAACCGACTCCATGAGGGTGGTATGACGGCCCGACGTCCACAGATGGGGGTTGTGCTCACAGCTTGGCATTCGCCACAGAACACCAGGATTGGCAAAGTCGCCACTGGCGCCCTGTGCTCTTCACAGATGAAAGCAGGTTCACACTGAGCACATGTGACAGACGTGACAGAGTCTGGAGACGCTGTGGAGCTCGATCTGCTGCCTACATGACCGGTTTGGCAGTGGGTCAGTAATGGTGTGGGGTGGCATTTCTTTGGAGGGCCGCACAACCCTCCATGTGCTCGCCAGAGGTAGCCTGACTGCCATTAGGTACCGAGATGAGATCCTCAGACCCCTTGTGAGACCATATGCTGGTGCGGTTGGCTCTGGGTTCCTCCTAATGCAGGACAATGCCAGACCTCATGTGGCTGGAGTGTGTCAGCAGTTCCTGCAAGATAAAGGCATTGAAGCTATGGACTGGCCCGCCCGTTCCCCAGACCTGAATCGATTGAGTACATCTGGGACATCATGTCTCGCTCCATCCACCAACGTCACGTTGCACCACAGACTGTCCAGGAGTTGGCGGATGCTTTAGTCCAGGTCTGGGAGGAGATCCCACAGGAGACTATCCGCAACCTCATCAGGAGCATGCCCAGGCGTTGTAGGGAGGTCACACAGGCACGTGGAGGCCACACACAATACTGAGCCTCATTTTGACTTGTTTTAAGGACATTACATCAAAGTTGGATCAGCCTGTAGTGTGTTTTTCCACTTTAATTTTGGGGGTGACTCCAAATCCAGGCCTCCATTGGTTAATAAATTTGATTTCCATTGATGATTTTTGTGTGATTTTGTTGTCAGCATATTCAACTTTGTACAGAACAAAGTATTCAATGAGAATATTTCATTCATTCAGATCTAGGAGGTGTTATTTGAGTGTTCCCTTTATTTTTTTGAGCAGTGTATATATGTATGCGTGGCTATATATACAGGCTAGGCCATTTATATGGATACACCTAAATAAAATGGGAATGGTTGGTGATATCAACTTCCTGTTTGTGGCACATTAGTATATGGGAGGCGGAAAACTTTTTCAGATGGGTGGTGACCATGGCGGCCATTTTGAAGTCAGCCATTTTGGATCCAACTTTATTTTTTCAATGGGAAGAGGGTCATGTGACACATCAAACTTATTGAGAATTTCATAAGAAAAACAATGGTGTGCTTGGTTTTAACGTAACTTTATTCTTTCATGAGTTTTTTACAAGTTTATGACCACTTATGAAATGTGTTCAAAGTGCTGCCCATTGTGTTGGATTGTCAATGCAACCCTCTTCTCCCACTCTTGACACACTGATAGCAACACCGCAGAAGAAATGCTAGCACAGGCTTCCAGTATCCGTTGTTTCAGATGCTGCACATCTCGTATCTTCCACAGCATAGACAATTACCTTCAGATGACCCCAAAGATAAAAGTTTAAGGGGGTCAGATCGGGAGACCTTGGTGGCCATTCTTCATCAATGGAAACCTCAATGCCACTGGATATCTGAAATTGCTACATGATGATGTGTTTCCCTCTTTATGCACTGAAGATGGCACGTTCCCTGAGGTTTTCCAACAAGATGGTGCACCACCACATTATGGGTGTCAGGTCCGAGCATTCCTACATGAACAGTTTCCTGGAAAGTGGATTGGTCGTCGTGGGCCAGTTGACTACTGAGCTGTCAATCACTGCGTCCTAAGATACATTGACTGTTGGAATCGTTACAAAATCTACCTAATTTATTAAGAGGCATGCACCTCTTAACGTGTTACTCCTTCATTAAGACTGGCATTCAAAACACAAGTTTTAGTGAATTGGGCCCTATGTCATGCTGGATTTATTTGGATCTAACAAGGATCCCACAAACAGGATTGTAGGTATCATTGCCCTTTATCTATTGTATAAATCTATAGGATTGCCAATACTAGACCAGGCCTGTGCCTTTGAGGAGCGCTATCTGAAGTCCCTGCAAAGGGTAATCATCACACAATAATACAATATGAGTATAAACTAAGTTATCACATATAGACATTTATAGATCTTATATATACTGCACCACTTATTATGTAGGGAACATGGGTAAAACTGCTGCACAAAAGCTCAGGAATTTTAAACTACACCAACATTGCATGACTCTAGAAACATTTAGTCATGTAAATAATAAATACATATATACCTTTATATAACAAAGTAGAAAATGCAATACTACATACATGCAACTCACATTAAGATTACACACACTGCAAACAGGCCACTCACAAACTGGACATACTGTATACCACATTCGGCATCCATGCGCTAGACATATAATGCATACACTACTCACACACTGGACATACACCGCACACAACACTTACGTACTGGACATATACTAGACAAAGTACTCATGCTCCAGACATACAGTGGATATAAAAAGTCTACACACCCCATTAAAATGCCAAGTTTTTGTCATGTAAAAGAAATCATACCAAGAAGAATCACTTCAGAACTTTTTCCACCTTTAATGTTACCTATAAACTGTACAATTCAATTGAAAAACAAACTGAAATCTTTTCAGGTGGAAAAAGAAAGTACTAAAATAAAGTGGTTGCATAAATATGCACACTCTTAAACTAATACTGTGTTGAAGTACCCTTTGAACTTATGACAAGCATTTGGCCTTTTTGGGTAGGAATCAATGAGAATGGTATTTCTAGAATTAGCAATATTTCACCCACTCTTCCTTGCAGTAGCTCCACATTTATCAGATTGCGAGGGCATCTCCTGTGTACAGCGCCCTCTTCAGATCACAAACAGATTTTCAATTGGATTCAGGTCTGGGCTCTGGCTGGGCCATCTCTCAAAATGTTGACCTGCTTCTGGTGAAGCCATTCTTTTGTTGATTTGGAGGTAGGTTTCAGGTCATTTACTTGCTGAAAGGTGACATTCCCCTTCATCTCTATCTTTTTAGCAGAGGCCTTAAGGTTTTGATAAAAAAAAGACTAATATTTCGAACTGTTCATAATTCCCTCCACCTTGACTAAAGTCACTGTTCCAGCTGCTTAAAAACAGCATCAAACGCCCCCTGAAGAAGCAAGTGGCGAAACCGTGAGTTTGGGGTTTGAGCTGGGGATCCACCACTGCACCAGACTATGGGTAAGAAACTTGTCTATATACAATGATTGCGTGAGGACCGGCACACTATTAGGGATTTGGTAATACAGCCTTATTCTCCAGCATTATCTGGCATATGCCACCACAAATGTCATAGGGTTAAGGCTGAGATGGCACTTGATAATATTATGTGATTAATCTTCTGGTCCCATCCATTGGCCATGGTAGGCCTATCACCTGTCTCTAAGTACAGACCACCAGGTTAGTTAGATAAATGGGATTCATTCATTCAAAACTCCCTGTTGTGTGCATTTTTATACAATCCCTTTCAGTTGGTCTGGTGTAGGGATGCTTTTCCCGCATTACCATTGGGTTCAACATTGTTCTGCCTTATATAAAAATTTGGTACTTATAATTATATATGTAATCATGTAATATAATTTTTTAATGGATGAAATAAAGTATATATTTTTAGCTAGAACTCTATGTGCTCTGTTTTTCTTCATGCGCACACACACAGTACGCAGACATGCACATACACACAATACGCAGACATGCACACACATACAATATGCAGACATGCACACACACAATATGCAGACATGCACACACATAATACGCAGACATGCACACACATACAATACGCAGACATGCACACACATACAACATGCTGACATGCACACACACAATATGCAGACATGCACACACAATACGCAGACATGCACACACATAATACGTAGACATGCACACACATACAACTTGCAGACATGCACACACACAATACGCAGACATACACACACATACAATACGTAGACATGCACACACATACAACTTGCAGACATGCACACACACAATACGCAGACATGCACACACATAATACGCAGACATGCACACGCATACAATACGCAGACATGCACACACATACAATACGCAGACATGCACACACATACAACATGCTGACATGCACACACACAATATGCAGACATGCACACACAATACGCCGATATGCACACACAATACGCAGACATGCACACACACACAATATGCAGACATGCACACACACAATACGCAGACATGCACACACAATACGCAGACAAGCACACACAATACGCAAACATGCACACACATGCAATACGCAGACATGCACACACATACAGTATGCAGACATGCACACACATACAGTACGCAGACATGCACACACATTCAGTACGCAGACATGTATATGACGCGCCCCCTGGGCCGTGGGGTACTTGGTGCCGGGCCGGTGGTTGCTTGGGGAGATGTCACAGTGGCGGTGACCCAGTCCGTGACCCAGGGCGGTCATTCAAAAGGGGTTTATTTACAGGGGATTTTGTGATTTTGAATATATAGTTCGTGACGCCACCTGTGGTATGCAGCTAAAGGGAGCTGCCTCTGCGGAGCAGGTCCTCTGGAGCTGATGTTAGTGCAGCAAAGCTGTTGTGGCTCTCCACAGGTAGAGCTTAGCTCCAGGGCACTGTAGATGTTATAGGTGATGCTGGGCATTGTAGTGCAGGGGTGATGGCGCAGATAATAATCACAGAGATGGTGGAGTACAGTCCTCAGGGTCTTTACTCACGGTTATTGCAGTCCAAGTTACAGGTACCAGTGTAACTTCCCTCGTCGTGCTGCGCTCACTCAGGGAGGGGTTCAGTCCACCCCCAGATATCTCCGGAGTACTTAACGGGACCCCCTTCTGTGTGTTCTTTCTCTGGCCGTTTCCCTGCACCTCATACCAAGTGTCCCAATCCGGTGCCTGCGGGCCTTGTCGGGTGACGTCTGTTCCGTCCCCTGGGTCCTCTATAGTTACCTTCTTGGTGAGACTGATATGGACTGTTGGCTGCAGGACTTGAAATACTGCAGCCTCCGGTTTCTAGTTGAGACATAAAGTGCTCCGCTAGTTGAGGGATCAGTCCCCTTTGTGTGGCCTGACCCCTCCACCCAGGGCCGGCGTCAGCACCCGGCGTACCCGGGCAAGTGCCAGGGCCCTGGAAAATTAGAGGGGCCCACCGCCCACTCACTGTCGGGGCCCACCGCCCACTCACTGTCGGGGCCCACCGCCCAATCACTGTCGGGGCCCACCGCCCCCTCACTGTCAGGACCCACCGCCCACTCACTGTCGGGGCCCTGGCCGCTTCCTCGGCACCTGTTCAGAGACGCAGGCGCTGCTTGATTGCCGGCACTGCCCCAGACATGGCTGCGCGCTGTGCAGCTGTGTCTGCTAGTAATGACACGGCAGGGTCGACGGCACTGCACCTTTAACTGTGCTTGTGTGTCGCCCCTGCCGCGTCATTACTAGCAGACACAGCCGCACAGCGCGCGGCCATGTCTGGGGGAGTGCCGGCAATCAAACACCGTCGGAGGTCCTGCACAGATGGGGGGGGAGAGCGGACCGGACCCGACCGCAAGTGGGCCCCTCTGATGGTCCAGGGCCATGATGTCTGTGACACGCCGGGGGCCCTGCACCGCCCCATACCTGAGAAGCTGCTGGACAGGACACTGGACCGGGGACAGGTGAGTGAGGCTTCCCCAATCCCCATATTAAAAATATTTGTAATGGGTCTGTGTGAGTGCATGTATGTGAATGTCAGTGTGTATGAGTGTGTATATATATTTGTCTGTTTTATATATGTTTTTAAGAATTTGTGTAAAAATGTGTGTATGTCTGTATGTGTACGTGTCTGCGTACCGTGTGTGCGTGCATATGTCTGCGTACCGTGTGTGCGTGCGCATGTCTGCGTACCGTGTGTGCGTGTGCATGTCTGCGTACCGTGTGTGCGTGCGCATGTCTGCGTACCGTTTGTGCGTGCGCATGTCTGCGTACCGTGTGTGCGTGCGCATGTCTGCGTACCGTGTGTGCGTGCGTGTGTCTGCGTACCGTGTGTGCGTGCGTGTGTCTGCGTACCGTGTGTGCGTTCGCGTGTCTGCGTACAGTGTGTGCGTGCGCGTGTCTGCATACCGTGTGTGTGCGCATGTCTGCATATGTGAAGGATGAGGTGGCAGGCTGGGCCCTGTGTACTATATATATATTTCTCCGCCATATCTGTGCATCATGAATCGTGTATGTGTTAAAAGGGCCCACTGAGACTCTGTCGCCCGGGGCCCAGAAAAACCTGGAGCCGGCCCTGCCTCCACCTCCTGGTAGATTCGGACGTACAGGTGGCCTCCAGCACTGCCCGTACCCCTGTGGTCCCTTCCTCGTTCCTGGAGCCCTTCCTGCTCCTCTCCTTCTCTTTCAGTCTTGGGCCTCTCCTCAGGCCCTCCTCCCTGAGCAGAGCTCCTACAGAGTTCCTGCTCCCAACTCCTCTCACTGTAGACTGTCCTGACTAAACAAGATGGCTTCTCTATATATACCTTCCTCTCATGTGCTCCCCTAAGCTACTTCCTCCACCCACACCCACTACATAACTCCTCCCAACAGCTAGGGACCCGGGACTGTGCTCTCCCTTAGGAGCAATCTCGCCCTACCCCCACTGGGGGTATGTGTTGGATGCAGGTGTTAGGGTCCCGAGCTGTACTCCTTCCTTACCTGAGAGTGAGATACCACACCTCTGGGTGAGATGCAGTACCTCTGTGGCGACCGAACCCTCAGGGGCGCCACATACCCCCCTGGTAAAACACAGCACGTCCGCGGGCTGGAACAGAGTAAAAACAGGGTATGTTACAGACATGCAAATTTTTAGATGCATCACATAGAAGATCATAAACATAACATTTCTTCCCTTTACGGGAGGCACTTTTTCTTGAACGTTACTGGTTACGTTTTTATCAAAACATTAAGAGACTTTTTTAAAGAACATCTTTCTTTACACTTATAAAACATTTCTTCACATAAAACATTTTTCATATAAAACATTTGTCAACAGGTTGCAGCAAGATCTGCAACCGTGTGTCCATTTTCTTTATCAAGGTGCAACCTATCAAACATGAGCATGAGGGACCCGCCCGAAAACCCTCAACGTAGGCCCTGGGCGTGGCTGCAGGGCATAGGTGATCCAGGTGTTGGACCACGTCTTCGGCCACGCCAAACGGGTTTTTGTTCTGAGGTCAGCTTTGTATATATAAAACCAATAAGGGGCACTTTAAGAAGTGCAACTATTTACAAGGGGAAGTTCTCTGGTTATTCACCGTCCATAACCTGATAGTCTTTTTAAACGGGTAATAACAAAAACCTAAAATGCACACACTTTTAACTTTTTAAACTGGCAGGGTTGTACCCTTCCAGGTAACAGCAGACAGTTTCTTTAGCTTAAACAGTTTAACAGGGATGCTCCCTCCGGGGGAACTCTTGGTTCCTGCAGGCTGACCCAGCCGGGCCTTCAGCCTGGGGCTGCGGGGGCATATTTCCTTTCTTAGCCACTCGGTACACTTGAAGGGCATACCAGCCACGCTCGCCCTTGTGACGGGTAAATGTGACGTAGTCACCTGGATAGAGGTTTCGGCCGGGATGCCCCTGTTGGAGGTGGGGTTCCACATCCCGCCGGTTCACAAACACATCCCTGTTGGTGTGCGGTTCCCTCACAAAGCCCCACCCCGCATCCAGATCGAACTTGACAAGTATCCCCTCCAGACGGGGACTAGGGGTGGTAGCTCTGGCTTGGCGGGCCCGGGTTTTGGCCGCCATGTTCCGGGCCTCCATCCTTTCCCACCGCACCTGTCGGTCATGACGTTCCCGCTCCAGCTGCAGGAGCTCCCTCCTGCAGTGCTCTTCCCTCCGGTGGGCCTGGGCCTGCGTCTCCCACGGGAACCCCATGAGGTCCCCTCCCCAGTTATCCCACCGGAACTCTTCTTCTCCTGGGCAGGTAACCAAGGGTGCAGGCGCAGGTGCTAGCGGGGGTCCTTGCTGGTCCTCATATCGGGCGGACCTGTCATAGGCAGTGTTTCCGTAGATCCACTCGGGCGCGGGGGCAGGTGGCTCCGGTAGGGGGCCCAGGAGCGAATCGGCGGAGCAAGCGCCCGGGTACGGGGTTTCCGCCAGGGGGTCTGGAAGCCAGTCGGTAAAGCAGGTGCTCGGGACGGGAGATTCCGCCTGGAGACCGGGGAGCAGATTGGCAGAGCAGGCGCCCGGGGTTGGATGTTCCGCGAGGGGGCCCAGGGGTAGGTCGGTGGAGCAGGCGCCCGGGATCAGAGGTTCCACCGGGGAGCCCAGGAGCAGGCTAGCGCTCTCAGCGCCCGGGACAGGGAGTCTCTCCTTACCTGCTCCCGCGGCCGCGCTTGTGCCATCCTCTGCCTCCTGGCTCCGTTCAGGTTCCTCCGGGGCTGGGGCGCTGCTGGTGGAATGCAGCGCTGGCTTCTGCCGGATCATCAGCTTCTCCAGCAGCTCCTTTTTCCAGCCGGTGATGGCGTCCTGCTGGGCCCTCTCCATTCTCCGGCCCAGCTCCTGAATTTCCGCCTGGAGGAATTCAGTATCCTCCAGGGATAGCTCTGCCATGGCCTCCTCCAAGGCAAGAGGCCTTGCCACCTGTTGCAGACCACGGATGGGAGCTGGCTCCCGACTCTCCATCTTGCCCTCCGGGTGCGGTCTGTTTGGACTCTTGGAGACCACACCCTGTCTCCCAGGTTTCTTTTCTCCTCTCCCCTTTTGGGGGCGGTTCCATGGCAACTTGCTGTCGGACACACTTTGGGGCGGCCCCCCCAGCTTGACAGACACATCCACATACATGGTCACTGTTGCTCGGGGCGGGCCTCACTTTTGGCGCCATTCTGGAACCCGGCCCACGATGGGAGGCGGTTTCTTGTTGTCTTTTGGCTCGCACATAATGGCGCCCGCTCTTCTGGGGCGGGCGCCACATTCAGTAGCAAACACAGTCTTTAGGCGCACAATACCCGGTGATAACGGGTGGGCTCATATCCTGTTTGTGACGCCAAAGATGACGCGCCCCCTGGGCTGTGGGGTACTTGGTGCCGGGCCGGTCGTTGCTTGGGGAGATGTCACAGTGGCGGTGACCCGGTCCATGACCCAGGGCGGTCATTCAAAAGGGGTTTATTTACAGGGGATTTCGTGATTTTAAATATATAGTTCGTGACGCCACCTGTGGTATGCGGCTAAAGGGAGCCGCCGCTGCGGACCAGGTCCTCTGGAGCTGATGTTAGTGCAGCAAAGCTGGTGTGGCTCTCCACAGGAAGAGCTTAGCTCCAGGGCACTGTAGATGTTATAGGTGATGCTGGGCATTGTAGTGCAGGGGTGATGGCGCAGATAATAATCACAGAGATGGTGGAGTGCAGTCCTCAGGGTCTTTACTCACGGTTATTGCAGTCCAAGTTACAGGTACCAGTGTAACTTCCCTCGTCGTGCTGCGCTCACTCAGGGAGGGGTTCAGTCCACCCCCAGATATCTCTGGAGTACTTAGCGGGACCCCCTTCTGTGTGTTCTTTCTCTGGCCGTTTCCCTGCACCTCATACCAAGTGTCCCAATTCGGTACCTGCGGGCCTTGTCGGGCGACGTCTGTTCTGTCCCCTGGGTCCTCTATAGTTACCTTCTTGGTGAGACTGATATGGACTGTTGGCTGCAGGACTTGAAATACTGCAGTCTCCGGTTTCTAGTTGAGACATAAAGTGCTCCGCTAGTTGAGGGATCGGTCTCCTTTGTGTGGCCTGACCCCTCCACCTCCTGGTAGATTCGGGCGTACAGGTGGCCTCCAGCACTGCCCGTACCCCTGTGGTCCCTTCCTCGTTATTGGAGCCCTTCCTGCTCCTCTCCTTCTCTTTCAGTCTTGGGCCTCTCCTCAGGCCCTCCTCCCTGAGCAGAGCTCCTACAGAGCTCCTGCTCCCAACTCCTCTCACTGTAGACTGTCCTGACTAAACAAGATGGCTTCTCTATATATACCTTCCTCTCATGTGCTCCCCTAAGCTACTTCCTCCACCCACACCCACTACATAGCTCCTCCCAACAGCTAGGGACCCGGGACTGTGCTCTCCCTTAGGAGCAATCTCGCCCTACCCCCACTGCGGGTATGTGTTGGATGCAGGTGTTAGGGTCCCGAGCTGTACTCCTTCCTTACCTGAGAGTGAGATACCACCCCTCTGAGTGAGATGCAGTACCTCTGTGGTGACCGAGCCCTCAGGGGCGCCACATATACATCATTCGCAAACATGCATACAGATACAGTACTCAGATATGCACACATACACAAACATATACACAGATACATACACATATAGGCTTACGTACATATACATATTTGAAGACAAATTCACAAAAACACATATAAACCGACATAAATTTATACACAGTCATACACACTGACATACACAGATGTACACATCATACATGCACAAACACAGAATCCTTAGACATTTTTTAATATGGAGAATCCGGCAACAAGTCTAGCTCACCTGCCCCTGGCTTGTCTCTCGTCCAGCTCCTGTGGCATGTGGCTGTGGAGGGCGTGCTGCTTGATTGCCGTCACTTAAATAGACATGGCCGCGCGCAGTGCACTGCTAGTAATGACGTGACCGGGTTGGCACTGTGCCTTTAATTTTGCTTGTGTGTCGTCCCGGCTGCGTCATTACTAGTAGACACAGACACACAGTGCACTGCACACAACCATGTCTATTTAAGGGACGGCAATCAAGAAGCGCCGGTGGCCCTGCACAGCGCTGGGGAGCGGTCCAGGCCCCGATGGAGAGTGGGCCTCCCCCTTTGTCCAAGGCCCCGGCACTTACCGGGTGCTGACGCCGGTCCTGCACACACACACTGCCTCTCTGCAAAATATATACACACACATTCATTGACCCTCTGCAAAATATATACATATACACACACACACTGCCTCTCTGCAAAATCTATACACACACACTCACTGCCCCTCTGCAAAATATATACATATACACACACACACTGCCTCTCTGCAAAATCTATACACACACACTCACTGCCCCTCTGCAAAATATATACATATACACACACACACTGCCTCTCTGCAAAATCTATACACACACACTCACTGACCCTCTGCAAAATGTATATACACACACACTGCCCCTCTGCAAAATATATACATATACACACACACACTGCCTCTCTGCAAAATCTATATATATATATATATATATATATATATATATATATATATATATATATACACACACATGCACAATGCCCCTCTGCAAAATATGTATACACACACACACTATTCCTCTGCAAAATGTATACACACACACACACACACTCTGCTCCTTTGCAAATATATATATACACACACACAGTTCCTCTGCAAAATACACACACACACTGCTCCTCTGAATAAAGCAGCCCCCCATCCCCGCACACTGCTTCTAGCCAAACTATGCCCCCTTTCACATTGATACATTTAATGTTTAATGCACTGTCTCTGCTCATCAGCGCCCGACTTAGGCAGTAGTGTGATGAGCTCAGTAGCATGATGACGTCATCATACTGCTGAATATCGGACCAGGGGCTGACAGATGCTCCTCTGCCCCAGTCCCGGAGCAGCACTGTTGAAATGTATTCGCCTCTAAAAGACGCAAATACATTTGAACATGGGATGGGAGCAGTTCGGCGGTGGGCCTGGCGTGCGTGCCCACAGAGAGGGCACTGAGTGCCGCCTCTGGCACGCATGCCATAGGTTCGCTACCGCTGCCCTACACCAGTGTTCCCCAACTCCAGTTCTCAAGCGCCACCAGCAGATCATGCTTTCAGGATTTCCTTAGTATTACACAGGTGATAATGCCATCACCAGGCAATACTAATGAAATACTGTAAACACGACAATTAGTTAGGGGAGGGGCGGACACTGACAGCTTGTGGCCCCTGTGCAAGAAATGTCTCTGGGACCCGCTCCTTTTATGGCTACAGATATATATATGTATATACATATATATATATATATATATCCACATATATATATCTCACATAGTCTCCTTTATTATGTATATTACAGACCCGTATTACACAGTGCCCTCCCTTGTTATGTGCAGCACCGTCCCTTACATATTGGATAATATAGCTCTCTTTTGTTAGATATATAATGCATTGATGCCTGATGGAGCATGGGCAAGCTTCTTTCCTGATGGAGGAGCTGATGGACTGGTCTTCTGGTCAGATGATACATCATCAGCAGTCATTTTATATCTAACAAGAGACGACTATGTAATAAAAGAGAGCACTGTGACTGACAAAAATAACAAGAATGAGCTATGTAAGGTACAGCACTGTACATAACAGCAGAGGAAGCTATATAATAAAAGATGGCACCGTATATAACTAGAGAGGATGGTATGTAATAAGGGATGGTGTTATACATAATAAAAGACATCTCTCAGTCACATATATTGTATACATACATGTGTCTCACCCACACTGCATCCCTGAATACAGATATGTACCCCACCATTAATATACTATTAGCCACGCACCAATCAAAATATATCCATCATTGTACTCTCCCCCACCTCCATCATTGTTCTCCACTTCCATCATTGTCCTCTCCCCTACCTCCATCAATGTCATCTCCTCCACCTTTATCATTGTCATCTCCTCCATCTCCATCATTGCCCTCTCCCCTATCCCCATCATTGTTCTCCCCATCATTGTTCTCCCCCATCTCCATCATTGTTATCTCCACCACATCCATCATTGTCCTTTCTCACACCTCCATCAATGTCATCTCCTCCACCTCCATCATTGTCCTCTCCCCCACCTCCATCAATGTAATCTCCTCCACCTCTATTATTGCCCTCTCCCCCACCTCCATCATTGTCATCTCCTCCACCTCCATCATTGTCATCTTTCCCACTTCCATCATTGTCCTCTCCCCATCCCCATCATTGTTCTTCCCTATCCCCATCATTGTCATCTCCCCCACCTCCATCATTGTCATCTCCCCACTCCATCATTGTCATCTCCCCCACTTACGTTTTATAGTTTTTAGGGTTGAAGGAAGACTAAATCCATCTAGTTAAACCCATACATCATTGTCCTTTCTCCCACAATCATCGATGTCATCTCCCCCATCTCCATCATTGCTCTCCCCACCTCCATCATTGTTATCTCCCCTTCCTCCATCATTGCTCTCCCTCACTTGCATCATTGTCATCTCCCCCACCTCCATCATTGTCTTCCCCCACCTTCATCATTGTCATCTCCCCCACCTCCATCATTGTCTTCTCTCCCACCTCCATCATTGCTCTCCCCCATCCCCATCAATGTTCTCCCTCACCTCCATCATTGTCCTCTCCTCCACCTCCATCATTGTTCTCCCCCACCTCCATCATTATTATCTCCTCCACCCCGTTATAGTCATCTCCCCCACCTCTATCATTGTCCTCTCCTCCATCCCATCATTGTTTTCCCCCATCCAAATCATTGTTCTCCCCCACCTCCATCATTGTCATCTCCCCCCACCTCCATCATTGTCCTTTTGTTATGCACACGCCCGGGCTAGAGCGGCGTGTGCATGTGATTGGTAGTGATTCCACTGGACCGTGCCGGAGAGTGTATGCCTGGAGGGGCGTAACTAAGTATCTACCCGATCCGACCAAGGTGGCACGACGGCATACGACGCCAGTGCACCAAGGAGGAACCGAGCAGAGGGACCAGGTGCTACTCCAGGACAGACCCCGGACACGGCTGTTGACCCACACAGGGAAATACAGGAACAGACTGGTATGCAGGCAGGCGGGTATGCAGGCAGGCGGGTATGCAGGCAGGCGGGTATGCAGGCAGGCGGGTATGCAGGCAGGGGGGTAAAGGCAAGCACAGCTAGAGTGCAGACAGGGAGGCACTAGCAGGTAGGAACACAGGCGGGATAGAACCCAGTACACACCGGGACTCAGGAACAATACAGGCAGGATAGGGCCCAGTACACACTGGGACTCAGGAACAATACAGGCAGGATAGGGTACAGGCAGGGCAGGACAGGACTGCCGGAGCAGCGGGCAGAAGCAGGGCAGGACAGGACTGCCGGAGCAGCGGGCAGAAGCAGGGCAGGACAGGACTGCCGGAGCAGCGGGCAGAAGCAGGGCAGGACAGGACTGCCGGAGCAGCGGGCAGAAGCAGGGCAGGACAGGACTGCCGGAGCAGCGGGCAGAAGCAGGGCAGGACAGGACTGCCGGAGCAGCGGGCAGAAGCAGGGCAGGACAGGACTGCCGGAGCAGCGGCAGAAGCAGGGCAGGACAGGACTCTGTTCACACGGAACAGACAGGAAGGGAAAGACAGAGCCAGACACCCACAGGGTACTTGCAGTGAAGTAGCGAGTGGACCACAAACTCACAAACGGGAGTACAGAGACAACAGGCAGGAGTTAGGTACGAGTTCAGACTCTGCAGAAAAAGGAAGGGAACGGACATAGAGGCAAAACAGGTAAACGATAGGAGAGAGTTAAGACTGGAACTGAGTGTACGGAGGAGACCGACACTGCAGCGGGATACAGGAGCGGGTCTGGGAATACTGCCCCCAGAGAGGCGGGACGAACAGGCAAGGAGCGTGTTCAGACAGGACAGACAAGATACAGGACACAGTACAGACACGGGAGCTGACACCGCAAGGCAGGAGAAATACAGGACTTAGTTCAGACACGGGAACTAATACCGTAAAGCAGGAGACATACAGGACACAGTTCAGACACGGGAGCTGACACCGCAAGGCAGGAGACATACAGGACTTAGTTCAGACACGGGAACTAATACCGTAAAGCAGGAGACATACAGGACACAGTTCAGACACGGGAGCTGACACCGCAAGGCAGGAGACATACAGGACTTAGTTCAGACACGGGAACTAATACCGTAAAGCAGGAGACATACAGGACACAGTTCAGACTCGGGAGCTGACACCGCAAGGCAGGAAACATACAGGACTTAGTTCAGACAGGCCTGGAAACAAGCCTCCAGGAAAGGCGGACAGGGAAACAAAGACGGGACCTGGCACCTTCAGAGTGCAAGCACACACTGAAAGAAACACATATGCTCAGGCAGGGATAGAAGGGAGCTGCTGAGCTATATACCAAGAGACAGACAGCGATAGGCTGAGGACGCACAAGGGGTGTGACCCACAGCAGGTACAAAAGGCAGGAAGTGATCGGGCGCCGCCCTTAAGCAGCAGAAACAGACACAGACACAAACAAGACAGCATGGAGGGAAGCCAGAGAGACATTCTGGACAGGAGATCAAGTGCGCGCTCCTGCACAGTGGGAGATGGACCACTATGCAAGGACGCCGCCAGGTATGTTACAGTACCTCCCCCCTTACGCCCCCTCTTCTTCAGGCCTGCCAGAATCTTCCGCAGGGAATTCGAGGACCAGTCGTTCACTGGGTTGGAGGGGGACAGAGACTTGAGGGTAATCTCTGCTTCGAGGTACATCTTGTCAAGCTCACAGGAAGAAATAGACGGGTTATCAGGTACATAATGAGGAAAAGTCACTGTCTCTTTGTTATCTGGTGGTACCCCGGAGGATTCAGGAAACAACTGGAGGTCCTCCGCCGGGTCAGAAGAGTACTGAGGCTCAGAGAAAACATCTGCTTCAGAGTACACAAGGTCGGACTCACTGGAGGAAGCAGGCGAGGTATCAGGTACAGGAAATAGGAAAGTCTCTGTCCATTCACCACCAGGTGGCACCCCGAAGGGTTCTAAACACAACTGGAGGTCCTCCGCCTGGTCGGAGGGGTGTAGAGACTCGGGAGTAACTTCTGCTTCGGAGAACACTAGGTCGGACTCACTGGAGGAAGCAGGCGAGGTATCGGGTACCGAGTATAGGAAAGTCTCTGTCCATTCACCACCAGGTGGCACCCCGAAGGGTTCTAAACACAACTGGAGGTCCTCCGCCTGGTCGGAGGGGTGTAGAGACTCGGGAGTAACTTCTGCTTCGGAGAACACTAGGTCGGACTCACTGGAGGAAGCAGGCGAGGTATCGGGTACCGAGTATAGGAAAGTCTCTGTCCATTCACCACCAGGTGGCACCCCGAAGGGTTCTAAACACAACTGGAGGTCCTCCGCCTGGTCGGAGGGGTGTAGAGACTCGGGAGTAACCTCTGCTTCGGAGTACACCAGGTTGGACTCACTGGACGAAGCGAGCGAGGTATCAGGTACAGAGTATAGGAGAGTCTCTGTCCTTTCGTTACCAGGTAGCACCCCGAAGGGTTCAGGAGGTCTCAGGGAGGACAGACCCAGGCGTGACTGCTTGCCTCTAAGTCTAGCACGTCTGGACTGCCTCTTGAGGTTGGAAGAAGTATTCCGGAAAGCGTAGTCACCCTGTGAGGATTCTGGGTGGGCAGTAGTCTCATTGGGCTGGAGAACTATTACGCTACCCACACACATTACCCATTGGGGCTGCTCCGGGATATTGGGAAGTGAAGCTTCAGCAGGAGCCTCCGGGTTAGGATCATCGAAGACCATTAGAAAGGCCACCAGGAAGGCCATTAGGTCCCGGAGGATCGGATCCTGTGTCTCATATAGGGGGTTGATCCATTCCAAGGCATCCCCCGCCAGGTAAGACATAATAAAGGCCACTTTAGCCCAATCGGAAGGAAAATAAAGAGGGTAGGCCTTAAAGTGTAGCATGCATTGCTCCACAAATGCACGACACTGTCTTGGATCCCCATAGTAACGTGGCGGATCCGCAGGAACGAGAGCTGATAGATCCATCTGGACGGTGCGTAATTCGCCTGGAACTCAGCTAAGGGAAAAAAAATTTATTTATTTATTTTAATGCAAGTCTTCGCTGGAAACTTCTCAGAGAGCGAAGGCCGTGGGGCTCAACGGGAACCATGGCCTGAGCATGCTGTTATGCACACGCCCGGGCTAGAGCGGCGTGTGCATGTGATTGGTAGTGATTCCACTGGACCGTGCCGGAGAGTGTATGCCTGGAGGGGCGTAACTAAGTATCTACCCGATCCGACCAAGGTGGCACGACGGCATACGACGCCAGTGCACCAAGGAGGAACCGAGCAGAGGGACCAGGTGCTACTCCAGGACAGACCCCGGACACGGCTGTTGACCCACACAGGGAAATACAGGAACAGACTGGTATGCAGGCAGGCGGGTATGCAGGCAGGCGGGTATGCAGGCAGGCGGGTATGCAGGCAGGCGGGTATGCAGGCAGGGGGGTAAAGGCAAGCACAGCTAGAGTGCAGACAGGGAGGCACTAGCAGGTAGGAACACAGGCGGGATAGAACCCAGTACACACCGGGACTCAGGAACAATACAGGCAGGATAGGGCCCAGTACACACTGGGACTCAGGAACAATACAGGCAGGATAGGGTACAGGCAGGGCAGGACAGGACTGCCGGAGCAGCGGGCAGAAGCAGGGCAGGACAGGACTGCCGGAGCAGCGGGCAGAAGCAGGGCAGGACAGGACTGCCGGAGCAGCGGGCAGAAGCAGGGCAGGACAGGACTGCCGGAGCAGCGGGCAGAAGCAGGGCAGGACAGGACTGCCGGAGCAGCGGGCAGAAGCAGGGCAGGACAGGACTGCCGGAGCAGCGGGCAGAAGCAGGGCAGGACAGGACTGCCGGAGCAGCGGCAGAAGCAGGGCAGGACAGGACTCTGTTCACACGGAACAGACAGGAAGGGAAAGACAGAGCCAGACACCCACAGGGTACTTGCAGTGAAGTAGCGAGTGGACCACAAACTCACAAACGGGAGTACAGAGACAACAGGCAGGAGTTAGGTACGAGTTCAGACTCTGCAGAAAAAGGAAGGGAACGGACATAGAGGCAAAACAGGTAAACGATAGGAGAGAGTTAAGACTGGAACTGAGTGTACGGAGGAGACCGACACTGCAGCGGGATACAGGAGCGGGTCTAGGTAATCGGCCCCTAGAAGGCGGGACGAACAGGCAAGGAGCGTGTTCAGACAGGACAGACAAGATACAGGACACAGTACAGACACGGGAGCTGACACCGCAAGGCAGGAGAAATACAGGACTTAGTTCAGACACGGGAACTAATACCGTAAAGCAGGAGACATACAGGACACAGTTCAGACACGGGAGCTGACACCGCAAGGCAGGAGACATACAGGACTTAGTTCAGACACGGGAACTAATACCGTAAAGCAGGAGACATACAGGACACAGTTCAGACACGGGAGCTGACACCGCAAGGCAGGAGACATACAGGACTTAGTTCAGACACGGGAACTAATACCGTAAAGCAGGAGACATACAGGACACAGTTCAGACTCGGGAGCTGACACCGCAAGGCAGGAAACATACAGGACTTAGTTCAGACAGGCCTGGAAACAAGCCTCCAGGAAAGGCGGACAGGGAAACAAAGACGGGACCTGGCACCTTCAGAGTGCAAGCACACACTGAAAGAAACACATATGCTCAGGCAGGGATAGAAGGGAGCTGCTGAGCTATATACCAAGAGACAGACAGCGATAGGCTGAGGACGCACAAGGGGTGTGACCCACAGCAGGTACAAAAGGCAGGAAGTGATCGGGCGCCGCCCTTAAGCAGCAGAAACAGACACAGACACAAACAAGACAGCATGGAGGGAAGCCAGAGAGACATTCTGGACAGGAGATCAAGTGCGCGCTCCTGCACAGTGGGAGATGGACCACTATGCAAGGACGCCGCCAGGTATGTTACACCTTTCTCCCACATCCATCATTGTCATCTCCCCCACCTCCATCATTGCTCTTCCCCACATCCATCATTGACATCTGCCCCACCTCCATCTTCATTGTTCTCCCCCACCTCCATCAATGTAATCTCCTCCACCTCCATCATTGTCCTCTCCCCCACCTCCATCATTGTCCTCTCCCCCACCTCCATCAATGTCATCTCCTCCACCTTCATCATTGCCCCCTCCCCCACTTCCATCATTGTTTTCCCCCACCTCCATCATTGCTCTCCCCCACCTCTATCATTGTCATGTCCCCCACCTCCATCGTTGCTCTCCCCTATCCCCATCACTGTCATCTCCCCCACCTCCATCATTGCTCTCCCCCATCCCCATCATTGTTCTCTCCCACCTCCATCATTGCTCTCCCTCATCCCCATCATTGTTCACCCCACCTCCATAATTCTTCTCCCCATCCCCATCATTGTTCTCCCCACCTCCATCATTGCTCTCCCCCACCTCCATTATTGCTCTCCCCCATCCCCATCATTGTTCTCCCTCATTCCCATAATTGTTATCACCCCCATCCCCATCATTGTCTCCCCACCTCCATCATTGTCTCCTCCACCTCCATCATTGTTCTCCCCCACCACCCCTCATTGTCCTGCACTTCTCCCCAATGTATTAGTAAAAAAAAAAAAATCAACACTCACCTCTCAGCTCGTTCCCCCGCAGCGTCATCGTTGCTGGCAACTTTCCCTCTGACACAGGCGCGCGCTGCATGCTGATGTCATCTAGTCGTGCATGCCTGTGTCAGGGAGAAAGCGCCAGGAAGGAAGCAGAGGACGGATTCCCTCAGCTCCGCTGCCATAAATGTGCCCGTCGCACTTGATGAGGGCAATCTAGCCATGGGCCCCCATGAGCCTCGGGCTCTGAGAAACAGGCCAGATTGCCCTCAGTAGTAGCCGCCCTGCAAGGGCCCCCCTCCACCTCCAGGCCCCGATGCAGCTGCACTTGCTGCACCTGCGGCATGTCTGCCCCTGAGTAAGGGTCAATGCACATGTGTATGTGTAAGAGTGTGGCAGGAAAATAAAACACTTCTCCTGTCACACTCTTACATATGGACCCTATATAGCAGCACATGGGGTACCAATAAATTCTTTATATGGAGACCTAGTTATCGCCTGCTCTCCCATGAGAAAAATTGGCTTTTCCTAATCCTCTCTTGGAAGTCTGCAGGAATGACAGATGTCCGATTATGTGGTTATATATATATATTATTTTTTTGCATCAGCCATGGATCCTGTATTATGTCACTTCTGCACCAAACCATATATCTTCAGACTTGTAAATCTTCAGACTTTTAAATCTTCACAGTGTGCACACTGCACGCTGCCAGGATTCTCCAGCGCAGGGCGCAGGCGGTCATGTGAACGCAAGTATGCATACTTGCATACTTCCGACCACATTCCAGCTAGACTTGTCTGGCCTCGCTCAATTCACTTGAACTGAGTAAGGCCGCGCACATCTAGTCAGCATGTGACCACATGAACGCAAATCACATACTTGCAGTCATGCGCCTGCCGGCTCCCGGAGCAGCAGAATCCTGATAGCACGCACACTGTGTGCTGTGAGAACTCCAAGGTATTGTACATAAAGCCTAAAAACATATTGATAGGTTACTTTTAAATTTAGATTGTTAGCTCCAATGGGGACAGATAAGGGTAAGTGATGACAATCTGTACAATGCTGTGGACTATGTTGGCTCTATATAAGTGAATACAATAATTTACACTGAAATGTTGCTGTAGGTTATGGCATCTTAGTTATGATAGTAAGGTAGCTCAATATCAGCATTGGCATTAAATGCTGGTATTAAAAAGTTGAAATGTGTTCCTGAAGAACAACGGAGAATAGTCCAGAACACAGCTCCAAGTAGGTGAAATCAAAAATCTTTATTCAGTTTATATTACATAAAAAAAACAATCACACGATTAAAAAACAGGACATACTGAGAAAAATGGCATGACCGTAGCTTAGCCTATGCATTTCAAACTGGTAAATCAGAATGGTTCTTAGTTATGGCTTAGTATTAAAAAGTTGACATACACATGTTCTTTTTAGTCAAGGACAGTATTTTTGGACTGTATAACTGGTATCAGTGTGCACCAGCACATATCCGGTTTTGACCATTATATAAGTAACTAATATGGTCACTTATATTATTTTAAGTCTTTAAAAACTTTTGATGGGAGAACACAGGTTGTGGGTGGATGAAGAACAGTAAGGACATTGGGGGTCTTTTTCACCAGTTTTCTGCAAAACGTTGCACATTTTGGTACAAGCCATTTTTGAGCAGATATCTGTGACTTTTTGCCATTTTCCGTGGCTTTTCAAAATTGGGTATAGTTGGCAACGGAAATAAGGTGTTAGCCAGAATTAATCTGTGGAGAACCAAAACAGCAAGTGTTTAATTTCCCTGCAGTCCCACCAGTGGTGAAACATAGTATTGCACGGTGCCTGCTGTAACAAATCAGCTGCCAATGTATTGCATAAATACATTGGTCAAAGAGTACCCTGCTTTTCCCAATATATTTACAGTAATAATTTCCCTATTAATCTTCTTCCATCAGGTGCTAATTACCAAATATTCACTCTCTTGGTTAGGACAATTTTAATCTGTTGATACTATCTCCAGCATATACACTGCCATTATTCTGCTATCTATCTATCTATATATATATATATATATATATATATATATATATATATATATATATATATTTTTAAGATTTGCCCCTGATTTGCCTTAATATGTGACATTGTTAATGAATAATATAACCAAAACCAACAAAACGCTGAACAAGACCTTCTTTTTTTATCACATATGTGAAAAAATGGAGCAATTTCCTTCAGTATTTTTGATTATATTTTCATCAGTTTTTTATCAGTGTGTCCAGTTTTTTTCATCGATTTCCGTATATGCAAAAAACATCAAAAATATTGCAAATCCATTGAAAATGTTAAAACCGGACAGCACTCTGATGCAATCCGTGTGCTGTCCATGACTGTCACGGAACCATAGACTTGTCTGGGTGATTCTGATCAAAATCAGACATGTCTCCGTTATTTTTTCGGTCACCAAAAAAAAAAAACCGCAGACGTGAACTTCCTTATAGACTATAATGAGTACATGTTGTATCCGTAAAAAAACACGGATATAACACAAAACGCAGATCTGAATGAGGTCTAAGTGATAAGTGCCTAGCATTCACGGCATAAGAAAATGAAGTTGGATGAGTTCTGTTTGGGGGAAGGGCTAAGAAAGTGAAGACCATAAAGCTGACAGCGTGCTGCAGCTCATTGTGTAGGGGGTCACATACTTAGCTGCTTGAATGACAGGACCCTCTTAGGGACCATCTCATCAGCAGGCAGCGTGATATGTTCACTGCTGCTCCCCTGCCTTGTTCTCGCTGCCTAAATATCGTCTTAGACATGGAAGTTATAATCTGGATATGCAGAAGGAGACTCGCTGTGGGGAGATGGTTAATTGGCTCCCAGCAGAGCGCCGGCTGCTTCTGCTTCAATTGCCTGTTTTTTTCCCTCTCAAATCAGAGCCATTTTCACATCCCATTAATGCCCTCTGGTAGTTTATATACAGAACTACACTGGACATTTTTTTTCTCTTTCCCATAGTAATTACCAGAGAAGGTCGTATTGTCCTATTTTGGTTAAAAATGTTTTCTTTTTTTGTTTCTTTTTGTTGAGTCTCGAGTGTAAAATCAATCATCAGTTTTACTGGGATGTCAGAAATAGTTTAGCTTATTTTGCGAACTATCTCAGGCGTCAAGAAGCCGAGGTTGGATAACTGCGCTCATAAAGGAGTTGTGTGATTCCGGGACTGATATAGAATCTGGAAACTGTTCAGAAATAGAATCTTTCTTTTAGGTGAAATCCCGCGATGAATATGGAATTCCTCTTTCACGAGCAGAACATTTTACTGAATATTTATCGCTTACTGTACAGATGCCCTAAACAAAATGAGGAGGCAAAATGCTGAAGTCTGTTGAAAAGGGCTTGGGGTGCGTTCACATTACGTTTTTGTTGCAGTTTTTCTGTGTAGATTTGTAAGAAAAATCTGAAGGCTTTCCTGATGCCAGCAAAGTGAACGAGATTCCTGAAGTCTCATGTACATGCTGGTTATCTTTTCCTTGCAGATTTGGTGCAGATATAAACCTGCAGTATGTCAGTTCTGCTGCAGATTTAATTCATACTAATATGTAGGGGAAAAACAACAACCACAACGCACGTAAAAAACAGTGTCAAAAAACGCATCAAATTGCACATAGTTTGTGCAGCATTATTCCTGCCAAGAGATGCAGAAATGGTGCAGAAATGACCGCCGCAGGTGCTTAACGTGTGCACATACCCTTGTAATGCAGTGATGTATGCAGAATATTAAAGTGGATCTGTCACTACATTTTAATAAAAAATAACAGAATACATTAATAAATGGATCTCTTACACCCGATGAGATTGGTATACGTACTTGGAAACCCCTTGTCAGAATGGATCCTGATATTGAAATGAGCATTTTCAAAAAGCATTGTACAGCCATTCTGTCACAGATTTTCAAAGTAAGTACGCCAGCTCCATCAGGTCTGAGAGACCGACCCCTTAATGCGACTTAAAACTGACCTGCGATATAAGAGACTAGCATCCTCTGACAGGTGACAATCCAGCAGCTGTCAGATGTACTCTATAGCTGAAAACTTTCTGCCTCAGCTATAATCAGTGTTGTCACCGACCATGGCCGTTTAACCCCTTAGATGCTGCTGTCAATAGTGACTACACCATCTAGATGGTTAACAGAGTGTGGGGGCTTCGTCTTTAACCCCATTGGCACCCTGAGATCTTGATCACGTGGTCCTTATGTTTGCCATGGTAATTCATGGCCAAATAACAGCTTTATAGTCTTCCGGCTATAGCGGCCTGTTCAGAAGTTAGAAACATTTAGGGGATAAAAACACATTTTTCCATTCCTGTCATGTCACTTTGCATTAATTTCTGAAAAGCACCTGAAGGGTTAATAAACTACCTGAAAGCCATTTTGAATACCTTGAAGGGCGCTGTTTTTAAAATGCTATCACTTTGGGGGATTTCCAATATATAGGACCCCCAAAGTCACTTCAAAACTGAACAGGTCCCTACAAAAAATACGTTTTGTAAATATTCTTGAAAAAAATGATAAATTACTGCTACATTTTTAAATCTTCTAAAATGCTAACAAAATAAAACAACATTTTACAAATGGTGCTGATGTAAAGCCGACATGAGGGAAATGTTATTTATTAATGTTTTTGTGTGGTATGACTATTGTGATTAAAGGGACAGTCATTCAAAGTTTGAAAATTGCAATTTTTTTTACATTTTTGTCACATTTCTGATATTTTTATAAATAAACACAAAACATATCAACCTAAATTTACCATTATCATAAAGTATAATGTGTCACGAAAAAACAGTCTCAAAATCAATGGGAAATGTTGAAGCGTTCCAGAGTTATTACTACATAAAGTGACACTTGTGAAATCTGATGATAGATTCTCTTTAACCCCTTCCTACAACATACCTGTCCTGTACATCATAATGGGAAAGGTGTTCCCGCAAAATGACATACAGGTACATCATGAAAAAAAACGATCACTGTGTCTGAAGAAGCGGTGACCAACTAAAGATGGCCGCTGTTCCTGACAGCAGAGGATCTTCACTAATCGCCTGGGGATATTCACCACCCAACCCTCCCCCACATTAGAGATTGTTGCAATTGGCTGATCAATTCTGACCAGCCAGTCCCAGCAATTTCAGCCAAAAAGCCAATAATAACCCTGGTGGCCTGGGGTGATCGGTGTTCTGACCGCTGCTTCTGTGTCATGGTGGTGTAACACGGGTGCTTTAGATGCAGCGACACAGAAACACAGAGCAGCCAATACAGGGTTAATAAACAGGGGAGGTTTATGATAACAGGGTCAATCTCCATGCAGGGAGCAACAGGGGAAAATATGGGGAAAAACAAGGGAAGTAGCAGGTAAAAGTCTATAACTGACAGTTCACAGTTTAACTAGATGTAGCGAAGTCAAACCGGTTGTAATCGACAGTTTTTACACTTAGCTGACTCTTATCCTCCACAAGGCAGTTGCCAGCTGATGCCTGTGTTGCTTTCTTCAGGCTTCCCCGCCCAAACAATGCTCCGTCTTCTGGCGGCAGCGGGCGGTCTCTGGTTTTACCCGCTGAGCCCCTAGTCCATAACACGGCACCTCACGTGCTCGGCTCCACAGACCCTGCGTCTCTTCTCCCTCTAGTCGGCTTGACTTCTCCGGTCCACTGCACTCGGATCTTGCTCCAAGTAGGAGCCTGGACCCTCTCACACTGCTCTCCTGAGCGGGACTCTCCTGCCGCTTTCCCTCATCTCCCCCTCTCTCTAGCCACGGCACCAGTTTCCCGGTCACCTGACCTCCCAGCTCTCTCTCTGGACACCCCCCCAGCTTCCCAGTCACCTGACTCCTGTGCTCGCAGTCTGTCTTCCCCCTGCAGCCAGAGGTATGGCCCCGGCAGTTCCGGATCTCTTGTTCTGAAAGTACTTACACCCCGGTCTTCCCCCTTACAGTGGTGCCACTGGCAGTGATTGGTGCAATCAGACAGTGATACCCGACTGAACAATCGCAGTGCGGGATGGCGGATTAACCTCCTAGATGACTGCTCTGCATTGCTATATTCCAGGCAGGAAAAGCGTGCAGAGAACTTATTGTGCTGAGCTGCTGTTTTTGTGCTGCGACTTGTGGTGCCATAGTCTTGTGCCTGCTGTTATCTCTGTAGCTGCTCATCTTCACTGCTGCTGATCACTGCCCCTGAATTGTTCCTGACACCATTTGTCAGATGTCTCTGCCTTACCCTAATAGTCGTGGGTGAGCTGCTATAGCTCCTGCACGCTCTGAGACCCTACAGGAAAATCGTTTCCCATTCCCAGTGTGCTGTTAGCTGTGGAGTGCATCACACTCACTTGTGGGCCATAGGCCTCCGCTGACTCCAGACTTCCATCTTCCGGAACCGCCGCACACAATCCATGGGACACCAAGTGCTTTTTTTCAACAGTCAAACCTTTACTAAACAGTTCACAGTCATTATAGTGGAGAATGTAGGATAGGGCACAGCAGGTTACAGTCTTTCCCTCGGGTATCGGACATGACTTCAGCCCTAGCACTCGTTCCCGATAGAGCATCCCTTCTTCTGGTGTCTCCACTACCTCTACGGATCCCTCTCCACTGATGGCAGTGCACCCGGATTCCATATTTCCCCCGCCTTTGAGGATCCGTGTCCATCTTCCCTTACAAGCCTGCAGGTGCGATGTGCCCTATGGCCCCTGTGCCAAACTCGATGTCCCGGGCCCAACAAATGGATCAGCGTGAAGGAGTTGTATGGCAATCCACTGCCCCGAGTTGATAGGCCCATGTTGGCCCTAGCAGCCCACTGCACTAGAACTCCACGAAGAACTTGCTTAAACCTTCCACTACTCCTAACCACCTATATCCAGGAAGCACCTCTCCTTCTATTAACACTGATCCCCTCCCATCTGTGGGCCTGTACATAACATTAACTATTCCTTATCTATTTCCTATCTCTACAGTATATTACTAATAATCCGTGCTCCCTTTTATCTATAAAACACTTATCTTTATACACTATCATGGGGTTTCCACATTTGCCCTGCTGTTCTGCACATTACCATAACACATTGCATAGGGATTATACACATTAAATGCATAAAACGCAAAAGACTGTTCACATTACACATATGCATACGGCAGTTGCATTCAGGGTAGGGACGGGGTAAGACAGTCCACATCTTCCCTCTCATCAGTGGCATAACTCACGGATCGCATTTGTGCTCAATTATTGGCACAGGACATTTTTTCTCCTGTTGTTTTTATTTTTACCTTTGCACCACCTCCACATGAGCGATCTGCGGCTGCAGAGCGCTGATCAATGAATGTCATCAGTGATCGGCATCGGTCCTCACTTTTGTCCCAGGACTTTTTGCATTCTTTTCTCCCAGGACTTTTTGCATTCTTTTCTCCCAGGACTTTTTGCATTCTTTTCTCCCAGGACTTTTTGCATTCTTTTCTCTGTTTTTTAGTTTTCCTGCACAAGACTTCCGTGTGTTCACCCTATAGCTGCAGAGCGATAATCACTGCTTCATATCACTGATCGTCAAACGCTCTAAATTTTTGGCGGAACATTTTTGTTTTTTGTCAATTTATCACCATTATCTCTGTGTGTGCAACCTGTGCGCAGTATTGCACATCACTGATCAGAGACAATGTTCAAATAGGAAAAACATAAAAATATAATTTAGATTAGTTGATATAGTGACAACACAATCCATAGTAAAAGTTTACTGTAGCAATTAATATTTTTTACTAATATATAGAATTACGGTTAGTGTTAGTTAGTTGTAAGCGTTCAGTAATTGTTTTACTTACATTTACTTAGTACATTTTATTTAGTGTAGTTTCAGAATTTTTGTAAGAGTTAGTGTAGTAATTACTATACTACAGATTTTTTTGCTAACATAATAATAATAATAATAATTTTATTTCTATAATGCCAACAAATCAATCTGAATGTTTTCCCTTGTTAAAATAAAAACACTTATACTGATCTCCCATGCCAGTGTCGTGTTAGCACCAACATGCCCAGCAGTTTCGGCACTCTCATTTCCGAGGCTCACATGAGACTGTTACGTCACGTGTGCCCTGCATTCAATCAGCTCCAGCATCACTGTTCCCACCTTCAGACGTATAAGTAATCAAGAGGAAGTCAGAGCTGCTGCTGGCCACTCTGTATCTCATGATTAATTATACTTCCGAATGTGGAGATAGTGAAGCAGGCGCTGAATGGGCGCAGAGCTCACGTGATCTAACACCCTCTTGTGATTCCCAGGAATGCAAGTGCTGAAACCGCTGGAAAGGAACCGACACGGCAAGTGAGTATAATTGTTTTTATTTTAACGGGGGAAAACATTGAGATTGAGATGGGGTTTTCCTATTATTGGACAACCCCTTTAAAAATGTTGGGGCTAAGTATTAGTCGGATAGCCTGGGGTAGTGCATTCCAGAAAACTGGCACAGCACAAGAGAGGTCTCGGAGATAGAGGTATGAGTTTTGCATTATGGGGATGTTAGTCTTAGATCAGTTGCAGAACAGAGAGCATGGGTCGGGTGATAGACAGAGATGATGGAAAAAATATAGGATGGTACAGAACTGTGGAGCACTTTGTGGGTGAGAAAGATACGTTTGTATTGATTTCTGTAGCAAATGGGCAACTGGTGCAATGACTGGCACAAGGTGGAGGCATCGGTTTATTGGCTAGAAAGAGATACGACCTTGGCTACCACATTCAGGATGGATTGGAGAGGAGACAGTTTGGTTAGAAGGAGACCGATTAGGAGAGAGTTGCAGTAGTCCAGACGGGAATGAATAAGAGCAACCGTAAGAGTTTTTGCAGTTTCAAAGGTGAGTAACATGTGTAGTAGTGGTGGAGGTGATAGCCTACCCCTGATGCTAGAAAGTGTTAAAAGCCCATTCCCGTAATTAGAACCCTCTGGGGCTGCAGTTTGGTCCAGGTAGGGTTAACTATATCAGCTGGCCCAGTAGAGGGAGGGGGAACTCAGTGCTAGTGTCTAGTGCAGGAAGTGAGCACAGTCAGTAGTGTACAGTACTGCAGAAAGTTAGCAGGCTCTGTAAGGGCAGCTAGGTAGATGTGGGCCTAGTATCCCGGACAGTGGATCGCCAGAGAATCCCTCCACAAGAGTCCCCTTATCCGGCCTGGGAACCTCGATAAAGTCGTCGGGGGACTGGGGGTACATTCTGGGGGCACATTCAGTCAGGATTCAAGCTCTAGGAGGTGGAGTGAATTGGAATCCAGCTATACTGTCATTAATGAAGAAAAGTCGCTAGAGAAGAAAGCAACAGAGATGTTTCACCTAGATTGGGAACCAGGGCTGAAGTTGTATCTGGTACCTGTGGGAAAGATGACAACCCGTTGGGCCTTATCCTTTATACCAGCCTGTAAATACTGCCAGTTACCAAGTAAAGTTCTAGTTGTTGTTATGAACTGTGTGTATTCTGAATTGATTGCTGCCCTGGTTCCAGAAGAGGAATTCCTGGAGTCAGAAGAGGCCAGCTGGCCAGAAGTAAGTGGGAGACACCACATACACAGCAGCACATCAGAGGAAGGATACACTTTATCTGTAGGGTGCCAAAGCAAGCATGGGCTACAGTTCTCCCACGACTACCTTGTTTAGGCACCTTACACATGAGCGAGTGAGCGATTGGATATAGGGAATATAGAAAAGTTCTGTGTCAAATATGATCCCTAAACAGCGAGCGTGGTGCTTGGGATTTATGGTTGAACCACCCAAGATAACTGCAATATCTGGTATAGGTAGGTCAGTAGAGGGAGGAAACCCAAGCAGTTAATTTTTCGAGAGATTCAGTTTCAGATAGAGGGAGGACATGACGAAGGAGACAGCAGGCAGAAATCCCTCATATTTTGTATTAAGGTGGGGGTGATGTCTGGAGATGAGGTATATAATTGGGTGTCATCAGCATAGAGATGGTACTGGAAACCAAATCTGCTGATGGTTTGTCCAATAGAGGCAGTGTATATAGAGAAGAGGAGGAGGCCTAGGACTGAACCCTGAGGAACCCTGACAGTATGGTGAAGAGGAGCCAGCAAAAGATACAGTGAAGGAGCGGTCAGAGAGGTAGGTTAGTTTTGGGCATTCAATAATTGTTTTCACTGATGACCACTTTGTAAGTTTAATATTTTACAAAATTTTTATATTCTCCTTTTTATATTCTTCAATTTCTAGTTTTTTATTTTTATATGCTGTTCTTTTCCTCTATTCTTTCCTTTTTTTCTTCTTCTATTTTTCTTTTTTCTTCTTCTTTCTTCTATTCTAGTCTAATAAATTGAATACACAAAGCATACACAAAATACACCCGGAATACAATTTTTTTTATATAATACACGTGAAAAATAGTACAGATACACACACCACCCCCATGAAAAATAAAATGGTCCACTCTTCCCGAAGGCTGTATTCAACCAAGGAGGCATACACCTTTCTTACTTCTGAATCCGAAGATGCCATATTCCTGTTTTTTATTTCCTCTTCTTCCTCCAATGATAATAAACCCCCACGCAGACACCCCAGGAATGCACAGGAGGCCACTGTTAGTGACACTGACTGTGAACACCACTCTCTGAAAACTATGAGACTCAGATTCCTGATTTTGTGGCCCGATCAGGAATCCAGTTTGATACGACAGGTCTCACAAATATTGACTATTACAAATTCTTTTGCTCAGAATAATTTGCATAACCAATAATCCGCTCCATCCGCAGCTGTTAAAGGCACATGATGTGCGGGTAATCAAAGTCAGGGACATGACTTTTGACGTACATCAAAAGTTGTGAAGAGGTTAAGGGGAACCTGTTACATCTAGAAACGCTATTTATCTACAGACACAGGGGTAATCTGGAGGTAAACAGCATATAAATCGGGCTGATCTGATTTGCTGGAGCAGCGGCCACAGGCAAAAATTCTCAGGTTAGAGAGAGACACATTTGGCTCATGGGCCATTGGTTGTGTAATATGGGGGCAGATCATCATAAAAGTCAAAACCCCTAGTGCGCTCTGGAAGAAAAAATATAAAATCTCAGTTGAGATTAGGGAAGATTTTTCACAATGATCCCATACACATTGGATGAATTTTTACAAAACTCGCTGATTTTTAATGCCAGTTGGTGGGCGAAAGAAGGATTAGGCATGTTGAATTTCAACATGCTAAAAAGTATCCATGTCTGGAGTACTCAGGACATCCATGCTTGATTATTGTATTCATTGAACAATATGTAATGCTTCTTATCTCCTGCGGAGGCACTGCAGGGAGTGTGACATGCTTCGCCCACATTTTTTCAAAACTTTTTGGGGTCCTAGCAGTCACCTTTTAATTAACTTCTCATCAGGACCCAGGGGAGAAAGAGCTGAAAAGTGATAATAAGCCAGGACAGAGGATGTCCACAATGGTGGTAGCTGTCATATGGATGATTAGTTTCAGCAACTAACCCATGAAACTGTACTGCACTGACAGCCTCACCTCTTCTACGTCTGTATACTCGGAGACCCATTGAACATACTGTATTTTCATTTGTTTCACACTTTTTTGTTAAGTATATAATTCCACATGTGTTAATTCATAGTTTTGATGCCCTCAGTGTGAATGTACAATTTTCAAAGTCATGAAAATACAGAAAAATCTTTAAATGAGAAGGTGTGTCCAAACTTTTGGTCTGTACTGTATATATAATGAGCAGTTATAGTTTTAGCTGCAGTGTAATGGCCGAAGCGTACTCCAAACTCAACAACCTTTGTAAGAACTGGCACAAAATGTCAATTGCTCTGTAGTTCCTGTTATGCAAATGTTGCCAGGAGCGTAGATTCTTTGCCATTGTAAACCTGGTTTGGCAAAACGGAATGTTGCTGTACAATGCTAATGAATTCCACACTAATTTCCCATTTCCTTATACCTTTGCATTTTTACGTATCACAGCCAAACACATGGGGAAACGTGCACTACTCAGTTATTTCCTAGACTCTTACTTAGGAAGGGCATAGCTAAGCGGCTACCTGGTGTTCACTGGAGCTCCTGATGGTGGAGTCAGGCTTGAGCTGCAGGTAGCGGCCAGGTACCACTCCTAGGCGGTTTCCGGTACTGCAGCTGGTGACCCCAGAGGTCAGGTACACAGGCATGGATAAGACTCAGGCTCCTTTCAGACTACTAGGTTCTGTATCCTCTGCAGAACGGTTACTGACACTGACTCGGGCTCCATTCAGACTACTAGGTTCAAGATCCACGGGTAGAACGGTTACTGACACAGAGACTCAGACAGGGCTGATTCGGAGACTGTTAGGACAGTCCGGATACAGATAGGCACATGTTCAGACACATGGGTCTCGGATTTTGGTTTAGGGACTGGCCGCACATGGACCGGGGATGGAGTACAGGCACTGGCCACACTAGGACCAGGGACTACGGGTTCAGGACTGGCCGCACAAGGACCAGGGACTTCAGGTTCAGGACTGGCCACACAAGGGCCAGGGATTTCGGGTTCAGGATTGACCGCACAAGGACCAGGGACTTCGGGTTCAAGACTCTGGCCATACCAGGACCAGGGAACCTCACAACTCATTAGCAGACTACCACACTACCTAATTATTCTAAGTTGCTTCGGCTCCTCCTTATCGGAAAGGGTGCCTTTTTTAACAGGATGCCTCCCAGCTATTGGCTGGGGGCCATCTTGCAAGTGCATGCTGGCCCTTTAAGACCAGGGAAGTGTGTGCACTAGCCGCGCCGATGAGAACAGGAAGCAGGGAACACGTTGGGGACCACGCCACAAGGCCGTGGCGGTGAGTATGCTGGCGTCCCTGCATGGAGGGGGAAGGGAAACCATGCAGGGGCGTCGGCAATAGCGGTACACATGTCAGCACAGCCGATGTGAGTCTGAACAACACCTGACTTGACGGGATTTATAATACCCTGCTGAAATGTATTTGTCCTTAAGCTGGCCATTCACATTAGATTTATGTTGGCCAGACCCAACAATATCGATGGGTTAGGCCTGCGAATTATTGTGTTTGGTGGCGCAGGCTGAGTGGTAGTCAAGAGTGATGTCGATCAGGCATGTCGATTGCGGACTGCTGATCACATTGTTCCTCCCTGAGATAAGCTGCCGGCCGACATGTCAGTCGGCGACTTTCTCATAGAGAAATCAGGAGCGCTCCTGTACTCAGGGGAAATCAGTTGAGATGACTGTCGGTCGAACAATCTTTCAGCCGACAGCCATCAAATGTGTAGGGCTAGCTTTAGTGAGGAATATACCATGTAAGCATCCTGCCACTCTACCACAGCATTTGGTCTAGGGATGTACCCTGCTACTAGTTCAGGGGTCTCAAACTCGGCTGGGTATATGGGCCGCACATGGAAAAAATTTGAATTTGGGGGGCCGCATTCTTTGTTCAATGTGACATTTTTAGTGATACCATTTTTTTTGTATACACCTTTTGAACATTTTTGCCGTGTTTATTTTTTTATGGCTTGGGTCGTTATGGATGTGGCGATAATAAACGTGCACTTTTTTGTGTTTACTTTAGTTTACATATAAAACAGCATTTTTAGTGCCCAATATTTTTTCATGCTTTATTTTATTTTTTATTTTTTTTACAATTTTATTTCCCCCAATTGGCCACATACAGTAATATTGTCTTACAATTAGCATCATATAGTAATAATGGAAAACATCTTGTAGTAATGTTCCCCATCCAAGTCCCCATCTTGTACTAATGTGCCCCATCCAGGTCCCCATCCTGTGGCTATGTGCCCCATCCAGGTCCCCATCCTGTGGCAACGTTCCCCATCCTGGCGCCCATCTTGTACTAATGTGCCTCATCCAGGTCCCCATCTTGGGGCTATGTGCCCCATCCAGGTCCCCATCTTGTGGCTATGTGCCCCATCCAGGTCCCCTCTTGTGGCTCTGTGCCCCATCCAGGTCCCCATCTTGTGGCTATGTGCCCCATCCAGGTCCCCATCTTGTGGCTATGTGCCCCATCCAGGTCCCCTCTTGTGGCTCTGTGCCCCATCCAGGTCCCCATCTTGTGGCTATGTGCCCCATCCAGGTCCCCTCTTGTGGCTCTGTGCCCCATCCAGGTCCCCATCTTGTGGCTCTGTGCCCCATCCAGGTCCCCTCTTGTGGCTCTGTGCCCCATCCAGGTCCCCTCTTGTGGCTATGTGCCCCCTGTGCTGTTCTTCACACACATAAAATAGAAAAAAAAAAAGATGATTCTCACCTGTCCTCCGTTCCCTCGGCGGCCTTCCTGCAGATGTGGCCCGCAGGCACCACAGAGTCCGACCCCTTGACGATCCCGACCTGGTCCAGGAGGAGCCGCCGACAGCAGCGCTGCATTGCCGCACAGAGACTGTCTCCCAGCACAGTATTTTCAATGTCAGCCGCCGGCCAATCAGAGGCCAGCAGCTGACATCTGCATATGGCAATGACGTCATACTCGCTGCGCCGACACGCAGATATCAGCTGCTGGCCTCTGATTGGCCAGCGGCTGGCATTGGAAATGCAGTGCTGGGAAACAGTCTGTGTGGCAATTCAGCGCTGCTGTCAGCGGCTCCTCCTGGACCAGGTCGGGATCGTCAAGGGGTCTGTGCCTGCGGGCCACATAAAGCAGCCTCAGGGGCCGCATGCGGCCCGCGGGCCGCGTGTTTGAGACCCCTGTACTAGTTAATTATTGGCACATACTGATAATGTGCACATTACTCATTTCTTAATGTCACATTAGAATCTCTTGATCAGTAGCCAACAGACATTGTGTGACTCCATGCAGTCTCCTGTGATCCTGGACACACCCTGTAATATCAGGTATCTGTCCCCAATGTGACCTCCATGTCTGGACAGAGTGTCTGTACCATGACAACAGGAAGCTCCAACCAGGCCATGACCATTATCTTCAGGATGCAAGTGAAAAATTAACTTCTGAGTCAATTTGACAATACCCAAGTGTGGTGAATCCTAATGTCATCTTTGTGCCCCGAGTACCAAAATTGTCCAATGTGTCTTTGTATGATAGGGCCAAAGATGTGCCAACCCCAAAACAGCTGTTTGGGGATGAGTGTCCTTTTCTTATGCAGTCATATTGCAAGGCTCTTTAAATGAGTTGTCCACAACTTGGACAACCCGTTCTGAAATGCTGCATTCCTATTTAAAATAAAGAAAAAACACCACCAAAGCAGCTCCAGTGATGCCAGTGCTGCAGTCAATCAGTGTCCGCTAATGGGCTTTAGAGCTTACACCTGTCCGGAATGTCTGAGTTTCATCTAAGGAAAATGTGAGTGAAATAGGCAATTAGCGGTCGCTGATTAGCTGCAGCAATCATGTGTCATAACAATGTCACGCGAGCATTGGAAGACCTAAGGTAGATATAACTGACATGGCGCCGGTCCAGAAGGTAAGGATCTGGTGTTTTTTATTTTAAATTTGGGAATACAACATTTAAGTAGGGCTTGTTGTCAGTGGACAGCCCCTTTAAAGTGTCACCTATTGACTTATAGGGTAGCTCCCCCAACAGGTCATTTGCTTACACTTTTCCCAGGGATCATTACTTAGCCTACAGAAGCTGGTGGGTCCCACGTGTTGGCTGAGCGTTCCTGTGTTCTCTGTGAGACAGCCTCTGCCAACAGGTTGGATCCTTCTTCCCCCTGACATCATCTCGTTTGGCAAGAGTCAGGAGACGCCCTATAAACATTAGACTTGGCCGATCCCACAGATGTCAGTGGGTTCAGATGACTTTAGTCTAGTGTGTATGGGGCCTCAAGTTTGACATGACATACTACGTCATCAATTACCTCTACTGTTCAAAGAATTGGCTATAGATAGTCTCCAACATCAGCCATAAGGAGAAAACAAAGATCGAGCAGGTTGGACTTTTATCTGTAAAATCCTCTAGGCATGTAGTGGATAAGTTCCATTAGAGATGAGCGACATCAAAATTGTCTAGGAGACACTTATTCCTTCTTTATCTACTAAAAGAGCATATACATTGGGAAGCCAGAGAGATCACTAACATGTGAATAATGTGCGTGAAGAGCTTTAGACAGAATGTCTAGGTTACTTAGATGGTCTAAACTGGTTGTTATCCGGTCAAATATTGACACAAGGTATGACGGGAGATTAGGATCCTACTAGAACTTGCAGTTTATGTAACTTCAATGTTTCCTCTTCAATCTAATGTTCTTATCTGCCAAACACTATCGGTGTTATTCACTTCCAAGGGATTGTTTCCTCTACTGGCTCCATGAATAATGTGTGCAATCAGTCTGTTCCCGAGTCTGAACCTCAGTAAATATTTCTTGGCAGAGGCACAATGCTATCTCCTGTGGCTGATCTGTTGCTCATCCTTCTCCCACATCTTCTGTCTGACTTTAATACTTAAATGTGTTTGTGTTTCATGTTAAGATCCTCCATTGGCCTACGCACCTCCGTTCTTATGAATCACATGTAATCTGCCTAATGACTGATGTTACCCGAGGACTTTCTTCATGTAATGTTTGCTGATGAGGTTTTTTTTCAAGACTCATCATTTGTTGGGGAGCAGTAGAAGAGGTTGGTTTTTTTGCGACATATTTGTATTTTAATGACATCATTTAATTTACTACATCAAGGATTAAAAAACAGAAACAAATTTCCTTATGGGGTGCAATTGAAGAAAAAAACACTTTTACATTCAATCTGTCTTAGAAATGTAAGGAGATGTGTGGCACCCCAGGGGTCTGGTTGCCACAGTAATAGAAATATTACGTCTGGGAGCAAGTGGGAGGTTTCTCTGGTCAGGAGCCCTTAAGCATGCAACACTTCCTGTCCAGACCTGGGAGGGGAGGAATCCGCCCTTATAAACTGGGTCTGGGGCGGGATTAGAGAGTTCAGTCAGAGCCTGGAGACAGCTCCAGACACAGGGAAAGAAACAGCAGGAGCTCTGTAGGAGCAGTAGCTGAAGACCAGGGGCTGGAGCTGAGCAGAGCTCGCCCTGGCAGAAGAATCTAGGAACCGGACACAGGAGTCCGAGGCTGTGGGGACTGATATTCACCCAGCAGCAGAAACCAGCCGGAAGGGGATTCCAGGTCCTCTGGCCATAGAAGCCCGGAGGCTCAGTCACAAGGAAGGGACCAGCACCGCCATCCAGGAGCGGAGGCTAACAGAAGGCCCCAAGTCACCAGCCATACGGGTGAGCACCACACGGTATACTTAGGGACGTGAGCTACTTCTACCCGCTTACAGCAAGGTAGCCAGAAAGAGTGCAGATAGAAGGGGAGGCCTACAACTCCACCTGGCCAGGGGAACTCCTGTTTGCTCGCAGACTGACCAGGCCCCTTATGTTAGCCAGTACTCCCGGGAGGGTCTGCCTTAATATCACAGTAAAGACCCTGAACTGCACTGCAAAGACTCTGAGTCGTTCCTGCTTCATTGCCGCACCAGCACTACTAGTGCTGGGACTCCCGTGCACCCTCACCATCAACTACACTGCCCTGGGGCTCCACTCTTTCCGTGGGGAGTCACACTACCTCAGCTGCACACACCATCAGCCCCAGCGGTCTGCCTTGCAGTGGCGGTCCGCGCTGACCGCAATCCACGGGTGGCGTAGTCGGACAATTAACCTAAAACCCCCACAAAATACCGCCATCGGCCTGACCACCCTGAGCCACGGGACTGGGTCACCGCCACGGATTCTACAACCCCCAGAGACCTGGCTCCGGGTATCCCACACACGGCCACACTAGGCCCAGGGGGCGAGTCAGATGGACATAATGTCCACGTTCCCCCTTGAAGAAACAAGTTCAATGTTATGTGGTGTAATACGAAATGTGATCTATAATGCGAATTGTGATGTCCAGTAAACGTGTTAGTAATATTGATAATGTGTGTAGTTTGACAGTAGGGATAGTGAGAGATAATGTTTGGGACTAGCCCAGAGTGGGAAGGGGCTAAGTTGAAGGGAAAGTGACAATTTCCTGTTAGAATGTCAGACCTGGAGTGCATAGTAAGAGGACCTAAGGTCCATTGTGCGCAGTGCCACATTCTGGGGGGTCCCTAAAGTGAGAGGAGACAGAAGAAAAAAGATAGCGTGATCTGGAACAGAAGTGACTAAGAGACGGCGTAAACACATCACAACCACCATGCAAAAGTAATGTTCCCCTTTTATGCCCCCCGCACAGTAGTAGTCCTCTTGTACGCGCATGTAGTAATGATAGTAATAAAGCTTCCACACACTAGTCCACTTAGCTATTCCCCCCCAAATTCCACCCCATATCAACTATTAGTGTCATTTTTTGACCAATAATAATACAAAATCTGAATCTCAACGATCTCTATTCCAACAAAAAGCTATTGGATCCTTTTCCTATCATAGCCTTTTTTAAAAGGTAGCAGTAGGTTCCACTTGCCCAGTAGGATGGCACTCACATACCATCTGTGTTTCATCCGAATGCTGTAATTTTTTTTTTTGCTGGTTAATAGGTGGGAGATAATTGAAAAAAAATTTTCAAGCAAGTTGCCAAACCAATGGTAAAAACAAACCAAAAGTGGATGAAAATCGGATCTAGCACAATGATGAAAAACTTGTTTGCAAAAACCCCTCAAAAAACAGACGTCAGAATTCAGCTTTGAGCCGATGTCTTTTTTAAGCAGATTCTGTCTGCACTATGCCTGAAAAAGTGCCACAAAAAAGCTCCATAAAATGAACATAATGCACAGCGGTATCAAAATAGCATTGCTGTGCACACATTACGTCTTATGTCACTTCATTTAACTGCTTCGTAAACCCTAACATGTTCATCTTTTAGGGTCATGCACAAGACAGATTTTCTTGTACGAGCCCTATTCTTAGTTTTCACGGATGGCACTCGTACCTATGACATTCTTTAGGGGCGTTTTTTTCCTTGGACTGCGTGGTCCGCGGAAAAAAATGGAGACATCCGATTTTTATCCTGGCTGGACAGATATCTGTCTGAGATGGTTTAGTGAATCCTGCATTGAGCAGGGGGCTGGACACGATGACCCTGGAGGTCCCTTCCTACTCTAACATTCTAGGATTCTATGATCCAAGGAGTCTTTGGATCCGTGAATAAAATTGGACCGCAATCAAATGACATCTGAGTTCGGTCCAAGAAACGAGAGGTGGAGAAACTTTTTTTCTCTCTCCATGTACGACAAAAACTGATGCCGCTCTGATCAAAGTCTCATCGGAATAATGGGTCAATTTTTCACATATGTGGAGAAATCGGTCATGTGAACGTTTGGGCGGCTTCTGCTAGCAAGCCGCACGCTTTCTATACTTCATAGTATTAAGTTAAAGATGCCAGTAGTGAAGCCGTCTCAAGAACGATGGCAAAGCCACTTCCGTAAAAGGAAGGGGGCTGCATCGGTGTCTCAAAGATGCCATGTGCGCTTAGCCTAATTCTACCAGTCTGATTTTTGTCTCGGGCTTTAGAAATGGGCTGTATATGGTTGGAATGAGAGGTTGGCTAGAAAGCTGGGATATACATTATACTATATCCCATTGCTTAGTAAAATTAGCTCTATGTTGGCTGCTTAAAATCCATCTGTTTGTCCACTGTAATATATCTGAAATGGAAACATTTTTCAGCAAATCCATGAAAAAAAATAGTCTCCAACAATAAAGTTGAGTCCTAGCAACAAACAGGGAGCTGCTTAATACCGCTCACACATATGGAAGGACAGTTAAGTATAGATATGTCTTCCGTACACAGACACATTCTGTTCAGTTTCGAGTACTTGCCCAATTTTTCAGTCTGGTCTTTTAGCCGCCAGAATAAACAAGCTTCCTAGTGAGCTCACTTGGACGGATAGGTTCATACTGAATATGTGCTCTCACTCCGTGACACTGAGATTTATCACCCTCAAGGTAGACTGGTCAACATTCATTTTTTTTTTTTTTAGCAGACACATTTACCATTGCTCCCTTCTGCGGGTCAAATGCTACATGCTGAGAATTAAGTTGCTGCTACTTAAATGAAGAGTATTATTTTGCTGTAGATTTTTTTTTTTTGCAGCAGCCGTCATGTATCCTGCCGGAAGGAGAAGAACGAGGACGCGTAATAGAAACCGATGGATCAGGGATAATTTGATTTATTTAAACATCTACAATGTTCGCACTTGATATATTTCTGGATCATAAATATAATTATAGGTGATAGGTGACTCGCCCCCTGGGCCGTGGGGCACTCGGATCCGGGCAGTAGGGGAACGATGGGAGTAGTAGTGGCAACCCGGTTCCGTGGCTCAGGGTGGTCAGGCCAATGGTAGTCCATTATGCACTGATGATTATGTCCGGTTTGCGGTTATTAGGAACCGCCGCTGCATGCAGACCGCTGGGGCTGATGAGGTGTGCAGCTAGGGTAGTGTGACTCCCCACGGGAAGAGTGCGGCCCCAGGGCAGTATAATGGATGGTGGGAGTGATGGTGGTGAGAGTCCCAGTACCGGTAGTGCTGGAGGCGCGAAGGAGCACACAGACAACAGGTTGCAGTCCAGGGTCTTTACTAAAATAGGTAAACTGACCCATAAACAGTCCCGGCTAGGAGGGGACCTGGATGTCTGAGAGCAATGGGGAAATTGGCCCTGGTCAGGGTGAGGGTGTAGGCCTACCATGCTTTCTGTGCTCCTTCTGGCTATCTCCTCCTTATAGGGTAACAGCCCACGTTTCCGAGCTTTCTGTGTATTCTCACCTGTATGGCCTGCGACGTGGGTTCCTTTCTGCTCCCAGCCTGGTACGGCTTTGCTGGTCCCTTCTGTTGTGGCAGAGCCTCCAGGCTTCTTAGGCTAAGGAATATACAGTCCCCTGCGGACTGGTTATCTGCTGTAGGATGTGGAATCCTCCCAGCCTCAGACACCAAAGTCTGGTAAATTAAGTCCTTTATCTGTCAAGACAGGCTCACTTCGCCTCTTGTCTCTGGCTTGTGGCTCTCCTCCTGCCACACTTCCTCTTAGGGTGCAATACAACTGTCTGTCCCTGCTCTCGGACACCTCTTTCTTCAGACACAGGTTGTCCAGTTCTCACTAACCCTGCCCCCAGCACCAGCTTTTATAGGGGCAGCCTGCTCCCCCTACTAGCCTGAGACAGGAGGTACTGCATGCTAATGTTCCCCTGACTAGAGAACCTCCCCCTTGCTCTCAGACACAGCTTTAATATATTTTGTGGCATCCAGGCCAGGGTGACACATTCCCCCCTAGTAAAATGTAGTACTCCGGGACTAAACAATAAACAAAGACAATATGCATAACCATAAAACATTAACAGACAGACGACGCACAGCTTGAGTTCTTAAGGTCACAGTGTGGTCTGTGACCGGGTGTCCATATCACCAATACAACGGGGAGCCTTAACTAGGTGGGGGTCTGTCCTACCCCAAGTCCTTCACAGTCTTAGTTCATTCCTTGGTCAGGCTCCGAACGCAGTCCATACAAGGTCCCGGTTATAAAAAAGTCCATAACCTTTGAATCCTTACGGTAGCTGCAAGAAACTGAAACACAGAATTACCAAACATGCATGTAACTTGGCAAACATTTCAACACTTGGCAACAGGGTTATTTACAATCTTAGTGCACCCTATATTCTCCAGCGAGCGGGTATCTGCCCCTTTGTGCTCCTGGTTGACCTCCTTAACCCACTGTCTGGTGGTGGACTGACCTGGCTTTCCCCACTAGCGTTAGGGGTACAGCTACCAGCTGGGTGTACAGGTAGGGCAGGCAGCTGTCTGCGGGTCCTTTGGCTTACCGCAGGCATGGCAGGCTCACTGTCAGCAGAGGGTTGACTCTCCTGGGCTGCTGGTACAGGCTCTTCTGCCTCTGGAACTGCTTGCTCCTCTTTACCTTCCGGCCCTGGTGTTGGTTGTTGCTGTGCCGGTTGCAGGAAATGCAGGACGGGTACCACTATGGCATCATTTATGCGAGTCCAGCACTGAGGGAACTCTCCGAGAACGGTGCTGATCATTTCTTCCCTGTCCTCTGCGGGTTCAAGGTCACTTTGATCCTCTTCTGAACTACGGAGTTGCTCGGGGCACCTTTTTAGGTGGTCTCTGGAGACTGTACTAGTGGTTTCTCCTCCGTCCTTGGTGATCACGCACACCTTCGGGTTGTCATGATCAGACTGCAGTACGGTGTAGGGTTCCCTTTCCCACTGGTCGTCCAACTTGTGAAGCCTTCTCTTTCGCTTCAGGACCTGCTCACCAGGTTCTAGGGGATCAGCAGGGGCGTGTTGGTTGAAGAGCTTTTCTTGCCTCTCTCTCACCTGGGCCAGGCTCTTCTCCACACTTTCCTGTACCTTCTTGTACTGCAGTTGCCTTTCCGTATCCGAGTCCACATCCGGGGAGGTGTCCTCAGGTGTTAGGACTCCCATCTCCAGGTCTACGGGCAGCTTACCTGGTCTGGCTCGCATCAGGTAAGCCGGGGTGCAGTTTGTAGCATTCACCGGGATATGATTGTATAAGTCTATCAGATCCGGCAGTTTTTCTGGCCACAGGCTGCGTTCCTCCAGGGGCAACGTCTTTAGGAGATCAATGACTATGTTGTTCATTTTCTCACACATCTCGTTGGTTTGTGGGTGGTAAGGCGTTGTACGAATCTTCTTACAGCCATAGAGGTTGCAGAACTCCTGGAAGATTTCAGCTTCGAACGCTGGACCCTGGTCCGTCAGGACCTGTTCCGGATACCCGTGTGGACGGCAGAAGTATTGCTGGAAGGCTCTAGCCGCCGTTTGGGCTGTCAAATCTTTCACCGGGACTACCACTAGAAAACGGGAATAGTGGTCCACGATTGTCAGGGCGTAGATGTATCCTGACCGGCTTGGAGCCAATTTGACGTGGTCCAGAGCTACCAGCTCAAGAGGCTGCGTGGTGACGATGGGCCTCAAGGGTGTCTTCTGGCTGGCACGGTCCTTCCTCCTTAGGTGACAAGGGCCACAGTCTCTGCACCACTTCTCTACAGCCCCTCTCATGCCGATCCAAAAGAACCGTCCTCTTAGCAGGAACTCCAGTTTCTTCCAACCGAAGTGCCCCGCTCTGTCATGGTAAGCCCCCAGGACCATAACTGCATCCCGCCTTGGAACCACGACTTGCCAGGTCAGTTCGTGCGTCCGGTGGTTGACAATCCTTCTGCACAGCTTGCCTTCGTAGAGGAACAGCTTGCTCTTCTCTTTCCATAGCTGCTTGGCTTCCTCTGGAGCATCCGGATCCATGCGGGCGTCTTCCTGGGTCAGCAGATCTTTCACTAGGCGGATGGCAGGGTCACTATCTTGGGTCTCGGCCCAGCTGTGGTGAGGTAGGGGATTGATCATCATGGTTGTTAGATCCTCCTCCTTCACGCGGTGGGAGTATTGAGCGGCTCCATACCGGTGAAACGCGGGGAGTTTACCTCCTCCAGCTCTTCTGAGTCTTCGTCACCTTCAGGTAAGTGAGGCATTCTCGATAGGGCGTCAGCTTTGGCATTGGTTTTGCCTGCCCGGTACTTGATCACGAAGTCATAGTTGGAGAGACGGGCCATCCACCGCTGTTCCAGGGCACCCAGTCTCGCATTGTCCAGGTGTGTCAACGGGTTGCTGTCCGTGTACACGGTGAACTTTGCGGAGGCCAGGTAATGCTTGAAGCGTTCCGTCACGGCCCACACCACTGCCAAGAATTCTAGCTTGAAGGATTTGTAATTCTCCGGGTTCCTCTCGGTGGGTCTCAGCTTCCGGCTGGCGTACGCGATCACCCTTTTTCTGCCCTGTTGCTTTTGGGACAGTACGGCTCCCAGTCCCACATTACTGGCGTCTGTGTGGAGAATAAAAGGCTGGCCATAGTCAGGGTAGGCCAGGATCTCATCCCCCGTGAGGGCCATCTTCAACTGGCGGAAGGACTCCTCTTCCGGTTTATCCCACTTGAAGGGTGGCTTTTGACTTCGGGACTTAGACTGTCCAATCAGGAGGTCCTGCATAGTATAGCGTCGGCGTCCCTGCCTCCTGCTAGGCAGGGACGCTGTTCCCCTCACCTCTCTGCTCCGTGCCCGGCGGCTTCCTCCCGCTCTGCTTGCAGCGCCCGCTCTCCCCCGGTCACTGTGCTTAGGGCGCGCGCGCTCCCCCTCTCTTAAAGGGGCCGCGCGCGTCGCCCTAAGGAGTCCCCGGCCAATGGCCGGAGGATCCCTCCATATATAAGGCACCTCCTCCAAAATGGAGGTGCCCGAGCAATGTTGTTGCACTGTTCACTACTCTGCTTCAGCCCTCAGGTCCCGTTGCCTGTTACCTGCCTGTTACCTGCCAGTTGCCTGCCAGTTACCTGCCTGTTACCTGCCTGTTTCCTGCCAGTTTCCTGCCAGTTTGCTGCCTGATTCCTGCCTGTCATCCGCTTTCCTGCTTGCTAGCCTGAGGTCCGACGGTCTGCCTTCTGACACCTGTCAGTCTGTCTATGGACCAGCTTACCCGCTCACCTGGGAGCGCTCATCTGCTGTCTGTCTGCTAGCCTACCTGGAGGCTCCGCCATCACGTGCTGTGACCACCTGCCAGTCCAGAGACTCTTGCCTGCTCACCTGGGAGCACTCATCTGCTACCTGCCTGTTAGCCTACCTGGAGGCTCCGTCGTCACGTGCTGTGACCACCTGCCAGTCCAGAGACTCTTGCCCGCTCACCTCGGAGCGCTCATCTGCTACCTGCTTGTTAGCCTACCTGGAGGCTCCGCCGTCACATGCTGTGACCACCTGCTTATCCTGAGACTCTCGCCTGCTCACCTGGGAGCACTCATCTGCCATCTGCCTGCTAGCCTACCTGGAGGCTCAGCCGTCACAGGTCGTACCTGCCCGTTTACCCAGAGACTGCTCCGGTCACTTGCCGTGACCTCCTGCCCGTTTACCCAGAGATTGCCCCGGTCACTTGCCGTGACCTCCTGCCCATTTACCCAGAGATTGTCCCGGTCACTTGCTGTGACCTCCTGCCCGTTTACCCAGAGACTGTCCCGGTCACTTGCTGTGACCTCCTGCCCGTTTACCCAGAGACTGTCCCGGTCACTTGCCGTGACCTCCTGCCCGTTTGCCCAGAGACTGTCCCGGTCACCTGCTGTGACTGCCTGCCTGTCTTCCCTGGTCGCCACCCGCTTCCTTACAAGGACTGCCCCCTTGCATAAGTTGCTCAGAGGTTCCGCCTCCCAGACCCGTTACACATAGGAGCTGCCATCTTAGTGAACCCGGGGATGAACCTTCGGTAGTAGCCTACCAACCCGAGGAATTGCCTCACTTCCTTGATGTTCGAGGGGCTTGGCCAGCTCTTGATTGCCGTGACCTTGTCAGGGTCGGGGGCTACTCCTTCCGCACTTACCACGTGCCCTAGGTACTGGACCTTTGGTTTCAGCAGGTGACACTTCGATGGTTTCACCTTCAGGCCGTAGCCTGCCAGGGCTTCGAACACCTCGGCCAGGTGCTTTAGATGGTCCTCGTAAGTCTTCGAATAGACGATCGCGTCGTCCAGGTAAAGGAGGACCGTCTCGAAGTTTTGGTGCCCTAGACAGCATTCCATCAGCCTCTGGAAGGTCCCTGATGCGTTGCAGAGCCCGAAGGGCATACAGTTGAACTCACTCAGTCCCATCGGGGTGGTGAAGGCGGTCTTCTCCTTGTCAGCCTCTGCCACAGGAACCTGCCAGTACCCACTAGTAAGGTCCAAAGTAGAAAAGAAGTTAGCTGATTTTAGTGCGGCTAAAGACTCCTCTATTCTAGGCAGCGGGTATGCGTCTTTATGGGTGATACGGTTGATTTGTCTATAGTCCACGCACATTCTCATGGTGCCATCTTTCTTTTTTACCAGAACCAGGGGGGCTGCCCAGGGGCTACAGCTATCTCTAATGACCCCAGCTTCTTTCATTTCCCGCAGCATACCCTTGGCGTTCTGATAATGTGCAGGGGGTACAGGCCTGTGTCTCTCTTTTATTGGTGGGTGGCTCCCTGTGGGGATGTGGTGTTCTATCCCTTTTACTCTGCCGAAGTCCAGCGGGTGCTTACTAAAGACTCTCTCGTACTCCTGTACCACCCGGTAGACTCCTTGTTTTTGGTGCAGGGGAGTGGAGTCAGCACCCACATGGAGTTTCTGGCACCAGTCCTCCTTTTGTTTCTGGGAGTCATTACCCTCCGCCTGAGGAGATGGAGGCAAGGGTTCCACGGCCCTGATAGCTTTGTGTTCGACAACAAACAGTTTGGCAAGTGTAGCGTACCTGGGTAAGTGTACCTCTCTCTCCCCAATGTTGAGAATGCGACATAGCTTCAATGCCTTCATCTTGCAGGAACTGCTGACACACTCCAACCACATGAGGTCTGGCATTGTCCTGCATTAGGAGGAACACAGGGCCAACCGCACCAGCATATGGTCTCACAAAGGGTCTGAGGATCTCATCTCGATACCTAATGGCAGTCAGGCTACCTCTGGCGAGCACATGGAGGGCTGTGCGGCCCTCCAAAGAAATGCCACCCCACACCATTACTGACCCACTGCCAAACCAGTCATGCTGAAGGATGTTGTAGGCAGCAGATCGCTCTCCACTGCGTCTCCAGACTCTGTCACGTCTGTCACATGTGCTCAGTGTGAACCTGCTTTAATCTGTGAAGAGCACAGGGCACCAGTGGCGACTTTGCCAATCCTGGTGTTCTGTGGCAAATGCCAAATGTCCTGCATGGTGTTGGGCTGTGAGCACAACCCCCATTTGTGGACGTCGGGCCCTCATACCACCCTCATGAAGTCGTTTTCTAACCGTTTGTGCAGACACACACACATTTGTGGCCAGCTGGAGGTCATTTTGCAGGGCTCTGGCAGTGCTCCTCCTGTTCCTCCTTGCACAAAGGCAGAGGTAGCGGTCCTGCTGCTGCGTTGTTGCCCTCCTACGGCCCCCTCCACGTCTCCTGGTGTACTGGCCTGTTTCCTGGTAGCGCCTCCAGCTTCTGGACACTACGCTGACAGACACAGCAAACCTTCTTGCCACAGCTCGCATTGATGTGCCATCTTGGATGAGCTGTACTACCTGAGCAACTTCTGTGGGTTGTAGAGTCCGTCTCATGCTACCACAAGTGTGAAAGCACAACCAACATTCCAAAGTGACCAAAACATCAGCCAGAAAGCATTGGTACTGAGATGTGGTCTGTGGTCCCCACCTGCAGAACCACTCCTTTATTGAGGGTGTCTTGATAATTGCCAATAATTTCCATCTTTTGTCTATTCCATTTGCACAACAGCATGTGAAATTGATTGTCAATCAGTGTTGCTTCCTAAGTGGACAGTTTGATTTCACAGAAGTTTCATTTACTTGGAGTTATATTCTGTTGTTTAAGTGTTCCCTTTATTTTTTTGAGCAGTGTAGTTGCTGGATGCTTTTGAAGCAACAGCACTACTTCTGCATATTGTTATGTTCTGCTACCAGAGCTAAGGAAAGAGAGGAGATCTGACCCTACGATAGAACTCAGCTTAATCCCTACGATGTAACAGGGAACCTGATCCTGCGATCAGACCTGCTAAAGTCCTAAGCTAGTCTGTACGGAGACCTATAGATATGGGGAAGGAATCCCTACAAGTACTAAGGACTGGGAGGAAAATGGGACACCTCCTAACAGAAATAGTAGCAGACAGACGAACAAACAAAATATATAGAACATAGAGGTCCGTAGACCAAGCAAACTAACAGAGTTAGATACAGAGCACAGGCTAGCTAGAAAGTAGTTATACAATGAAGTCCAGCAAAGCCAGAAGGGCGGAGCAGGATTAAATAGGCCAACAAGGTCATGTGACCAGCAAAGGAAAAAACCTAAGAGCAAGGTTCTAACAGTACCCCCCCTTCTAAGAGGATCCTCCGGATCCCCTAGGACCAGGCTTATCAGGAAATCTCCTGTGAAACGCTCTGATAAGTCTGGACGCGGAAACATCATCCGACCTCACCCAAGAGTTATCCTCGGGTCCGAAACCTTTCCAGGCCACAAGATACTGCAAACTACCTCTATGCCGTCTAGAGTTAAGGATGCGAGAAATTTCATATTCCCCGTCCTCCACCACCGGAGGAACAGAGGCAGAGGCGTCACAATCCGATACAACAGCTTTTTTCAACAGAGAGACATGAAATACCGGATTAATTCTCCAGGAGGTAGGAACCTCCAACCTAACAGCAGATTGGTTGACAACCTGAAGCACCTTAAAGGGCCCTACAAACTTGGGACCCAATTTCTTAGAGGGAATCCTCAACCGCAGATTCCTAGAGGACAACCAAACCATGTCACCAACAGCGAACAAAACCTCCTGTCGTTTCCTATCAAAGTAGTCTTTAGATTTTCTGTTGGCCTCCTGAAGATTACCACGCACATCCGTCCAAACTCTCTCCAAATCACCGGAAAAATTCTCCTCCTCAGGCACGGCAGATCCCAACTTGGAGAACGACCCAAACGACGGATGTCTCCCAGAACAACAAAAAAAAGGCGAACAACCAGCAGAAGAAGATGTATGATTGTTCAGAGCAAATTCAGCAAGTGGCAGAAACTCAGACCACCCCTCTTGATTGTCTGCCACAAAACAATGCAAGAACTGCTCAACATCCTGGTTTTTCCTTTCTGTCTGGCCATTAGATTCAGGATGATATCCGGACGAGAACGACAAATGAACTCCTAACCTGTCACAAAAGGCATGCCAAAAACGAGCCACGAACTGAGGACCCCTATCAGAAACAATGTCAGTAGGAACGCCATGAAGTCTGACAATTTCCTTGACAAAGGCCTTAGCGAGAGTTTTAGCGCAGGGCAGTTTGATGAAGGGAACCAAGTGACACATCTTGCTAAAACGGTCCACGACCACCCAGATGACAGTAAAACCCTCAGAGGGGGGAAGGTCAGTTATAAAGTCCATAGCCAAATGTGTCCAAGGAGCACTGGGAACCTCCAAAGGACAAAGCAACCCCGCAGCAGGAGTATGTGAGGACTTAGATCTAGCACATATAGTACATTGACGCACCCACTTAATGACTTCCTTCTGCCATCCAGGCCACCAAAAACTGCGACCCACCAGTCTCTTGGTCTCAGAGATTCCGGGATGACCTGCCAACCGAGATTCGTGACACTCAACAAACAAATCTCTCCTAAAGGTCCCAGGCACAAACAACCTCCCATGAGGAGTGTTAGATGGGGCATTCTCCTGTGCTTTAAGAATCTCATCTTCCAAAACGGAGTCCAAAGCAGCTATCACAACACCTTCTTGTAAAATGTTCTCCTCTTTCTCAGCACCGACTATGGGAGAAAAACTGCGAGACAAGGCATCCGCCTTAACATTCTTAGTACCAGGGATGTAAGTAACGGAGAAATTAAACCGCGAGAAAAACAGTGCCCACCTAGCCTGACGGGCATTCAGGCGCTTGGCAGCATCAAGATATATCAGATTTTTATGATCCGTAAGAACCTGAACGGGAAATTCCGCACCTTCCAAGAAGTGGCGCCAGTGTTCAAATGCGAGTTTAATAGCCAATAATTCCCGATTACCAATATCAGAATTCAGTTCAGTCTCCGAAAAATTTTTTTGAAAAAAAGGCACAGGGATGTAATCCATCCCCGTTATCCTGAGACAATACTGCGCCAACCCCCACAGAGGAAGCATCAACCTCAACCAAAAACGGCTTAGTCACATCAGGCTGCATAAGGATGGGAGCAGAGGTGAACCTCTCCTTGAGATACACAAAAGCTTCAATGGCCTCAGAAGACCACTGAACCGCATCAGCACCTTTCCTGGTGAGATCGGTCAGAGGTTTGACAATACTAGAAATTTTTTTTATGAATTTTCTGTAATAATTGGCGAAACCTAAAAACCTCTGTATCGATTTCAAACCAATAGGCCTAGGCCATTCCTGTACAGCTTGAACTTTAACCGGGTCCATCTCAAAACCTTCGCTGGAGATAATGTAACCCAAAAAACTAATTCTCTGTACAGCGAACTCACATTTCTCCAGCTTAGCAAAAAGCGAATTGTCCATTAATAACTGTAATACCTCACGTACGCTCCGCCAATGAGACTCCAGATCCGGCGAATAAATCAAAATGTCATCCAAATACACAACCACATTTTTGCCGATCAAAGGTCTAAGGATGTCATTAATAAGATTCTGAAAAAATGCAGGAGCATTAGTAAGACCAAAAGGCATAACCAGATTCTCAAAATGACCCACAGGAGTGTTAAAAGCAGTCTTCCATTCGTCACCCTCCTTCATGCGCAACAGATTGTATGCCCCCTTAAGGTCAATTTTAGAGAACCACTTGGCCCCCATTAACTGGTTAAACAGATCAGGAATCAATGGCAGTGGGTAAGGATTGCGTACAGTAATTTTGTTAATCTCACGAAAATCCAGACAAGGACGTAAACCGCCGTCCTTTTTTTTTACAAAAAAAAATCCAACCGCCACAGGAGACTTAGAGGGCCTAATGTGACCGGCGGCCAAACTTGTCTGTATGTATTCCTCCAAAGCCTTCCTCTCAGGAATAGTAAGGTTAAATAAACGACTTTTAGGAAGAGTCGCTCCAGGGACAAATTCAATAGAACAATCATAGTCTCTATGAGGAGGCAAAACCTGCGATTCCTTCTCAGAAAAAACTCTCCAAAAATCCTGAATAGGAACAGGCAATTGTCCCCTATCCAAAGCTGCAATACGCCCGTTACAACACTTGTCATAACATTTATGGCTCCAGGATTTAATTTCACTGGTAGACCAATCCAGTACAGGATTGTGAAATTTTAACCAGGGCAATCCCAATATTACTGGAGAAGGCAAGTTATTCAAAACTACCAAATCCAATTTCTCATGGTGAACACCATTAATAGTGAGAGGAAATTCACAGACCTTGAGAGTAATATTCTTCAAAGGGGAACCATCCACAGAAACCACAGCAATGGGGGATGATAAAGGTTCGGGTTTTAAATTGAGTCTTTCCAAGAATCCCCCATCAATTACATTCAGAGTAGACCCACAATCAACAAACACCCGAAATTCCATTAATTTTTCCTGAGCAATCGTGGAAGCAGCTAAAAATACACCCTTGGCATTTAAATAGGCAATACGGGCATGACTGACCATTTTTTTTTCTTTCTTCATACGAAGCTCACAGCCTTTAATCAAATGACCAGGTTTTCCGCAATAGAAACACAAGCCTTCAGAAAATCTACGGTCTTTTTTTTGAGAGCGAGGTGCCACCGATCCAATCTCCATTGGTTCACCACTGTTAGTACACACCTTCTCATAACCAGAAACTGACATAGCAGAGGATTTGCTCTCATTAACCCTTGCACGCAGTCTCCTATCCACCCGTATAGCTAATTGCATAGCCTGTTGCAAATCTTCAGGTGTAGGATAAGCAATTAGCAGGTCTTTAACCCTTTCATTGAGCCCAGCAAGAAATAGACTTTTCAGAGCAGAATCGTTCCACCCTGTTTGAGTAGACCAACGACGGAAATGAGTACAATATTTTTCCACATTACCTGATCCCTGTCTCAAACGTCTCAACTCAGTCTCAGCTGATGAGACACGGTCAGGATCATCATATAATAGCCCCAAAGCAGAAAAAAAACTATCCACTGATCTGAAGCATGTATCACTAGGTTGCAAAGAAAAGGCCCACTCCTGAGGCTCTTTGCGCAAAAGTGACATTATGAACCCTATGCGCTGGGATTCATCCCCAGAGGACTTGGGTCTCAAACGAAAATACAATAAGCAAACATTTTTAAATGAAAAAAATTCTCGGTGTTCACCAAAAAATAAATCCGGCAAACATACCTTAGGCTCCAAGAAATGTGCTCCAGGACAGTTACTCACGTGCTGACGGAGCTCGGCCACCTCCAGAGAGAGTCCCTGCAGGCGATGAGCCAAATCCTGAACCGACACCATGATGGAACAGAAAAATCTTTCCTTAGAGAATTTGCAGGCTGGACTTACTGTTATGTTCTGCTACCAGAGCTAAGGAAAGAGAGGAGATCTGTCCCTACGATAGAACTCAGCTTAATCCCTACGATGTAACAGGGAACCTGATCCTGCGATCAGACCTGCTAAAGTCCTAAGCTAGTCTGTACGGAGACCTATAGATATGGGGAAGGAATCCCTACAAGTACTAAGGACTGGGAGGAAAATGGGACACCTCCTAACAGAAATAGTAGCAGACAGACGAACAAACAAAATATATAGAACATAGAGGTCCGTAGACCAAGCAAACTAACAGAGTTAGATACAGAGCACAGGCTAGCTAGAAAGTAGTTATACAATGAAGTCCAGCAAAGCCAGAAGGGCAGAGCAGGATTAAATAGGCCAACAAGGTCATGTGACCAGCAAAGGAAAAAATCTAAGAGCAAGGTTCTAACACATATCACACTATGCTACAAAATACTAAGTTATGGCATTGTAAACAATGAATTACTCTCTATGTTGTGATCAATAAATAGGATATGCAAAACTTTTGGCAGTCAGTTTTTTGTTTAATGAAATGACCCTACCTATATTCAAAAGCATTTTGGTTAAAATTAAGGTCTTGCATGATGACAACTTCATGCACTTTCAGTTCATCACCAGTGAAATGCCATCACAACAAACAGACAGAAGTAAGCACACTTTTTAAAAAAATGCAAAACTTTTGGTCGCCACTGCATGTGTTCTTGTGATTTCATACTACAAACAAGCCTTGTACACAGGTGTTATTCCATTAAGGGCTCATGCAGACGACTGTATTTTTGGTCCAAGTGCGTTCCGACAAAACATTGGATCGCACTCACACCAATGTTATTCTATAGGGCGGTGCAGATGTCTGATTCTTTCCTCGGACCGAGGCGGCATTCCCGATTCGCAGCATTCCCAGTTTGGTTCCGATATTTGTATTGCACTCGGCCATGCAAGTCAATGAGTCCATGGGAAACATCAGGCTGCACTCGGATAACATCTGAGTGCAGTGTGATTTTCACCGACTGAGAGAATGGAGAAGATAAAGAATTATTTTTCCATCGTTTTCCACATGCGAGAAAATTGGATCACACTATCATCACACGCTGATCAGACTGTGATTAGCATAATTGGCCCGAATGGTGTGACCCTAGTCTTAGGCTCGCATGTTGTAGCGCCGGCGTCTCTGCCTCCTACCCTCATTGCCCGGCAGAGACGCCGACCCCCTTACCACCGTGGCCCCCGGCCGGAGGATCCGGTTCCGGCGTCCCCTCCCCACGCTGACACAGACCGCTGTGTGCACACGGCGTGCAAATCCCCAGGCGCTGTGCTTAGGGCGCGCACTCCCCTCCTTTTAAAGGGACTTCGCTCGAACCTTCCTAAAGTGTCTCCGGCCGATATGGAGGTGACTGTGCAACTTTGTTGGTTTGTTTGTAACACACTGTTCAGTTCTCAGGTCCCAGTGCATGTACCCGCCTGCCTGTCTATCAGCCGTGCCTGCCTATCTATCAGCCGTGCCTGCCTGTGTATCAGCCGTGCACGCCTGCCTGTCTCTCAGCCCTGCCAGTGAACCTGTCCATCAGCCGTGTCTGCCTGTGCCCGCCTCCTGTCCTTGGGGGTCAGCTGCCATCCATCCGAGGTCAGTACCGGAGTAGCACATGGTCCACCTTCGTCATCCTTCCTTGGATCACGGTGTCGATAAGCTGTCGTAGATCTAAGGTCGGATTTGGTGAGGCACCTAGTCATGCCCCTCCGGTCTCTCCTCGCACCGCGGCACAGTGGTTCCACCACCCGCCCCAATACACATATAAATTAGATAGCTTTGGCCAACAACTATCTCTCCTGACTCCCCCATACACAGCGACACCCGGCTCGGCCATGTGCTCCTGTGTTCTCTATAACGGAGTAGCGGTTACACATCTCTGGCACTGGTGTTTCTCTCTCCAGCATTAACAAAATGATCGGCCGTTGTAATTGAACAGGTCGGATTCTTCTCTTCCCCAACATCACTTATCGAGGAGAGTCTGTAGGACCCAATACACATTAGACTGTACTAGAGTCTGCCTATATCAGCGGCTTTGATCTAATGTGCATGGAGGCCTTTACTTTTTTATTTTAGGAATAAAGGAGAGGAGGCAGAATTGAACTTGCCCATGACTACAGGATCTAATTACACATAAGTGTGTGTGCATTAGAGCTGTATTAAAAAAACTAAGACATTTTTATAGACAGTTTGAAATTAAAAATAAAAATCTGCATAAAAAGCAAAAAGTAATTTGTGTTTTGGAAATAACAAAGTAGGAAAAAAATTACTTCCATTACTTCCATAACTCATGATCGGTGGTAGACAATGTAATTATACCATAATCAGAATATTCATTCAGTCACTTGATTACAATCAGTGATGAGCGAGCGTGCTCGCCACTCAATCGTGTTTTGGGGTGCTCGAGTACGCATTGAGTATCGCGGGTGCTCAAGCACCATGCTTGAGTTCCCGCCTCGTATGTTTCACGGCTGTTAGACAGTCAATAAACAGGCTGGGATTGCCTGCATGGCAGGCAATCCCCGCATGCAATGGCGGGTACTCGAGCATGGTGCCTGAGCACCCGCGATACTTGACGAGTACCCGAGCACCCCGATTCACGAACGAGTGGCGAGCACGCTCACTCATCACTAATCACATTATAACTAGCCTGTATCAAGAGCTCCATACTCATTAGACTGACATCAGCCATACCCACTAATATCTGAGGAATCGGCAGACAGTCTAGCGTGTATGGAGGCCTCCCGACTCACCCACAACAGAAAATGTCAGAAGAGAGAAGAAAGTCAGATATTGGACTTCCGATCCTTTTCTTCTCCTTGAGATGAGCTGCCGCCAGAGCAGTCTGACAGTGGCTCTCTCATAGAGAAGACAGGAGCGGCTGAGCCGAGCACTCATGTGTATGGGTGAGTCGGGTCAGATTGCTGTTTTCCGATCAGCTGAACCAATGTTTGCCAGATAGCTATCCATTGTGTAAGGTGGCTTTAGATCCACACTTTGAGATGCCAACCTTTTGTAGAGAACTAAAGATGCATACATCATTTAGCCATTAATATAGTTGAGTTGAAATGGAACTTACATAACACTTCAATATTTTCTGATCGTCATGAAGCTGCCCATATAGATAAGATAAAAGCTAACCAAAATTTGGACCCTTCTGACCACCTACCATTTCAATGTCACTGTATTGTGTATGCTTCATGGCTTATTGAGGACTGTTACCTGCCAAAATGTCATCTGTCAGGGTTGATTTTGTTAGCTAAACCTACAAGTGTATGGCGCAACCGAGTGAATATTGGAAATGATTTGCCACTTTGCCCATGTCCACTCTGTTATTTTACATTTTTGCAACCACCTCCCAGATCGGCCAGTTTAATCTGATATGTTGAGGCTCACACTGTTTGTACAAATGATCCAACCTATGTTGGATTGGTCGCTGATACCGAACTTATGTGTAAGGTCAACAGATGTTGATTGATGGACTATTGCATAAATCTCAGGCGCTTTGCTCTGCTAAGTGCTTCTCTTAAGGTGTTTCCTGCCTCTCGAGAAGATATAGTTGAAAGTTTACCAAGGAGTGCAAAAAGGCTTTGGTGGTGGGGTCAGGTGGACTCACACCAGCAGGTTATCGAGTTTCAAAATTGGGCTGAGACTATCTTGGATGACTCTAGCAGTGTTATCGACAAGCCTTTCTTGTCCTTACTATTAATGTTTATTATTTCCTATAGACACACCAGTATACTAATTATATTGTTGTATTTTCTTATTCTTGATAACAATTATAATGTCAATAGGGTCAATTAAAGCATACAACATCAATAGAGTCAATTAAAGCAAAAGATTGCGTTCAGTGTCAATATGCCACAGGGCAATTTGTCCTGGGCATGTGTGACATGCAGAAGTAGTGCTGTTGCTTTAAAATCATTCAGCAACTATTAGAAATAACACAAGCACAGGAGACAGGAAGTGTTGTGCTCCAGAAGCATCCAGTAACTAGAGGGGTTAACACAGTCACAGTGGAAGGGGAGTGTTTTAGCAGAGCCCCAGGGGGATTGTGGGAAAGTTGTTTACTGTCTGGCTGTAGCTGAAGAGAAAGGTGGCTTATGATCTGTATCTCACAGGAGGCAAGGGAACAGAATTCAGGTCAGGAGGGAAGCTAAACACAGGTCAGATAGACTCCCTGAGCTAACAGTGTGGAGTATTGTCGGCCAGGAAGATAAGGACTGGAAGGAATCCTGTCATAGGGATCATCTCCCTCATCAAACCCCCCTCCCCCCCATCTCCATGCAGGATAAAGAATGCTGTGTACCATTGAGTCCTTGTGAAGGAAAAGCCTGTGGTTGTGTATGTATTAAAACTGTGCTACTGGATAGACTGTATACTACTGTGCTGCGAAGGAGATTGTACTGTTGTTACTGGAGCATGTTGCTCAAAGAGACACTTAAATTGCACTGGCCGTGCCTCATTAAATGTTACTGTTCTACCGTTTATGAAGACTCTTGTCAGATGTGTCTGGTCAGCAACTGAATCTATCGTGTGCCTGAGAGAAGCTGCAGCCTATGGTCGCCCTGAGTAACGATTCCCCCAGGATTCCAACGAATTAATGTAACCGGTCTCGCCCCTATCTGAACTTAGGCGGCGTGCAGGTAACACATGCTATACCAGTGGTGTTAACTGGCATAAAAGATGAGAAGATGTTTTGAAATTCAAATTCGACGGCTTAGATGAATTTTCCCAAAAAATTTGATTTGCAGGGAATATGTTCGCGTGAATCTCTATAATGGAGGCTTGCAATTGCTCAGAAAATACATATGGGGAAGAGGAGATAGAGAACCTGGCTGTCCATAAGAGCTTACACGTTACAGGAGAGAGAACTTACACTCTACAGGAGAGAGAAAGAAGACCCTGCTGACCATAAGAGATTACACTCTACAGGAGAGAGCGAGAGAGAGAAGACCACGCTGACCATAAGAGCTTACACTCTACAGGAGAGAAAGAGAGAGAAGACCACACTGACCATAAAAGCTTACACTCTACAGGAGAGAGAGGACCCCACTGACCATAAGAACTTACACTCTACAGGAGAGAGAGTGGGAGAGAGAATACCATGATGACCATAAGAGCTTACACTCTACAGAAGAGAGAGAGGACCCCGCTGACCATAAGAGCATACACTTTACAGGAGAGAAAGAGGGGACACTGATGACCATTAAGAGCTCACACTCTACAAGAGAGAGGTCACCGTTGAACATAAGAGCTTACATGCTACAGGAGAGAGAGAGGACCTTGCTGACCATAAGATCTCACAAGAGAGTGAGAGAGGATCCTTCTGACCTTAAGAGCTTACATACTACAGAAGAAAGGACCCCGCTGAACTTAAGAGCTTACACACTACAGGAGAGAGCGAGGACCCCAGTGATCATAAGAGGTTACACTCTAGGAGAGAGGACCCCTCTGACCATAAGACTTACCCAGTGACTCTGTAGAGGAAAAATGACTCTGCCACACAAACTATGCTCCACTTTGAGCCGCTCATGGCCCAGGTACTGACCACCACTGTACTAGGTGTGATAATCCGCTAGATGTCGAAGCTGCAGGGCATTATTTGGAAACCCGTACATCCATGCAAAAAGACATTACCCCACTCTTTGATGTTTCAACAGTGTGGGAAATAGGGGCAAGCAAGTTTTTTTTTTTTTTTTGTGAACTGTGGATCCAACTTCAAAATGTTCAAATCCATGTGAAACCAAAAATTTCAGTAAATTCGACTCAAATTCGATCCTAAGCGGATTGACCCACTTATCTCTAACTGGCATGATTATTACTTGTGTTGAGACATGCCCTGGAAGAAGCAGAGGAGAAACGGCGTCGGGGTGAGGGAAGGACTCTACCGTGGCTTGCCTTACAGACAGATTGGTTTTGCTAATATACCTTCTTAATTGATGGAATACATTGATTGATACAATTCCTATTCAGCATTTATCGTTTAGCATTTGATCTGTTCTGGGGCTATCCTCATTCAGCGGTTGGTTCACCACAGCCTGCATTATATATTAGCCCAGTAGGATACTTGTTACCTAGAATTGTTGGGCTAAAGTGATGCACTTGCACTTATATATCGTTCAACTCCTCTTGGCGTTGGCTATTCATTATGCAATCCATTATGTTTTAAGATCTTATTTCATTGAACTAGCTGTACTGATGGGTTTACTATGGATATACTAATGTATTTTCAATTTTTGACCTGGAATCTCTTCTTATTGGGACAGCCATTCTATTTATTCGCCGACATCTGATGTTCTATTATTACTTGAAGTGTCTAGCATTTCCTTTTGGACATATTGAATTAATTTTGTGTTGAATAAGTAGTAATGCCTCCATATTTCAGAGTGCATTGCTGTAGGTTATTCAGCTCTCTCTTTCCTTCCGGAGGACCTGACATGTTTGGATTACACAGTTGTCCAGATTTTTCAATAGGAATTATGTAATGCTTTATTTTCCCTGTGGGGGTGCTGCTGGGAAACTAAACCCCCGATATTAAAGCTTGATTGCTGGAGATATCAGATATGTGGACATTGTTTGATCAGTTTATCAAAGGAGGACCCTAGTTACAAAGAACAAGTGTCTAGAGTGGAAGATAAGAATAAGGATATAATAGCTGCGGAGAACTACGTATCACTCCATAAAACATTTATTAAAAATTGAGAATTTACTTCACTTCAAAAAACACTTTAAGGAAAGTGCCCTTTCAGAAAATGATGGCAAACATGAATATTTCTTTTACACTATTATACATTACACATAGAAATTGTGCAAAACACCACATATTTTTATTTCAATTCATTTGAACCCCAACAAATGGAAAATATTTTTTTTAACCTTTACAAATTTAACTTAAGCTTTATTCTTTACAGTTTACAATATACAAACGATTGACCCCCCCCCCAACCGGGATGAATCAGAGAAGCTTGACCATGGCAAATTTGTGCAATGGGTGCTTTTTTACCATGATGTCTACAAGATAGGCTGACATAGGTCACCCGAAAACTACAGACATCCTGGAGATACAAGCAAAAGAAACTTGAAATCTGTATGAATATAAATTTTGCAGAATTTTTGGTTAAAACTCTACATGAATATTCCGAAATTGTTGGTGAGCCAAGGTAACCAATATGCCTAAAAATTTGCTGCTGGGTCCTAAATTTTTGATTCTTTACCAATGTTGCTAGAAAAACCACATTGGCTTTAGAAGTGGTCTGATGTGCTGATGATTTCTACACAGATTTGTCTACCCATTGACCACTCGTGGTTTTTGCTATGATTGGACTAAAAATTATCTAACCATAGTAATATTCAATGATTATCGAAAGGATGAATTATCCCTAAAAATTATGAATAGTTCTGCATTACAGCAAGTTGAGCAAAGAGGAATTATGTAGGAAAGTAGCCCTGGTGGTGCCTAAAGCAACCAAAGTTTTTTTAACTTTAGCTGGAATCTGGGGGAAAAAAACTATATTTTTTAATCTATAAACCTAATTGTAAATGACTAGTATAGTTGGTGGATACCAAATATTAAGGCCTGGTTTAGTATCTTAAGGCCTTGTATACACCGGGCATTTATAATAACTCAATAACGCAAAGTCCTAATACAAGAGACAGAAAGCACTCCATTACGTGGCGTTTCGCCATGCATATAGAGTCCGTTGAATCACTGTTGAGAATTGGCAACGTTTCGCGAACTGATCTCATGGCCTCCATTTATTACCCTAATAGACTAATCTGAATGATGATATATAGAAACATCTGACCAAACAACCCTTGTTGGACAGACTTACATACCTTTGAAAAACCAGTAGGCTTGGAGAGTTTTAACCCAACCACAAGGCACTTCTGTGACTTGTGCTGACAATATTTAGTAGAATGACCTCAGTGTTCTATATATTCCCTAGTTTGTACAAGGCCGTACTCCTTCCACTATGTCATGACATGAACCTAGAATTGTATATCTATAAGGTATAGATATAGTATAGTGTTATTATGATGCGCGGTTTGGTTGACCTCTGGTTCGGTAAAAGCTGATATACGATATTTCTGTACTGCAGCAATGTTTTACTATGGAAGAATGTTCTACAGTCTCTATTCATACATTTTAATTATTTTTAAATTATTCTATTTGGAACCAATATAAAATGTATTAAAGCTAAAATATAATTTGTCAGACATTGACGGCAACATACGTAATAAACTGAACTACTCACTGTAGAGTTTAATAGCAGCTTCAGCCCTGACGATATTCTGCTATTATATACAGCATCTTGTATGGGCCGTCAAGTTACATTCATCCTCTGACCTGAGGCTTTGGAAAGCGTCTTGTTGCCAGTACACGAGAGTGTCAGCCATTTGCTTGCAATACACAAAGATGCAGCCCTCTAGAAACATTAGACTAAAGTTGGCCAAGCCTGCTTATATCGGTAGGATTGTCTGGCCTTCTGATAGGAATGGGAACCTCCTGTCTCTACCCCAGAAGGATCCCGCTTGTTGAATTTCAACGGGTAAACCCTATTTTTGGCATGGGGATAAGACGCTGCCAGAGGAGAGTAGCAGCAGCTCTCTCATAGAGAACGTGGGACCATTTGGCCGAGCGAGTCCTCCTGTGTATGGAGAAGTTGAGAGATATAGCTGTTAGCTGAACGAACGTTTGACCGAGAGCTATCTAGCGTGTATGGGGGGTTTTAGACTTAATGATGGCCCTAACTAGGCCACAAAGGCGTGAGAACTATATCTTAATAATCTTAAGGACTACGTTTAGAAGAAATCAGTTAAGAAAGAGTCAATGCAGATGTCTATTGGTACAGATAAGGGTATATTTAAGCTGCGTGCCCACGATGTGAATTTAATGTGTTTCCGCGGCGCCATTTCCGCCGCGAAAACGAATTAAAAGCGCTTGTTAAGTTGTCTGCCATGTTTCCCAATGATAATCCACATGCGCTGTGCACATTACTGCGGAAATTTCCGCTGCAGATTATCATTGCGGAAAAATCCGCAGCACTACCATTAATTTTGCAAAATTGCGGCGAAATTGCCGCCATTGACTTGCATTGGGCCACATAACATCCATATGACTACACGTACACATGCGAATATTATGCGATTCAATGTGCGGATGGTACCCAGGTCTGGAGAAGAGGAGACTCTCCGCCAGACCGGGGTACCATAGTACCTGTAGTTAGAAAAAAATAATTAAAATAAAAAATAAACATATACTTACCTTCCGATGGCCCCCTGTCTGCTCCCGGCGGTGCTGCTGGCTCTTCGGCTGCTCGTGGTGGTGTAAAAGGATCTTCCATGACGTCATTTAGTCATGTGACAGGTCACGCAACCGCTGATGTCGGCAGTCGTGTGACCTGTTACATGACTAAATGATGTCATGGAAGGTCCTTTGTAGAGCACCGCGAGCCGCCGAAGACACCGGACGCACCGTACAGGAGCCCGGGGGCCATCGGAAGGTGAGTAGAATGTTTTTTTTTATTGTTCAACATTTTTAACCTTTTTTTTACTATTGATGCTGCATTTGCTTCGTAACTTGGTCACACAACATAAATCCATGCCAGTTGCATGCATTTATATAGTGTGACCAAGTTGTCAAGCACTTTTCCAAGTGATGCTAAAATCGCTTGGAAAAGCGCTTGACAACCCGCATGCGAAATCGCATGTTCAAAACGCTTCTACCTGGCAGAAAAAACGCATGTAAAATCCGCATGCGTTTTTTTCTGCCAGGGAGATGTAGAAACACTCTGCAGCATTTCTGCATTGTGGGCACTTAGCCTTACACTGAATGATTGTCTGCAACTTGTACAAGTTAAATAGGATGCCGATCACCCTCGTTTGTAGGGTGAAATTATTTTTAAGCTTTCTTAAAAAATTATTCGTTTTCGGCAGCACATTGCCCAGTGTAACACAGCATGTGCTGCCGAGAACAATGACAGCCTATTCATATGTTACAATCTAATACTGATGTATTACAGATCGTTCTGTCCTCATCGGAAACACGGGTGGCCTGTTAAATGGCTGCCGTGAAACATGTAGAGGATCAGTGATCTATTAACGCCACCGGTCATTCAGTATAAACCCACCCTATGACATTTGCACATTGGTCACCACATTAGCATATAGCCCTATGGAGGAAGAAAGCTCAAAAGTATTAGAATATTACAAAATGGCTGCTTTCACTGTAGTATCGGGTGCACTTAAAAGAAAATCTGTCACACTGGAGCCTTTTACTCGGTAATAAAGCACGCTCTGAAGACACTCAGGAGCCACGTATCCTCCAACATCCTCCCCTAGGTACTAGCTGGGGGTCTAAAGATCCAAACGTCTATGGTGTATGTTATAGCTGTGCAGCGCTTTATGGTTCATTTACAAGAATAGATAATCAGTGAAGGAACCCTCGTTCCTGATTATTGACCTGTGTAAGCATGCCGGCGAAACCCAAAATATCGCCCCGTGTAAACAATATATGTGCTGCCGATAACATTACTGTAAATGGGCGCTGGACCATTCTACTGGCGATTGTTCTGTCTCAATCATTGTTCGTCGGCCTCTATAAACAGGCTCGTAAACGAGCGCCGATGGACTAGAATATAGCTGATTGGTGCTTGGTAAAGGTGCACTGATAGACCAAACTGTTCATAGGAGCTAGCGGCTTATAACCAGGGAGATCAAAAGGATAGGCTGTTGAAATTCAACAGGCCGGATCCTTCTCTGCCCCTACGTAATTTGTGAAGGGATAGTTGGCCAATCCTGCTGAAATTGGTGGGTTTGACCGACTTTGATCTAATTTGAATGAATGACCTTAAATTGAAGCCCCTGGGCCTCCTGTAAAATCTGTGATAAGGCCCCAACCTACCATTGTTACTTTTTGCTGACCCCCCATAATTACTCCCCTGGGGGTGTCCCAGTGTGACAGACTCTCGTTGAAGTAAATGGCTCATCTATTGATATTACAGTCATGGCTTCTTTCAGATTCATTTAATTTCTCTTAACTTTTAATAATAGAAATCATTATATTTATATCTTTTTATTCAGGTCTTAGCTGGGTAATTGCACTGTCTTAACGTTTGATTGTCTGAATGATTGTCTTTTTGTATTAAATAAAAACATGTTATTTTCACCTTTTTTTTTATAAACTTCAAATGAAGAAAAAAAAATTATCCCTATACCTGTTATACCATAATATACTAAACCTGCTTCCCGCTGAAGTCTCCAGTTCAGCAGAGAGAAGGTTATTGGCTCAGGTAACTTATAATAATATGTTTCCCCTCCAAAATAAAATAAAAAAGCATATGCACAATTGTTAAAAAGAACAAAAACTTTTGTCACCATCATGCATTTTACAATAATGTTATCCCACGTTTCTCGCTCTGACGTAAGTAGTCTGTAAGCCCTGTAAAATGCAATATGTCCCACAGAGTCCATTCGCTTGCAAATTCTGGGTCCTCTTAAACAGTCACTGCAGGGTACATCATCTGTTCAGGGTTACTGTGAGGGTACGGAGACTGCATCTGTCTATATCCACCTTGGAGTCCATCTAAAAAAGGTGGCATTGGGGTCATGGGGACAGAGTCATGAGGTACAGCATATCCCACAAACTGGGGGTGAAGATATTGTCCTTGGTGCGGAACCATTTGGGTCGCTTGTTGACAGTTTAACACTGAATAATTGGTGGGCATGTTCACATACACGTTATTCATGGCTCCTTCTGGCAGACAGCAGTTGGTTTGTGATCTAGTTGGAGGAGCCCTTGCCCCCGAATTGGCACTTGAACTGGAGCTGGTGGCCGTGCTGGACTGCCGAGAGGAAGACCCACGTGAGGTGCTGGCGCTTGATATCATAGGGATAGTTTCCATAAGGCGATTGCTTCCCGGAGCTCTGCTCTGCTGGGGTTCCTGCTTCGGTCTCAGGCAACGACAACAGCAAATAGCAACCAAAGACCCCAAGATGATGAACGCCACAAATACTGATCCGACAATCAGGAATGGCACGTAGATGGGAACTGAAAAAAAAAATAATACAACAATAGGTTTAGAACCAGGTATATCAAATGCAAACACACAGAGGGTCAAAATGAAAAACGTGGACAAAGTTGCAGGCCAACCAGTATACAGTATTATGGGCCTCACACAGTCCTCCATACAGAATAATCGGCCCCACATAGTCCTCCAAACAGTATAATGGCCCCACACAGTCCTCCATACAGAATAATGGGCCCACATAGTCCTCCAAACAGTATAATGAGCCCCACATAGTCCTCCATACAGTATAATGGGCCCCACATAGTCCTCCATACAGAATAATGGGCCCCACATAGTCCTCCATACAGAATAATGGGCCCCACATAGTCCTCCATACAGAATAATGGGCCCCACATAGTCCTCCAAACAGTATAATGAGCCCCACATAGTCCTCCATACAGAATAATGAGCCCCACATAGTCCTACATAAAGAACGGGACCCACAAAGTCCTCCATACAGTATAATGGGACCCACAAAGTCATCCATACAGAATATACATAGGGGTGGTGGTTCTGGTGTCGCGGGCCAAATATAAACATCCTGCAGGCCAGATTTGGTCCACGGGTCATAGTTAGATATGCATGGTTTAGAATAAAGAAGCTAAATGAAGAAGCTATCTCATAAAAGTGTGGTTAGTGGAGTCTAGCTGCTGGGTCTACAATCATTCTAAAGACTACGAGGGTTTAGCAATATCTTTACCTCCCCATCACTGTCAAGGCAGGTGCAGACGACCGGTTTCTCCACATCCAAGAAAATCGGTCCAATTTTGCTAATCACACTTATGTCAGCCCGTGGCTGTCATTCGCGTGGGGTCCGATTTTTTTCCACCGACCCATAGAGTTGAATCGGCGAGAGCCATCCATTTCTGATGCAAATCATGTATGCTGCGATCCTTTCTCCGGACATGTGCACAGCACAATAGAATAACCAACGACAGATAGCACTTGTTATATGGTCGTCTGCACAAGCCCTAATTGAGAGTGGCTAAGCATGGGTGGGGCCCAATCATGGGTGGTGATTGGGCATGGGTGTGGGGAGTCCCAATTGTTGGACCGCCACCACTCACACTTATGCTCTTTAAAACCAAGTTTCACATCATTAAAAAAAAAAGTGATTACATGATCTGTCTCGCTATTCACATATTATATCAGTTACCATTAGAATCGTAATAGCGAACGTGAAGATATTGTCTGGTGTATAAATAGATGATTTCATGCTTAGGCTTGCCAAGGAACAAGTGATGGCAGATCATGCTGTACATGGTGTCTGGTGATGGGCAACTGCCTTACTAGAAGGTAACTTAACCCATCTACCAGACTACAGTATCATCCCATTACACCATCTGTGGGCGAGGAACACCACTCTCCCAACAGCACATATGTCAAGTATCATGTGAGGGACTGTCTAGGCATCACTGCACTCAATAAGTAGCAGGAAATAAATAGATGAATACTTATGCAATGACCTAAGCACTGACTGTAATTTTATATACCGACATGTCAGTCATCATCAATAGGAGCAGAGCGTTGGGTGCAGAGGTAGCTGTCACACCTATGTCCTGGTAACTGAGGGGGCACAAAGCCCACGTAAGAAGACACAAGTGTTATAAACGTCAAATGGTAGGAGAGGGTCCTAATACAAATTTTGCATTGAGGCCCAGGAGCCTGACCTCTGGATTTAGACTGTTGCAGATATCAAGGGAACGAAAAGAGACAAAAAGTCATTCAATGTCTGTTGGACAAACAATTGTTCAGCAAATCATTGGCCGTCGGTCACCTCCTGTCCCATACACAGGAGCTCATGTACTCTATGAGAGAGCTACTGTCAGACATCTCTTGTGGCAGCTTGTCTCCGAGAGATCGAAATGACTGGCAGTCCAAAATTGGACAAGCAGGATCCTTATTTCTGCCGTATAACAATTGTCCGGGGTCTCCATACACATTAGGGTGTCGCAGAACCCGACAATATCGGCAGTTAGGCCAACATTAGTCTAATGTGTATCCCCCATACTACCCCCCATATTAGCTACCGCAACTGTACCCCCAATGTGCAGCACTGTCGCGCTGTACCAGTGGCTCAGATTGTGCAGAGAACAAAAGTGTTGGTCCAAGTCAAAGTACAGTTTTACTGCCTTATTTAGTTGGGGAACCTCGACAAAGCAGTTTTCAGAGGACAGTTATTTGAGAAGCCATCCATGAGTCTGATATGGGGAGGTGTGTATGCATCAGGGCCGGCGTCAGCACCCGGCGCACCCGGGCAAATGCCGGGGCCCTGAGCAGGCAGAGGGGCCCACTGGCGGTCGCGCACCCCGCTGGGCTATGGGCGGAGGAGAGCGGTGTCAGCGCCCGCCCTTCTCCGCCGCTTGCTCAGGGCCCCGGCAGCTGGATACTTACCTCTCCCCGTGCCTCCGCAGATCAGCTGTCTTCCTGCTCTGCGCTCCCTGTGACATCTCAGGTCAGAGGGCGCGGTGACTTCTTTACACCGCGCCCTCCCCTGAGCCGTCACAGGGAGCGCTGAGCGGGAAGACGCTGACAACGCTGGAGTTCGGACCCGAGCAGCGGGCAGCAGGTAGCAGGTGAGGAGAAGGGAGGTGAGTATTTGATTTTTTTTTTTTTTATGTATGGAGGCATGGGGCAGTATAAAGAGAAGGGGGGGGTGGCATCCTCCATGGAGCATTATAAAGAGGGGGGGCATCCTGCATGGGGCATTATAAAGAGAGGGGGGGGGGACATCTTGCATGGGGCATTATAAAGAGGGGGGGGGTGACATCCTGCATGGGGCATTATAAGGTGGGGAACAGCCTGCATGGGACATTATAAGGGGGGGGGGGTGACATCCTGCATGGAGCATTATAAGGTGGGGAACAGCCTGCATGGGGCATTATAAAGGGGGGGGCAGCCTGCATAGTGCATTATGTGTGTGTGTGGGGGGGGGGACAGCCTGCATGGAGCATTAAAAGGGGGGGGGGCCTGTATGGGGCATTATGTGGGGGGTAACAGCCTGCATGCAGCATTATGTGGGGGCCAGTATCCTGTATGGAGCGTTATAAGGGGGCCAGTATTCCGTATGGGGCCTTATATGGGGGCCAGTATTCCGTATGGGGCCTTATATGGGGGCCAGTATTCCGTATGGGGCCTTATATGGGGGCCAGTATTCCGTATGGGGCCTTATATGGGGGCCAGTATTCCGTATGGGGCCTTATATGGGGGCCAGTATTCCGTATGGGGCCTTATATGGGGGCCAGTATTCTGTATGGGGCCTTATATGGAGGCCAGTATTCTGTGTGGAGCGATTCACCGGTTTCTGAGCTATTGTGGAATTTACAATAGATATCACTCATGTAATGTAAGAAGTGAAATCTTTGCATTGTACTAATATATATATATATATATATATATATATATATATATATATATTTATATTTATTTATTTCTCCGCCGTATCTCTGCATCATGAATCGTGGTATGTGTTAAAGGGGCCCACTGAGACTCTTTCGCCCGGGGCCCAGAAAAACCAGGAGCCGGCCCTGGTATGCATGTATATTCAATCTCCTCTAAGGTCGGGGTCAGACGACCGTATGAAAAATTGTCCAATTTTCATCCATAAAACTCCATATTGTCATCCATGTGTTTTGTTTTTTTTACGTCGGTGTGGCCTGCATTTTTGTACATCAACATTTTAAAAAGCACAAGATCAAATACAGTTTTCTAGGTTAATAATGGCAATGTACAAATTGGATGCAATATGGATGATCTGTATGGGATCCATTTTTTTGCGCACCCATAGACTTGAATGGGCGAGCCTCATCTGATACTCGGAAGACAATAGTGTATTCTGGAATTCTTTCACATGGACACTCTAGAGAATATATGCCACACGGTGGATCTGTAAGGACATGTACAGACTTGCGTTCACTTGTTCAAAAATGACGAGTTTTTCAAGTGGAAATTGCTTCAGGGGATGTTACTTTTTGGGGGGTTCTTGGAGAAGTTTTTATTTTCCTGAAACGATTTTGAAGCATTTTTGGAAGAGTATTATCCGGAATCATTTTTCCAGCCTTTTGATTTGACAGTGCCTAGATTGAAGCAGAATCCATCAGGATCCGCTTCAAAGAAGTGATATGTGCAGACATTTTTCAAAATCTGAAGTAGCAAACTTGCTGAAAAAAACTGTACATATGAACAGCAAAGAGGATTAACATTGAATTTAACTGAAAGAGTCTTTCAAGCATTTAGAATGGTTTCTTTTGGGGTTTTGGAGCAGATCTGCTGCAAAAAAAAAAAAACAACTCAAACTTTTGTCTGAACAAACGATTTTAATTTGAAGGATTCGCTCTAAAATCCTCCTCAAAAAGCGTTTCAAAGTTAGTGCACCCAATGTCTTTTTCAGGTGGGAACGCGCCCCAACTCGCTTGAAAAAGCACTTAAGAAACGCTAAATGGAATAAACATTCAGTATGCACTGCACTGTAAAATGATGTTCCGGCTTTTGGGATTCTTTTAACTACTTCAGATATCCAAAGATGCCAAGCAATTAAAAGAAGTGATCTGACCAATTTTTCGAAAGCCACTGTTTTGTGCATAGAAGTTAAAAAAAAAAGCGTCTTCTGCTTGAAAAACTGGGTGGATATGCTGGAGCCTAAAAGTCATTGTGAGCTCATACCCTCAAAAATGCTTTAAAAACTCTTCCAATTCATTTCTAGGAGAAATCTACTTTGCTGTTCATACGAGTTTTCCCTGAAGAGGTTTTAAAAAAACATTTAATAGGAATCTTAAAGACACACAAAAAAAAGTGTGTTGTCACTTACAGATCACAAGGCTGGAAAAAAATACTTCCAAAACTCTTCAAACCCGAAATTAGGAAATGCTTCAGAAATAGAAAAACCCCTCTAAAAAAAAACAAAACAGTATGGGCAGGCAGTGTTTTTTTTCTTTGGCGTCCTTCATGTCCTCTTTGCTGCTGATGTCTTACTCTATAAAGTAGTGAGCGGAAGTCGTCTGAAGAATGGTAGGTTTGTTTCTTTTAAAAGCTTTTGAAGTTTGAAGAGGTTAAAATAAGCGGAAAAAGACGGAACATATGCATACCAAATCATTTTCACATTGCTGTGCACAAGTTCATTCTTTTCTGCATTTTTTTGGGCACTTTGAAAAAAAATGGCATGTGCACAGAGCCAAACAAGCATTTTCTTAAGAGGTTTCCGCTTGAAAAACTCGTCATTTTTTAATGCCTCCAAAAACACAATGTGGCTAATTCAGCTGTGTGTATGGCACAGTGCACATGTTCAGTATTTGGTCAGTATTTTACATCAGTATTTGTAAGCCAAAACTAGGAGTGGGTGATAAATACAGAAGTGGTGACGTGTTTCTATTCTACTTTTCCTCCTGATTTTGGCTTACAAATACTGATGTAAAAAAAACCTCACCAAATACTCAACATGTGAACGAGGCCTATAAGGCCTAGGGCCTTAATTCTGGAGTACTGATTAGAAGAAATATCCTATAATCCATATAAATGGTAAAAAAAGGAGAATCAACAAGGAGAGATTAGTACAGCTTATAAAGTAAATCATTGTTTTGTTTTGGCCTCGAATTTACTAGTAATTGAGTGAAATGAAGGCAGCGGCTGTAATTACAGGATTAGGGGATTCTGTGCATTACACAGGTGGAATCATTGCACTTATTGAACCAATTTTTCATTAGCAGTCGCCACAGGAAAGGCAATGAATCAAGTAACGGAAAGGAAAATGGTTCCAGTTCTGCACAGATGAGTAAATGACTACTGAGAAGACCGGTGGCTTTTGTAAGATTGACGATTGACGAGTAGTACTTCTGCAGGTAGCAGATAAGTATATAAGTAATAATTCATTATGAGGCACATTGAAAATACAAATCTATGTCCATATCTGGACATGCTGGGAGTTGTAGTGTCACAACAGCTTGAGAGGCCCAGGTTACCGGTCATAGCTGATGAAAGACCCAGGCTTGGCAGGACAGACCATCTGGTGGTCTTCTCTTCTTAATGGCATCTGACAGCAGAGGGATAAATCCTAGAAGATGAGTCAGACGTTTGCATATGGGATCAGGCGCTACGTCTTGATATGTAATATCATGTATAGTAATTCCTCTAATACTCATATAGAATAACAGGTTTACACTAAAATCACTTCCATTATTATGCTTCCAGCCATCAACCATGGGCCGCTGTAAGCAAATAGATGGACCCTTCCCTCTATTTAAATCTAGTCTTGATAGCCAAGTGGGAGTGGTAATCAACTTTTCTTTGTGGAGTCTTCTTGATGAGCACTCCCAGTTGGCTAAAAAAAGACTAGATTTATATACAGGGAAGAGGGGGTCATACAGAGAGGTGCAGGAACAAAAGAAAAACAGAGCCAGATTTAGGAGAACAGAGACATTTACACCCGGTAGAAAAAAAATTACATATTTATGGCAAGTCATTGGTCATCTTAAAGTGAAATAAAAGGAATGTCAATGGAATCCATCATCATCATCTTCACTTCTAAAGTAAAACGGATGGGATTTATAGAGATCTCCTGCCCATTGTGCTTCTTTTTAACGCGGTGTAAACTGCTTGTTTCAAATTCGCAACATATCAATTTCTCTTGCGAGTCCGCTGAGTTTTCTGTGCAGATTTTTCCCAGAGATTTGTATTAGATGCGGAAAATCCGCATTTAAAAAACGCACATAACTATCTTAATAAGATTTTTTTCTCAAAGCCAAATATCAGGAAGCATGAAAAACACAGCAGTGTTATTTAAAAGACTAGATGGTTGCCCGATTCTAACGCATCGGGTATTCTAGAATATGTATGCGGCCGACCGGGCGCGACTCATCAGCGAAGCAGTGTTTAAATGGGCTGTGCACTACTTTAAATTAACCCCCCAATGTATCCCCCCGGAGCCCCTAATGAATTTTGTAATTACGTCATGTTGTCAATACTGCTTGTGACAACATCGCTGACCACGCGACAAGTGTGAAGGGAGGACCAAAGAGCGAGGCCGCCGGTCGGGGTACTTCTGCTGCGAGCAGCCGGGAGATGACTGGCTAGCACCGGTCATCTCCCGACTGCGTCGCCGCTGATCTCCCGACGGTGGCCTGCGTGTTTCAAATCCGGCGCCAGTTCGCGGCCGGGCTGCGCCAGTCTGGCCGCGACCAATCAGAGAAGCGGTGTTTTAAATTTCGCGCCAATATCGCTGATTGGTCGCACCCGCCCGGCCGCGACCAATCAGCGAAGCGTGTTTCAAATCCGGCGCCAATTCATGGCCGGACTGCGCCCGTTGCTGATTGGTGGCGGCAGCCGGCCGCGACCAATCAGGACAGCGGTGTTTTAAATTTCGCGCCAATATCGCTGATTGGTCGCGGCTGCGACCAATCAGCGCGCCGTGTTAGTGAGGACCGGGAGCGGCGCTGCCTGTGCGGGTACTTCTGCTGCGAGCAGCCGGGAGATGACCGGCTAGCGCCGGTCATCTCCCAGCTGCATCGCCGCTGACCTCCATGCGGTTACCATTGGGAGATCAGCGGCTAAGGCCGCTGATCTCCCGACGGCAAGTGTGAAGGGAGGACCGGGGAGCGGCGGCGCCTAGGCCGCCGGTCAGGGTACTTCCGCTGCGAGCAGCCGCTGACCTCCGTGCAGCAGATGAGCCGCTAACGGCCGCCATCTTGTTCTGAAATCCTGCGTCGCTGATTGGCCGCGGCCGGACCAATCAGCAATGCGGGATTTCCTCGACGGACAGACAGACGGGATAAGCCAATTATATAGTAGATGACAAATCAAAAAGAAACAAAAACCGCAGCATCAAAAACGCAATAAAAACGCATGTAAAAATAAGCACTCAAAAACTTAATAAAAAAACGCAAGTAATATAATTTACATAAAAGGTGCAGAAAATTTGCGACATCAAAAACTCGCCAATATCTCATTGCGAGATCGTAGCCTTAATCTTGGTCAGCCATGCTACACGATTGATTACATATCACTTCTAACCAATGTTGCTTCTCCACAATGAGAAGGATAGTAAAATGGCCAATATGAGAAGGCCTTGAAGTCAGACAAGCATATATTTTAGATTACTGGATGTTATTTCCTTTCAAACACAGTTCACGAAAATATGACTAGAGTAACATACTTTTTAAAAGGGTCACCAGTAACTAACTTCTCCAGAACATGCAGCTGCATTTTTTTACTCTACATCAGTGTTCTCCAATGCCACTCCTGGTAGTGTAGCTACCGGGAGGGGGGCAGAGGAGGCGGTGGCCCTGGGCCCCGCGCTCTGAGGGGCCCCCCCGGAGTTACGCTATTGCAACTGTATCGGCGTGCACAGAACGCCTTTACAGTTACATTCCGGGCAGAGCAGGGAGACTGGATGTCCCTGCACTGCCTGTCGGCCAGTATGCGGCCCTTGAGCAGGAGGGGGGGGCCCCGGTGCCAGCATCGGGCTCCCCCGCCCGTCACCGCCGCAAGTTAACTGATGAGAGAAGGAGCGCGGCGCTCCCTCTCCCATCAGTCCCCCCGCTGTGTCTGACGTCAATGACGTCGTCATCAACTGGTGTCCGGCCGCTGTGCTGAAGATGTGTGTGGGCCGGGAGCTCGGAGCAGCGAGGGAACGAGGAGGAGAGGTGAGTACTGTGTTTATCTGTTTATTTCGCCTATTGGTTGGAGGGGGGTTATTATGCTACACACTTTGCTTATGGAGGGGGGGTAGATTATACTACAGACTGCCTACGGGGGGGGGGGGAGATTATACTACAGACTGCCTATGGGGGGGGGTTATGCTACAGACTGCCTATGGGGGGGGATTATGCTACAGACTGCCTATGGGGGGGGGATTATGGTACAGACTGCCTATGGGGGGGGAGATTATGCTACAGACTGCCTATCGGGGGAGTAGTTTATACTACAGACTGTCTATGTGGGGGAGATTATGCTACAGGCTGCCTATGGGGGCGGGGGGAGGGAGATTATGCTACCGACTGCTTATGGGGGGGAGATTATACTTCAGACTGCCTATGGGGGGGGGGGATTATGCTACAGACTGTCTATGGTGGGGATTATGCTACAGACTGCCTATGGGGGGGGGGATTATGCTACAGACTGGCTATGGGGGGGAGATTATGGTACAGACTGCCTATGGGGGGGAGATTATGGTACAGACTGCCTATGGGGGGGGGAGATTATGCTACAGACTGCCTATCGGGGGAGTAGTTTATACTACAGACTGTCTATGGGGGGGGGATTATGCTACAGGCTGCCTATGGGGGGAGATTATGCTACCGACCGCCTATGGGGGGGATTATGCTACAGACTGCCTATGGGGGGGATTATGCTACAGACTGCCTATGGAGAGGATTATACTATATGTAGGCTATTTATACAGTGTGGGGATTACAGTTAGGGTCATACAGTGTGGGAGATAATGTGGGGTCTTCGTATAGTATGGGGGCCATCATACAGTGTGGGAGATAATGTGGGGTCTTTGCACAGTGTGGGGTCCATCATACAGTGTGGGAGATAATGTGGGGTCTTGGCACAGTGTAAGGGCCATCATACAGTGTGGGAGACAATGTGGGGTCTTGGCACAGTGTTGGGGCCATCATACAGTGTTGGAGGCATCAGTTTGGAGGCTACTAAGGGGTCAGTATACTGTGTGTGGGGTACTATACAGTGAGGAGCATTATACTGTGTATAGGAGAGCATCATACTGTGTATAGGGGAGCTGTACATGGGAGGAGACTCAAGACATTTTTTAATGTTAAGTGGGCAGTTATCGTTATAGGGGAACTCAGGCTATTATGACTGGTTATTATGACTGTTATGACAGGGGCACACAGAGGGCATTATTCCTTTCTAGGGGGCACAATGTGGGCACTGTTTTCTAGGACACTTGCACACGGCATTACTATATTCTAGAGGTTTGTTTTACCATCTAAAGAGCGCACAGCTGGTGCAGTAATAGGAACACATACGGCAGCAGCGGCTCAGAATTGGGGTATCAGCAGGATGAGGAGTTTGTGCTGGTTGGGAATAGATGGGGATGGGGCCTGAAATGTAAGGAGTCGAATGTGATCTCTGCAGTCCTGGATGGAGAAGTTGTCGTGTCGGTCTGGGCCAGATGGAAAAAATGAACAATTTAATCAGAAAGAACGTCAGCTGTAAGTCACCATATATAACTGTGCTGTGATCTCTTATATGTTCTGCAGGACTGGTATCTATCAATATATGGTCACCATATGGCGGTAATATCAGTGCTGGTCTTTGTATAGAGATTATTTTTAGTAACAGCGTGGTCATCTGCTGAGGTTCTCCTACATCCACTATCTGGGTGCGCCACTATTTTTGTAATCAGGGTTACCTGGTAAGGGGCCCACTCAGAAGTTTCACCCCCCTGAACCAAAACCCTAGCTACCCCTCTGGCCACTCCTCAAGAGACACCAACAGATGTTTTCAATATTTCCTTAATATTGCCAGGGTTCTAATACCATCACCTGTGCGATATTAAGGAAATCCTGAAAACATGATCTGTCGGTGGTTCTTGTGGAGTAGAATTTGAGAACACTGCTCTCGGGCTTGGACCATCAGGTGTGGGCTTGAAGATGTGGCCTGTTTGCGTACCATCTAATTTTGCACAAAGTTGATAATAGGAGATCGGCTTAAGGGAAGCTACGATATTTTGCAGCATAGGATACTGAGATATCTATAAAACCATCCTACTCATCCTGTTTTCATTAAATCTCATTAAGTTCTTTCTAAAGAAAGGACATAAAAGTTGGCTGATGGAGACCTCTTTACAGGTTTTGCCCAATGTTGTGATGCAATCGAAAATGAATGTATTTTTATTTCTTGACAATCTTTGGAATTGAACCACCATGAAGAGAAGTTGCTCCCAAAGCTGAGCTATAACCTCAGAAATAACTTATGTTGTAGTTTTTGAACTTTACGTCACATTTAACCATAATACCCGGGGATTACCAACAGGATTTATTCTCCTTCGGGTTGTTCTTCCTCAGCAGAATCATTTCTGTCTTGGGCTTATTCTCAACAACTTTCAAGACCTGAATAAATTCTGAGATGTTGAAAGTGTTTATCCTATAAAAGTGTCGGGCGTTAGCATGATGACTGCTTGGAGGTCCCACATGGGAGTCTACTCACTGCTCTCGTTGGACTATGTAGGTGTGACAAGCATTTTTTCCACTGACAACCACATGTTTGGCTGAGCTTTGGTAGAAGCAGGTGTCTTTCTTCTACTTTTTTCACAAAAGGTTCATGCTAATAAGCTTAAGTTAGAAAAACGGAAGGCTGGGGCCTCACACGGATTTCAGTCAAAAGCAACTTTTTCAATTTTAAAATGACAATTTATCCATTAGATATAAATTGGTAACCTAAAAAGTCTGACATCATGCTGAGCTGATCTAAGTTTCCAAACTTTTTCCTAAGCTGCATTTTAGTTCTCTGTCCACAGGGCAAGATCAAGGTTAGTGGAGGCCCCTGGCCAAAAACGTTGACTCCTTTTTTTTTATATTGTTGGAGATACACTTACAAATTGTCTAACTTGTCATTATGAGCTTCTAGGAAATCCCCGTGGAGGTAACAGTTCCTAGGTGGTGAGAACTAGACAAGTAGACCTTTTGCCTACCTATAAGGACTCATTCAGACATCCGTTTTATTGCGTACAAGAAAAACCAAGCAGTGTTTTTGTTCAGATTTTCATCAGAGTGTCATCCCAATTTCATCACAATTCGGTCTGAGTTTTATCAGTTTTTCTCAGATGAAAAAAAAAAATAGTTTCTCTACCTTCCTCAATCTAGAAGCATCCAAGAGCTCTTTTTCTTCACGGACTCATATCCTTGCATTTTAATGCGACACCCCGATCAATATCGGACATGTTTCTACCATTTTCATGAACCGCTTGGCCCGCGGGAAATCACCAGCATGTGAGCAGCCACATTAACTATTATATAAATGAGTGCTATCCGTTAAAAACACGGATCGAACCCTATGGAAAAAACAGATGTGAGAATTAGCTCTAGGGCTGTGGAGTCGGTAAGCCAAACCTCCGACTCCTCAATTTCCATGACACCGACTCCAACTCCGACTCCACGACTCCGACTCCACAGCCCTGAGAATGAACCCTAGAGCTGCATTCACACATCTGCTTTTTTTTTCTCAGACAGCACATGACCTATAAAGTTTAATTGATCCATACACACATTTGTTTTAAAAATTGATCCATATCTGCGGCCTCAAAGCATGTCCTATTCTCATCCGTTTTGTGGATCAGACTCAGCCGTTAAAACTTATGGGTATCCATGATACGTCCTAGCGCTGTCTGATTTTTTTTTTTATCTAGCAACACTTGGGACCATAGAGCAGAATGGATATATTCACAGATATATCCGAAAGTAAGATCCATGAGATTCAGAGCAGGTCCTATTCTCATCCGTTTTTGCGGATCAGACTCGGCCATTAAAGTCCAAGTCCACCCGCTTTAAAAATGATCCATTGCTAAGTCAATGGATAAAAAAAAGTTTAGACAGTTTACCTTCTTTAGTGGAATAAAACGGATGATAAAAAAAATGGATGCAACTAGGATGACACCTGAGAAAAAATTGTTTAATTTCTCTTGTGAATGCAACATAATTCATAACCTGCACTTCTCAGTTCATGTTACATGTAATGGCTATGTGCAGCACATATGTTAGGGGACTAGCCGGTGAACGCTCTGTATATAATGATATTGATAATGCAGGGGAACGTCAGCTCATCTATAAGAAGACAGAACTCGATGCACAGAAATCTTCTAATTCTACAAGTTGCAAGAAATAGTGGATCCAGCATTAAAGGTCCTCTTCTAATAAAAACACTTATTAAAGAACATAAAAAGCCACAATATCAGTGTTTGATATCATAACTTTTAATGTTCATCAATAAAAGTGTTTTTTTTTTTTTTTTTTAGATGGACCCACTACCATACATGACATATGTTATCCATAGGTCCCATGCAAATAAAGTATACTACTAATATTTTGTTCTGACCAACTATGTGGAAAAGCAAATCAGGATTACCTGTTGTGCGGATGCTAAAGGCAAACTCTTTATACATCCATGGGGATTATAGTGATCTAAGCGCATACAGTGATCACACTCCACAACCGTGGTGTGAACATGGCTTTATATGTTAGATGCCTCTCCACTGCCCATGTTTGAGATTCCTAATACCTAGATATAATTTATAGATTTGGAATGTATTGTTACAGAATACACAAAGAAAGCTAACTAAGAAGAGAAGAAAAGTGATGAAAATTACACATGAAGGCAGCCATACTTACTAGAGACAAACAGAAAGATTTGCACTGCCCTGGTCCGGAGTCCACTTTTGCAGGCCGTGTGAACTTCCCTGGCCGACACTCACTTGCCGACATCCAGGTGCCTCCTGCCATTACTATGTGATGTGTGTGGTGCCGCGATAGACCTAGTAATCGCAAGAGGCGCCCAAGTTGCCGGCATTCGAGTCTTGGTTGAGAAAGTTCCCACTGCCCCGGTCTTGTAACCCAAGACTACGCTGCTCCAAGGCAATGTAAATCTTTTTGCTCATCTCTACTACTTGTGCAATCAACAGCTTTTGGCAGAATTGGCTGAGCATTTAATGTGTATTTGGTGTTCGGACAATATTTATTCAGCCAGTGTTGGGGGATAAAATGATCAGGCATGTGGAAGTACAACATGCCCGATCTTCTGTTTTTAAGACGAAAAAAAGTGGTTTCTGGCAGCTGCTTACTCTTCTTTCTCCATTTCGAATGAAATGTGCAGGCGTATGGGGGTGTAAGGAACAATAGCTGTTGGCTAAATGAGTGTTTGGACAACTTTACACTTTAAAATTGCCTGGCTGTGACCTCTGTATAGGTGTCATGCAGGGTGTGGGAAAGACTTAGTGCAACACAGGGGGAAGAAGGAAAGGGAGCCCAAACACTAGGGAAAGGGGGGAGAGGAGATCTCCTAGTCTGGTCTAGTGTCACCCTGTCTCTGCTACCATGCCTATATTTGCTCTTTAGCAATCGCCGCAGGCGTGCCTCGCCCTGACTTTCCCTGGCATATGGCTAAGGCTAGGGAAGGGAAGAGATGAGCACAAGTCGATCTCCACTAAACTCTATAGACAACAAGGGTAGACAAACGGGGGGATTGTTTGTTTAGACGACTCCAGACAAAAGCTCCAGAGAGGAGGAAGTACTGCTCTTGCTAAGCCTTCACAATTAGTAAAGAATATCGCCGGCACCTCCCTCTCAGACACACCAGGTATATATACACCCAGGCCAGGGAGCCAATCAGTCAGAGGGAGGTAAACGCTGGGTCCTAGAGACAGCCAGCCTCTAAGAAGATGTCTGTAATGCCAAATGTAGAGATCTCCTGCAACCAACTGCAGGGCGACTGTCTGTCACCTCTGACACACCCGTGACAATAGGTGGCACTAAAAGGAATCGACAGCTACATTGAACAGAACCTTCTTGATTTCTACCATGTATAGTTTTCTGTACTGATGTCCTTCAGAACGGGCATGTGTCCGTGTATACCTTCTGATGCGTCCATCCACAATCACGGCCGGGGCTTCTTTATCAATTAATTCTATAATTAACAAGTTGTATAACGATAATTGCTGATTAGGGACTATGGATATTAAGTGAATGACCTAATTAGAGGTGTAATTCAGGCAAGTCAGCAAGAGGATGATTGCTTGAAACGGCCACACTCATTACTATGATAATCCTCTCGTTCTTCCACATCTACATCCCCTTCATAGAGGTTAGGAGAAAGAAAAATGTTCAAATTGCTGGCTGGCGGTCTGATAATTGCTGTGCCCGGGTAATGCTGTCATAATCCCAGCAATTCATCAAACACATTCCTTAAATTCTCCAGTTTGTAGTGTTGATTTTTCTAAGAAGCATCTGTAGAGTACAAGACTTAGGAAGGTGCATGGGCGGCACACAGAAGCCACTACAGGGTCTTTAACTCGTTAGTTTTAGAAAATACTGGTATACTCTATGAAATATCAACTGTTATAACTCTGCACTGTGGAATTCCTCTGTTATTCTTCCTGGAAAATGAAGAATAAATTAACTACCTAGTGGTCCCATTCCCTATGTCAGAAGATTGTGCCTCAGTACTTATGGAGCTGTATCAGGTGGACACATTATCACCTATACAAGGGATAGGTCATAACCTGATGATCACTGGGGGTCTTATCAGTGGGACCCTCACCAATCTGAAGTGCCATGTTTAAATGGAGCAATGGCCATGTTTGTGCACCATCACTGTATGTGAGACAGCAAACACAATGTCTCCTTTTGGGATCGTGGATATCCCCAGCATTGGGATCCTCAATAAATCGGCAAGATATCACCTGTGGATAACCAGCTAAAATAGGAACATCCCTTTTAAAGAGGATTTTTAAATATTTAAAGGGGTTGTCCGGGACTTAAAGGGGTATTCCCATCTCCAAGATCTTCTCCCAATATGTAGTAGGTGTAATAATAATAATATTATCAAATACCTCTAATTAGAGATTTAGTATAGTTTTTCTGATTTGTTATGTCTCTTTCCTTGTGCAGGGCATTGCAGGACCTTAGGTATCCATGGTTACGACCACTGATATAGTGACAGTTAGCTAGTTTCTAGTGGTCATAACCATGGATACCTAAGGTCCTGCAATGCCTGCACATGAGGAAAGAGACATAAATCACTAATTGGATGTATTTGCTAATATTATTATTATTACTACACCTAATACATATTGGGACAGGATCTTTGAGATGGGAATACCCCTTTAAACACTGTTGGCCTATCTTTAGGATAGGTCATCAATGTCTGATCAATGTCTGATTGGTGGGTGGGTGAAATGCTGCACCCCCACCGATCACCTGTTCCCGACATCGGCGACGGCCAGGACCGCACAATTACGGAGCTGCACAGCACAGCTCCGTCGATGAAATGGTGACCGCGGCTGGGTACGGCCCATCCACCTCCTATTGATTTCAACAGATGACGGATGTGCGGTACTCAGCCGCGAACACATTACAGAAGGCGGTGCTGTGCAGCTCCGTAACTGAGCCGTTCCAGCCGACGACACCAGACACAGCTGATCAGCGGGGGCTCCGGGTGTTGCACCCCTACGATCAGTCATTGATGACCTATCCTAAGTCCCAGACAACCCCTTTAATCTGGTGTAAATGCCAATGTTTTCCTAAATCTGATTTATTTTTCTATTCCTGCGCCTCTCAGTTCTCACTCTTCCCTTTTTGTAAATCTAGTCTTTTTAGCCAACTGGGTGTGGTCCTCAAAAAGCCACCCAATAGAGGACCGCGCCCATTGGCCTAAAGAAGGACCATATCTAAGGTACGGAAAGGAGCGGGAACAAAAGAGATCCAACGCCGGATTCAGGAGAACAGCGGGATTCACAGCAGATTAAACATTACCTATTTATAGAGAGTGACCGCTCCGCTTTACGAGTTTACTGAAGGCACATGGAAACGTTATGTCCGTAGACCGCTTTACAGAAGTCTTATGGATGAACAGAGAACTAAAGTCTAGAAATCTGCAATCTATTTCTAGAAATGACACTGACATATTTGAGAAATCCCAGGAGCCAGGAAGCCATGATGCCAACAGAACTGATCCTTGCACCTGAATATCCCCATTCTCCTGCATAATTCAAGTAGATGTTCAAGCCCTCAGTATTTTCTCCAGCCCTACATAATGTGTTCTCAATGGGAAGTGTCTTAGCTCCTCCGAGATCTAAATGATCAGACATAATAAAACTCAACATGCCCAACCCCTGTTTCATGAAAAATCTGTTAATTGTGGAGAGACAGGACACCTCTGTACATATTATATATTATTCTGGTCCTGCTGAAATCAGGGGGTTTGGACAACATTTATCTGAAGTACATTAAAGATGACCGATCACTTGCCATAAATGTATTATTTTCACTCGGTGTTAACACCGCTGTTCTTCCGAATCTGGCATTGTTTTCTTTCTGTGCCCTTCCATTCCTGAGATTTGGCGCCCCCTTCATTGTATGTAAATATAGTAATTTTATCCAAGTGGGTGTGGTTCACACACACAAAAAAAAAAGAGTACAGTTGAGGCCCACACCCTGTTGGATAAAAAGACTAGCTTTGAATACAGGGAAGAAGTGGTCATAGCTCCAGATCGGAGAGACGCAGGAAAAAATAAAGGAATAAAGAACATCGGCATAAACCATATTTATAGTAAGTGACAGATCTTCTTTTAGTCGTTTTGTCTGGCCGATTGCTCCCCACTGTAAATATCAATAGAGAGGGGGTCATTAATAGAGAACAATCAATGGACAGCAAGTCCTCAACCAAGAGCAATCATAAACGTCCTGATTGGTATTGTGCAGGCGTAAGTGCTTGCTCTAACATGCAGAATCACAATTATACAGCCATTCTGAGATGGATTTTCAAAGTAAGTATATCAGCCACATCAGGTCCAGTCGAGCTATTTTATGAGGTATGCAGTTTGTTTAGAGAAATCTGGTGGCAGATTTGCTTTGTTGAATGCAGTAGATATTTCTAAGAGATGTATTTAATAAATTATATAGTTTGTGCTGTGATTTTCGGTGACAGTTCTGCTTTAAGTCAATAGAATTAGGGTAGGTGGGCATTCGGAGTTATCATATGTTGATTTCACAGCAAAGGGGGAAGGTTATGCTCTCTGCTATCTAAAGCACTTAGTTCACTATTGATGCTGGTGGAGGTCCCTACTGTATTATTTATTTATATATATATATATATATATATATATATATATATATATATATATATAGCCATGAACCATAATGATGAACATATACAATTAAAGTAGATCTCACACCCCAGATTTATCAAGAAAAAACGGCATACTTTATGAAAAAGACTTAATGAGGCTGGTGTACTTACTGTGAATATCCATGTCAAAATTTTAATTTGTGATGAATAAATGTGCACGAATCTCAAAACTGGAAAGCTTGTAATTAAAAAGTGACATTAATCCACTCTCTGATGCTTCAGCAGTGTGGGAAATGGTGCCAGGCAAGTTTTTTTTTTTTTTTCAAACCGCAAATTGACTCATAAAGTTTTTAAATTCATGTGAAACCGAAAATTCCGACTCAAACTTGATCCTCTGTGGATCTATCCACTTATCCCTAATCAAGGACTCTCCATGTGAGTGAAAGCACAATCTCATCCTTTACAGATCTAGTCCATCTTATCAAGAATCTGGCATTACGTAAGAGCCCTCGATACACATGCAGGTATCTCATCAATTTCTGTTCTATCAGACACATAGCAATCTAAATTGGTGAATTTAAATGACCACTTGATCTGATTAAAATCTGTCCCAAAAAAAAATAGTCACCATGACTGCAGCATCTGGAAATCAACTCCATTATAGGGAATAGGATGATTTACTGCAGAATGGTCCTAACAGATGATAATTCTTTCAACCTAACAAAAAATCTGAGGTGCAAACAGTCAACTCGGACCAATTTCATCATCTGCAAGATCAGCTTTATTAAATCATAACTTTGTGTTATCCCAGCATTAACAGTGACAGTGAGGGTGATCAATGAGTGGAGCAGGCTGCCACGAGAGGTGGTGAGTTCTCCTTCAATGGAAGTCTTCATACATAGGCTGGACAGACATCTGTCTGAGATAGTTTAGTGAATCCTGCTTTGAGCAGGGGGTTGAACACGATGACCCTGGAGGTCCCTTCCAACCCTAACATTCTATGATTCTAATCTTCATACCCAGCTCATCTTAATGGGGATGTCCCACAATTACAAATGATCCACTACCCTTGGGATAGATGAGAAGTTTGGGATCACTGATGGTCTGACAGCTGGGACCACCACTGATGACAGATGTGCACCCTCCACTTCATTCCATAGGGGTACATAGGACCTCGTACACAGATTGGTGGGAGTCCTAAGGTGGGACCCCAGTGATCAAACACTTATCCTGTAGAAAGGTGATAAGGTGTCATTGTGGGACAACCCATTTAACAATAACACAATAACCTCTTGATGCACCATCAGTAGATCAAATTAGTGGCACCTATGAGTTCACATCCCAAAATGCCTCAACTGAGCAATTCTTGGTCTTTTTTTGATAAGGAGGTGGTTAGGCATGAACAGCTACCTTTAAGAATGATCAACTAAGTCTATGAGCCTTTAAGATTTCTATAAGTAACCAAAGCAGACAATTAGTGCAGGACTGATCGCTTACTATAAAGAGTACCTGTTTTGTCTGGAAATGTATTTTATCTGCAGATATAGGGTTAATAGAGACTCACACCTGTTCGCCTTACTGGAAGTGCAGCTACAAAGAGAAAAGAAACTTATATCCTCCCTGTAGCCGATTGCTTTCGGTCATCAGGGCGTGCATACAGTGGTTACTATACTGTATGCGGCAGAAGTATTCCCTCCTCGGCACTTTGATTGACAGCTCGCTCTGCACACATTGACAGTCTACTTTGCAGTGTAACAAAGTGCCAGGGAATAATTACAGCCACACACAATATAGTGAGCGATGACTGTAACAACTCCCTGCGCCACCCTGATCGAAAGTGATCGGCTACAGGGAAGATATAGGTTCATTTTCTCACTGTAGCCGCTTCCAGTAAGGAAGGCAGGCATGAGTACACTCCCTGACAGAAGTTATGTCGCTTATCCATGTTATGTAAATAAAAGCTTATAACCTGACGTTAAATTCATCCATTGGTTTTATAAATTACTCTTTTGAAAGCTGAAACCCTCCCAAATTTGGTTTAGGTTAAGAAAATAAATTGGCATCAATGCTGAAATATTGATCATTTAATGAACACAGAATGGTCAGATTTTGGCAAGACAAAAGTTTTGTCACCTGGTCATATAATGCACCCAATCCTAGTTTACATCCTCATCAGTGCTCAGTAAATGATCGGTTAATTAGTGGGTGTGTATAAAAAGAAACCCAGCACCCCAGACCTTCACTTGAACTGCAACTTGAGCTCTGACAACATGCCAAAAATCCCCCCTGCGATCAAAGCCTTGATTATCAAGAGGCTGAAGACCAGATCCACTGCAGAGGTGGCTGGCACCTTTAACCCCTTAAGCCCCGCGGGTGGTTTGCACGTTAATGACCGGGCCAATTTTTACAATTCTGACCACTGTCACTTTATGAGGTAATTACTCTCGAACGCTTCAACGGATCCCCCTGATTCTGAGATTGTTTTTTCGTGACATATTGTACTTCATGATTGTGGAAAAATTTCTTCGATATCACTTGCGTTTATTTGTGAAAAAAACGGAAATTTGGCGAAAATTTTGAAAATTTTGCAATTTTCAAAATTTGAATTTTTAAGCCCTGAAATCAGAGCGATATGTCACACAAAAGAGTTAATAAATAACATTTCCCACATGTCTACTTTACATCAGCACAATTTTGGAACCAAAATTTTTTTTTGTTAGGGAGCTATAAGGGTTAAAAGTTGACCAGCGATTTCTCATTTTTCCAACAAAATTTACAAAACCATTTTTTTAGGGACCACATCACATTTGAAGTCACTTTGAGAGGTCTTTATGACAGAAAATACCCAAAAGTGACACCATTCTAAAAACTGCACCCCTCAAGGTGCTCAAAACCACATTCAAGAACTTTATTAACCCTTCAGGTGCTTCACAGGAATTTTTTGAATGTGGAAGAAAAAAATGAACATTTAACTTTTTTCACAAAAATGTTAATTTAGACCCAATTTTTTTTATTTTCACAGGGGTAACAAGAAAAAATGGACCCCAAAATTTGTTGTGCAATTTCCCCTGGGCACGCAGATACCCAATATTTGGGGAAAAAATACTGTTTGGGCGCACGGCAGGGCTCGGAAGGGAAGGAGCGCTATTTGACTTTTTGATTGTAAAATTTGCTTGAATAATTAGCGGACGCCATGTTGTGTTTGGAGAGCCCATGTGTGCCCAAACTTTGGAGCTCCCCCACAAGTGACCCCATTTTGGAAACTAGACCCCCCAAGGCACCTTTCTAGATGCATAGTGAGCACTTGGAACCCCCAGGTGCTTCACAAATTGATTCGTAACAATGAAAAAGTGAAAAAAAAACAACACTTTTTCATTTTTATGAATCAATTTGTGAAGCACCTGAGGGTTCCAAGTGCTCACAATGCATCTAGATAGGTGCCTTGGGGGGTCTAGTTTCCAAAATGGGGTCACTTGTGGGGGAGCTCCAATGTTTGGGCACACAGCGGCTCTCCAAACGCAACATGGTGTCGCTAACAATTTGAGCCGATTTTCCGTTAAATTTGTTAGAGGACACCATGTTGCATTTAGAGAGTCCCTGTGTGCCCAAACATTGGAGCTCCCCCACAAGTGACCCCATTTTGGAAACTAGACCCCCCAAGGCACCTATCTAGATGCATAGTGAGCACTTGGAACCCCCAGGTGCTTCATAAATTGATTCGTAACAATGAAAAAGTGAAAAAAAAAACACTTTTTCATTTGTATGAATCAATTTGTGAAGCACCTGAGGGTTCCAAGTGCTCACTATGCATCTAGATAGGTGCCTTGGGTGGTCTAGTTTCCAAAATGGGGTCACTTGTGGGGGAGCTCCAATATTTGGGCACACAGCGGCTCTCTAAATGCAACATGGTGTCCGCTAACAAATTTAACGCAAAATTGGCTCAAATTGTTAGCGACACCATGTTGCGTTTGGAGAGCTGCTGTGTGCCCAAACATTGGAGCTCCCCCACAAGTGACCCCATTTTGGAAACTAGACCCCCCAAGGCACCTATCTAGATGCATAGTGAGCACTTGGAACCCCCAGGTGCTTCATAAATTGATTCGTAACAATGAAAAAGTGAAAAAAAAAACACTTTTTCATTTGTATGAATCAATTTGTGAAGCACCTGAGGGTTCCAAGTGCTCACTATGCATCTAGATAGGTGCCTTGGGTGGTCTAGTTTCCAAAATGGGGTCACTTGTGGGGGAGCTCCAATATTTGGGCACACAGCGGCTCTCTAAATGCAACATGGTGTCCGCTAACAAATTTAACGCAAAATTGGCTCAAATTGTTAGCGACACCATGTTGCGTTTGGAGAGCTGCTGTGTGCCCAAACATTGGAGCTCCCCCACAAGTGACCCCATTTTGGAAACTAGACCCCCCAAGGCACCTATCTAGATGCATAGTGAGCACTTGGAACCCCCAGGTGCTTCACAAATTGATTCGTAACAATGAAAAAGTGAAAAAAAAAACACTTTTTCATTTTTATGAATCAATTTGTGAAGCACCTGGGGGTTCCAACTGCTCACTATGCATCTAGATAGGTGCCTTGGGGGGTCTAGTTTCCAAAATGGGGTCACTTGTGGGAGAGCTCCAATGTTTGGGCACACAGGGACTCTCTAAATGCAACATGGTATCCGCTAACAAATTGAATGGAAAATCGGCTCAAATTGTTAGCGGACACCACATTGCGTTTGGAGAGCTTCTCTGTGCCCAAACTTTGGAGCTCCCCCACAAGTGACCCCATTTTGGAAACTAGACCCCCCAAGGCACCTATCTAGATTCATAGTGAGCACTTGGAACCCCAGGTGCTTCACAAATTGATTCATAAAAATGAAAAAGTGTTTTTTTTTTCACTTTTTCATTTTTACGAATCAATTTGTTAAGCACCTGGGGGTTCTAAGTGCTCACTATGCATCTAGATAGGTGCCTTGGGGGGTCTAGTTTCCAAAATGGGGTCAGTTGTGGGGGAGCTCCAATGTTTGGACACACAGGGGCTCTCCAAACGCAACATGGCGTCCGCTAACAATTTGAGCCGATTTTCCATTCAATTTGTTAGCGGACACCATGTCGCGTTTGGAGAGCCCGTGATGTGCCTAAACAGTGGAGCTCCACCACAAGTGTCCCCATTTTGGAAACTATACCCCTCAAAGATTTTATTAAGGTGTATAGTGAACATTTTGAACCCAGAGGTACGGCACATTATTTGTTTACGTTAGGTCATCATATTGAATAAGTTTTCATTATTCTTGAGCGCAAGTGCTCGCTACTTGAGTTTGCATCGGGTACTCAGGTATGCACCATGTACAGCGTGTGCTCGAGTGACATGCTCGAGTCCCTGCTCCGCATGTTTCACGGTTATTAGACACCCAAAAAAAAACATGCGGGGATCGCTCGTGCATGGCAGGCAATCCCCGTAAAGTTTTTTGGCCGCGAAGCATATGGGGCAGAGACTCGAGCATGTCACTCAAATACCCACGATACTAAATGCATACCAGAGCACCCGATGCAAACTCAAGTAGCGAGCACTTGCTCTCAACACTAGTCGCCATATCGTCATCTTTTTTTCTTACTTTTGAAAAAAATCCCAACCCCAGCCCTAACCCTAGCACAACCCTAGCCCCAGCACAACCCTAGCCCCAGAACAACCCTAGCCCCAGCACAACCCTAGCCCCAAACCCAGCCCTAACCCTAGCCCAATCCTAACTCAAGAGTTTATTTTTGACGCCGTTCCTTGTGCGGTATAAGTGATTAGACGACTTTATTCTTCGGGTCGGTGTGATTACAGCAATGCCAGAATCATATGGGGTTTTTATGACTGACAGCTGTCACACACTAAAAGACGCATTTTTTGTAAAATCTAGTTTTTGCATCGCCATATTTTGAGAGCTATAATTTTTCCAGATTTTGGCAGACAGTCATGTGACGGCTCGTTTTTTGCGGGATGACTTGACGTTGTTATTGGTGCCATTTTCAGGCACGTGACATTTTTTGATCGCTTTCTATTCCGATTTTTGGGAGGCAGAATAAACAAAAACCAACAATTCAGGAATTGTTTTTTTTTTTTTTTTTTATTCTGTTCCGCGTGTGGTAAAATTGATGAGGCAGCTTTACTCTTCGGGTCAGTACGTTTACAGCGGTACCACATTTGTATCATTTTTCTATGTTTTGGCGCTTATACACAATAAAAGCTATTTTATAGAAAAAAATATTTTTTAGTATCGCTTTATTCTGAGAGCTATAACTTTTTTATTTTTCGGCTGATGGAGCTATATGGCGGCTTGTTTTTTGCGGGACGAGATGACGTTTTCAGCGGTATCATTTTTATTTATATGCGTCTTTTTGATCGCGTGTTATTCCACTTTTTGTTTGGCGGTATGGTGATAAAGCATTGTTTTTTGCTTGTTTTTTTTTTTTTTTTTACCGTGTTCACTGAAGGGGTTAACTAGTGGGACAGTTTTATAGGTCAGGTTGTTCCGGACGCGGCGATACCAAATATGTGTACTTTTATTGTTTTTTTTTTATTTTTTTTATAATAATATTTATTGATGGGTACATTATATTTTTATTTTTGGTGTATTATTTTTTTTATTTTTTTATAATATTTTTGCACATTTTTTTTTTTTTTTTTTCCACTTTCACACAGTTTATACACTTTATTACTTTGTCCCACTCTGGGACTTTCACTTTTTTTTTTCTGATCGCCTGCATGGCACAGGAATGGAGCACCATCCCTATGCCATGAAGGCTGTCAGAAGTGCACAGTGTGAAGATTGCTTGGAGATGCACTGCGCATGTCCAAGCAATCTTCCTGCTCTCTGGTGACCTGGATGTTGTCATGACGACATCGGGTCGTCATGGCAACACCCGGGAAGCCTTTGCAGACTGCGCTGGAAGCCGGAAGAGGAGGTGAGTATCGCCGATCACCTCCCCTTGCCCCCGCAATGCCGCGATCGACTTCGATCGCAGCATCGCGGGGGTTAATGTGCTGGGAGCGGTGCGTGACCGCTCCCTGCACATAGTACCGGGTGTCAGCTGTGACAATCAGCTGACACCCGGCGGCGATCGCGCCCGCACAGCCTGTGTGCGCGCGCGATCGCGATGACGTACTAATACGGGTCTGGCTCTTAAGTCCCAGGGCACAGACGCGTATTAGTACGTCAGATGTTATTAAGGGGTTAATGTGACTCAGCGTCAAGTACAAAGAATTAAAAAAAGATTTGAAGAGACTGGAGATGTGTTTGACAAGCCCAGGTCCGGCAGACCCCGCAAGACAACTGCTCAGGAGGAACGTTTGTTGGTTAGAAAATCCAAAGCAAGCCCCTCTTCCACTGCAGCAGAGCTCCAACAGGCCTGGTCACCTCAAGTCCCTGTGTCAACTAGAACAGTTTGTAGGATTCTGTCTCGAAATGGCCTCCATGGTCGAATCAGTGCCCAGAAGCCAGCACTAAACAAAAGGCAAATAAAAAACCGTGTGGCATTTGCAAAGTCCCACAGCCTGCTAAACAGATGGACGCTGGAAAAGTGGCAGAAGATGGATATCTCTGATGAATCTTCAGTAGAATTACACCACAGCCGTCGCAAATACTGCAGGAGACCTACTGGAGCCCGTATGGATCCAAACTGCACCCAGAAAACAGTTAAATTTGGTGGTGGAAAGATCATGGTCTGGGGTTACATTCAGTATGGGGGTGTGTGAAACATTTGCAAGGTGGAAGGCAATATCAATAGCCTAAAATATCAAGAAGTATTAGCTACCTCTTACATTCCAAATCATAAAAGGGGTCAAATTCTGCAGCAGGATGGTGCTCCATCTCATACATCCATCTCTACAACAAAGTTCCTCCAGGCAAAAAAGATCAAGGTGCTCAAGGACTGTCCAGCCCAGTCACCAGACATGAACATCATTGAGCATGATTGGGGTAGGATGAAAGAGGAAGCTTGGAAGACAAAACCAAAGGATCTAGATGAACTCTGGGAGGCATGTAAGACGGCATTCTCTGCTATTCCTGATGACTTCATTAATAAATTGTATGAATCATTGTTGAACCGCATGGATGCAGTCCTTCAAGCTCATGGAAGTCACACAAAATATTAAATATGACTCTAATAGCACCACAACTTCATTCACCAATGTTATGCAACATATATTTGTATTTTAAGATAATTATTTGCTTAAATATCACATTACTTTCTGTGGGAGACAAAACTTTTGTCTTGCCAAAATCTGACCATTCTGTGTTCATTAAATGATCAATATTTCAGCTTTGATGCCAATTTATTTTCTTAACCTAAACCAAATTTGAGAGCGTTTCAGCTTTTAAAAGAGTAATTTATAAAACCAATGGATGAATTTAACGTCAGGTTATAAGCTTTTATTTACATAACATGGATAAGCGACATAACTTCTGTCAGGGAGTGTATAACACTATTTACCGGCAGAATAACCAGATATCTGCAGACAAATAGAATTTCCTGATATAACATGTTTCATTTAAGGGCATAGGTTGTTCAGGCAATGTTGAGAAAAAAAGGATTGGGCATGATGAATTTCTACATGTCTGATCTTTTTGTTTTCAAGGGGAATATGCTGCTACCAGAGGTGATGGCAGCAGCCTATTCTCCTCTCCCTATTGAGAATACATAAATGGTTCACCAAAAATGATTTATTGGGGGGTGAGAAAGAGTAGAGGTTCGCCAAACAAGTCATTAAAAGTCACTCGGCACATCAGCAGAGGTCCCAACTCTTATAGTACTTTTTACTGAAGGGGTCGTCTTATGAATACAACTCTTCACCTAATTCAGGTTGAGCTCATGAACCCCCTGATAATCAGATATGGAGGTTCAGCCATAGGTCTTTCCTGGGGGAACTGTAGTATGACATGCGATAATTTCAATAATTGTCCCCCCATGTGATACATGTGATAGAATGATCCCTTCTACTACGGGTCCAAAGTGGGTGATCCCTTCTACAACAGGGTGTATTGATAGGGCTTGTTTTTATGACAAATGACAATGACAGTGGAAAATGTAGTGTAATAATAAAAAAGCACTGTACATCAATCATGAGGATTTGGTCATTTATGGGTTAATGCTTCACAATCATGTCAGTCACCATGAATTCTTGAAGTTATTGATATATTAATCACTCTGAGAGATTGCTCATACGATGCCACAATCCCCCACAATGAATGGATTTATTCGGAAGCAATCACATTTACTCTTTGCCAGAACAGACGTCCGCCTATTGTGTTTTCTGGGTTGAGCGCTTCCATTCTGAAAAAGTTCCCTGACACCCTGCTCCCGAGACACCCTGCTCCTGAGACTCCCTGCTCCCGACTCCCTGCTCCCGACTCCCTGCTCCCGAGACACCCTGCTCCTGAGACTCCCTGCTCCTGAGACTCCCTGCTCCCGACTCCCTGCTCCCGAGACACCCTGCTCCTGAGACTCCCTGCTCCCGACACCCTGCTCCCGAGACTCCCTGCTCCCGACACCCTGCTCCCGAGACTCCCTGCTCCCGAGACTCCCTGCTCCCGAGACACCCTGCTCCCGAGACACCCTGCTCCCGAGACACCCTGCTCCCGACACCCTGCTCCCGACTCCCTGCTCCCGAGACACCCTGCTCCCGACACCCTGCTCCCGACACCCTGCTCCCGAGACTCCCTGCTCTCGAGACACCCTGCTCCCGAGACACCCTGCTCCCGAGACACCCTGCTCCCGACACTCCCTGCTCCCGACACCCTGCTCCCGAGACTCCCTGCTCCCGAGACTCCCTGCTCCCGAGACACCCTGCTCCCGAGACACCCTGCTCCCGAGACTCCCTGCTCCCGAGACACCCTGCTCCTGAGACACCCTGCTCCTGAGACTCCCTGCTCCCGAGACTCCCTGCTCCCGAGACACCCTGCTCCCGAGACACCCTGCTCCCGAGACACCCTGCTCCCGACACCCTGCTCCCGAGACACCCTGCTCCCGACACCCTGCTCCCGACACTCCCTGCTCCCGACACCCTGCTCTCGAGACACCCTGCTCCCGAGACACCCTGCTCCCGACACCCTGCTCCCGACACTCCCTGCTCCCGAGACTCCCTGCTCCCGAGACACCCTGCTCCCGAGACACCCTGCTCCCGAGACACCCTGCTCCCAAGACACCCTGCTCCCGACACCCAGCTCTCGAGACTCCCTGCTCCCGACACCCTGCTCCCGAGACACCCTGCTCTCGAGACTCCCTGCTCCCGAGACACCCTGCTCCCGAGACACCCTGCTCCCGACTCCCTGCACCCGACACCCTGCTCCCGACACCCTGCTCCCGAGACTCCCTGCACCCGACACCCTGCTCCCGACACCCTGCTCCTGACACCCTGCTCTCGAGACTCCCTGCTCCCAAGACTCCCTGCTCCCTGCTCCCGACACCCTGCTCCCGACACTCCCTGCTCCCGACACCCTGCTCCCGAGACACCCTGCTCCCGAGACACCCTGCTCCCGACTCCCTGCTCTCGAGACTCCCTGCTCTCGAGACTCCCTGCTCCCGACACCCTGCTTCCGAGACTCCCTGCTCCCGAGACCCTCCCGAGACTCCCTGCTCCCGACACCCTCCCGAGACTCCCAGCTCCCAAGACTCCCTGCTCCCGAGACCCTCCCGAGACTCCCTGCTCCCGAGACTCCCTGCTCCCGACACCCTGCTCCCGAGACTCCCTGCTCCCGAGACTCCCTGCTCCCGAGACCCTCCCGAGACTCCCTGCTCCCGAGACTCCCTGCTCCCGAGACTCCCTGCTCCCGAGACTCCCTGCTCCCGAGACTCCCTGCTCCCGACACCCTGCTCCCGAGACTCCCTGCTCCCGAGACTCCCTGCTCCCGACACCTTTTCTCCAGCAAACTGCTCACAAACACCATGTGTAACACTGTCCAAGTCACATCCAGCGACTGCTGCAGCTGCTCCTCTACTTTCCTTCAATACCCAGAAAATATTTTCATCAAATCTCAGTCCCCAAACTTCCTTCCAGCCTCAGTCATCACACTCCATTGCTCAGCTCATGTATTGATCTTGGAATACCCAGGAGAAATGCTTTATGTATTAAGAAGTCGAAAAACCTGCCAGTTTTCTACCACTCTCATGTATAAAACATGAATACACTGACACCTTTGAAATACATTCTGAGCGCTGAACTCACTCCTAGCATTCCTAATATTCACACAATTTACTAGGAGTAAGAATAATCTACAGAATGAAAAGAAAAAGGCACCTAAGTGTGTCACAGCCCCGTCCAGGCAAGTGCCACCAGCCTGTCCATGGATGTCTCTTCTTCACTATTAAGAACTTTATCTGTTTATTTTTTATTTATTTTACTCACTCATATAGCGCCATTAATTCCCCAGCGCTTTACAGACATCAGCACTGTCCCCATTGGGGCTCACAATCTACATTCCCTATCAGTATGTCTTTGGAGTGCGGGAGGAAACCGGGGAACCTGGAGGAAACCCACACAAACACGGGGAGAACATACAAACTTCTTGCAGATGTTGCCCTAGGTGGGATTTGAACCCAGGACCCCAACATACAATGCTAATCACTGAGCCATCGCACTGTGCTGCCCTGTTTTACTCTGGCTTCAAATTAACTGAGCATTCGATCAATAAAATTATCAACCCTAATAATGCCGGTGGGCTTGCAAGTTATAAACATTGTAATAATTACAGAATTTATGTGAGAGCAATAGATGGGTGGATAGATAGAAAGATAGACAGAAGGATAGATAGAATAGATACATAGCCAGAAGGATAAATAGAAAGATATATGGATAGACAGAAGGATAGATTAGATAGATGGATAGATGGATAGAAAGATAGATATGGAATAGACAGATTTATACAGTACAGACCAAAAGTTTGGACACACCTTCTCATTTAAAGATTTTTCAGTATTTTCATGACTAGGTAGTCACCGGAAATGGTTGTCACTTCACAGGTGTGCCCTGTCAGGTTTAATAAGTGGGATTTCTTGCCTTATAAATGGGGTTGGGACCATCAGTTGTGCAGAAATCTGGTGGATACACAGCTGAATGTCCTACTGAATAGACTGTTAGAATTTGTATTATGGCAAGAAAAAGCAGCTAAGTAAAGAAAAACGAGTGGCCATCATTACTTTAACAAATGAAGGTCAGTCAGTGCGAAAAATTGGGAAAACTTTGAAAGTGTCCCCAAGTGCAGTTGCAAAAGCCATCAAGCGCTACAAAGAAACTGGCTCACATGAGGACCGCCCCAGGAAAGGAAGACCAAGAGTCACCTCTGCTTCTGAGGATAAGTTTATCCGAGTCACCAGCCTCAGAAATCGCAGGTTAACAGCAGCTCAGATTAGAGACCAGGTCAATGCCACACAGAGTTCTAGCAGCAGACACATCTCTACAACAACTGTTAAGAGGAGACTTTGTGCAGCAGGCCTTCATGGTAAAATAGCTGCTAGGAAACCACTGCTAAGGACAGGCAACAAGCAGAAGAGACTTGTTTGGGCTAAAGAACACAAGGAATGGACATTAGACCAGCGGAAATCTGTGCTTTGGTCTGATGAGTCCAAATTTGAGATGTTTGGTTCCAACCACCGTGTCTTTGTGCGACGCAGAAAAGGTGAACGGATGGACTCTACATGCCTGGTTCCCACCGTGAAGCATGGAGGAGGAGGTGTGATGGTGTGGGGGTGCTTTGCTGGTGACACTGTTGGAGATTTATTCAAAATTGAAGGCATACTGAACCAGCATGGCTACCACAGCATCTTGCAGCGGCATGCTATTCCATCCGGTTTGTGTTTAGTTGGACCATCATTTATTTTTCAACAGGACAATGACCCCAAACACACCTCCAGGCTGTGTAAGGGCTATTTGACCAAGAGGGAGAGTGATGGGGTGCTACGCCAGATGACCTGGCCTCCACAGTCACCAGACCTGAACCCAATCGAGATGGTTTGGGGTGAGCTGGACCGCAGAGTGAAGGCAAAAGGGCCAACAAGTGCTAAGCATCTCTGGGAACTCCTTCAAGATTGTTGGAAGACCATTTCCGGTGACTACCTCTTGATTCTCATCAAGAGAATGCCAAGAGTGTGCAAAGCAGTCATCAAAGCAAAAGGTGGTAACTTTGAAGAAAATAGAATATAAGACATATTTTCAGTTGTTTCACACTTTTTTGTTAAGTATATAATTCCACATGTGTTAATTCATAGTTTTGATGCCTTCAGTGTGAATGTACAATTTTCATAGTCATGAAAATACAGAAAAATCTTTAAATGAGGTGTGTCCAAACTTTTGGTCTGTACTGTAGATCGATGACAATGAGGTAACATCTACATGAAGTTTCTTCTCACTTGTCTGTTTCTGAATACGGCCCATCAGTGTAAGGTTGACTGTTAATTGTTTGATAGGTCAGGTGTTACACTGTTTGAGCCGACCAATGGCAGACAAGTCATCTCTTGGGGACAAGTTTTCTGTGTCTGATAGTCTCTGGTCTATGAAAGCCGTTTCCTTGAAGGAACATTCCAGCTTGGATCCTTCCTCTTTCAGCCCGGGGTCACTGGACGCGTATGATCAGTTTGACTGAATAGTCAGTAGTCTAATAGTCAATAGTCTAATAGTCAGTAGTCTAACAGTCAATACAGATTAAAAACTGTAGGGGACAGACGGATGGAAAAAGTGATCGTCCTGCGTCAGTCATGGGGCCTCACTGATCATTATGGGGGTCTGTATTTTAGAACAGTGAAAATAATTCCTGCCTGCAAGTACGTTTTGTTCCGTTCTAAAAAGTGGACAGTAGAGGGATCCCTAAATTCATGAGTGGGGCACCTCTACATCTGCCTGTATAACTGCTGCAACGGATTACTTAAACGGAATGTCCGAAAGGAGGTGTGCACAGCGCCCTATGTGACGGCTTCTTTACTGCACGGACTGTATGATGTCCTGACTCTGCAAAAACGCTACTTTCTGACTACAATGCTGAAAACCTGTCCCGACAATTAAGTGACGGAAATGCTCAGCTGTCGCTAGTGGGGTCATGGTTGTATATAAGTACATGGACAACATGATCTCCACAGTGGATAAAGTAGACCGGGGGATGTGAGTAACTGCACTACAGCCTATGTTGGTGCTCTGAATACATGCACTGCTGGGCATCAGGTGTAGCTCCCCTGTAGGTGCCAGCCCCCCACTTCAGCCCTGGCACTGCCCTCCTACCTGCTGCAGAGTCCGGGCTGTCCTTGTCGGTTCTGCCGTGCTCTGGCGCCCCCTGCTGGCGGTCGTTGTTGCACATGCCCTGGTCCAGCCTGGCCTCGGCGCTGCTGCAGCAGTAGCGCAGTACACAGGTCCCGCAGCAGATGGTGGCATCATCCCCATCAAACCTCTCCGGACACTGGTAGCCGTCCCTCCACACGTCCTGCGCGTCCGTCCACCCGTGACAATACTCCCCAGTCCCCCGGGCAGCTGCCAGCAGGAAGGCGGCAGCAGTCAGCAGTGCCAGGGGGGCGGCCTCTGCCCACATGATGGGCACAACTAGTGAGAAGCCGCAGACAGCACCAGGGTCACTCCGGGGACTTCACTGCCCAAGTCCTGGTGCAAGGAAAGGAAACAATCCCGCAGTGCAGAAGTTCTCCAAACTAGAAGTTCTCCGACCACCATGTACCGGCGGCTCCGGGCTACCACTGACCGCCGGGTGCAGGGGGAGCGGGCACCGAGGGTCCGGCTGCCCGGGGAGGAGAGCTCCGCGCCCCCGCCAGCATCCTCGCCCGGAAAATGCCACAATCCTCGGAGAAGTGACAGCGGAGAGAGCGGCAGCACTGCAGCCAGTCGTCAGCGGCAGGGACTGGCTCAGGAGCAGCTGGAGCTGCCGGTCCTCCTCCTCCTCCTCCTCTGCTCCCTCCTGCTCCTTACCCGCACTTATAAGCCACCGAGGCACGCATGTGCACTGAGCCCGACCGCTGCCCAGGGCAGGCTGGGATCTCTAGTTCCACAGCACTTAGAGGTGCTGCAAAGCCCCGAGAGCTCAGCTCAGCACGAAGAAAGTTTAGCCAAGTTTTCAAAAGTTTATAGAAACTACATTGACACTGATTCTTATATCCCAACTGTATAGCAAGAATATAATAGCATTATTAATAATAATATAATGCTGATGGTACTATCAGAATGACCATTAATAATGGTAATAGAATGCTCCAAAATAATGTCATAATAAAATATAATAATAGCAGATAATAAAAACATAATGTAATAATAAAATATAATAATAAAATAATATAGAATTTTATCAATGACAATAATAATAATAATAATAAAATAATATCAATAAATATGGGAAAAAAAACATAATTGTAATGACAAATACTAGAATGATAAATATTAATTATATAATAATAGTAATATTGGAATTATTATTAATAATAGATCGCCAAAAAATAATAATAAAGAATAATTTTAATATAAATAATATCAATAAAGATAATAATAGAACGCAAAACAATATTTAATATAACATAATTAGAATATAATGATAATAGAATGCTAAATGATAATATGCCGCTAACAATAATATAACAATAATAACATAATGATAATAAAATAATATTAATATACTGTAGGTACTCATAGTAGTATGGAATATGTCATTTTTACTTATAGTTTAGGAATGAAATCACCAGTTGTTGGGTTGTTTTCTAAAAATCTTGATGGTTTGTCCCATCTGCTTCCACTTCTGACTCCTCCATAGACATGAACACTCCAAATCGGAGACCCATAATGATGTTGGCAGGTTCGCCCAGTATACCATGAGTATGGCCACCATGATGCAGAGTGATAAAATAAGTTCTATTTTATGGCGCGTTATCTAGTAACTCCAGAGCCCCTGCACCCAGCCGTGTGCACATTACCCCATACATAACATAGTGGATCAGATTTACCCAGAGGGTTTCTTTATTGGGGTTTTCTCAAAATCTTAAGTTATCCTGTATACATAAAATACAAGATAACTTGCTGATCCCTGGGGGTCTGACTGCTGGGACATCCAGTGATTCGGAGTAGGGGAGCTTTATTTAAAATGGAGTGGAGGTGCGCATGCTAGAACCCTGTTCCATTCATTGTCTATGGGACTGCCGTAAAAAGTGAAGTACAGCACTCAGCTATTTCCAGCAGTCCCACTGACAATGAATGAAGCGGACATCGAGCACGTTCAGCTCCGAACCACTCAAGGTGTGCACCTCTGTTCTATTCCATTCACTGCAGGGCCCGTTCTTGGGGTTCTGGAGCCCCACAATCAGGAATGCTGGGGGTCCCAATGGTCAGAACCATCAGCAAGTTTAAGATAACTTGCAATTTGGGGTAAACCCCCTTATTTAACCTACAATGATAGAATCTAAAGTTATTTATCCAATTGTCTATTTTGTAAGGGTTGGTTATGAGTAGAGATGAGTGAAGCTGAACTGTAAAGCTTGAGGTTCTTGAGGAGCTCCGAACATGGACTTCTGGAAGTCTGTCTTACAGTTCGAGAGATCAGGGAAGGAGAGAGAGAGATTCCAGCTCCAAAGTTTGGGTCCCCAATAATTTGTATGGGGTTCGGGTACCCGAACCAAACTTTGGACTATGCTTTAGTTGAACCTGAACCTCCACGGGTCCGCTCATCCCTAGATAAGAGCAGTCCTCAGATGGTTGCGGCCGTCCACTGTCCACATAATTCCCGTCATGTTACATGTTCAGCTATGATCAGGTGAATGGTCGATCGCTGGTTGTTCCACGTCTGCTGATCATCGCGTGGATCTGTCATGGGGCACATAATGTTACATCCCCTGTGACCAGGGAGCTCTGGGTTGGAGGACACAATCCGAGGACTGTTTGGTGTCAAATATACAAATGAGCCACGTCTTTCATCAGCCCTGGGAGGTGCAGACATGCTCTCCAGTACACACGCTTGCATCCTTGTGAGCCATGGAGTACAGGAATAATGTCAAGTGCTGATCACCTGCATACAGTGTGGGACATTGAGGGGACCAGGGCCAGTAGATACAATAGCAGTAATACAAAACTAAAGTTTTGACCCTACGACTAATGGAGCATTTAGGTGAGCAGATAATTGGGGAACAAAAGCTCATTCCCAATTACCGCGGCGTGTAGACAGACTGGTGATCACACAACGAGGGATCGGACCATTAATGTTACCAACAAAATCCTCATCAGCATATTGCTCCATGTAACAGGATGTGCTGCCGAGAACATAGTACTGTGTGGGGACAGAACGGTCGTATTGGCAATGGTTCTATATCCATGATTGTTGTCGACCTGCATAAGGTATGAGTGCCGCACAGCCAGTATACAGTTAATCAGTGCTCACTGAGGTACATTGCCAGTGTGATAATGGCACGTCTAAGCTCATCTTAAGGCTAGCTTCACAACTGAGATATTTCAGTTTTTCGATTTCATTGTAGAAAAATACAGCTGCAAAATAATTATTGCAATGTCGTATCTGTCAGACCAATGGCGCCCAGTGACTAAAATGCCATCAGTCGTATTACCAGAATAAATATCACTATTTTTTCAGAATTTAGGTTTTTTTGCAACATCAGTGGCGAAGATTTTTGCGCACCTACCCGGACGAAAGCTGGTCCGAAACGCGCGTCGGGGTGGATGGCAGTATGGAGCCTCCTCTCTTAGTTGCGGTAGTCTCAAGGGATTGTACCATTCCTTGCTACTTCTGTACTTCAGTTGTTTATGCTTGAATGATCGCTTATTACCTGCTATAATGGTTGGGCTATCTAAATATGTATAGTACTGAATACCACTGTGTCGATATGTTTTCCATGCACTTATTGGCTTTCATGGCCGAATGCGATTCGAATATTGAATCAAACTCGGACATGCAGCAATTTTTTCCTCGGGCTGTCTCTGTCTGACGAATATATTGGCCATGTGCAAGGCCCCATAAAATAACATTGGTCCGAGTGCGATCCGATGTGTTGTTGGATCGCACTTGGGCCGAAAATACGCTCATCTGCACCTGACCTAAAGGAGTATTCCAATAAAACAATATCAATAGTATATGCCATAAATGTCTGATAAATGGGGGTCTCTGCTGGCTGCGCAGACCTAAAGGGGGCAGGAGAGAGCCACTGTATCCAGGTTCCACTGAGTTCTTTGTTTGCCACTAAGTTTAATACATCGGAATATCCATGTAAATATGTAACGATTATGTTCACTGTGAAATGTCACAGTGCTGGATGCGACTGATTTGTTTTGCCCCTTGATGAACATCTTATGATTTTGTCAATCACTAGGGGGATTCAACAAGTAATTAAGATAAGCAGCTGCCTGTGGCCGGGGCAGGGGGCAGATGTCCCAGGAGAGATGTCACCAAGCCTGGTGCAATATACAACGTGACTGATCTACAAGAAGCTTCACAAGAAAAGCCGGTCACATTCCTGTTCCCCTTCTTGCTGGAATGTCGGCGCAGACATATTGGCTGGTAAATGATGGTAAAGGCGGTTCCAAAAAAGTTTTTAAAGCGATCAATAACTTTATAATAAATCAGATATTAATTCATAAAAGTAGAACAATTGAATCAGCACAAGCCCTGACTGACACTGTTGGGTGCAAATCCTCCAGAGACTTAATGAGCAACTAAACTTTCATTTTTTTAATAATTTTGTCCAGCATGGAAAGTTATGAAACTTCTGCAAATCACTTTCTTAGGGGATTTTTCTTTATTCCTGCAAAATTTTTTTTACATTTAAGTGGCTTCCAAACCCCTGTTTTCCCCGTTTATTTCCCTGCCATTAGCTGCAGTGATATCAGAATGTACTCATTTAGAGTACAGATGATGGAAGTGATGGGTCAGGGCCTGTTTCCTTCTCTGAGTGTTTTGCTTATCAGGATAATCTCCTGCAGCAGTTTATCCCAGAATTAGTGACAAAGCTGTGCTGAACTGACCCATCACTGCCATCATCTGTACTCCAAATTAGTACGCTCTGATATCAGTGCAGCTAAAGGCAAGCAAATAGACTGGGGAATAAGCACCATTTTTTACAGGAATGAAGACAAATCCCCTAATAAAGTGATTTCCAAAGTTTCATAACAGAAAGCTATTTTTTGGCAGTTCTATGTAATACTCATTGTAGAAAATAGAATATTGTTCTCCAGGGGGGGTCATCCCAAACCCTGTCCGCAGGGATGAAATTCAAGACAGATAGGACTGCAAAAATCTTGACTTCCTGGTGCACTGCAACATGGAGATAATTTGCAAACGGCATAAACCATTTTTTTTAATGTAATTAAAATTTGACCACTGCTTTAGAAAGTACTGCAGGGGAGGTGGTGGTTGGGGAAGGTATGGAAGGCAATTTAACAGTTTTTTTTGGGATTGGAATATTCCTTTATAAGGCAGTCATCCAACATTTATCCATGGCACACTGGACTTAAAGGGGTTGTCCAGGCTTGGGGCTCAAGTCTGCAGTCACTTTATGTGACTGCAGACTTGTGAATCCTCACAGCGCACAGTGTGCACTATCAGGATTCTCTAGTGCCAATTTGCACACTTCCAGACACATTCCAACTAGACGTATCCAGCCTCACTCAATTCACTTCTATTGGGTGAAGCCTCACACGTCTAGTTGGCATATGACCGTATGTATGCAAATCACATACTTGTGGTCAGACGACCACCAGCTCCCGGTACCAGAGAATCCTGACAGTACGCAATGTGAGGATTCACAAGTCTGCAGTCATATAGAGTGACTGCAGACTTGGACCCCAAACCATGACAACCCCTTAAACAGATGTATCAACTATTGTAGAGTTTTTATTTTCCGATTGTAGATTTTTTATTTTCTGTACATAATTACGGGGGGACGGCCAGTTTGTCTGAGCTTCTGACCATAGGAAACATCAGAGTGGAGATGTTGATTGACTTCTTTGGGAGAGTGCTCTGTGATGTCCAGAAGGGTGAGGAGGTGAGTTGTGACATCACCTGTAGTGAATGGTGGATCCTGCATTATCTACAGTATGTATTACATTTCAGTGTTATCCCGCCTGTGATGATGATGAGTCTGCTGAGAAGAGATCTCAGTGAAAACTGCAGGATTTCAGGATTTGTTTAAATATAGATAGTAATATAGAGATATTGATGAGCTATCCTTAGGAAAGCCTGCTACCGGAGGTGATAACAGCTAATCTGTGGGGCTGCCAAGTCACGGACCCTAATCGATGCAAGTATTGGACAACCCCTTTAACATAAAAAGTAATTTAAATAATAGGCAATTTTCTGATGCCCTAATCCCTTTAATGACCAGAAATAAGAGAAGATCACATACACCACAGTTTTCACAATAACAGTGCAATTCTTTCGCATAGGATCTTTTTGGGTGCAAGCTGGATCCCCAAGATCTTTACCATACACGTCAGGTGAATTGGTAAATGATGGTAAAGTCAGTTAAAAAAAAAGGTTTTAAAGCAACATGATAACTTTATACTGTAAGGCTATGTTCACACGTTGCATTTTTGGTGCTTTTTTATGCAAATTTTTACCTGCATGTTACAATATCAGCAAAGTCAACGAGATTTCAGAAACCTCATGCACAGACATTGGGTTTTTTGTCCTTAGTTTTTTCTGTGTTTTTCACCCATTGAAAGTAATGGGCAGTGCAAAAAAACGCTGGAAAAATGCAGGTATCAGGTTTTGCTGTGTTTTTGGTGCCAAAACCTGAGGAAGTTGAATTAGGTAATTTTTTTTGCCATTGAACTTTATCAGCATGCACAAGAGACAAATGGACAGTGATAAAAACGCTGTAAAAAACGCACCAAAAACACAGCAAAAAATGCAGCAAAAAGCAAGGAAAACCTGCTTTTTTTGAGGCAGAAATTTTACTGCCAAGAGAGCAGGTTTTGCTGCAGAAAAAAAATGCACCAAAAATGCAAAGTGTGAACATAGCCTAATAGATCAGATACTGTAGAAAAGTTAAAAAAAAAAACAAGCCCCAACACTGTTGGGTGCAAAGCCCCCAGGTACTTAAAGATCGACTAAACTTTATTTTTTTAAATAACTTTGTCCAGTGGGGAAAGTTATGAAACGTTGCATATCACTTTCATAGGGGATTTTTCTTCATTCCTGTAAAAAATTGCATGTAAGTGGCTTCCAAACCTCTTCTGTTCCCCAATCTATGTTCCTGCCTTCTGCTGCATTGATATCAGAACATACTCATTTGGAGTACAGATGATGGCAGTGATGGGTCAGCCCCTGCCTCCTCCTCAGTGTTGTGCTTATCAGAACAATCTCCTGCAGAGTTAGTGAGACAGGGGCTGACCCATCACTGCCATCATCTGTCCTCCAAATGAGTACATTCTAGTATCCATGCAGCCAATGGCAGGAAAATAGACTGGAGAAAAGCCTCATTTGGTACTGGGTGAAGGAAATCCTTGCTACATGGCTTCACGCTTGATTTATAGAAATCTCCGCCTTATGGTCCTCATTATAGTATATGGAGGAAAATTAAACCTCATATATTTAAGTTTCCTAAATACACATATGAGACATATAGTGTGCATTATTTGTTTGGGTGCCATCTAGATATGTGTGAATACATTCACAGGACCCTGATGCAGTGGCCAGATGAGTATTGTGTGGCCTCTGGGTGGCAGCCCTGAGAACCGTCTCTTACGTTCTGGCATCCCAGACTTGTCTTTTGATTAGCCGACCTAACGCAACTTGTATGTGACGCGCCCCCTGGGCCAGTGTTGTTTGGGGGAATACCCGGAGCCGGATCAGATGGGGGTTGTAGTCTCCGAGTGGCTGTGACCCGGTCCGTGCCCAGGGTGTCAAGCTCAGTGTGTGGCAGTCCTTACTGATGTTACTAAAGTTCTTTATGTCGACTACGCCACCCGTTGAATTGCGGTCACTACGGCCGCCGCTGCAGCAGGGTCCGCTGAGGCTGATGGTGTTTGTGCAGCTTAGGTAGTATAACCCCCAACGGGAGGGGTATAGCCTCAGGGGGTCAGGTGCAGAGGATGGTGGTTGTGGAGGTGCAGGGATGATGGTAATGAGAGTCAGAGTCGGGTTGTGCAGTTCAGGGTTCTTTACTTACTGCAGATGTTCCGGTCACTCCGGCCTTGAGTGACCACCCGAGCCGTGCTGCGTCCACCAGGTCCTGGACTCGGCCAACCCCCAAGTAGTTCTGGAGCGTGGTTCTGAGCTCCCGTTCTGTCCTGTCCTCGTCTCTGGCCTTCCCCACCAGGGATCCACCTATGTCCGGCTCCCTCGGGCCTCCTGTTGGTGAACCCTTGTCTCTGGGTTCCCTGACCCTATGCGTGGTCTGCCTTCTGGATGGATATGGTGGGTGGCCGTGGCAGATGCTGCCCACGGCCTCCGGTCTCTGGCTGAGGTATGTTGTAGCCCCCACCAGTTTGGGATCCGGTACCCTGTTGCCAACTCTTCACCCTGTGATTGTATTTGGGCTCTCAGAGTTCCTTCTTTCTCCCCCTCTGGGTCTTTCGTTCTCTCCTCTCTCACTCTGGGCCTTGGGCTGCTCTGCTCCTCTGCTTTCTTCCACTCCTCTGCAAAGGCTTACTAACTGTCTTCTCACAGACTGACCGACTGACCCTGATCTTAGATGGTTCCCACCTTTTATACTCCCTCTATGTGTGAGCTCAGGTGACCAGCACCCAATGAGCTCCTAGCACTACCCAGACTGCTCCCCCTATCTGCCCCTACACTACTGGGATGTACCACCCCCCTCCCACTCCAGCCAAGGACAGACTCGATCGTACCTGCACATTTCTAAGTGGGAGTACCGTTGGTCTGCCCTCCGGAAATGGGATGTGTGTAGTGCATGCAGCCTACTGAGCTCAGTTCCACACTCCATCCTTACCCGGGAGTGGAATATCACACCTCTGGCTTGAGGTGCAATACCCCTGTAGCAGCCGAATCCTCAGGGTGCTACATTCCCCCCTGGTAAATCACAGCACGTCCTCGAGCTGTAAGATATAAACAACACCAAACATACAATTTTTGCATAACCAACATAATAAAACATCATATAAAACTTTTCATTAGAAACATTCTTGTCTTCTGGTACCTCCGGTCACGGTGCAACTTGTGACCGGGTAAAGTGCGACAGTCTCTTGAAGAAAAATCAGTTCTTCTATAAAACCAGTAGGGGGCGCTTTAGGAAGCGCAACTATATACAAAGGGAAGGTATGGCCGCTCTCAGTCCTCGGCCAGGTATTAGGAAAGGGATGACCGCTCTCAGTCCTCGGTCAGTGGGAATAGGGACACACGGGTTAACAGTTCAGTTCTCTGGTCCCAACGGGGACTATATTAGCAGCAACGGTTCACTGTGCCCCGACGGGCAACTATATACAGTCTCTACTCTGCTGTACTCAACGACGACGTCCTCCTGCTCTTTCTTTGTGATTAACTTTAGCTTCAGACCCGTCCGGGTCCTCTTGCTCCTCCTCACACCGCAGCTCCTCCTCCGTCAGGCGATGCACATGGAGGGCGTAGGGTCCTTTGGCACACTTGTGCCGGGTGAAGGTGAACTCGTCCCCTATATACAGGTCACGTCCTCTGTGTCCCTCCGGTAGGTGGGACTCAACGTCTCTTCTTGTCACGAAGACGTCGCCTGGGGTGCGGTGATCTCGGATGAAACCCCACCCATGCTGCATGTTAAACTTGATCACAGTCCCGGTGGAAGGGGGACCATGAGCTGCACGAGGACTCCTCCTGGCCCGGCTCTTCTGCTCCGCGCTCCTTATCTGGGCTTGTTGTTCCCGGACCCGCCTCTCTCTCCGCTCCCTCTCAAAGACCTCGAGCTGCTGGCGGCAGCACTCTGCACGCTCCGCTGCGGCTGCCCGGGTCTCCTGAGTGAACCCCATGAGATCTTCTCCGGTGGGGTCCCACTCAAACTGTGCCTCCTCTAGCGGGGGCGAGGTCCTTTTTTACGGGCTTTGGAGCCGGGATCAGGGGTTCATCTAGGAGTCTCTCTTTCCGGAGTCGGGGATGGTGAAACTCCGGTGGCCAAATAAAGGGCTGCCCATCCGGGCACGTATGTTGGGCAAACAGATCTTCTCCCAGATGCGGCACTCTTGGTTTTATGGGCGCGGTGGTGGTGGCGCCCGGGTTGCCCAGGCCCTGCGGCCAGGCCTGGGGCACCTGGAAAGTGAAGGGCACCGTAAGGACGGCGGCGCCCTGGGCTACTTGGCCCTGCGACCAGGCCGGTGGCTCCGCGGAGGTAGGGGGCGCTGTTGGTATTGCGGCGCCCGGGGGTACTAGGCCTTGCGACCAGGCTGGTGGTACTTCCTGCTTGGTCACGCTCGGAGTCGAGGCGTGTGACGTCACAGGGGTCGCGGCTGCGGCTTCCGGTTGAGGCCTAGTCTGTGGCGGTGACGTTGCGGTTACGGGCACGGCAGGGGGTACTTCGGGCTCTGCGACGGGGAGCTGGGGCAGGTACGCGGTTTCCCGGTTTGGGGTAGAGACGTCCCCTTTACCTGCCTCCTTTCGTTCGGCTCCCTTCTCGGCGCCGTCTCCGGCCTTGAGTCCTCCTGCGCCATCCTCAGAGGCGGTCTGTCTCCTCGTCTCGGGTGGCGTGCTCCGCTGACGAGTCTCGGTCCGCTGGGCCATCTCTCGGCTCCACTGCGCCAACGTCTCTCGTTGCACCCGGGCCATCCTCCTTGCGAGGCCCTCCAGAGCGGTCTGTGCACACTCCCGATCTCGGGGGAGCTGTGCCAGGACCTCCACTAAGCCTAGTGGGGTCGTTGCTTCTAGCAGGCTCCTGACCAACGGGTCGGTGCTGCTCTGCTCTCCTTCTGCTGTTCCCGGCAGGCTCCTGGCCAGCGGGCCGGTGCTGCTCTGCTCTTCTCCCATCTCCGGGTAAGCTTCTTCTGGACTCAGCTCTAGGCTTCTTGTCTCCGGGTGCGCTCTCTCCAGACCGCTCCAGGCGACACCCATCTTTGCTCTCTTCTTCTCAGTCCTCCCACTTCGAGGGCGGTCCCGGGGCCACTTGGTGATTGTCAGCTCCAGGGGCAGTTCTTTCACGCTGACAGACACCTCTAGCATCACAGTCTCTGTTGGTGGGGGCGGTTTCCACTTTTGGCGCCATTTTCGGTCCTGGCCCACGATGGGAGGTGGCCTCTTGCCACCCTCTGGCACGCCCATAATGGCGTCCGCTCTTCCAAGGCGGGAAACCTTTGGAAATGGCGGGAATCGTCTCCCAGTGGCGGGAAACTCTGCAGATGGCGGGAAAAAGCTGTTAATGGCGGACAACCGGCGGGAAACGACCTGTGATGGGGCCCGATGGCGGGGACCCTCCGGAACCGGCAGGAGACTTCTTTTTGAGGTAAACTTGTTCTTTTCTTCAGGCACGCAGTACCCGGATGTTGCGGGCACGTAATCCTGCCGACTACGCCAAAGTTGACGCGCCCCCTGGGCCAGTGTTGTCACAACCAAGGTTGGACTGGCCCAGCAGAGGACCGGAAAATCCTCTGGTGGGCCCTGGCTTCTCCTTCAGGACAGTTTATAGTGCATACTTTGTAGCTGCTATGGGGCTCTTGAGTGGGGGAGAACCTGGCTCCACCATCTTGATTTCAACAGTATCTGAACAATCAGGTGATAACCAAGTCCTCTAGTGGGCCCAATGTTCTTCAGTCTGACGCTAATCGCAACGCAATAATGACCAGCGCTAAGGAAGAGCCGGGGATGCCATCAGGTAGGAGGAGATTCTCACGACTTCTGTCCAGTGGCCACACAACACTGACCTGACCAGGGTCCCGCGAATCGATACTAGGACCTGGGTGCAACGTTGCCTTCAGCACCTCCTATAGCTACATCCCCTCCCTGAAAATATATAGGGCATACTGTATATCTGGTTGGACTTTCACAGCCCTGGCACTGGCATAGTGACAACAGCTGACCACTTTACCTTGCATGGTATGTAAAAACACATCCACTGTGTGAGGATCATCATATCCCAGATGGGAAAAGCATTCCCAGCAAATGGTTCATATGAACCATCGAAATGTCCAATCTATTTTTGCACTCAGGAAGTGATACAGTTGCAGACAGATAAAAATAACAGCGAGAGGTAATATGACTAGACAGGAACGCACATGGAGGCCACCACGAATTATACAACGGTAGTGCACGCAAAAATCCAGCATGGGATACGGTGATCCCGCATACAGGGCATGCTAGTGACTCGCCCCCTGGGCCGTGGGGCACTCGGATCCGGGCAATAGGGGAACGATGGGGGTAGTAGTGGCTACCCGGTTCCGTGGCTCAGGGTGGTCAGGCCAGTGGTAGTCTGCTACGTGCTGTTGATAATGTCCGACTACGCCACCCGTGGATTGCGGTTATTAGGAACCGCCACTGCAAGGCAGACCGCTGGGGCTGATGGTGTATGCAGCTGGGATGGTGTGACTCCCCACGGGAAGAGTGCGGCCCCAGGGCAGTGTAGTGGATGGTGGGAGTGATGGTGGTGAGAGTCCCGGTACCAATAGTGCTGGAGGCGCAAAGGAGCACACAGACAACAAGTTACAGTCCAGGGTCTTTACTCACAGTTCATTTGTTCCGGGTCACTTCTGTCAGCAGTGACCGCCCGAGCCGTACTGCGTCCACCAGGTGAGGGGCTCGGTCAACTCACAGACAGTTCAAGAGCATGGCCCAGGACCCCCTTCAATCCTTTCTCTGGCCTGCCTCACCAGTGACCCACTTTTGTCCAGCTGCCGCGGACTTGTGCGGGTAAACGTGGGCCCCGTTCCCCGCTGTCCTATATGGTGCCTTCCTAGCAGGTTTGATGAGGTGCTGCACCAATAAATGGTCACAGCCTCTGGTCTTTGGCTGAGGGTTGTTTCTCCTCCACCAACTTGGGATCCGGCACCCTTAATCTGCCTGACCCTGCACCCTGGATTCTCGTGGGTTCTTAGGGTCCCTTCTTCCTTCTTGTTCCTGACCCCTTCTGTTTCTTTCTCTTCTTTTCCCTTCTCTGTTCCTCCTTCTTCTCCTTTCTCGTGGAGCTGGGCTGAGAAGTAATCCCAGCTCCCTTTCACCTCCTCTATCTTCCTCGGCCTCTCGCTAGGCCCACTCCTGAGTCGAGCTCCTACAGAGCCTCTACTCCCTGCCTTCTTTTCTCACTGAACAGACTGTCCTAAGATGGTGCCCACCTTTTATACCTCCCTCTAGCCATGAGCCCAGGTGACCAGCAACCAATGGGCTCCTACCTACGCTCAGGAACCGTCCCCTCCTGCTCCTACATCACTGGGTATTCCTCCCCCCTCCTCACTCCAGCCAGGGACATAGTCTGTCGTGCCTGCATTACTGTATAAATGGGAGCACCGTTGAGCTGTCCCTCGGAAATGGGGTGTGTGTGATGTATGCAGCTATTGAGTCCTGGTCCACACTCCATCCTTACCCGGGAGTGGAATATCACACCTCTGGCAGAGGTGCAATACCCCTGTAGCTGCTGAACCCTCGGGACGCTACACTAGCACCGCCCTACCTGAGCCCAATATTTAGTAAATGTGAATATTTCAGCACCGTCAGTCCAGTGGTCCTCACCGATACCAAATGTAAAGACGTTATATCCATCAGTAATCGGACCGCTGCAGGCAATCACTGATCTCAGCGGTCAAGTACCAAAAACATGCACGCACCCACTGATGCCAGCATACCATAATTAGAAAGAAACGAATGGCCATCAGGAGCATACATCCTTATATTTGTCGATCAGACTAGAGATGATGAACAGATCATATTAATTATTGACCAATTGTGAAGGGGGCTTTAGATGACATAATTAGATATTTTTTTTTTTTTTATTAGTTTAGACACCTTTGGGAAAAAAAAAGGTGGTCTCATAGGAAACAGGTGCGCCTGTAACGCCGGTGGACACCTTTTCAATACTTTCCACTATTTGCCTCACAAACAGGAAACTAAATTTTATATGCCCACTTAGCTGCACCTTTCTTGGGCTGGCCCCAATAGTTAACCCTATCCACTGGTTAGCTCAATACTGCAATCCACAAAACACATAAAACAACATTCAAAACAGCCTAGTGATTTGTGTTAACCATGCAAGACAGAATCAGCCTGTCATCTAAGACCCCCGATAAATTGCAGACCGACAGAAGTAAAGTACTAAATCGGTGGTGCAGTTCCCTCGTTTTCGGGCCAAGTGCGATCCGACAAAACATCGGATCGCGCTGAGACCAATCTTGGGGCCGTGCACACGTCCGATTTTTTTTTCTTCAAAGAGAGTCTGTCCGAGGACAAAATCGCTGCATTGTCTAGTTGGATCCGATTCAGATCCCACCTACCTATGCAAGTCAATGAGTCTGTGGAAAACATCGGACTGCATTCGGATGACATCTGAGTGCAGTCCATTTTTTACGGACTGACAGAATGGAAAAGATGGACACATTTTTTTTCTCCATCTTCTCATCTGATAGAATCGGATCACACTATGATCTCACTCTGATCAGAGTGTGATTTGCATAATTTGCCCAATTGTCTCGGACACAGAATATACGGTTATCTGCACCTAGCCGTTTCCCCTGAGGAAGTTGTTTGTGTGCAGTGATATGCGTGGTGCTCGTCTTCTCTGACTTGCTTCCTGTATTTCTTCTGGTCTCTGGATCCCATACAGCTGCACCCTTAAAGGGAACCTGTCACCCCGTTTTTAGCTATTATACTGGCCTCAGTGATGTGGATCACTAACATGTTTTGTCAAAGAAAAGCTCCCACTATTTGGTTTAAAAACCACTTTATATCATTATGGGACCCCCTCACATACCTTTTCTTTCAGTCATAGGGGTGGCGACTTTACCTTTTCATCTTTTCAATCATGGATCATCCACTGTACAGCATTGCATTTCATTGCCGTGACTGGCCCGACGTCACATCAACCACGCAGTGTATCCCGCGCGTGGGCACTGCCCATCCGCTCCCAGGGCGCTGCATCCAAAACGCTGCGCTCTACATTAGAAGCACAGTGGATGGATTTATAGAAATCCCATGCCCACTGTGCTTCTATTTGACGCCGTGTAAACTCACCCGCAGCGCAGGTTTATGGGCCGCAACATGTCAATTTCCACAATAGAATGGATAGGGTGCGGTAACGCCACACTGTTCAATGAACACATGCGGATTTACCTGCGGGATTGAACGCAGCGTTTTGGACGCATCAAATATACGCTGCGTCCAAAACACTGCTATATCCTGATCTTGGGCACATACCCTTAGTGATGCACATTGTATCACTAACAACACATTGGGGCTGTTTTTAATGGCTAAAAACGAGGTGACAGGTTCCCTTTAAATGATTGGTATGATGTATTTGTCAGGTATTTGCCAGATATTTTAGGGATGATTTTCCCTCCAATAGATATGAGGCATAATTACTAGGAATCACATATGGTTATACAGTATATTCCTATATACTATTTTTATTGTTTCCAGAGACTTGATATAATGTCATTATAGTATTTTCTTAATCATTTGGATATTCTTGTGGCAGTCAGTGTTCTAGCTAATTTTGTGGTTTTTTTTTAATTGATTTTAATTGTGCAATATATGTCTCAATAAAAAATATATATTTTTTGTTAATACGGATTAGTGTGCTTATCACTTTTGCTCTTTCCCCTTGTTTTTGTCACCTAGCCTTAGACTACATAAAGTATACCTCCGCAGGCTGATGGGAGCTTGCCTAGGAAGGAACAGGATTATATAGGCTGTGTACATAAAGGCAATGCTTTAGATGGGAGAAGTATGAGGCTGGAACAGGGGTTCAGATTCTCCATACAAATACAAGTTTCTATTCACTGACAGCAAGCAGAGATCCTGGAAATGCTGCAGAACTTAAAGGGCTGTGGCAAGGTTATAAGCTATCCCCTATGGATAGGGGATAATTTATTGTTCCCAGGGGGTTTGACTGCTGGGACCCCCACTGATCCCAAGAACGGGGCTCTGAACGGAGTAGAGGTCAATGATGAGCGCTTTATTCATTGTGTATGGAACTAATGGCCTTATCAGCTGTACTCAGCTTTCTCTGGCAATGAATGGAGTGGAGGTGTAGATGCTTGACCTCCGCTCCATACAGAGTCCCGTACTCAGGATCAGTGAGGCCCCCCGCGATCAGTACCCTATCGATAGAGAATGACGTATACACTTGGTACAATCCCTTTAAGCCTTGTTTACATGGGGTTTGTATATTATTTCCAGAGAGCGGTGAGGCGGAGGGCCGGTGGGTAACATGGGCCTCACAGTTTGCTGACTAACACCTGCCCGCAGTTAAATCCACCACCTGACCACTTGAGTGCGGGTCGTAAATAAACCTCAGACATAGGCCTCACCTATCCTGCTGCACAGAGCCGGCGGCCCACCGTCCGGCTTACAGGGGGTATCAGCCATTGCTCAGCTGTTTCTCATGGAGAGCTGTCTGGAGGTGACATTATGTGTGTCTGCTCCCCTGGGGGCCCACACACAGCAATGCTGGAAAAAAGATAACTCTCTACCATGAGGGTGACATTTTCCAGAACAGGCTTCATTTCATATTATGTCATTCTTATTCTCTTTTGTTGAGATTTAAAAGCTTTTCCATAAATGATCAGATTCTGTGTAGAATTGGAATGTTAGGAACGTCGTCATCGAGAAGGACTCCACGAGAAGAACGTCCAAAGCCACCGCACACCCTTCACCTTGGTTTACATTTTCGGGGCGTCAGTAAATGTTAGAAAATTGTGATTGAGAGCCAGTAAATTAAAAAAAGGGGGTTAATAACTGAGCACATGCACTATTATAATTACTCAACAGTTCTGCTGATGGGGGCAGAGGTCACAGTCATGCTCGGACCCTGATGTCTGAGGGTCACATATGAGGCCAGCATTTCTATTATTGGTATCCATCCTGCTAAGTCTTGTTTTTCCATTAAGCTATGCACGTACTAGATTGTCAGCAGAACCAACCTATGAGAAATCCTACAAATAATAACAAAATTGCACTTTATTTACCCAAAATTACATTTTCAGCCTGAGGAAGCACTCAAAAGTATGGTCCACTGGGTGCCTCACTTTGGCTAAATTGCTGTCCACTGCAGACACTGAGAAGGGGATGCGGATTTGTCTGCTCCTGCTCTCCTGTCTTTCAAACCACCTAAGGCCCCCTTCATACATCCATTTTGTATGTCCGTTTGTGGTCCATTTTTTAAGGACAGCAAATACGGACATACACGCACACATTGTATTCAATCGGTGTGTGGACATGTCAGGTTCTTTACATGGACCGTGTGTCCATGTTAAAAACTCGCAGACATGTCAGGTTTTTTTTGTCATCATCGTGACATGTACCGGCGCCTGGGAATCAGCAGTACAGTTCTTGCTGATCCCCGATGCCGGCTGCTGGAGGCAACTCTCATCATTGTCCCCTGCTTGTGCTGATCTCAGCGCGAGCAGGGAACAATGATGAGCATTGCCTTCAGCAGCCGGTGCCTGGGATCAGCGAGAATTGTACCACTGATTCCCAGGTATGTGTCACTCGGACATACGGATGGCACACAGATGCCACACTGATGTCACATACGGATGACATAAGGACACGGTCTACGGATCTCACCAGTACTGGTTTTTCCTGTACAGGAATCACCAGGATGTGTGAAGGAGTCCTAACATAGAGGGAAGCTTTCGGTACAGGGCAGACAAGTATTTGGACAATGTTAGAAGCAATGCTTGCTCGCAAGTGAAGGAAAGAAAGTTCCTGCACCAATAGTTCTGGCAAAATGCTGATGATGAGGAACCATGAGTGGATGTCAAATTACAGAGTATCAGAATAGGGACAGTTCTTGGATATATTAGACTGGGAGGACAGTAAGATCATGCTTTGAATCTTGTTGTGGGTTAAATGACTGTTACGATTTATGTATGTTGAGGTCGTTGTGTGTTATTATGCTGTGTAAATTGGTGTTTTCCCCTTTTTGATGGTGGTGGCACTAGTATCCTGAGTGATAGGGCACAATATGCCGGGGAGAATCAGCCCTGGCACCATATTGCTGGAGGCCACAGTTGCTTATCTCCGTTTTTCGGGAGGCACCTGTAGTGGCATGATGCAAGAGGTGCTTAGGTTAGCTTCATGGTGCTGGGCATGTACATGTGAGCCTATTTAACGGGGTGGTAATTTTAGGGCACTCGGTAGTTGGGATGATGTCTGTGAGTTGGACACAACTCCCCTTGTTAGAGAACTTATTTTGGGGAAGAAAATACTTCTTTAAAACATCCAGTAAGTTGCTGCGAGATGGACTACAGAGACAATATAGAAACTGTATGGATGCCTGGAAGGGCCAGATAGAGAAAAGTGTCCCTGCCTTCTGGCTGAGAGGCGAGGCGAGGAGGTCTCCATTGTTCTTCAATGGAGAAACAGTAATATTTGATGTCTTGCAACCCATGGTGCACAGTTATAAGGCAGCACAATCCTGGACACAACTTTGCCCATTCTTTGTCATTGCTGTCTAACCCATGAGCCTTGACCACACTTGGCAGCAGCAGTAATAGCCACAGGTATGGACAAACCACTGTTCCCAGATAATGTGAGACTGCTAGGGGTCTGGCTCCAGGAATCTTTGACGATCACTGGTATACAGTGATTTTGGTGCCAATGATGTCTGAACAGTTTTATATTAATATGGTGTTGATTAAGAATATGACTTCGGTTTTGCCAGATTGGCTCTTGTTTCTGAGATATTTAATAGTTAATTAATTACTGTAGAATTCTGGCTTCAGAAAGTGGCTTTTACAGCACTGTACGCCTACAAATTGAAATGTAAAATAATTATATGGGATATTTCATTACCCAAGACACTGTTAAAGAGTCAAAAGACCAAAAGCTATTGCATTACTTATCACACACAAGTCACATTGGGAGATTGCATTATTTTCATGGATGAATTATCTAGAAAACTAGAACCAATTCAGCAAAAGTAATGGGATTTTTGAATTCAGCACCTTCAAAACACCTGAAATCCATTCAAAATACTTTGGCACCTGAATTATTTTTTTTTTGTAGACCTGTGTTATCAAACTAAATGGATTTCAAAGGAAATCTGTCATCAGGTGTTTGCTATTTAATAATTTAATTAGAGCAGTGTAATGTAGGGGTAGAAACCCTAGCTCAGCAGCTTGCTGTAGTTTCAAAACAATCAGTGTTTTATCAGCAGGAGATTATCATTAGAGGACTAGAAGTCACGTGCAAGACAGTCCAGCTAATCTTTTTAATCCCGCCCCCACCACTGATTGGCAGCTTACTGACAATGTATACATGAAGCTGCGAATCAGGGGTGTGGGCGGGGTTATACAGGGCTCAGCAATCATAGTTCTGTTGCATCTACAACAGTGAAAACTGGGATTTTATCAAAACTCCAGTAAGTGATACATTGCTGGAATCAAGGTTTCTGCCCCTACATCATGTTGCTTTCAGATTACACAGCAAAAACCTGCTGAAAGATTCCCCTTAAAGATCACTGGAGTGGCGGCCACTTTAATATTTACCCAGAAAACGCCCTTTGGCCATTTCTACATTATAAGATCTGAGGTGCACGTAATTATTATTTGTTTACCATACAGTAATGGATTATAAGTCTCAAGTGTGTGGCGCCAGATGCCGAGTCCAGGTTATGATATTTCGGAAGGTGCTGCAGATGACTGCTGTAAGACGAGATCTGGAGCACAGTCACTTCTTGGTGTGCAGGGACTGCATTTCCATTCAGTGTAATTCTCTCTGATACAATCCTGCAATGATGTTGGTTTTGGGCTTAGTCCCATTCCTGCATCTTGTCTTAAGTCCAGAACGGCTTTCCTTTGTCAGTGCGATGTTTACGTGGATTACACCAAGTGCGGAGAGAGAGGATGAAGAGATAATCTTGGCTTTTTTGGCTCTTTCATATACAATAGAGCCGTGACTGCACCTACTGCGGAGCGGGCACCGTCCTGTAACATCCCTCGCTAATCAAATAATGACATCAGCTGGCAGCAGATGGAGGAAAGTGCCCAGGTAATACCCTCCAAGTGTCCTCTTATCAGTGATTACTTAAAATCCCATGCTGTAGTTTGCAAGACTGTAAGGGGAAATTGCAGCTTTTTGCCACCAATTATTATGAGCCATTTAGAGCTGCCACATTGCTGTCATCATATGTGACACTGAGACCACCGGGCTAATTCACCCTGTACCCAGGCATGCTACATACAGAGGACATTGTCTCAGTGTCTCCATGCTCCCTCATCCGGTGGGAATGGGCAGACTACAGCTGTGAACTTCGCATTTTTAAAATCGAACCATTAACTTCTGTGGGCTAAGAATTGCTCCCAAGTGCATGTGTTGAAAAACGCAAAAAATGCAAAAAATGGCAGGTGCAAAAACACATGCCTATAAAGAACCTGACATGGGAAAAATACTATTGCAATGTACGGGCAACGATTTTTTTGACTGAAGAAAATGGGATTCATGTTAAGTGTGAATGAGCCCTATGGTCACTTTACTTGAGAATACAGCACAAAACAAGCGACTTTGCAATCTACTTGTCATTATAAATCCTTTCTGTTGTCAAGAATGGAGTGGATTCTAATCTCTCTTTCAAACCACATATCCAAACTCTTTCCACTTCCTGCCGACTCTAAAGCCCCCGTCTCACATAGCGAGATCACTAGCAAGATCGCTGCTGTGTCACGGTTTTGGTGACGCAACAGCGACCTCACCAGCGATGTCGCTATGTGTGACACTTTGCAACGATCAGGCCCCTGCTGTGAGGTCGCTGATCTCTGCAAAGTGTCCTGGACCATTTTTTGGTCGTTGCCCTCCCGCTGATCAGCACACATCGCTGTGTGTGACCAGCGGGAGCAGCGATCAGGCTGGTAACTATGGTAAACATCGGGTTACTAGGGGCACACGCGCACCTAGTAACCCGTTGTTTATCATGGTTACGAGCCTGCTAAAGTGAGCGGTAACCTCCCGCTCACTGTAGCAGAGTGGTAACCATGATAAACAGCGGGTTACTAGGTGCGCGTGTGCCCCTAGTAACCCGATGTTTACCATAGTTACCAGCCTGCTCCTGCTTCAGCAGGCTGGTAACCAGGAGCAGGACATCGTGGAAAGATTCTTTCCATGATGTCGCTGCTCCCCTGATCGTTGGTGAGCCTGCCTGTTTGACAGCTCACCAGCGACCACATAGCGACGCAGCAACGATCCCTGACAGGTCGTATCGTTGTCGGGATCGTTGCAGCGTCACTAAGTGTGACGGGGCCTTAATTCAAAAATATCTCCCGGATCTGCACTTTCTTTAATCAAGAATCTGCAAAAACACTAGTGCATGCCCTCATCATCTCCCACCTTGACTACTGCAACCTCCTGCTCTGTGGCCTTCCTTCTACCACTCTCGTACCCCTCCAATCTATCCTAAACTCTGTTGCCCGACTAATCCACCTGTCCCCCCGCTATTCCCCGGTCTCTCCTCTCTGTCGATCCCTTCACTGGGTCCCCATTGCTCAGAGACTCCAGTTCAAAACCCTAACCATGGCATACAAAGCCATCCACAACCTGTGTCCTCCATACATCTGTGACCTAGTCTCCTGGTACATACCTGCACGCAACCTCCGATCCTCACAAGATCTCCTTCTCTACTCCCCTCTTATCTCCTCTTCCCACAATCACATACAAGACTTCTCATGTGCTTCCCCCCTACTCTGGAATTCTCTACCCCAACACATCAGACTCTCGCCGACCGTGGAAACCTTCAAAAGGAACCTGAAGACCCACCTTTTCCGACAAGCCTACAACCTGCAGTAACCACCGCCCCACCACATTACTGCATGACCTCCTCTACCCCCACCTACTGTATCCTCACCCATCTCTTGTAGATTGTGAGCCCTTGCGGGCAGGGTCCTCTCTCCTCCTGTACCAGTCACTGACTTGTATTGTTCAAGATTATTGTACTTGTTTCTATTATGTATACCCCTTTTCACATGTAAAGCGCCATGGAATAAATGGCGCTATAATAATAAATAATAATAATTTTCATTTCATTATTTACTACTCGTTGTGTAGATTCCCGCCACCTCTGCAGTTTATCTGTTGAGTGCAGCACTTTCAAGCTCTTTGCTATAGATGTTGTAGACACTGCTCTAAAGGTGGCCGAATGGCTGGATCCAGCAGGCTTCAGTGCTACTGTGCTCCTCCGAGTCTGCAGAGGGTAACCTGCATCTTCTTGCAGCATTGGAGTGTATATAGTTTGGGCAAGTAGCGTAGCCATGCTGTTGTTTAACTGTCAATCATTCAGGAGAGCCCCCGCTAACCCCACCAGGAAGCTGAGTGGCTGGGGAACGGTGTGCTCCTGAGGATTCATAATTAGAAAAGCAGCCTGAATTTACAGTGGGGCTATGGAAAATGTTGGTTTCAGCCCGTCAACATCCACTGATAAGTATGTGATATATAATCATCCTAAGGGGCTAAAGTCCCCTGCTCTAAACTACCCCTCCCCCATCACATATATCTATCTTTTCTAGGTTCTTCAAACTGGATAACATGTATATCAATTACTAAGGAAAAGAAACTGAACAGTCTAACCATACATTAGACAATTACAGGAATATAGCTCCCTCTAGTGGTGGATCTATAGCAAGACCCAGAATTGGGTTTATGGGTAACATCAGTGTGGAGGTATAAAGTGTCACTGTGGCTTTGTAATATGAAGATGTGCCACCATATCCTACCTCTGTATGGCACAAAGAGAAAATCCTAGATTCATGGAACATAGAACAAACATGGAAATACCTGTATGTCTCCATGAGAAATCGAAGACATATGGATGTAGGGTAGGACGCTATACATTTCTATGTTACCGTATTACAACTTTGAAAAACTTGAAATTATATGTAGCCATAACACGGCCTTTTGCATGAAGGCTCCCTTATGTTATTGCTTTACGGGAGTAATGAAATATGTTATAAATAAATTACAGTAAAATAATAATACAGTAAAAATGGAAACCTAATAACTAAAAAGTAATTATATTCGAATATGTGGTTGGGATTATAAATGTGTTAAAAAGGGGGCGACCTCCTTGATGAGCTGCATCTTCTCTACATACTCATCCCCATCTTATTCCTGTAGTTTCTTTATTCCCAGGTGACACTGTGGACATTGTAAAGAGGAGAACGAGTTGTAAAGACCAGAAGCAATGATCTGCAGGGCCTGGTCAGGGGTCTATATTACTTTAAAGAGAATATGTCAGCAGGTTTTTGCTACGTAATCTGACAGCAGCATGATGTAGGGACAGAGACCCTGATTCCAGCAATGTATCGTTTAGTTTACTGGGTGCAGCAGTTGTGATAGAATCACAGTTTTCTCTGCTGCAGATCTAGCAGAGCTCAGAATGCTGTGCCCTGTGTAACCCGCCCACACCTCTGATTGGCAGCTTTCTGTGTACACTGTATATTGACAGAAAACAACTAATCAATGGTGGGTGCAGGGTTGGACCAGGAGGCAAGAGACACCTAGTCCTGTTGTGATAATTTCCTGCTGATAAAACACTGCTTGTATTGAAACAGTAAAACACAGCCTAGTAAGTGACACAGTGCAGGAATCAGGCTCTTTACCCCTGCATCAAGGTGCTCCAGGATTACATAGCAAAAACCAGGTGACAGTTTCCTGTTAAAGGGTCTGGTCTGCAATCTGTATTTGTTTAGGGGATCTTGGTTAATGTCTATAATTGTTTAGGAGGTCTGTGTTTGTTTAGGGGGTCATATCTGGGGTCGCTATTACTTTAAGGGCAACCTGTCACGTTGTACATGAAGTCCAATCTGTGGAGAGCCTGGTATAGAGAAGAAGCCGAGCAGAATGATGTATAGGTTTGTAGTAAAAGATTCAGTATAACTTGTAATATACTCATTGAGATCCCAGGTGTTTGTATCCATATGAGTCCAGTGGGCGGTCCTAATCAACAATTGATAGCTATCTCAGCATGCACAGTCACACAGGAAAGACTGTTAATCACTGAATAATACCGCCCACTGTACTCATATGCATACAAACACCAGCGATTTCAATTAATACGTTTTGCTGAAATTATTCCCATGAGGACATAAATCAATCTGATCAGCTCCTTCTGCCCTACAACATTTTGCTTGCAGATCAGATGTCATTTTCAACCTAACAGGTTCCCTTTAAGGGGCCTATATTTGTTTAGTGGGTCAGATCTGGGGCCTTTATTTGTTTAGTGGGTCAGATCTGGGGCCTTTATTTGTTTAGTGGGTCAGATCTTGGGTCTATATTTGTTTAGGGGGTAAGATCTTGGGTCTTTGTTTAGGTCGTCTGGTCTGGGGTCTACATTCGTTTAGGTGTTCAAGTCTAGGGTCTGTGTGTAGGGAATCTTCTGTATCAGTATTATTTTAAAGGGTCTATGTTCACTTAGGGGTTCAAATTTAGGGGTCTGTATTTGTTTAGGAGCTTTGGTCTGAAGTTTATATTTGTTTAGGGGTCCAGTCATCATCCAGCTCATCACTTCTAATTAGAGTTGGCGAGGGAGCACTGAAAAGAATATTGCTCAGTAAGAAGGGAGCTGGTACTGATCATGTGTCGGAATTGACAACTGAAGCATCCTCAGTAGAGCAGGGACTAGCAAAGCCCCTAAAACCGACATCACTGTTGACGCTTCATTTTAGTGACCGCAGTCTCTGCCCCTGATGACCTTTTGTTTAAGAATTCCCTGCATGCACTGGGGATTCTGTCTTCATTGTGTTCACATTGTATGGGGGGTGGTGGGTGACACAGAGGTCCAAAGTGCACCAGAGAATCTCAGTATTATGCTCTAAATTTGGATTGTATTTAACAATAGATGAAACAACAGCGATTGTTGCAGATTTCATCTATAAAGCTGCACCGCAGAAAATCTCATCTGCATTATTCATTACTATTTGGTTTTTAACAGGCAGTTGAAGAGTTACTTTTCCCCGAGTTCATGGTTTGGTAACTCTTCCAAATCTCATCACAGACGCTCCGACAGCTTGGAAAAAGTCCACGTGCGCTGGTGGTAATATAATGAAAACCAGTCAACATGGAATTGTACACGTATGTGTGATCAATGCATTGTCGTGGCTGCACATTATTGCTTTTTATGAAGACTAGCAGAAACAATCCTCAAGTCCTTAAATGATCCCCCTGTTTCTAACATTTAAAAATGCACGTAATGTCCCTATAATCTGACCATAGAAATAACGTTTGTAAGGAAGAATATAAATTCTATGGAATATAACTAATAATGGATTCAAGAGAAAAACAAACCTGCGTGCATCCCTATGAAATTATAAAGGACTAGAAAGTGGCCATTTGCAGAAAACTTAATTTTCACAGTTGCATTTTGGACCTGTGTCACGGGCATCACGCCTCCTATTTGACCCAGGTGTTTTTAAATTAGTAGGAGACTGCAAGAGGGGTTCTGCCTATTGATGCTCAGTCCGCAGTCTGAGACTTGTGGAAGGTGAGTCTTTTACATTTGTTCACCTGGTGTTTGGTGCGGTGTGGCGGCCATTGTTGCTGTGGTGTTTTGTTGGTGGGGCGGTGTGGCCTTGAGTGGTGGCTTTCCCCAATTAGGCAGCAGAGAGTGAGCTGTCAATCAGCATGACACCAATGGTCCCGCCCTACCAACAGGAAGAGAAACCCCTGCTCTGTTCCCAGGGAGCAGCTGAATCTTTGTCAGTAGCCATCAATGACCGGTGCAGGGTACAACAGACAGGTAGTTGCCTCTGTTAGCCGCTACATGCTTTAATGTCGAGTTAATGATTTTTCTTGTGCATCAGCGTCTTGAATTGTGATAAGGCGGGTTATGAGGACCCCATTCGGCGTCATGAAGCCTGAACCACCATTTGCAGCGACCTGTTTTCCAATTTTAACACCAGCTCAAAAAAAGTTCAAGATGATATAAGTAAGCAGTCCTAAAAATAGTAATAGTTACATTATGCTTGTCGTAATATATGTTATATTTTTTTGTAGCGGCCATAAAAATGTTTTTTTTATATTTACTTTTTTTTTTTTTTTTTTAAACAAATATCTTCTACTTTTCTTTACACTGGGTTCAGTCACCAGACAATGGAGGCGTTGCCGGGACCAGTTCTACAGTGAGAGGCAGCAGCAATCCAACTGCGGGGGTGTGGCCATCAAAACGAGGCCATATCTGTATTATGAGCACCTTCAATTTTTGGCCTCAGTTATAGACCTGCGAGTGTAAGTGGCTACCTTCTTCATTTTTGTGTTTATAATGTTTTTAGTATGATGTAGCTTCACCATTGACATCTCCCCACAGCCGGCCATCATCCAGCGACACTCCCGGCAAAGGAGGGTAACCCACACCATCAATGCCGGAAGAGACCGCAAAGTAGTTGTGACAGAAGAAGGTGAGGAGGACTTCTGTCTCAGTCTAGCACAATATTTTCGACATGTCCCCTTTGGGTTGAGGCTGAGGACCAGGGAAGCTATACAAATTGTCTTGACTTCAGCCACACCACCAAATAGTCCAATGGCGGTTTTTGAATTCCTGGAAAGGTATGAGCTTTCTCAGGAAAACAAAAACCTGCTATTGGACCCCAAAGAACAACAGTCAGACCAGCCAGTTGCATAACAGCCTCCACCTCCAGTTCCAGCCTCCCACCAGCCACCCACTACTCCTCTTGTGGCCCCTATCCTGCCACCACCAGCACCATCTCCTCTTGTGGCCTCTATCCTGCAGCCACCAGCACTAGCTCATTCTGTGGCCCTCATCCTGCAGCCACCAGCACCAGCTCTTCCTGCGGCCCCCATCCTGCAGCCACTAGCACCAGCTCCTCCTGGGGCCCCTATCCTGCCGTCACCAGCACCAGATTATCCTGTGGCCCTCAGCCTGCAGCCAACCTCATATCGTCATGGCCAACATTGTTGGCACACAAAAACTCCCTCCCCACCAAGTATCCAGCCACTGTCTCCTTTTCCAGGACGGAATGTGGGCACTAACAAAGAAGACAAGGGCCAAGGAGCAGCTTCCGATGTGTCTTTTGATTCAGACATGTCTGCAAAGCAACCTAATACCCCAGACACCCAGCATCAGACTTCTGTTTTGGGTTTGGAACTTCATTTTCTAACAGATTCCAGACCATGGGGTCTTCCCACCATTTAGTCCCCTTCCCTCACTCACCCCCTATGTGTCAACTCTAGTTGTTGCTCCCCCACCTTTTTCTACACCCAGTCCTGATGCAAGTTTGCCCCCTTCTTATTATAAATTGTAATTTTTTTTTATGTTTTTTTTTTTTTTTAAAAGGCCTTGGCGCTTTTATTCTTTTTTTTGGGTAGTTTTTTATAAAAAAAAATCAAAACAAACAACATTAACAATCTTCAGAGGTAAGCGGACAACTGGGGGCTGATGTTTAAAGTCTGGGAAGGGGATAATATCCATGGAGCTTCCCAGGCTATTAATATCAGCTCACAGCTGTATACTTAGCATTTACTGATTATTAAAATGGACGACCCTCCCCCCAAAAAATGATGTGAGATCCCTCCTATTTTAACAACCAGCAAGGCTAGGCTGACATCTGCGGGCTGATATTAATAGGCTAGGAAGGGGCCATGGATATTGGCCCCCTCCCAGACTAAAAACATGAAGCAAAGTCACTGAGCTGCGCGTGTTAGCGAAGATCAGTGACGGGAATAAGGTGAGTGGAATACAGAACCAGTGAACTCTGTTCACCTCAATGACGTCAGTGCAAGTGCAGTGAGAACTTGCCCACGGTCCTCACACTGACATCAGTGAGGTGAATGCAATTCATTCGCTATGAACTCCGTTCACCTTTTACCAGTCAAGTGCAGCTCAGTGTCTCTGCTGGATGGCAGGCTGAATGCTCACATCATGCAAACATTCAGCCTGCCATCTAGATGTAGCAGAGCTAGACATGTTGTTGGACAAATGGATTATCTACTCGTCGTACAGGAGAGGAATATGGTTGTTTAATATTTTTTATCTTTTACAGGGGACATTGGCATCGGAGGATTATCTTCACGTCGGACAGGTGAGGATTATATTGGTTTATTTTTTTATTCTTTTACATGGGACATTGGCTTCAGTGGGTTAGGCATAAAGGTGAGTCTAATGGTGCTTTTTTATTTTCAATTCAATAAAAGAATCTGTGTCATTATTTCAAATAAAGGACTTTATTCTGGGTTGTTGTTTTTTTTTACATTTTGACTATAGGGTTGAGCCGTCATTGAGCTGAGATCTCATTGTGCGCATTCGCCCACAACTAAGACGGTGCCCACCAAAATTTAAATGAATGCAACAGGGACCGTAGCTGAGCTCTGTGAGCTTAAGACCCAACCCACAGTCCCGCCCACAAGTCCCACCCCAAAGCATGAAACACCAATGAAACTGAAATTTATCATTAGGATTTAACGAAAACCAGGCTGCAGATTTTTACACTAAAGGTATGTATTACATCAGTACGACAGTGCCATGCTGCCCATACCTTTGTTTAACATGGATATTCCTGCTGACATGTTTCCTTTAAGGGGGATACATAGATTGTGCACAAATTGGTCTTAAATAGATCTCCCTCATTTGTAAGTAATAGCCGGATGAGTTGGTATCATCTCACTAATATTTGGCTCAGCTCAGAGAATACCCCAGTGTTTTCTCACCATATATCGTACTTCTTGTGCGTGGTCATCAAATCTCCCAATAATTTTCATATGTAGAGATGAGCAAACATGTTTGGAAAACGCTTTTTTTTTTTTCAAATTTGGCACGAACATTGCACATTTGGATTTGTGATCAGACCCCCAAGCGTTTTTACTCAATATTGGCAAAAATTCAGCCAAAGTGCGGTAAATGATCACGTTTCCACTAGTTTATTTTTTAGGACTTTGGCTAGAATAGTGGTGCTGTATGATAAGTGGTGGGGACATGTTTGATGAGGGGAGGGGGTGGGAGAGGTCAGAGTAGCGGCAGACTATTAATCTTAATTTTTTTTTTAACTTAATGTGTGGAGATTTCGGCAAGCCAATCCGGGTGCAGGAACCATCCACAATATCCAGACTCAAGGGCTTGAGTCATTGGCTGCTGCAGTCACATGTCCCTCTCCATATAAGAGCGGACAAGTTGTTTTAGCGCAATTTTGTCAGTGTAACAGCGCATAAAGGCTGCTCCTGCTGCTGCTCCTGGATAGTGAGATAGTTAGCTAGGCGGTTGCTTGTAAGTCAGATAGTTTAGATAGATAGGATCCTGTGTGGCTGGGAAATCAACCTTCCAGCAGATAAATCGTTGTTGCTATTAGTGTGGTCGAGACAGAGACACCAGGGCCACATTTCAGCATAGAACTCTGTTGTGTTGATATTGTGCTCCATGCAGGAGTACACCTTTGAAACTCTAATTTTTTCTGCTACTACCGTACTACATAAAGCAGGCCACATCCGAGCTTGTAATTGTTTTGCGCTGAGATTCTGCTGTATCCAGGGCTCCACAGTAAAACAATTAATTTGTTGTTGCTAATAGTGTGCTCCAGCCACACTATCTGAGCAAATAAATACTGATTGGTAATTTAGTGACAGGTGACTCACAGGTCTGGGCATAGGTTTGTTAAACAGCTGGTTAAAAGAGGGGAAGGGTACATCCAATATGAGTGGGAAAAAGCGAGGTCGTGGTGGAAGGGGGAATAGGCTTGGTATTCAAGGAGTACATGGGGTAGGTGGTAATGTTAGTGAAAGCTCTACTGAACCAACACCATCACATCCTATCCAAAGACAACTGACAACTTCTGTTACTGGATGGGCTACTCCACTCCCTTTGACAGCCGCACAGTGGTATGCCTTTTAGGTGAGGGCAATAAAGAGCAGGTGCTCCAGTGGATGGCAAGCGCTGCATCAAGTGGCCTCTCCTCTTCTTCCTCCACCTCAACATCACACACAGTGCTGTCCTCAGAGGTGCCACCCCAATTACCCTTGTTTCTCCCCGCGTCACAACTCTCCGACCGCCCAACTGACTGTAGAGAACCACAGATGGGTGAGTCGGCAGAGCTGTTCACACATTCTATGCCATGGGCATCAGAAGTATATTACAAATATTCACAGAGTCAAGAGGAGGAAAGCATCTGCATTAAAGCCAAACATTTTTTTCTGTTCGATCTGGGGCAGGACGGAGTAGGGTCCGAGCAGAATCCTGACCCTCGTCACCAGAGGTGATCCGAATTAGACTCACATACCTGAGGCGCACGCGGACTGTACTGTGCTATCAAGGCAGGAAGAAAAGGAGGTTGACTCTCAGGGCAAGGAGTGGGAGAACAGAGAGGATGAAGATGAGGTTGTAGATCCCACTTTGTGTGAACTCAGAGGCACGCAGCTGAGTAGCTCAGCAGAGGAGGAGGAGGAAGATGAGGAGGTTACATTGCGCCCTACCGCACAGACACGGAGTGATGTAGCCACGAAAAGCACTGCATCCTCAGCCACAACTGTGGCTGTGGCCAGCAGCGGTCGTGGGTCTGCAGCTCGCAGGGATGGCAAGGGTTGCCTAGCTTGGGTCTTTTTTAAGACCGCAAAAGATGACCCAACTCACGTTATCTGCTAACTTTGCAAAAAACTACTCCATAAACCATCGGCCACCCCATCAACCGCATCTGCTGCTTCTTCCTCCTGCGTCACCATGCCAAGTGTTCTCACACATGTCTCCGGCTTCAGAACCTCCACTTGTTTACCCAGCAGTTTGTCGTGTTCCCGCTACTCCACCCTCTCTCAGCTCTCGGTACTGCAGTTGTGGTCACATAAAAGATTTCTTCATCCTACACATGACAAAGCTAAGAGATTGAACTCCACCATTTCCAATCTGTTGGCCATAGAAATGCTGCTTTTCTGCCTGCTGGATACAAATGGTTTCCGAAAGCTGATGGCCTTCGCAGTCCCCCAGTACCAGTTGCCCAGTCGCCATTGCTTCTCTAAGAAAGCTGTGCCTGCACTACACCAGCATGTCGCAGACAACATCACCCGTTCCTTGACTAAATCTATGTCTGCCAGGGTGCATTTCATCACAGACACCTGGATGAGTAAGCATAGCCAGGGGTGTTACATCTCGCTGACTGGGCACTGGGTGACTCTGGTGGCAGGAGAGGAAGGGGCTGCTCCACAAGTCTTGGAATCCCCAAGGCTTGTGGGACAAACCTCTGTATCTAACACTTCCTCCAGTGCTTCTGCCTTCTCCACCTCCTCTAGGGCCTCCACCTGTGCCCTCAACCTTAATGAGACACATATTCCAACAGTGCAGAGAGAATCCTCCCACCTCCGTACTGCGCAGCCAGGGCTCACCACAAACAGGCAGTGTTAAAATGAATATGCCTTGGAGATCGCAATCACACAGCTCAAGAGTTGTGGACAGCTATCCAGGCCGAGTTTTAGCAATGGCTGTCTCCACTGAACCTGGAGCCAGGGAAGGCCATGTGTGATAACGGTGTGAACCTAGCGGCGGCCCTACACTGGGGCCACCTCATACAGGTGCCTTGCATGGTTCACGTTCTCAATTTGGTGATACAGCAATTTGTCCTCCACTATCCCGGCCTAGATGCACTACTGCAGAAAACACGATCGCTGTGTGCTCACTTCTGCCGATTGCACCCCTCAGGTCATTGACTTGCATTGATACAGAGATCTTTGGCCATACCGGTTGATATGTGATGGAATACCACTCTGCACATTGCAGCGACTGTGGCTGCAGCGACAAGCCCTGATACAGTATCTCATGTCATATAGCCTGGGCCATCGCAGTGTACGGATGTGGTGCAAATCACGTCTGTGGACCTCTGCACCCTTCTACACAGTTTCGAAATGGCTACTAAGCAGGTTAGCGCTGATGATGCCATCATCAACATCACTATTCCAGTCATCTAGATGCTGGAGCATACTTTGAATAGTCTGTGGAAGGAGGTGGTGGTCCCAGAGGATGCAGAGGAGGATGCGGAAGGGATAACACTGTCTCTATGTTCCACACAGTCATCACACAGGTGGGCACCAAGGGAGGGTGGATTACAGCAATCGAGGGAGGCTCGTGGTACCAGACAAACTGTTAGTGAAGGTGCAGGAGCCGAGGAACAAATGGAGGAGGACAAGGAGGAAGAGGTGATGGGCGAGCAACAGCCAGGAGATGAAGAGGATAATGATCCCCTCTCTGTTGTCTGTGGTTGGCGAGAGGGGACGGAGGAAGCAAGCATCAATATTACCCAGCCACCAACACACCATGGGCTTGGACCTCATGGAAGAGCCCAACATATGAGTTCCTTCTTGATACATTATCTGCAACATGATCCCCGTATTGTTAGGATTCGAAATAGTGCTGACTACAGGGTTGTCACACTGTTAGATACACGGTACAAGAGTAAATTTTGCCAGATGCTTCCCACCGTGGAAAGGGACCCGCGCATGCTGGAGTATCGAAACACGCTTTTAGACAACCTTAAGAGAGGTTTTGAGGATTTCCCCAAGACAGCAGTGAGGCACACAGTGTGAATCGCAGCTCTAGACTTCCAACCAAAGGAATGTCAAATCGTCAACGCAAAATCATTAGCAGCAGCAGTGTAAGTGTCAGAAGCAATTTCTGTGAGTCGTTTCACACATTTTTTAGACCAGCTTGTGCACCAGCACAACAGAGGTACAAGTCTGACACGTAGTGAACGACTGGAGAGGATGGTGCAAGAGTATCTCAAGCTCAATATCAAAACCATCAGTGAGGGTTTGGACCCCTTTACATTTTGGTCTTCAAAAATGGAAGAGTGACCTGAACTCGCCTGTCACGCTTTGGAGGTTTTATCATATCCAGCAGCCAGCGTTCTCTCAGAATGTTTCTTCAGCGTTGCTGGTGGTGTCCTGATGGATAAGCACATCCGGCTCTCCCCTGAAAGTGTAGACCGCCTAACTTTCATAATCGCAGACTGTGCAGATTAGGCGAAGATGGGGTTTTTAGTGTGCTGAATTGATCTTGCGTTATTGCAGTCTGTGACATCTTTGTCGTGGCTTCTGTGCATGCTGTTGCTGCTGCTGGTGCTACCAATAATTTTTTGAAATGTGGAGACTCCTGGTTGGGTCTCCATCTGGTGTGTTTCCTGTAGTGGAAGGGGTGTTAGTGCTCCATTATACTATTTCTACTCTGGTAAAAATTGCTGCCACTTTAGTGGTGTGTGGCAATTATTTTTTTGAAATGTGGAGATTACAAGTCTGCACTTACTTTCAGTAAACTTCCTGTGTTACTATCCTTAAATTTTTCTAGCAATAGTAGTCTACAAAACTTATAATTGTGCCACCTGAGTGTGGCTGAGCAGAAAAGCAGCTTGAGCTGTTGCATGTGGTATCAGGGATCCCAGCACAGCAGGCCTACACCATTCCCTCACCCACCTAAATTCAAAGCTGTAAATGCTGGCCCAGAACATGATACCTCATGCATGACCCATGACTGACTGCTGCTGTGCCATTATAAAATTTCTACAGTGGGTCAATTGATGCCACTTTTCATAGTGTCTGCCCCTAATTTTAGCTGTCTTGGCAGCTTTTGAGCCCCTTTGAAGGTGTTGTCTATGCGTTTGGTTTTGTCTCCCATTGAATCCAATGGGTTTCAGATATGCTGAACGAACTGTTCGACGAACTGTTTGGCGAACATCGGGAAGTTCGCGAGCAGAAACTAACCGAATCTTGAAATGTTTGCTCATCTCGACTCATAATTTGTTCGCCTTCTCTTTTTTGTTGTAATTTAAGCAGTTTACACCTACCCTTGGAGTTGGCATCTTTAGATGCTGTACCGAAGTTACTAAATGAAAAAACCCTTTTTAGAAACCTATTTTTTAGATGCTGTGCTTATTGATGGAAGACCATATTGGAGGAACAATTTCTCCCAATCTCACAATATTGTCCCTTGGGGATTCCCTTCTTCAGACTTAGGGGATGGTAACTGTCTCAGTGCAAGAAGCTGTTAATGAATGTTGGTTTACGAAATGTCCTAGTAGATAATTGCCCTGTTTCATCTCTTTCAATTGTTATGTCAAGGAAATTGTTTTTGTCATGATTAATCTCTGATGTAAATCTAAGTCGCAGTGGGTTTACATTTAGGTCCTTGACAAAATTGTTAAAGGAAGTACTGTCCCCTGACCAGAGACAAGGACATCATCGATATAATGCCCTCAAAAACAATGGTATCCTCCTACCAGCCCAGGAGCAGGTTGGCATATGTGGGGGCACATGGGCTACCCATCGCAGTGCCCCTGAGCTGGTGGTAGAACTTACCCCTAAAGATGAAATAATTATGCATCAGGGTAAACTTAAAGGGGTATTCCCATCTCCATGATTCTATTCCAATATGTAGTAGGTGTAATAATAATAATATTAGCAAATACCTCCAATGTTGTACAGTTTTTTTGATTCGCTAGGTCTCTTTCCTCATGTGCAGGCACTGCAAGACCTTAGGTATCCATGATTACGTCCACTGATAAAGTGAGAGTTAGTTAGCTAGTTGCTAGTGGTCGTAACCATGGATACCTAAGGTCCTGCAATGCCTGCACATGAGGAAAGAGACATCGTGAATCAAAAATACTGTACTGCATTTCTAATTGGAGGTATTTGCTAATATTATTATTACACCTGCTACATATTGGGATAGGATCTTGGAGAAGAGAATATTCCTTTAAGTAACTCCTGGACGAACATATTGTGTGAGTTGAATTGAACACCCCTAGATCTCAGATATCATTCCACCGCTCGTAGTTCACACTCGAGTGGAATACTTCGGTACAGTGCTTCTACATAAATGGAAGCCAATTGTACATTCTCATCAATAACAATGTTTCAGGAGTAGAACGGAGGTGTCGCATATATAGGAAGGTAAAGATCTAACAAACCCTCTTAATATTCTGTCAGTATAAACACAAACACAACTATTTTGAGTGATCTAATAAATGCCCGAGACTATGGGGTGACCCTTCAGTGGTTGTAATCCCTTGAGCATCTTGGGGAGGGAGTAGAAGTTCGGTGTCATGGGTTGAAATCCATTTCATTCTTTGAAACGAGTTCAGAGTGTCATGCGTTAGTGAGTATTCCTTCAAGTTCTTTATGAAATGTACTAGTCGGATCCTGTCACAAAATAGCAGAGGCAGAACTATCTTGTAAAATATCACATTTTCTAACTTAATTCCGGCTGCCGGGTGCGATACTGTCCTGGCCTGTGTTCTTTAATGAGATACATAGTCATCACCTACGCCCGCCGAGTATATGCTGCCGCCACAATAAGCAACACCATTGTCAACTTTGTTCGCCGGGTGCCACAGCGTTATGACCTGCATTCCACGCTGTAACATTGAGTCATCGCTTCCGGCCGATGATACATCAGTTCCGGCCATACGGCTAACTCAACATGACAGCTGTCTAGTGAGTCACACCATCCAGGAAGGGATCCATCTTCAGACACTAATGGGATCGGGCAGCACCATCATCAATGTGCCATCTCTTATCCGCACAGGTCAGCAAAGGACCATCATTTATCAGCTAACTACTATTATGTAAATACCTTCTGATCCTGATGAACCTTTGTGAGACTAAGGGTGCTTTCACATTGTGTTTAGAGACACACTCGGTTGCCCCGAAGGGGCATACGTCCAAACCCCAGCAAAACGGAATTTGGACAGGGCCGGGGAGGGAGGCGGGTTGGGATAGTTAACCCTGATGTTTTTGTACATGGAATGAAGATCCAAGCATAAAAAAAATCGCAGCATGTACTACTTCATGCAAATTTTGGATCAGACTCGCCATTATAAGTCAGTTGGTGCTCAAAAAAACGGATCACATAGTTACTATCCAAATGGCATCCATTTTTTTTGACGGATCCATTACAATTATTAACACAACTGTGACGCTGAGTCACTTTTCACGGCCAGGCCGTGAGATGGGATAGTCAAGGAGTCCGAAGTCAAATTCAAGAGGGTACGTCATAAACAGAGGGAAGAGGCAAAGGCGTAGTCAGGTAACGTACCGTTGGTCAGAATTCCAGGAGGATAGCAGATCAGAGCAGAAGGGGTTAAACAGACGGATGGTCAGAACAAGGTCCAAGGTCAGGCAACAGAAGATCAATAAACAGAACACAAGGCACAGAGACCAAACCACACACACTAGCTGAATGTACGTCTGGCAGAGATCTGGGGGAAACAGCTCAGTTAAGTAACCAGGCATTCACCTGGGATAATGAACACCTGAAGATAGCCAGTGCTTCCCAGTCTCAGATAGGACAGTCAAGCTGTCAATAACCACACTGACAGCTATTGCACGCCCATGTACCAGATTGGATGGTCGAGCTGTCAATCACAGTGCTGACAACTCCAGCACGCCCCTGTACAAGATTGGACGACTGAGCTGTCAGTAACTGCGTCCCAGACACAGTGAGGGGTGGAACCGTGACAATAATGAACTGTATTTGATCTTTCATTATATTTTACGTTTTTAATGTATAAAATGGATGTCAAAGTCATGGCATAAAATTGTTCATTTTTTTCTGGATGAAAATTGGATGATTTTGCACATGCTCGTCTGAACCCGGCGTCACCAACATTTAAACTGCACCATTTGGAATATCTAAGCCCCGATTTCATGAGTGTCTGGTAATATCACTGTTTGAAGAATATATCTTGCTTTTATACATGATAAATCAGAACTCCAGGACCAAATGTGTCTTATAAGTGAACATGTGAACGATCTGCAGCGAGGAGCAGGAGGCCTCTACTGGAAGTTGTCTCTTTTATGGTTCCTCCAAGCTTTCCCACATCTCTTTCCCTTCAGGAGTTCATGATGTGGAGATTCTTCCGAAATGGAGAAGGGTTTTAAACTGTTTTTATAATATTTTAGGGCATCTCCATTTCCCTGTGAGTCATCCATATTTGATACCGATGGGATAGACCACAATAGTGAAATGTGCAAAGTCTGGAGGCTTTTTTTTAGAAATAGAATGATTTGATTTTGTTCAGATAGCATTCCTTCCAAACCTCAGACATTTCTTCTTCAGCTGTTCTGTCCGAAAAGGGATAATGTGGAACACAAAGTTTTCCTAATGTGCCGCTCTCCACAGCCAAACCATAATAAACTTGTCTCCTCTAACACAAACCAAGCTGCTTTACCGAATTGTATTAATTTAGAAAATAAAACTAAGGAATGTAACAATGGAAGGAAAGTTATTATCATTGATTTCACATTTTAGCTTTTTTTTTAAGAATGTACTATAAATTCAAATGTGTTTCTGACTATTTCTATAGCACCGCCACAGTCTGCAGTGTCGTACACTGTTTCCAAAAAGTCCTTTTATCTGGAGCACTCGCCAGGGGAATGTGTGTCCTCTCTTTGAATCCCTGTCATGCACTGCCCCCTAGGCCTTGAACTGGATATTACACACTTTAAGGCTAGTTTGAAACATCCACATTTACAGTCCAAGTACGTTCTGCAATGCCCAGATCGGCCGTGGGTCTCCTAACTCGAACTCTACCGTCTCATAGCCCCCGATTCATCATTGCTGTTTCTTTACTTTTCCACTTTTGTTTCTTTTAAATTGTTTTTAGTCTTTTTAAAGTTTTCTTTCTTTTTTTTTTTAAAAAAAGGGGCTGTCTACTACTCAGCAAAAACCCCCTCTGAATCCCTGTTTCCCCCCAGTAAAATAATACCCCGCCTTTGAACAAATCAAGACTTCCAGAGGAAGGACTCAATAATAAATTTGGAGTCATGAAAAACTGATTTTTTTTGCATAAATGACACCAGAATTCAGGCATATTTCGCTTGACAAATCTTCAATGTGTTCATAGTAGCATACAATAAGTCTTGTCCGTTTGGCGTAAAACACTGTTGTTTCTACGACACATAGCAGCTGCATAGCTCCCAATGGTCCCAGTGGGAGAGTCCTGAATTGGGGGGGCTGCCCCGGGAAGTCAGGGCTATGTCCCGACTTTCACTCTGTGTCTGTAATGTCCTCTCTCCTGCCGGCAGGCTCACTGTGTGGTGTTACTGAGTTCATTGTTCAGTGGTTCTTCCTCAGGAGGAAGAGCCGGCATTTCTGTGTTCTGTATATACTTACCATACATTCATTTAATTAACTGATTATTCTCTTTTCTTGAAATGTGGTCTTTCCAGGGATTCAAACTACCAAAATGTAGCATTGGAGGCTGCAGCAATGGCTATGAGCAGAAGGCTACAATACCAACTAAAGGGGAATTTCTGTAATGAATGTGCAGTATATCCTTCTTCTTTACAGGCACATTGTACTGGCACATAGAACTAAATCTCTACATACCAATGCATCTGAATGTACCTGTATTTTGGGGGGTAAAATATGTCACATATTTTTTTTCTTCCTAAAAATTTACTAAACAATAATGAAAAACAATTACAATAATGACATTTTCAATTCACTTAAAAAATAAATAAATAAATAAATAACTGTCACAAATCAGTAAATAGCACACACATATTTGGTATCCCTGTGATCATAACAACCCGTACAATACAGTGAACAGATTATTTACATTGCTCAGTAAATGGCATAAAAAAATTTGTGAATGATTTTTTTTTCTCCATTAAACTCATATATAATGTAATAAAAATGTAAGGGTATGTTCACTCATGGCATAATTGCAGTTTTTGCTGCATATTTTACGCAGCATATATAGTTTTTTTTAACAGTACCAGTAAAATGAATGAGCTTTCTGAAATCTCATGCGCATTGCTTTTTTTTCCTTGAGTATTTTAACCATCAATGTGTTTTTTCAGATCTTGCAGCATGTCAATTATTTCAGTGTTTTTCACTCATACAAATGAATAAAAAATGCTATTAAAAACATGTCAAAACCACGCGTGTTGTATGCAGCATTTTATTCCTGCCAATACTCTGATTTTTGGTGCTGAAACATCCTCTGCAATTACGCCATGTGTGTATATACCCTAAGAGCTCATCGTCAGACGTTGGGTTTGGTTTTTAATGTACGAATGCTGTGTTTTCCACGGATAGCACTTGTACCTGTGATAGTCTATAGGGTTGTTGTCATATCAGTGATAAATCGCAGAGACATGTCCAATATTGATCCAAAGTTGGCAATGAAAGTCTATGGGTCCATGAAAAAATTAGAAAGCACTTGGATGCCATCCGTGTGCTGCCCGTTTTTCTTTGACAGAAGGTGGAAAAACTTTTTTTTTTCTCATCAGTGAAAAAAACTGATGAAACTCTGATCAAACTCTAATAAAACTCTGATGGCCCTCAGATTAAAATCACTGATGAACTTGGTCCGTTTTTCTCGTACGGGTAAAAAAAAAAAGACATCTGAATGAGTCCTGACTCTGAGGCCATGTTCACAAAAAAATGCATTTTGTCTGCTACTTTATATCTGCAAGTTTTCTACAGGTATATGCTACTAAAAACATGGAGTCAAACGTCCAACATTAAATAATAACTTCATTTTTATTAGAAATGGACAAAGATTAGCAACAAAAATAATGATACATGTAAAAGATAAAAAAAACGATAACAAGGGGACTCAAGTGATAAAAAGCTTGTAGTCCACACAAAAGCTATTGGAGAGGGAAACAGAAAAATCACAACTGTAAGGTTCAAGTGCTACATGATGATATTTATTGATATCCCAATTAATGCATGTAGAGTGGTTACGGAAAGTATTCAGAGCCCTTTAAATTTTTCACTCTGTTTCATTGCAGCCATTTGGTAAATTCTAAAAAGTTATTTTTTTCTCATTAAAGTACACTCTGCACCCCATCTTGACTGAAAAAAAACAAGAATGTAGAAATTTTTGCAAATTTATTAAGAAAGAAAATATCGCATGGTCATAAGTATTCAGACCCTTTGCTCAGACACTCATACACTGCTCAAAAAAATAAAGGGAACACTCTCAGTACCAATGCTTTCTGGCTGAGGTTTTGGTCACTTTTGAATGTTGGTTGTGGTTTCACACTCGTGGTAGCATGAGACTCTACAACCCACAGAAGTTGCTCAGGTAGTGCAGCTCATCCAGGATGGCACATCAATGTGAGCTGTGGCAAGAAGGTTTGCTGTGTCTGTCAACGTAGTGTCCAGAGGCTGGAAGCGCCACCAGTAGACAGGCCAGTAAACCAGGAGACGTGGAGGGGGCCGTAGGAGGGCAACAACCCAGCAGCAGGACTGCTACCTCCGCCTTTGTGCAAGGAGGAACAGGAGGAGCACTGCCAGAGCCCCACAAAATGACCTCCAGCAGGCCACAAATGTGCATGTGTCTGCACAAACGGTTAGAAACAGACTCCATGAGGGTGGTATGAGGGCCCGACGTCCACAGATGGGGGTTGTGCTCACAGCCAAACACCGTGCAGGACGCTTGGCATTTGCCACAGAACACCAGGATTGGCAAAGTTGCCACTGGCGCCCTGTGCTCTTCACAGATGAAAGCAGGTTCACACTGAGCACATGTGACAGACGTGACAGAGTCTGGAGACGCCGTGGAGAGCGATCTGCTGCCTGCAACATCCTTCAGCATTACCGGTTTGGCAGTGGGTCAGTAATGGTGTGGGGTGGCATTTCTTTGGAGGGCCGCACAGCCCTCCATGTGCTCGCCAGAGGTAGCCTGACTGCCATTAGGTACCGAGATGAGAACCTCCGACCTCTTGTGAGACCATATGCTGGTGCGGTTGGCCCTGGGTTCCTCCTAATGCAGGACAATGCCAGACCTCATGTGGCTGGAATGTGTCAGCAGTTTCTGCAAGATGAAAGCATTGAAGCTATGGACTGGCCCGCCCGTTCCCCAGACCTAAATCCGATTGAGCACATCTGGGACATCATGTCTCGCTCCATCCACCAACGTCACGTTGTACCACAGACTGTCCAGGAGTTGGCAGATGCTTTAGTCCAGGTCTGGGAGGAGATCCCACAGGAGACCATCCGCAACCTCATCAGGAGCGTGCCCAGGCATTTGAAAAACAATTGGACCGAACACCATGGTACATAGTAATAATCAATGAAAAGGGTACTCCTTAATCAAATATAGAACCTAGAAAAATTGGAGTGGGACACCCAACATATCAAAAACAGCAAGATTGTTGTATGATTTAAAAAAGTCACTTTTATTTAGTAGAAACATTAAAAAATGTGTGTATATATAAAGATAGTGGACAAGGTCATACAGGGTAGGAAATACATGAACAGCAATGGCGGCAATAAATATGTGGGTCCCCCGGGGACAAGGTACAATAATCCCATCAATAGATTCATAAATCATAGAGCAATTAGGATAATATATCCACAGTGTATACAAATGGAAGGCATTTCTGCAAGCTCAGAATCTAAAGATGAAGAAAAAGATGGCCACTGCTCAAAGTAAAAGAGGAAATGGCCAGAGTAGAGAAACAGTTCAAAAACAGGCGTTGTAGGGAGGTCACACAGGCACGTGGAGGCCACACACACAATACTGAGTCTCATTTTGACTTGTTTTAAGGACATTACATCAAAGTTGGATCAGCCTGTAGTGTGTTTTTCCACTTTAATTTTGGGGGTGACTCTAAATCCAGGCCTCCATTGGTTAATAAATTTGATTTCCATTGATGAAGGATCCATTTTGTGTGATTTTGTTGTCAGCATCTTCAACTATATACAGAACAAAGTATTCAATGAGAATATTTCATTCATTCAGATCTAGGATGTGATATTTGAGTGTTCCCTTTATTTTTTTGAGTAGTGTATTTAAGTCACATGCTGTCCATTTCCTTGTGATCCTCCTTGAGATGGCTCTATTCCTTCATTGGAGTCCAGCTGTGTTTAATTAAACTGATAGGACTTGATTTGGAAAGGCACACACCTGTCTATATAAGACCTCACAGCTCACAGTGAATGTCAGACCAAATGAGAATCATGAGCTCAAAGGAACTGCCCAAGGAGCTCAGAGACAGAATTGTAGCAAGGCACAGATCTGGCCAAGGTTACAAAACAATTTCTACAGTACTCAAGGTTCCTAAGAGCACAGTGGCCTCCATGATCCTTAAATAGAAGAAGTTTGGGACCACCAGAAGTCTTCCTAGACCTGGCCGTCCAGCCAAACTGAGCAATCGTGGGAGAATAGCCTTGGTGAGAGAAGTAAAGAAGAACCCCAAGATCACTGTGGCTGAGCTCCAGAGATGCAGTAGGGAGATGGGAGAAAGTTCCACAAAGTCAATTATCACTGCAGCCCTCCACCAGTCGGGCCTTTATGGCAGAGTGGCCCAGCGGAAGCCTCTCCTCAGTGCAAGACATATGAAAGCCTGCATAGAGTTTGCTCAAAAACACATGAAGGACTCCCAGACTATGAGAAATAAGATTCTCTGGTCTGATGAGATGAAGATAGAACTTTTTGGTGATAATTCTAAGTGGTATGTGTGGCGAAAACCAGGCACTGCTCATCCCCTGCCCAATACTATCCCAACAGTGAAACATGGTGGTGATAGCATCATGCTATGGGGGTGTTTTTCAGCTGTAGGGACAGGACGACTGGTTGCAATTGAAGGAAACATGGATGCGGCCAAGTACAGAGATATTCTGGATGAAAACCTCTTCCAGAGTGCTCTGGACCTCAGATTTGGCCAAAGGTTCACCTTCCAACAAGACAATGACCCTAAGCACACAGCTAAAATAACAAAGAAGTGGCTTCAGAACAACTCTGTGACCATTCTTGACTGGCCCAGCCAGAGCCCGGACCTAAACCCAATTGAGCATCTCTGGAGAGACCTGAAAATGTCTGTCCACCAACGTTCACCATCCAACCTGACGGAACTGGAGAGGATCTGCAAGGAAGAATGGCAGAGGATCCCCAAATCCAGGTGTGAAAAACTTGTTGCATCATTCCCAAGAAGACTCATGGCTCTACTAGCTCAAAAGGCTTCTACTCAACACTGAGCAAAGGGTCTGAATACTTATGACCATGTGATATTTCAGTTTTTCTTTTTTAATAAATTTGCAAAAATTTCTACATTTCTGCTTTTTTTTTCAGTCAAGATGGGGTGCAGAGTGCACTTTAATGAGAAAAAAAATGAACTTTTTAGAATTTACCAAATGGCTGCAATGAAACAAAGAGTGAAAAATTTAAAGGGGTCTGAATACTTTCCGTACCCACTGTATATCTATGCAGCAAGAAATAAACAGGTAAAGTCCTATTGTGGATATAGCAACGATATATACAGGTGTATCTCACAATATTAGAATATCATCAAAAAGTTAATTTATTTCAGTTCTTCAATACAAAAAGTGAAACTCATATAGAGTCATTACAGAGTGATCTATTTCAAGTGTTTATTTCTGTTAATGTTGATGATTATGGCTTACAGCCAATGAAAACACAAACGTCATTATCTCAGTAAATTAGAATACTTTATAACAACAGCTTGAAAAATGTTTTTAAAATCCGAAATGTTGGTCTACTTAAATGTATGTTCAGTAAATGCACTCAATACTTGGTCGGGGCTCCTTTTGCATCAATTACTGCATCAATGCAGCGTGGCATGGAGGCGATCAGCCTGTGGCACTGCTGAGGTGTTATGGAAGCCCAGGTTGCTTTGATAGCAGCCTTCAGCTCGTCTGCATTGTTGGGTCTGGTGTCTCTCATCTTCCTCTTGACAATACCCCATAGATTCATGGGGTTAAGGTCAGGCGAGTTTGCTGCCAATCAAGCACAGTGATACTGTTGTGTGTAAACCAGGTATTGGTACTTTTGGCAGTGTGGACAGGTGCCAAGTCCTGCTGGAGAATGAAATTTCCATCTCCAAAAAGCTTGTCGGCAGAGGGAAGCATGAAGTGCTCTAAAATTTCCTGGTAGACGGCTGCACTGACTTTGGTCTTGATAATACACAGTGGACCTACACCAGCAGATGACATGGCTCCCCAAACCATCACTGATTGTGGAAACTTCACACTAGACCTCAAGCAGCTTGGATTGTGGCCTCTCCACTCTTCCTCCAGACTCTGGGACCTTGATTTCCAAATGAAATGCAAAATTTACTTTAATCTGAAAACTACACCTTGGACCACTGAGTAACAGTCCAGGTCTTTTTCTCCTTGGCCCAGGTAAGACGCTTCGGGTGTTGTCTATTGGTCATGAGTGGCTGACACAAGGAATGCGACACTTGTAGCCCATGTCCTGGATACGTCTGTGTGTGGCGGCTCTTGAAGCAATGACTCCAGCAGCAGTCCACTCCTTGTGAATCTCCCCCAAATCCCAAATTTTTGAATGGCCTTTTCTTAACAATCCTTTCAAGACTGCGGTTATCCCGGTTGCTTGTGCACCTTTTCCTACCACACTTTTTCCTTCCACTCAACTTTCCATTAATATGCTTGGACACAGCACTCTGTGAACAACCAGCTTTTTTAGCAATGACTTTTTGTGGCTTACTCTCCTTGTGGAGTGTGTCAGTGACTGCCTTCTGGACATCTGTCAAGTCAGCAGTCTTCCCTATGATTGTGGAGCCTACTGAAACAGACTAAGGGACCTTTTTAAATGCTTAGAAAGCCTTTGCAGGTGTTTTTTGTGAATTATTCTAATTTACTGAGATAATGACTTGTGTTTTCATTGGCTGTAAGCCCTAATCATCAACATTAACAGAAATAAACACTTACAATAGACCACTCTGTTTGTATTGACTCTATATATGCTTTTCACTTTTTGGATTGAATAACTGAAATAAATTAACTTTTTGATGATATTCTAATTTTGTGAGAAGCACCTGTGTGTATGTGTATATATATGAGTATATATATATGTGTGTGTATATATATATATATATATATGTGTATATATAATATATATACATACAGTACAGACCAAAAGTTTGTACACACCTTCTCATTTAAAGATTTTTCTGTATTTTTATGACTATGAAAATTGTATATTCACACTGAAGGCATCAAAACTATGAATTACCACATGTGGAATTATATACTTAACAAAAAAGTGTGAAACAACTGAAAATATGTCTTATATTCTAGGTTCTTCAAAGTAGCCACCTTTTGCTTTGATGATTTCTTTGCACACTCTTGGCATTCTCTTGATGAGCTTCAAGAGGTAGTCACCAGAAATGGTCTTCCAACAATCTTGAAGGAGTTCCCAGAGATGCTTAGCACTTGTTGTCCCTTTTGCCTTCACTCTGCGGTCCAGCTCACCCCAAACCATCTCGATTGGGTTCAGGTCTGGTGACTGTGGAGGCCAGGTCATTTGGCGTAGCACCCCATCACTCTCCTTCTTGGTCACATAGCCCTTACACAGCCTGGAGGTGTGTTTGGGGTCATTGCCCTGTTGAAAAATAAATGATGGTCCAACTAAATGCAAACCGGATGGAATAGCATGCCGCTATAAGATGCTGTGGTAGCTATGCTGGTTCAGTATGCCTTCAATTTTGAATAAATCCCCAACAGTGTCACCAGCAAAGCACCCCCACACCATCACACCTCCTCCTCCATGCTTCACGGTGGGAACCAGGCATGTAGAGTCCATCCGTTCACCTTTTGTGCGTCGCACAAAGACATGGTGGTTGGAACCAAAGATCTCAAATTTGGACTCATCAGACCAAAGCACAGATTTCCACTTGTCTAATGTCCATTCCTTTTGTTCTTTAGCCCAAACAAGTCTCTTCTGCTTGTTGCCTGTCCTTAGCAGTGGTTTCCTAGCAGCTATTTTACCATGAAGGCCTGCTGCACAAAGTCTCCTCTTAACAGTTGTTGTAGAGATGTGTCTGGTGCTAGAACTCTGTGTAGCATTGACCTGGTCTCTAATCTGAGCTGCTGTTAACCTGCGATTTCTGAGGCTGGTGACTCGGATAAACTTATCCTCAGAAGCAGAGGTGACTCTTGGTCTTCCTTTCCTGGGGCGGTCCTCATGTGAGCCAGTTTCTTTGTAGCGCTTGATGGTTTTTGCAACTGCATTTGGGGACACTTTCAAAGTTTGCCCAATTTTTCGGACTGACTGACCTTCATTTCTTAAAGTAATGATGGCCACTCGTTTTTCTTTACTTAGCTGCTTTTTTCTTGCCATAATACAAATTCTAACAATCTATTCAGTAGGACTATCAGCTGTGTATCCACCTGACTTCTGCACAACACAACTGATGGTCCCAACCCCATTTATAAGGCAAGAAATCCCACTTATTAAACCTGACAGGGCACACCTGTGAAGTGAAAACCATTTCCGGTGACTACCTCTTGAAGCTCATCAAGAGAATGCCAAGAGTGTGCAAAGCAGTCATCAAAGCAAAAGGTGGCTACTTTGAAGAACCTAGAATATAAGACATATTTTCAGTTGTTTCACACTTTTTTGTTAAGTATATAATTCCACATGTGTTAATTCATAGTTTTGATGCCTTCAGTATGAATGTACAATTTTCAGTCATGAAAATACAGAAAAATCTTTAAATGAGAAGGTGTGTCCAAACTTTTGGTCTGTACTGTATGTCTTTTTTATTGTCAAGGGCATGGTGATCAGTGTGGAAAACTCCGCAGTGAATGAATCGTGGCATTAGGACGTCGACATTAAGGTTTGACAAGATGGAGAAGAAAAAGAAAATGGCTGTAATTAGACGAGACATCAGCGGTGAGGTACTGGTTGTAAATATTCTTTATTTACACTGTATAGGGGTAATATGGTTGCACGGACCGATCAGCAGCACTAAATGACCGCTAATCAGTAAACCATTACCGATCGGCAGTCAATTAATATCCCGTTTACACAGACAGAATGCTGTCAATGATGCTCACTGAGTATCTGTAATACTTTGCATAAGCTGCCATAGTCCTTGGAAGTGAGGCTCCAGTTTAGCCAGGACGCTGCGCCATCACCGTTCTTAAGAACTCTCGTTCATGATTATCTTTCAGTGTAAATGCAGTTTTACTTGGAGAGAGATGATGGGAATAATACTCGTTTGTAAAAAAAAACACAAAAAAAACTCCCTTATTAAGATGTCCCTTAGTATATAGGGTGTGTACAGTGTTGTTCATTATTATATAGTGTCCTCTCTTGTTATGTATAGAGCTATGTATTATTACACAGTATCCTTTATTGTTATGTATACAGCTGTACTTATTACTAACCCCCTTGTTTTTGTTTTTTTATTAGTGCTGGGACCCTAGCTACCTTGGCTCCACAGTCATTGCCCATTTAGGATGTATTAGTCATTATTCCTCACTAAGGCATTTCCACTTGACTGCTTTTTGCTACAAGTAGTCGTGCAGTCTGATTTCTGCTCTGCAGTCACCTCATAAATAGTTTTTACCTGTGTGCTCGCGGCACCTTGATAGAATTGGCACAAAGTAAAAGAAGCAATACCCAAGTCATTCTTTCTGGGCATACACGGCGCTCTTAGCTTCTAGTCAGGTCATACATGGAGAAGTCTTGGCTGCACGCGACTTGTCACTGGAGTACGTCATTGTTACATATTTCACTGTGATAAACATTTGCCAAATTCACTACAAATACAATGCATTATAAATCCCTCGGCTGGAGCAAAGACTGTGCAAGTCACGTGTGACAAGATCATAGAAGGTTTACAAAAAAATCATTTCAAGAGTCTATGTAGCTTCTATGAAAATACTTTTACAACTACAAGCAGATTAAGACTAATTTTAATGTGGTGTAATGTGACTGCAACAGTCGAAAACTACATTAAACCCCTCGTCGGTCTACTGAACTGAGCTTAGCTCATCATAGAACACTATAATCATCTAAGATAAAGGATGAAAGTGTTCATGTAATTCAGGTTATTCATGCAGTCCCATTGCCCCGGTATACAATGTCCGACCTCATGCCATACTGTCTGCCTTCATCTGACATGTGTGTCTGAATGGCTCATGGTAAAGAACTCACTGATACTAGCGCGGTTCTGTAAGTTTATGACATTTCTTCAGTCCTAACTATACCATGATTAACTTTTCGTATTATTATTGAAAATTGGAAGCGTTTAGGTGTAAAAAGTAGAAAAATTGTTGACAGCCCCCTTAAAGATTTTATAATAATTTGATGCAGCACTACTAGGGCTAGCCCATGGTGGGAAGAGTTACGTGGGCAAAGGAACTGTTCCTATTTGATAGGCAGTTGTTGGAAAGTACAGAAAGGAGTAAGACCTATGGTTCACAGACCAGCATTGAGGGTGTGGTGTGTGAAGGAAAAGAGAGGAGACCATACTCAGATAGCAAGTTCTGAAGTGAACAAGTATCAAGTGGCAGAAAGATTCTTTATCTCAGGCAAGTGGGGGCCTACAGCAAGTGTTATCTATACTTGATAAGAAGTTAATGTGTAGCTAGGCCTCAGGGTCACAGTGAAGACTGGTCAGGCTGGGACATGTGTTCTCCTAAGGAGATTGTAAGAATTGTGAAAAAGTATGAAGATGAAGCAGCACACCATACGATTGGGAAGTTGAGAATAGGCCCCTATAGCTATCTTAGAGGTAACAGCACATACATCAAGCCAGGAGTCCCTTTTTTTCTGTAGCGTGGCAGGACATGGAAGTAATCCTTTGCCGTGGTGTCCTCAGACGTTATATAAGAACAACAGCAACTTAGCCATGAAGTGGAGACCATGTAATGTTACAGAGCGGGGTCACTGAGTGCTGAGGAGCAAAGGGCATAAAAGTCACCAACGTTCTAGTGACTTCATAACTGAAGAGTCAATATCTTCTCCATCAGCACAAAAAAATGTGGTCGGGAGCTTTGAATCATGGGTATCCATGAGCAGTTGCGTGCAAGTCTTACATCACAAAGCACAATGCCCAGCGCCAGGTATAAGGGTGAAGAGCAGCTGCCACTGAACTCAGGCCCAATGGAAACATCTTCTGTTAGGAGAAATGTCTCTAACTGGGTTCTATTCTGTAGCTCCAGTGAAGGGAAATCTTAATGCTTTAGTCATCTAGGTCATAAAGGCATGGTTGAAAGACTGTCCCACAGATCCCTGGCATTAACCCCATTGAACACCTTTGGAAAGAATGAGAATGGAAATTGTGAGCCAGGCCCTAGTCCAACATCAGTTTCTTCCCTCACAAATACTTTTCTGGTGAATGTTTCAGGGAATTTTTGCGAGTGGAAGCAGTTATTGGTGCAAAAGAAGGACGGACTCCCCCTTCATGACCTTGCGATTTTCCGTTTTTTGCACTTTCATTTTTTCCTCCCCTTCTTCCAAGAGCTATAACTTAATTTTTCCATTAATATAGCCATGCGAGGGCTTGTTTTTTGAGGGACAAGTTGTACTTTTGAATTACATCATTCATTTTACCATATCGTGTACTGGAAAACAGGAAAGAAAAATCCAAGTGCGGTGAAATTGTAAAAAAAAGTGCAATTCCACACTTGATTTTTTGTTTACAATGTTCACTATATGGTAAAACAGACCTGGCAATATGTTTCTCAAGGTCAGTACGAGTACGCAGATACCAAACATGTATAGTTTTTTTATTTTTTATTATTTAAGTTAATTTGTAAGAATTTTTTTCCGCATTTTCCGAAACCAGTAGCGTTTTCATTTTTTGTGATCTGAGGCTGGGTTAGGGCTTATTTTTTTTGGGTCCTGAGCTGACATTTTTACTGACTCCATTTTGAGGTAGATACGATGTTTTGGTCGCCTCTTATTGCAATGTTGTGGTGGCCAAAAAAAAAGTAATTCTGGTGTTTCGATTTTTTTTTCTCGATACGCTGTTTTACCAAGAGGATTAGTCATTTCTGAACGCAGCAATACCAAATGTGTATAATTTTTTATTATTTAATTTTCAATGGGGCAAGAGGGGGGTGCTTTGAACTTTTTTTTTTTAATATTTTTATACTTTTTCACACTTTTTACTGACTTCAATAGTCCCCTTAGGAGACTTGAAGCTGCGATCATCCGATCGCTCATGCTATACATAGCAGGGCAAGGCGGGTCATCGGCAGACCCAGACTGTCATGACAACCTATCAGGGCCCTGCGATCAAGTGACAGGGGCGCCGATGGGTGGGATTAATGATCCGCTTCCGGCCGGCAAATGTTAAATCAGTGATTGACAGGGGGATTTGACAGGTTAGCAGCCGCAGGCAGAGTACTATTCCATCCGCGGCTGTTAAAGTCACTTGATGGCTGATTAAATCAGTCATCATGTGCAGGAAATATGTGGGCTTGGCATGCGAGCCCACATCAAAGGCAGGGGCACAACCTGTGGTGTAAATACAAGTTAAAGGTCGTGAAGGGTTTTCTTTTTTTTTTTAAAAAAAAAAAGCTGAATTTCATGAATCTGTCTAAAACATGTGAAACAGCCACATTGGCGTTGAAAATCAGAAAACAAACAAAACTGCAAAAGAGAACTTGAAAAAAGTTTGGTGAATTAGTTGCAAATCAAAAAGTCACTAATTGAGAAGTATTCATGCCAAAAAACTGGCAGAAATGCAATTATGAATCAGGCCCATATTGTATATCACTCATCCCCAAATTAGGGGTCACCTGTCTGAATACTGCATCCGACCAATCAGAAGAATAGAGGTGCCCAAAGCTGTGTGTGAATACAGCGCTAAAGAGCAGGTGCAACCACTTCTCAATTCAGGGCTATAGAGGAGGTGTTAACACAAGGTCACTCAGAATCGCCAACACATTACACTTTGGGTCCAATGTTCTCAGGATGAGAAAAAGCTCAGCAGCTGGACCCCCAGGAATCACACACTTATCATTAGAAATGAGCGAAACCGAACTTAAACGTTCAGGGTTCATAACGGGCAGTTAGTGTCCGTCAGTAAACGCCGAACACGGACTTCTCCCGGAAGTCCATTGCAATGTTCGAAGTTCCAGGGGAAGTCCATTAGAGAGAGAATTTTGCAGCTCAAAAGCTCGGTTCTCCATTGTTTTCAAAGAGGTTCGAGTTCTGGTACCAGAACCGAACTTTGGAGTAAAGTTCGGGTCGGTTATGAGAAACTAAACTTCCACAGGTCCGCTCATCCCTACTTCTCTTTCCTGTGGATAAGTGATATATTGCGTTTATGGGACAACCCTTCTAAATTAATTGGAATCTAAAGGTGTCTGAGCCAAAACTAATAGAGAAACGTGGCAGTCTTCTTTCAATGCCACACAGGTCCATGGTTTGTGTCTAGTATTGTAGCTCCGTTCTCCTGAAGTGAATGGGGTTGTGCTACAATACCACATGGGACCTGTAGACTGGTGTGACCATATTTCCAGAAGAAAGCATCTAAGTTTTTGTAATCCTGCACAATTTCTTTCATAGGTTCCATTAGAAAGAATTAGTGCATGACAGTTCTAAAATATTTATTTTTTTTGGAGTACGGTGAACATATACCTTAATGTCCATTGAATTTAAGTGTTTCATCTGCCTCAACCATCTCCATGGGTATAAGAAAAAGGAGCATGAGAAGGACTTTTGGGATGGATGTAATAAATACAACTTAAATATTTCACATTGGAAGTTGTAATAGGACTGGGGACAAAGTTATCTTCATAGGTAAGAACAAAAATATAAGTGGCTGACAAATATGATGCAGTTTTAACCATTACATCAATATTTCATGGCAGATTTGGATTTCTGACTTAAAGGAGAACTTGTGATCTGATTAATAGGATAAATGCAAAATATAAAGGCAGCTGCTAAAAAAGTTAAAGGGCTTATATTGGAGTAGACAAAAACTTCTGCCTATTTACCAGTGCAACTTTTGTCAATGGGATGTATGTGGTATTGCGGCTCAACGACAGGAGCGGCACTTTGACATGATACTTTCATTTACACATAGACTGACTTCTGAGGTTCTCAGGAGAGGACATAGGCAAAAAAAGAAATGGACTAATTATTGATTAGTTGACTGTTTAGTGCCCCCAAACCTGGGACCTTCCCTCCCAGCTGTTGCAAAACTACAACTTCCAGAGTGCTCTGACAACATGAGATTGACAAGAATTGTGACTTTAGAGCTAAGGAATACTATAATGGCAAAGCGCTTTGAAGGACTTGAAATGTCTAGGTTTACGGTCATTAAAAGGGAAAAAATACTCTTTAACATTGATAATGGATTCTTAGGATATGTCATTAATATCACATTGATGGGGGCTTGACTTGACCGAACCACCGATCACTTGTCTGACAAGGCAGTGGTGCACCGGCTGATCTGTTGAAAACGTTGAGCAGCGGGGGGTGCAGATTCAGACTTCCACTGGTCAGGCAACAATTTGAAAGTCCCATCTAAAGACCATGAACATTAGATATCTGCCGGCCAAATGATACGTCGGTTGATCATTCAGCTGACAGCAATCTCAGCCAACTCTCCCATACACAGGAGCACTCCTGTGTTCCCTATGTGAAAGCAGTTGATTGACAAGTTAGCAGGTAGCTTAGCTCCGGAACAATGCGACTAGCAATCCGAAATGAACATCTACCCTGCATATCGCCCCCCATACACATTAGACTGTCGGCAGAACCAGTCAATATTGGCTGACATTAGTCTAAAGTGTATGGGGGCCTCAAGTCCTGGTTGGAAATGGCCTTTACAGTATTAAAGTCAATATTTCATTACAGTATCTTTCAATCGGCATATCTTCAAGGAACTCCGGACAAGTGACATTGGTCCAAAATATCACCCCCACCCGAGTCTAAAGTAAAACTATGTACTCATGCCAAAAATGCACTCACCGTTCCCTTAAAAGCTTACAGTCGGAGAGTTGGAATTTGATGAAGACGTCATAACGCCTTAGTGATGTGTTATAGACATGAAATGACAGATGGGCCGAACAGCTTTTACCCTTGTATGACTGATTTAATGTAAAGCTTCCTGCAACTACAGTAGTGTCTGGTCATTCTGCTTTTATACTAGGTGGCGGCCGTGTGACGGCGTGGACATCCATGGCTTCCAATGGCGCTGGGTCACTACTGTTGATCGATGATGTGACTGAAGACAGAAGCAGCTGGATGAATTCTGAAGTGTATAGGGTTATACTTTCTGCTCAGATTCAACCAAATGCAGCAAGGATGATTGTCCATCTGTATTGTGAAGCTCTGTCCAATGACCCAAAACAAACTGTGAAAGCAACCCAGGAGTTTAAGGCAAAGAAGTAGAATATTCTGCAATGGCCGAGTCAATCACCCGATCTCAACCCCTTCCAGCAGCATTTCACATGACTAAGACAAAGTTTAAGGCAGAAAGACCCACAAAGAAGCCACAACTGAAGTCAGCTGCAGTAAAGGTCGGCAAAGCATCACACAGGAGGAAACCCAGCGTTCGGTGACATCCATGGCTTCCACACTTCAGGCAGTCATTGCTGCAAAGGATTCTCTACAAAGTATTAAAAATTAACATTTTATTTATGGTAAAGTTAATTTGTCCAATTACTTTTGAGCCCCTGAAATGAGGAGGCTTTGAAGAAAATGATTGCAATTCCTAAACGTTTCACAGGATATTTTTGTTCAACCCCTTAAATTAAACCTGAAAGTCTACACTTCAATTGCATCTCATTTGTTTCATTTTGAATCCAAAATAGTGACCTGCAGAGCAGAAATCAGGAGGATCCAGTCACTGTTCAAATATTTCTGGACCTAGTTGTATACATTGCTCAGCATTCATAGTGCCTTTGATGTGTATGCGGCCCGGACCATAGGCGCTATTACCCACTGTGCGCTGATAACAAGCTGGATGGTCCCTCTACTCTCGAGTCTGCAGGTCACATCCTTCATTGTTTCCATTAAAGATTTCAAACTTTGATTCTTCCCACCACAAAACTGTTTTTCATTTTCCATTAGTCCATTTTAAATGAGCTTTGGCCCAGTGAAGACTGCAGTGTTTCTGGACTGTGATGATATATGGCTTATTTGGACGATTGAGCGTTCACTTGCATTTGTGGATTGTACGACAAACTGTGTTCACAGACAATGATTTCTGAAGGTATTTCTGAGCCCATGCACAACCAAACCATACCTGTTTTAATGCAGTGCCACCTGAGAGCCCATATATTATGAGCATCCAGTATTGACCATCAGCTTTGTCCATATGGAATTCCCAGAATCTCCATCCTGAATCTTTTGATGATATTATGTACAGTAGATGGTGGGATACTCAAAGTCTTTGCAATATTAGATTAAGGAACATTATTCTGAAATTGTTCTACAATGTTTAGACAGTTCACAGATGGTTGAACCTCTGACCATCTTTGCTTCTGAGAGACTCTGCCTCTCTTACAAACACTTTAGACAGTCAGGTGACTTAGTTTAAAATTGACCTTCCAGCTGTTTTTCCATTATTACCATTTACTTTTCAAGTCTTTTGTTAACCCCGTCACAGCTTTTTTTTTTTTTTAAATGTTTTGCTGCCACTAATTTCTAAATGCTTTAATTTTCTTTCAAATGTAATATATTAGAAGTTGAACTTTAGACATTTTCTGTGATCTGTTGTGAATAAAATATGGTGATGGGATTTCCCAATCATTGCATTCTTGTTTTGTTTTTTTACACTTTATACAACGTCTGAACTTTTTGGGGGGAGTTTGTGCTGTACATACATAAAAAAAAAAAAAAAAAAAAAAAAAAGTTATCCCCAAAGTTGGATCACGTCTAAGTACAACGTCAAGCTGGTGTAGGGAGACTTTTAGGCCATTCAATGATACCTGAAAAATAAAAATATGCAAATAGCCTCTTCACATAGAAAAAGAAAAGTATCTGTAGGCTACCTATTGAAAGTGTCAATCCTAGAAGTCAAAATTGACCCTTTAAAGAGCCTTGCCAGCCTCTTACTTTGCACTAATAAGGGGCAATAATCCCAAGACGGCTGAACGCAAATGGAAATTCTTGTTTGGCCTTACAGTCCAAATCATGTGGCAAAGCTTTTTAAAAGGGTGACTATCGACTCCAGTTGAACAATGCAGATTTATTGTGATGGCGTCCGGAAACCTGAATGATGGCTGCCACCATTATCACCCTCATTAATGGGCTTTTTGCATCCTTTAGATAGTTGTGCTGTAAGTAACATATCTTTGAAATTCGGCACCACAATTACTTTCATTCTTTAATAACTTTTTTTTTAAACAAAAGAAATATTACAAAAATATGTGAAAAAAAAGCAGACAAAAAAAAAATTCACAATTGCTCAACTCCTGTTCACATACATATTCAGTATGCAGTACATATACATACACCATAGTGAGAACATGCAACCCAGAGGCGTTATCCTTACCAGTTTAATATAAAATACACAGACATGGATCACTGGAAAATATAATTTGGTGTCCAAAACTGGGGAACAAACGGCAATAAATCTGCACTACATAAATGTGTGTTATTGTCTACACAGTGAATGCAGACTTGTGCAAAAAAAAAAAAAAAAAAAAAAAAGCTGCACTTTCGTAGGGCTGGACTGGTGAAAATGCAGCGGTACGCATCCACTTATATTGTACGGACAGAAAGGGTCACATCCACACATCTTTACTATACAAACAAACTTTTACATTCCTTTAGCATTAAAAGGGAATCTGTCAGCAGGATTTTTTCCTATGTAATCTGAAAAGTAGCACAATGTAGGGGCTGAAACCCTGATTCCAGTGATGTGTTAATTACTGGTCTGCTCATTCTTGTTTTAATAAAAATCAGTGTTTTATCAGCAGATTATCACTACAGGATTAGGGTCCAAGCCCACATCACTGATTAGCAGCTTTCTGTGTACACTGTGCATAGACACAAAGCTGCTAATCAGTAGTGTGGGCGGGGTTATGCACAGCTCAGCATTCTGAGCTTTGCTGGATCTGAAACAGAGAAAACGATGATTGTATCACAACGGCTGCACTCAGTAAACTAAGTGATACATTGCTGGAATCAGTGTCTCTGTCCCTACATCATGCTCCTCTCAGATGGGGTAGCAAAAATCTGGTTACAGATTCCCTTTAAGGATGCTCTATCTAGATGGACCTATAGTCAGCAGAGACTGTTTAATGGATTTATCTCCGCATCTGATACAACACAATCTGGTGATGAGAGACCATGATCGCCACTCGATGGAGCATCAGGGTGCTCAAGTACGTATCGAGTATGGTGGGAGCTCGAGCGCCATGCTTAAGTCCCTGCCCCACATGTTTTGCAGCTGATAGCCAATAAACATGCTACGGCATTACCGTACATGGCAGGCAATCCCCGCATATTTATTGGGTGTCCAACAACCGTGAAACATGTGGGGGGCATGGACTCCCAGTACAGCAATCTGCCTAAAGGGGTCACTATTTCTTTTAAATGTACAATTTTAGTTTTTAGGGTATAAATACAACATGGAAACACGACTATCGCTGTACAACACTGTAGTAAAAGAATCATAACTAAAGAACACACCACATTTTTTTTTTTTTGTTACCACTTTACCTTTCAAGGTTCAATCATATCTATAGAAATACCTGACTGCCGGGACAAAATTGTTTATAAAGAATCATGTAAATTGAATTTCTAACATTTGGTGTGACATTGTTTTTTTGCAGTTGAAAATACCATGGATATATTAATAACTTCCGGACTTGGAAAATAACTGAAGGAAAAAAAAAAAAGGGATTCAAAAACTTTATAAACCTCTCGGGGAACAATTACAGCACTGGTTTAGAAAAATAGATCTTTCAATGTACTAACTACATCGTATTGTCTATAACGTCTATCTTTTCCCTCGCTTGTTTCCAGCTGGGGGCTTCTTAAGCTGTAGCAGCTGTGATCCGGGCCCAAAACCTGCCGATGAGGAGTTAGATACTCCGAAGGTTAAGCCGGCTGATGCATTGATCCCAGGATTGCTGAAGTTAAATCCAGATGTAGATGAACTGCCAAATCCTTTAGGGGATAAAATACATTTGAAACCATTAATTTAAGTGAGAAAAAGGGTTTCCTTCTAAATAACTCTACTCTAGCCAAAACATCAGATACAATTCCCTCCACTTATTTGTACTGTGGAACAAGTTACATTTTTTAGTGTGTGAAACTCGGGATTGACAAAACATTACACAAAAAAAAAAAAAAAAAAGTTATTTAAAGTGAACCCCTCCCCCTCACTTAAAGAAATGAAGTTTTGTTCACTTTTGACATCCACTGGGCTAATGCCTAGCTTACTTGTGACAAATATCGTATCACTATATTGGTAAAAACCTTGTACCCTCAGCAGACTTCAGCTTGACGCTGCCAAATAACTTACAGCTCAGATAGTAAAAATGGCCCATTTAAAAAAACAACATTTAAGTGGCAGGTTCACTTTAAATCTCAGAGGACAAAATGAAAGAACATCAGAAAAGAAGGAAAACTAATAGGTTCATTCCCTAAAGATCAAAGATCACTTGCACGAATGAAACACATGGCATAGACATCAAATGATCTTGCATGCTTGATGTTTCAGGCCCAATGTATGTGCAAAAAATATTAATTATACATAGAATTTTTTTTACTTTTATTTTTTTTTCTAGTTTTGTTATATTAACCCAACATATGACATCAAGGACATACAAAAAGGATTTGCTAGGTTTATGTAAAATAGAGATTAGCAAAACCCTACTGACGGATTCCCCCTATGTAATGTGAGGGCAGCATGAGACACGGATTTCAGCGATATATCACTTATTAGGCTGTGTGCTGCTGTTTCAATGAGTGTTTTATCAGCAGGAGATTATCACGTCCTCGTGCCTCCTGGTCCAACTCCACCCCACCACCGGATAAGCTTTTAAATCGAACACACGCCAAAGCAACACCATTGCGGGGAATAGATGAATTACCATGGCTGCCATCTTGACCTTTTTGAAGCTTAGACTGTGGCTGAGCTTCATAGAGGACCATCATTTTTACTATACACTTCAATACCATGTTATTGTAGTATGTAGTACAAGCGATCATACGATCGCAGGTTCAAGTTCCATAAGTAGACTAAAAATGTAAAAAATAAAAAGTTACAAAAAATCAAATCGCCCTTTTATCCAGTAAAAAAATATGATTTTTTAAAAAAATAAGCTTATTTGGTATTGCTGGGATTGTAAAAGTCCATTCAAAATATTGAAATACTTAACCCCTATGGTAGACATGTAAAAAGAAAAAAAATTAAAGCGACAGAATTCCGTTTTTGTTTGTCACTTTATCTCCTTAAAAAAATGCAATTCAAAAGATCAAAACCTTGTATGAATTCCAAATTAGGGTCAATAAATCGTCTGCTCACCCCACAAAAAAACAACAAAATATGAAGAAAAAAAAGGTTTTGTATCTCTGTAATTGTACAGACCTGGAGAATGCTTCCAGGACATATTTACCACACAGTGAACGCCGTAAAAACAAAACCCAAAAAACAATTGGCGGAATTGAACAATTTTTTAAACATTTCTTTCCGTTTGGAATTTTTACCCCGTTTTTCGGTGCATTGTATGGCAGAATCAATGGTTTCATTCGAAACAACCTGTCCTGCAGAAAAAAAGCCTCATATGTGTCATTGGAAAAATAAAGTTATGGCTTTTAGAAGGAGGTGAGGAAAAACAGAGTAAAATGAAAATAATTCCCTCGTCCTTAACGGGTTAAATCAGGTTTTAGTGTTTTTTATTTTGTTTTGTTTTAATTTTTGCTAGTTTTTTCTACTAGAAATTATGCAATTTTCACACTGGTTATTGTGAGGAAGTTTTCATCAGTTTCATTACCAGCAGAGGCCGGATTACAATAAAAAGTTAACATCTCTATACAAAGCGGACAACTGATTCACCGATCACAATAGGCAATGTCACAGCTGACCCTGCTCCCTGCCATCACAGTGACATTTACAAAGGCTCAAATACTTTGACTCAGATCCTACCTTTTTATTAGTCTATTGGTGATAATGTAGATTCCTGAAAGAACAGGGGTTTCCCCACAAAGAAAGTACACTTTAATCAATGCATCTTGGGAATAAAAAATTCCAGAACTGGATGTGTTAAAAATAAAATGTTCCTGTGCTGAGATAATCTTATAAAGGTTCCCCTGCTGTGTACTGTGTAATGGCTGTGTCTGACCGTACAGGAACATGGTCTGATCATACCACATCTCCTGGGCAGGGGAGAACGCAAGAGTATACAGACATTACAGCAGGGGATCACAGCTGATTCTTTATGTGAAGCAGAACATTTCACTGCCTGTTTTTAAGCAATGTTTTACCTGAAATAATCAGCTGTGACCCCGTCCTGTCCTGTCCGTATACTCACTTTTGTGAGTTAGAAGGCACAAAGACCAGACAGGAATCATCTCCCCAATATTATATTCCTTTCTTCCATTCCTTTCTTAAATAGTTCAGATCCCAAGAGCTCTCCCACCCCCCATCAATGGCAAAAACTAAGGGGCACTGCTTAGCTGATACTCCAATCACTATTGGGCAGTAAATGGACTTGAAAGAGTAACTAAACCTAAACTAGACTAGACCTTTGCAAAGTTTTTTTAATATATTTCAGTGCCATTAAAATTACAGGCAGATCGCAGGAGTCTGGGTGCTAAGACCCCCCACTTATCAGTCAACACCTCACTTTCCCCAAAAGATGCACAGCTCAAAAGACAGGAGCGCACGCACACCGCCTAGGTTTTCTATTCAATCCATACCCCACTCTGTGTGCATGCTCAGCCGATGTGCTCATGACTCCCGAACTGCGCACCGCCCAGGAAGAGAACTGGGGGCTTGAGCAACGGATGGGACCCCCATCGATCTGCCTATGATTATAAAGGCACTGAAATTTGAAAAAAAAAAAACTAACTTATGTTTTAGTAGTTATTTTTTTAATAAACTCTTAGGTTCTAGTTACAAAAAAAAAAAAAGTATATGCTAAATCCCCACATTTTACCAGCCCCCCTACACAGCCTTAAATTTGGAGGAAAGGGAGGGGGCAATTCTCTACTAGTTTAAACCACTGATTTGGAAGTATTAGGAATGACAAAAACTAGATTGTATTGCGCTGATGTTGAAAACATAGGTTACAAGAGAACCGGGCTGTGGCAGGTCAGCGGCAAAACACCTTTAAAAGGGAATCCTATATGACAACCCCCAATACATATGCCTTATCAAGTCATATGAGTAGATGGGGTCGCAAAGTGGAATAACTCCCTTTAGGGGCCAAAGCAGACACAGATCCTTCTCCAGGACCCATCCTGTACACATATTACATGCATTACACCAGCAGCGGCCACCACCTGCTCCACTAACAGAAGAGTGTTAGGGGTTCATGAGCCAAGTCCTGCAGAAAAACGCTCATCAGCGGCCAGGCTTCAATTTAAAGACACAAATTAAGCTAGAAAAGTAAAAGTTTGAATAGAAGATGCATATGAGTATATATAACCCCTGTAAATGTACTCTGCATGCACTCTGATGGTGTAAGACTTTAACGATCTGTAGGAGATATCCCCAGGAGCGTCTTAAGAACATTTACATAATGTCGTACACAGCTTTATATAATACACACACACACACACAATACAAACCTGCACTCAGGCTTCCAGATGGTTTATTCGCAGCTCCAAAGCCAAAGGTGGAGGCCCCAGAGGTGTTGCCTCCGAAAGCAGAACTACTTCCAAATCCTAGTGGGACAGTATTAGACAAAACACATGTAACGTAATTTGTAACACAAAGACGGCTACATGGTTATATATAACACACCAACAGTGCAAAATAAGGATCGATTACTTGTTCCTCACCTAGCCCAAGTCACAAGCTAGATTTGGTCACACTTTTCCTAGTCTATTAAAGGCTTTGGGTAAAGCTGACACACATACGCACTATGCAGGCCTGACGGGTGCCGCATGGCACAGGATGTAAAGGGATTGTCTCATCACAGCTCACAGGATAAACTTTGGATGGGTGAAGACTTCCTTCCACCTCACTCCATTTTCTGTTCTGGAGATTAAGTAAGAGTCTCAGAAGTGGGACCCGCATCCTCGGGAGATTCCAAAAATATCTGTAATGAGACAATCCCTTTAAGGAACACCAAAGAGAATCCTTGTGTCATGTTTTGCCCCTGCAGGTCCTATCCTGTGGCTAGGTAATAACTTACTGATTGGTGGGGGTCTGACCGATGAGAGAAACACAGATTGGCAGAAGGGGGAATTTTTTATCCACAACAGGGCACTTGTATCCCCCGTTACAAAACGTAGCAGCGGGTCAGAATGCCGCAACGCCACTCCATTCATGCTCAATAGGGTAGCTGGAAAAAGCCAAGCACAGCACTTGGCAGCCCCTAAAGGGGATAAAAAGTAACCCGCTCTGCCGATTTGCGTGAGTTACAGCAGTCGGATCCCCACTGATCAATAAGTTATCATCTATCGCATGGACAGGTGATGACTTGACTTCATCAGACAAGTTATCATTTATTGCATGGATAGGTGAAGACTAGTGTTGAGCGAATATGTTTCATTAACCCGTGCTCGCCGAGTATTTTGGCGTGCTCGGAATTTCTTAGACTGTCGCTGCAAATGTCACGGCTGTTTGACAGATGTTACACATGCAGAGATTGCCTGTCGAACAGTCAATCTCTGTATGTGTCACAGCTGTCTAACAGCCGTGACACTTGCAGCCGCGGCGACAGTAAAAGAAATGCCGAGCACGCCAAAATACTCAGCGAGCACCCGAGCGTGCTCGCCGAAAGGGTTAATGAAATATACTCGCTCAACGCTAGTGATGAATTGTTTTCAATAGACAAGTTATCATCTATCGCATGGATAGGTGATGACTGGTCTTCAATAGACAACCCCTTTAACCAACCTCTGTATTTACCAGTACTCTGAACTGGCATCGAGCAATGATTTAATGTACAAGTCAAATCTATGAGATTTTAGAGGAAATACAGTTTTTAACAGAACACATGTAGAAGGGAAAATCAGTTTACATTACTTTCTTGACACTTTAGACCAAGTACCATAATAAGCAGAAAACTGAAACTAAACAAACTTATCTACAGGCTACGCTACCTAAATATCTGAAATTAAAGCTCAATGCCAGATGTAACAGTAAAGAGGAAGCAGAAGAATAGGTAGCAGTAGGCAAAAATGAAGGCATAATGCATGCACCACAAGGCTCAGCAACGGGTATGTGGAACTGGGTACAGACGCTGGGTGTGCGCACACTTATGCATAGAAAGAATTATTATCAATGTTTGTAAACTTAAAAGTGGAAGATCTGGTATGGATAATAGATTACCCACTAAATCAGCAGCTGAGGGTGGCTACAGACGAGATAGGAGTTAACTCCGATCCTGGCCTTTATTGCTTACATGCCATGAAATAAGTTCTTAACAGAAGGGGTCTCCCTCTTCCACCCCAGTGTCCCCTCGTGAGGCAGGACCTAAAGGGATGCTTGACAGTGTTGGTTCTCATTCAGACACGTGTTTTTCACAGATGTAAACGTGTCCATATCTTATAATGGGTACATGTTCTATATGCCCTTTTATTGTTGGTGGACTGGTTATAGGCCAAAAAAACAAAAACAGGTATTTTTGTTCTGCAAATCAAAAAGTTTTATTCAAGTGAAAGAATCAAATTGCACTTGTATGTCATCCATGCGTCGAGTGCAGACTGTATTTTATATAGGTACACACTATATACATCATTTTTTATTTTCAATTATTTCTTGCCGCGCTGTGGTAAAAATAGACCAGGACCAAAAAAACAAAAAACAAAAAAAAGACAATTATATTCTGCCCGTCAGTGTACGGCGTTATTCACTGCAGTATAGAAATAATCACAAAAAAAGGGTGTTGTTGGCTTTCACTTTAGTATGTAAATATGTTTAATGTAAAAGAAAAAAAAAAGCATAGTCAGTATTGTCGAGAGGCAACAACCCAAATATTATTACGTCGTTTAACGGGACACTGTATAAATGAGAAAATAAAAACAAAATCAAACTGAAAAAAAAAACAAAAAAAAAACTAAAACTCAAGGCTCTCAAAAAAAGTTTGGATGCCCTAATCGTAGTGATCTACATAAAGGTAACGTTATTTATACTGCGCTGTGAGCTCCACAACTAGAATTTTTAGGAAAAGACTACGATACGTTAAAAAAATAAATATATCCTACTGATTTATGTTCAGATTTCTATGTATGAGAACAGGAACACGGGGACCCGTGGATTACTGACGGAGTAGACACTACGTAGGATTTCCCTTCAGCTCTGTTTTGGGCTGTATGTCGGACACATTGTACCAAATTTCATGTAATGTGACCTTGATGCTCCCCCTGCTCAGAGCCCCTCATATGTACATGAGCTCGCACATGCCATGGATACACGCAGAGGTTCTCTCATCTTACTGCGTGTGATGGCGGACAGCTGCAGCTGCTCTTCTGTCCAACACCAAAGTGAGAATGATGGTTTTATGGCAAAACCACATTTTATATGACTGCAAAGCCCGAAATCTGGTCCAATGGTTAAAGCACTGCAAAGATATAAAGGTGACACTATGTGGGAGGATATATATTTATATAGAGACGTGAGCCTATGTCTGAGGGTATAGAGACGTGAGCCTACAGGGGGGAAAATAAGTATTTGATACACTGCCGATTTTGCAAGTTTTCCCACATACAAAGAATGGAGAGGTCTGTATTTTTTATTGTAGGTGCACTTCACCTGTGAGAGACAGAATCTAAAAATAAAAAAACAGAAAATCACATTGTATGATTTTTACATAATTAGCATTTTATTGCATGAAATAAGTATTTCACCATCTACCAACCAGCAAGAATTCTGGCTCTCACAGACCTGTTAGTTTTTCTTTAAGAAGCCCTCCTACTTTGCACTCATTACCTGTATTAATTGCACCTGTTTGAACTCGTTACCTGTATAAAAGACACCTGTCCACACACTCAATCACACTCCAACCTCTCCACCATGGCCAAGACCAAAGAGCTGTCTAAGGACACCAGTGACAAAATTGTAGACCTGCAGAAGGCTGGGATGGGCTACAGGACAAAAGGCAAGCAGCTTGGTGAGAAAGCAACAACTGTTGGCACAATTATTAGTAAATGGAAGAAACACAAGATGACTGTCAATCTTCCTTGGCCTGGGGCTCCATACAAGATCTTGCCTCGTGGGTTAAGGATGATTCTGAGAAAGGTCAGGAATCAGCCCAAAACTACACGGGAGGACCTGGTCAATAACCTGAAGAAAGCTGGGACCAGTCTCAAATATTACCATTAGTAACACAATACACCGTCATGGATTAATATCATGCCAGCACATGTCTAGGCCGTTTGAAGTTCACCAATGACCATCTGGATGATCTAGAGGAGGCATGGGAGAAGGTCATGTGGTCAGATGAGCCCAAAATAGAACTTTTTGGTATCAAATCCACTCGCCGTGTTTGGAGGAAGAAGAAGGATGAGTAAAACCCCAATAACACCTTCCCAACCATGAAGCATGGTGGGGAAAACATACTTTGGGAGTGCTTTTCTGTAAAGGAGACAGGATGACTGCACCGTACGGAAGGGAGGATGGATGGGGTCATGTATCGCTAGATTTTGCCCAACAGCCTCCTTCCCTCAGTAAGAGCATTGAAGATGGGTCACGGGCATGGCTGGGTCTTCCAACATGATAATGACCAGAAACACACAGCCAGGGCAACTAAGGAGTGACTTCGTAAGAAGCATTTCAAGGTCCTGGAGTGGCCTAGCCAGGCTCTAGACCTAAACCCAATAGAAAATCTTTGGAGGGTGCGGAAGCTCAATGTTGCCCAAGGACAGTCCTGAAACCTGAAAAATCTGGAGAAGATCTGTATGGAGGAGTGGGCCAAAATCCCTGCTGCAGTGTGTGCAAACTTGGTCAAGAACTACAGGAAACATCTGACCTCTGTAATTACAAACAAAGGTTTTTGTACTAAATATTAAGTTCTGTTTTTCTATTGTATCAAATCTTATTTCATGCAGTAAAATGCTAATTAATTATGTAAAAATCATACAATGTGATTTTCTGGATTTCTTTTAGATTCTGTCTCTCACAGGTGAAGTATACCTACGATAAAAATTACAGATCTCTCCATTCTTTTTAGGTGGGAAAGCTTGCAAAATCGTCAGTGTATCAAATACTTATTTTCCCCACTCTATGAGGGCATAGAGACGTTAGGCTATGTATGAGGGTATAAATGTCTATATATAAGCGGTGTAGGAGGATTATAGAGATTAGAAATTTTAGCTGTAGCAAGCTGCAAACTGCATTTTTTTTTGCAAGATGATTAGGATTTAGTCACAAGCCAGAATAATGCATGGTCTGCAATCTGTTACAACGAACTAACAAACAAAATTTCCATTAGCCTTTCTAACATTGACATAATGATAATTATTAAAGGGATTGTCCGAGTTCAGAAGAAAAAAAAAAAAAGAGCCACTCCTTCCCAGTAACTGAGTCATTCTTGTCCATGGGTCTGGCATGGAAGCTCAGTTCCAATAAAGACCCAGCCTATGAACAGGAGTGTCGCTACTTTTAGAGTAAACCAGACCTTTATCCAAGACAGCCCCTTTAATTTTTTCTTAGCTGCATGAAAAGAGCGTATTAAAGGGGTTTTCCCACGAACAAAAGTTAATTTTAATCAATAGATCTTGGAATAATAATAATTTCCACAATTGGATGTATTTAAATAAAATGTTCTTGTGCTGAGATAATCTTATAAATGTTCCCCTGCTGTGTGCTGTGTAATGGCTGTGTCTGACCGTACAGGAACATGGTCTGATCATACCACAGCTCCTGGGCAGGATGGGAAGCAAAAGAGTATACAGACAGGACAGCACGGGATAACAGTAGATTCTTTCTTTGAGGCAAAACATTGTTTAACAATAAGAAGTGAAATGTTTTATCTCACAAAAAGAATCATCTGTGATCCCCTGCTGTAATGTCTGTATACTCTTTTGCTTCCTACCCGGCCCAGGAGCTGTGGTATGATCAGACCATGTTCCTGTACGGTCAGACACAGCCATTACACATTTATAAGATTATCTCGGCACAGGAACATTTTATTTAAATACATCCAATTGTGGAAGTTGTTATTATTCCAAGATCTATTGATTAAAATTAACTTTTTTTCGTGGTAAAACACCTTTAAATTAGCAAAGGAAAAAACAAGATTAAGCCATCAATATTAGAACAGTGGGGGTCCGACTCTACGCCTTCACCCATCCACTGTATAGAGCGGCCACAGCCCCTTCACTGTATATCAGGCCCAGCTCCATACCTAGAGTCGTGGCTGTGCCTGGTATAACAGCGCAATCCCTTTCACTTGAATAAAAGTACAATTCAATCCTCCCATATAACATAATAGAATATATATATAAAAAAAAAAAAAAAAAAAAAAGTACCTCCAAGATTTGAAGAGCCCAAGCCAGCCGGCTGCAGAGCAGAACTCATAGCTGAGCCGAATGGTGCTCCAAAACCCACTCCCAGAGAAGGCCGAGGCCCTAGTATAAAGAGTAAATAAAAGAAAAAAAAAGCAAAAAGACACAAAAAAAGAAAAAGAAAAAAAACAAAAAAAAAAAAAAAAAAAACTTTCCTTACTTGAAAAATTAGAACTTAAAAAGGCAGAGAGGCAAGAACCAACTAAGATAGATATAACCATACAGGACAGACTGCAGCGGTCGTTATCTAGCACCGAGCTTACTTGTGGAACAAGGATACGGCCAGGAGTTACTAATCGCTGATATAAAGAACACAACCATGGATTATTGTTTATTTCATTTATTTTTCAATTTCAAAGAAAAAGGTAACAGCATGACAATTCAGTATCACACGCACACACATTGGTAGTACACGCTGGGGGGAAATGCAGGATGCTCTGAATTATGTCGTACGCTGAATACATGGTCTTACAGCATCCAGCACATGAGCATGCTGCAACGCCAATCAATTACAGGGACAAAAAATGAATAAAAAATAAAAATACAGAAGGTTTAAAATGACAAAAAATGGCAACTAAAGGAACAGGATAAAAGGGGATTTACTAAACAATTAAGCTTATGAAAGGTTTTCTTCCATACTGAACCTGTAGGAATTTTTACCCAAAGGGAATCAAACAGCATGTTTTTGCTATGTAATCTGAGGGCAGCATGAAGCAGGGGCTAAAACACAGATTACAGGGATGTGTCACTTATTAGGCTGTAGCTTCAATACAATGAATGTTTTATCACCAGGAGATTATCACAGCCTGGACTACAGCTCCAGTGTGCCCTGGTCTGACCACGCCCCCTCCTCTGATAAGCAGCTCACTGTCAATAGACAGTACACAGAAAGCTGTGATGTAGGCAGCTTCCTGAGCGCTACTACACCTAAAAACTCTTACTGTACCACAACTGCTGCACCCAGTAAACTAAGTGATAAATCGCTGGAATCAGGGTCTCTTTTCCTACATTATGTTGCTGTCAAATGAGCTAGCAAAAACCTGCTGACAACTTCCCTTTAAAGAGGATTTTTCCTGCATTGTCCATCCATTTTAGAATAAACTTTCATTTCCTGGGGAAAAAAATAATTCTGGAGCATCTTTAATTTAGTAATTTGGCTTTTGCTGTTCCTCTGGGGCGTTACCTTCCCTCTTGCCCATAGGGCGTATTCCCTACACAGCGATATTGTCAGGAGAGTGTAAAAGAGGAACAGCACAACTGGGAACAACAAAAAGAGATGCTCAAGACTTGGTATTTTACAGGACATGCAAATTTATCCTAAAACTGACAAGAGCGTTACAAGAGTGGACAGGTTTTCCCAATTTTGCATAAATTAAATGGGTTCTCCAGGACTAACAACACATGCCCGCTACCACTCAGCGTGGGTTGTGTCTGGTATTGCAAGTCAGCATCATTGAATAGAATTGACCTGAGCTGTAATACCAAGTACGACCAATGGTCAGGAGTGGCGCTGTTTCTGAAAGAAAGCAGCCGTGTATTTCCCAATCCTTAAGAACCCGTTAGTGTAGAGTCCATTCACCACCTACAGTAGTACTAAATCATTGGCGCAGGACGACACATGAGCGCAGGAAATAGCAGTAAATTAAAAACGGTTTGATCGATAATTCACAGTTAAATTCTGCATAATCTGTAAAACAAACTTCTAAAAAGAAATAATTTACTTAAAGGGGTTGTTGTCTGTGGAGTAAAAACTTCTTACAGAATGCTCAGGTTTAAAAAGAAGCAACAGTCGCCTCGCGGACCTCCCGCTACCCTGTATCGGTCTCTGCTTCCTACAGAGACGACAAAGGACTTCTGCAGTAATTCACGAACTCTATTGGGTCGTATGAGGAGTATGGAGTAGAGACTGGAGGAGGACCAGGCGGTGTTAGCACGGGATTGCGGGGGATTGGGAGAGGAGTATTGCTTTTTCTATTCTTTAAAACCAATCTAAGTAACAAAAAAAAAAAAAATACTCCTCAGATCTTTAAAATGTTCTAGTTCTGACCCATTTGTGGTTTACGTAGCAATTCACACCCAAGGTAAAAGCAAGAATTCTGCTGGCTACCCCAACCATGAAAAAATAAAATAGTAAGAAAAAAAAAGAGCCTGCTCGCTCTTCTCATTGATTCCACGTGGAAAAGAGAAGGCTGAGCCTAATATGTGATTAAAATCGATAGTTTTTTTTTCTTGCATGGGAAAAAAAACAAAACAACTAATGTGTGAATGAGGTCTAATGTGAATACAAGGCACAATCATTCACATGGCACCAATATCAAGAAAATGCTTACGAAAAAGCCTCCTCGTGCGCCACTAGTCTGCCCGTTTCTGTCCATGCTTCAGACGCCCCAGTGGGAACAGGGACTGAAGCGAGGGATGGAAACCTCTCTACAATGCCACACTATATGTTGGCACTAAGTCAATAAGTTGGCTACAGCAACCTGACAGGTCACTTCTTTCATTCATCACCCCCAAAAAATAATAAGATGACCAACTGGTCGCTATATGCAACACTTAATGAATGAAATTCCCTGAAAAGCAGCTGAACTGCACAATAAAACGGGTTTACAACCATTTATTATCATATACTGTAATATAATAAGGGTTTTAATAATGCAGCAAAGATGTCGATCACATTGAAGCCAATGGACCTTGGTTACCCCTTTGTAGCTTTGTGTAGGCAGGGGCAGTGGAAGACTTACAAAGGGAACAGTCCTTATAGACTAGAAATTAAAGGGTTTGTCTGTGTGAAAAAAAGTCATCACCTGGCCAAAGCATAGGTGACAACTTGCTGATCAGCATGTACCCACACCAAATCAACAGAACAGGGCACTTACCAATTTGAGAGGAGCGGCAGTACACACGCTCGTCCGCCTTCCCTTCAGTCCCTAGAAGACTGCTGAAAAACTGCACTCTAGTTTTTCCGGCATACCCAAAAATGAATGAATGGCATGTCTGACGGGAATTCAAACTGGTGTTCTGTTATGTAACGGGAATAAACATTACCCATCTGACAATTGGTGCGGGTCGTAGATGTCGGACCTTCACCGATTAGTAAGTTATCTGGTGGATAGATTATAACCAGGAATGAGCGGACCCGTGGATGTTCGCGTTTGTCTGAACTTTAGTCCAAAGTTCGGGTGCCAGAATTCAACCCAAACCCCATAGAAATCAATGTGGACCTGAACTTTGGTTCTGTAAAATGGTCGTAGTAAGGGCTAGGGGGTCGGTCTGTGTGTCTCTCTCTCTCTCTGGCTTAGAACGGACTTACAGGAGAAGTCCATGTTCAGAGTTCAGCAACGGTACGAACCCCAAACCCAAACTTTACCTTTGGGTTTGCTCATCTCTAATTAGAACTCATTTTCACCGGAGAACCCCTTTAAATGTCCAAACTGCAAGACCAGAGGCCGGGATATCTTATCCTACTGTTCTAATATAAAAGAAATGGTAAAATGTAGAACGACGGCATCACAGGGCTTATCCACACCGACACCCTGCTATAGCTCTACAGGAAACCAGAAGCTGCGAGATCTATGGCACTTTTCTGGGTTAATCACAGCCAATATCTGTATATTAATATTAATTGCAGCCACTATCTCTATATTACTATAAAACGGACTTGATTTAATTAAGACAATCTTTCCTAGGACTGACTAGTGAGTAAAGAAGAGAACATACGTTAGTAAAAAATAAAAGGCAATATAAAAGGCAAAATTGTGCCTAGTCGGTAACCGAGCAAATGAAGAATGAACACATACAAAAGCTAAACATTTACTCTTTAAACCAAAAGGACTTTTCGAGAGGACACAGCTCATACAGAGAGTCAGGCACAGAGAGAAGAATCACTGGGCAGATCCCTCCGCCTGTCTGGCTACAGCTGGGTGGGGAGAAAACAAGCAGAGGAAACCGCCCAGTGGACAGTCCCTCTCACCTGCTCGCCTGTATTCCTCCCTGGCTCTCTTTTTAAAGGGACTGTCAGCGCAGAATGACTGTTCAAACTAAGCACAGGTGCTCGGTGCTTCACGGCAGGGCCAATCATTTATATACACCCTCCCACCTGCTTGTTTTCTCTCTATCTCCACTCTTCTTTGGTTCTATGAAGCCAGAGCTGTCAATCACAGAAGAGGGGGTGGAGATAGAGGGAAAACAAACAGGTGGGAAGGTGTATATAAATGATTGGCCCTGCCGTGAAGCACCGAGCGCCTGTACTTAGTTTTAACAGTCATTCTGCGTTGACAGTCCCTTTAAACTATGTCTACTCCGAAACACGACAGCTTTTCTGGCAAACCTAATGGGCCAGCATGTCTGGATTTTACGCCCCCCGTGGTTGGCCAGCAATAAATAGTACACGTAGTCTGTTACATCTTCGTGCCTACCTCCAATAGGTGTATATGGCCAAAAAATGATGTCCGACAGAGCAGACAGTGACTCAGTCTTCATCATTACTATCAAGGGTTTCAGACATAAGCCCTGACGGAGCCGCTGCACATAGGCTATGCTCACATCGAGTTCTACCCTACTAAAGGGCCCTATACACATTAGATAAAAGGGGTCCGAACACGCCAATTTCAGCCATCTAACATGTATAAGGGCCTCTCGACGCTGCCCAGACATGTTGTTGGGGAGAAAGGATGGGCCTGTTGGAATTTCAGCATCTGATCCCGTTGTTGGGACAGATGAGAGAACATAGCAACGCTCAAGCTGAGCCAAGAGTTCTTGTATATGGTGAGTCGGGTGAGAAGACTTATCTAATGTGCAGGGGGCTTTTGGACTATGTTCAGACGAGGTGGAATTGCTGTAGCACTTTACAGTTCACACATGTAACTGAAACAATCAGTGCAGAAATAGGGGCATGTTGTGGATTTTCCTATCCGAAACATGCGCATGTTGCAGAAAAGTTGCAAATTGTAAAAACAGGCTTCAATGTAAAGGGGCGAATCAATGAGAAATATATTACATGTGGATTTTACGACTTAGGAAAGTCAAGCTCGCTGCTCTTTTTAGGGTGCAGCACCCTTGTAAATTACATTAATACGCAGTAACTAATACATTCATCTATAAAACCGGGCTGAAAAACTTCCAACTCTTTACGGCTCTGTTCACATTAGAGTTTGAGCCTACATGATTCAAGTCTGTAATTTATGATTTAATCTGTAATTTTCTAGTTAAACGTTTACATTCCCCTTTGTAGGCTCGAGCTAAATGGCGATCTGTGTCAGCCAGCACGGAGAGCGAGGGTTAGTGCTGCGACATTGGATCTAATGATCGTGTATGGATCCCGTACTGCGGAGCATATTGGAGCAGTCATAGTTTAAGACTAATGATGCCAATTTAGGTAGCACTAAAATAAATGGCACAATAACTAATCTGCATTTGTAATGCACCGTAAAAAATATACAAATTTTATTGCCTTTTACTTGGCATGATAACTAAAGTACTTGGCAAATGGCATATATTAGGAAACTTCGACCACCCCACAGACAAAAGACTAGGTGAAAAATAAACGGATCCCTCCAGTTAAAAACCTCTATGGTCGTGTACCTCAGTAAGTTAAAAATTGCACCCTAGAATTCATAAATAAGTGCTCACTTTGTTCACTTCAATGTATGGGGCGGAGAAGGAGACATGAATTACTAAAGCCCTTTACTCTTTCCCTGCCGACATCAGCTGTAACAGCAGACAGATAACTGATGAGAGTGATGGATCATCAAAAGAGATTTAGCTAAATGAACCTGTGTAACAAACAAGCTGTATATCAGCAGTGGAAAATGATAAAGTCCTGTGATTACAGCAGCATCGGTAGTGATTCAAACAGTGGATAGAAGAATACCAATGGGGAGAGCAATGGCAAAGTTATCATGAGCCAGCTGGATTGTGAACACAGGCCGCGGCACCACCGTATAGGGGAGGTGAACACAGGCCGCGGCACCACCGCATAGGGGAGGTGAACACAGGCCGCGGCACCACCGCATAGGGGAGGTGAACACAGGCCGCGGCACCACCGCATAGGGGAGGTGAACACAGGCCGCGGCACCACCGTATAGGGGAGGTGAACACAGGCCGCGGCACCACCGTATAGGGGGAGGTGAACACAGGCCGCGGCACCACCGTATAGGGGGAGGTGAACACAGGCCGCGGCACCACCGTATAGGGGGAGGTGAACACAGGCCGCGGCACCACCGTATAGGGGGAGGTGAACACAGGCCGCGGCACCACCGTATAGGGGGAGGTGAACACAGGCCGCGGCACCACCGTATAGGGGGAGGTGAACACAGGCCGCGGCACCACCGTATAGGGGGAGGTGAACACAGGCCGCGGCACCACCGTATAGGGGGAGGTGAACACAGGCCGCGGCACCACCGTATAGGGGGAGGTGAACACAGGCCGCGGCACCACCGTATAGGGGAGGTGAACAGAGGCTGCGGCACCACAGTATAGGGGAGGTGAACACAGGCCGCGGCACCACAGTATAGGGGAGGTGAACAGAGGCTGCGGCACCAACGTATAGGGAAAGGAGGGTCTAAGGTACAAATGGATAAGCTTTGAAAGGAAAGGCTCAACAAAGGTACTGTGCATGAGGATCTAAAAGCACTGTGTTTTCTCTGGAGGTAGACCAAGTAAAAATAAAAGACATCTCTTGTAGTGCGTCAAATACAACTCTAATAATATATAACTTAAAAATATTAAATAACATGAGAAACAATTGGCAATTCACGAGAAGCAGCCATGATAAAAAAGAAAAACCTAACTGTTGAATATTGGTCTTAAATCAGCATGGAAAAAGGAATCCAAACTGTGTAAACAAGCTGTAAAACACAATACAACCAAACAATGGCAGTTGGGCAAATATGTAGGCAGCATTAAAAATTATATATGAAACAAACAAAAAAGAAACCTATGTAGCAACTAGCAACACTGCACGCCACGACAACAGGTAAGCTCGCATTAATACAGCAGTATCACCTGGTGACTACACATGTATTAAAAATAAACAGCCATAAAAATTGATTGCTTATTTACATTCACACGGATCGTTAGACGTTCATTATAATGTCATAATGAATAGAACTATTTTTTTCTGCTGACTAGTATCAGCAGCTGCCAGTGATAATGAAGAAGATATGTGTATAGAAAAGTAGTAATCTACTGCAAAGGATGTTGGTAGTTTTTGGCACTTTGAGTATAACAACCAGGGCCGCACTATCAGTATTTGGTCAGTATTTTTTCTCAGGAGTGGGAGCCAAAACCAGGAGAGGAACAATCAGAGAAAAGGTAGAATAGAAACAAGTCACCAATTCTGCATTTATCACCCACTCCTGGTTTTGCCTCCCACTCCTGAGAAAAAATACTGACCGAACACTGACCAAATATTGATAGTGGGGCCGTGGTCTTAGAATGGGGCCTGGCAATTAAAGGGGTTGTCCAGTCTAGGAAGAAAGGGGTCTGTAGGCACTGTATGCATCGCACACTGTCACTGTCTTCTTAAGACTGGAGAATCCCTTTAAGACAATAGCAAGCAAGCGAAAAAGTTAAAAACAAAAAAAAAAAAAAACAGTCTCCAAAGACAGTGCTGCTATAGTCTGTATTTGGTATTACAACCATGCTCCATTTTTAGGCAGCTGGTCGTCTCGTTCCTTGGGATTGTCCAGTCATGCAGCACAGAATTTTAGCACTTTAAGACCCATCTTTTCTTAAGGCAAAGTAGATTTTTTTTCTCTTTTTGCAAAAATGTCAACACTCTTCCCTGTCCATCGAATTTGAAGATCTATGTTGAACAAAGGGGAATATACTCGGCTCTCAGGCAGTCTGCCGGGAGCAAGAGAATCAGTAATGAGTATTTATGACAAAAGTTGTAATTTTAATATTTTTTCAGTTTACTTCTATTAAAAATAACGCATGGTTATAAATAAACATATGTTTTATCATCAGAACGTTGCCTATAGATGCAGATTTGGCAGAAGAGAGCCAGCTGGGACCTAGAATTAGACTATGCCTGCTCGGCCACCTATTAACAGTTAGGGCTTGTTCACACGTTGCATTTTTTTGCCTCGAAAAAAAGGCCTGTTTTACAGTACCAGCAAAGTGAAGGCGATTTCTGAAATCTCTTATTTTTTTCCTTGAAGGTTTGCAGCATGCCAATCCTTTCAACCTTTTTGCAGTGCATTATCACCCAATCAAATGAATGGAGTTAAATACATAAAAAAGTGCGGATTTTAAGCGTTTTTCCTACAAGAAACGCATTTTTTTGTGTAGAGATTTCTGCTGCAAATACTCAATGTGAGCACATACCTATACCCATGAAATGCCGGAAGAGAGGCAGTGTTACTATATCTATAGGCAACTTTACCCATGACCAGACAATATTTTTAATAGATGTAAATTGAAAAAAAGATAAAAAATACAGTTTTCTTCATAAATAAATATACATATTATGGTAGCACACACCTTTTAAAGTGTATCCCCACCCTTTAATATCAATTTAAGTTCAAAATGTTGTGTCAATTTTCTAATAAAGCTTTATAGCATTTTGTAGTCTGTTTTTCGGATATAAAGCTACAAAGTCCCCCATTTTAAAAGTATAACTTTCTGGCCTCTTGCATTTGCCACTAGAGGGAGCTTCGGAGTGCTGCCTTACTATAGAGGTCAGTGTATACAATAAGCTCCTACACTCCCACTAGTTACAATGCAGGGGAGCGGGAGCTTTGTATAAGACATAGATAAAAAGCTATATTTAAAGGATTGTCCAGGACTTAAGATAGCGGTGACCAGGCTCGGACTGGCCCACAGGAGAGCTGGAGAATCTCCCGGTGGGCCCCCCCGTGAAGGAGTGAGCAACCCACTCGCCTATGAGCAGGGATAATCACTTGATTTATTTTTTACAGACAAAAGCAGCCTCTAAATCATTCATTAACGAAACTATGCAGTTTCTTATCTAAAAGCATAAGTAAATTTGTGTACTAGGGTCAGGTCATTTATGCATGTAGCAGCACGGTGGCTCAGTGGTTAGCACTGTATGGCGGCTCAGTGGTTAGCGCTGTTGCTTTGCAGCGCTGGGGTCCAGGGTCCAAATCTCACCAAGGACAACATCTGCAAGGAGTTTGTATGTTCTCCCCGTGTTTGTGTGGGTTTCCTCCGGGTTCTCCGGTTTCCTCCCACACTCCAAAGACATAGTGATAGGGGATTTAGACTGAGCCTCAATGGGGACAGAGATGATGGAACATTAACTGTACAGCGCTGTGGAATATTATGCTGCTATACAAGTAAAATAAATAAAAACAGTGGGCCTCCAGAAATATTGTTACTCGTGACCCTTGGTGTCTCAGTTCAAAACCAGAGGTGACCTATTTTTAGGGTAGATCATCAATACTATAATAGGAGGGTCCGACATCCCCCACCGATCGTCTACTTGCAAGTTTCGTGGTAGCCAGAAGTAAAATGTGTAGAGAGCCGGGACACCATGAAAACAATGGGAGAGGATATGTAGTACCCAAAACCTGCCACTACAGTGTATGGCGCAGTGGCATCCTGGATACATTGACTGTTTACTTCTGGCTGCCGAGGGACCTGGTGTCATCAATATTTAAGTCCTGGACAACCCCTTTAAGAAAAGAATCACCACATATTTTGAAAACTATTTACAACCAAATTGATATTCACTTTCATACCCAAAGTTACAATGGTGAGAAATGAAAGGGGATGTCTAATCTTGGGACAAAAGTCTGCAGCCACTCAAGGTTTCGCAGGAATGAGCGGGCGGTCATGTCACCACGTGTATACAATTTGAATACATGGCGGCACGTGCCGACTAGATGTGTAGAAGAGAATTGGGAGAAGTCAGCAGGTTATCACAATTATACAAATGACATTGGTGCGGTTATGTGCCCGCCGCTCATACTAGGGAATCATGACAGTGTGCGCACCACACGCCGTCACGCTTCAGCAGACTGTCAGAAGCTTGGACAGCACCTTTAAATAAAAAGGATCAGCCATGTAGCTTCGGCTTAAAGCTGCTGTCACATTAAAATGGTAAAAATGTGTGTTACAGCCATGCTTCAGATATAAAATCCCTTCTGAGATGAAGTTATATGTGAGACTAGTTCTCCGTTACATCCACAAGGCCACGGTTACTTCAGCTCAGAAAGTTTTTAGTGTACAGGCATAGAATAGTCTCTTCGAGTATATCAAATTCAGCTCAAGACCCGAAAAGTGATGAGAACAAGCGGTCAGGATTGCCGATTACATACGGGTAAGAATCAGGTCACACGGTAAAACGACTAATTATTGCCAAGGCTAGACCCTGCCTAATCTAGAAGCTCTACGGAGTAGGAGGAGATGTCAGCGTTACTTTGCCGGCAGTAGGAGCCAGCCCAGAGAGAAGTTTACTGGGCACAGACGTAAAGTATCTACAACTTGAATGCATTCAGACCTGTAGCAGGCTGCTGCTGCTGGGTCAGGGTGGCAGCCATTGCGACGGCGGCCGCGTTTGGTATGTTGCTGAAAGGCGTCGGTCCGGTGGTAACGCGGGGAGCGCTCTGCCATTTCTTCGCTTCTGCTCTCCTGGCTTCAAACACGTCTGTGGGATCGCCCAAGAACGCTTTTCGGTAACCGAGGTACTGTTCTTTGAGCATCTGAGGGAAAGCCATTGTAATGTGAAATAGAAAAAGTCCAAAATACTACTATAAGGGATCAGAGTATAGTGCAACACCTAGCAAGAGCAACGTGGGAAGTCATGAGAACGACATACCTACCAGGAGGAACACCAGAGGGAGACTACGACTATTCCAGATTACGTCCCACTGAGGGCTCATTCACAGCTCAGGGAATAAAGAGCTCCGGGGATCCAACTGGACGCAAAACAACTTACATACAGCATGCAGCAGGGGGTATAATGAGGCGTGCAGCTGTGGACAGGGTAATGCCTACCTAAATTTTTATGAGGGAGTAGGAACACCCAAAAATACCTCTAATGAATGGTTACTTGGATGGCAATGGCAATCTTTTCACTATTTTTGTGAGCGAACCTGTCGCTATATTCATGCTGCCTAAACCATGTTCAGCATGAACCAGACTCGGGCTGCATGATCGCAGTATGAGTAGCAAAAGCAAGAGAATTATGGGGGAGAGAGATCGGTCAGTCACCTGTAGTGGGACGGAGAGAAGCCAAGCAGGGGCTTTGCTAGACAGTCCCACAGCCAGGCTCTGTTATGCAGCCCGTGGTTCAGGCAGCATCAATCTACTGACAGGTTCCCTTTAAACCCCTTCCCACCGCAGTCATTTTCATTTTTGCACTTTCGTTCCCTCCTCACCCGCCTTCTTCCCCTAAACATACCGTAACTTTAATTTCGCCTTCGACATAGCGGTATGAAGGATGGCTTTTTTTGTGGGATGAGTTTTAGTTTTGGATGAGAGCATTCATTTTACCATAAAAAAGGGAGGTGAAATGGTGAAGAATGATTTTATTTTTTGGTCAACGGAGCAGTGTCAGGAATCGCTTATTTGCATGGCGAGCTGTCATTTTTAAGGATAACATTTTGGGGTACATAAAAACATTTTAATCGCTTTTTATTGCTTTTTTTTGAGAGGTGAGGTGATTGATAAACTGCATTTATGGCATTTCAATCTTAGTTCTCCTTACGGCATTTAGCATACGAAAAAATTAATTTTGTATTTTAACTGGTCGGACTTCCATGTACGTGGCAATACCCAATATGGTCTCTTATTTTATTTTTAAACTGAGAAAAGGAGGGTGATTTGAAAAAAAAAATAAACATATATACAGACATATATATTACATACACACATACAGTTCAGACCAAAAGTTTGGACACACCTTCTCATTTAAAGATTTTTCTGTATTTTCATGACTATGAAAATTGTACATTCACACTGAAGGCATCAAAACTATGAATTAACACATGTGGAATTATATACTTAACAAAAAAGTGTGAAACAACTGAAAATATGTCTTATATTCTAGGTTCTTCAAAGTAGCCACCTTTTGCTTTGATGACTGCTTTGCACACTCTTGGCATTCTCTTGATGAGCTTCAAGAGGTAGTCTCCGGAAATGGTCTTCACTTCACAGGTGTGCCCTGTCAGGTTTAATAAGTGGGATTTCTTGCCTTATAAATGGGGTTGGGACCATCAGTTGTATTGTGCAGAAGTCAGGTGGATACACAGCTGATAGTCCTACTGAATAGACTGTTAGAATTTGTATTATGGCAAGAAAAAAGCAGCTAAGTAATGAAGGTCAGTCAGTGCGAAAAATTGGGAAAACTTTGAAAAAGTGTCCCCAAGTGCAGTTGCAAAAACCATCAAGCACTACAAAGAAACTGGCTCACATGAGGACCGCCCCAGGAAAGGAAGACCAAGAGTCACCTCTGCTTCTGAGGATAAGTTTATCCGAGTCACCAGCCTCAGACATCGCAGGTTAACAGCAGCTCAGATTAGAGACCAGGTCAATGCCACACAGAGTTCTAGCAGCAGACACATCTCTACAACAACTGTTAAGAGGAGACTTTGTGCAGCAGGCCTTCATGGTAAAATAGCTGCTAGGAAACCACTGCTAAGGACAGGCAACAAGCAGAAGAGACTTGTTTGGGCTAAAGAACACAAGGAATGGACATTAGACCAGTGGAAATCTGAGCTTTGGTCTGATGAGTCCAAATTTGAGATCTTTGGTTCCAACCACCGTGTCTTTGTGCGACGCAGAAAAGGTGAATGGATGGATTCTACATGCCTGGTTCCCACCGTGAAGCATGGAGGAGGAGGTGTGATGGTGTGGGGGGGCTTTGCTGGTGACACTGTTGGGGATTTATTCAAAATTGAAGGCATACTGAACCAGCATGGCTACCACAGCATCTTGCAGCGGCATGGTATTCCATCCGGTTTGCGTTTAGTTGGACCATCATTTATTTTTCAACAGGACAATGACCCCAAACACACCTCCAGGCTGTGTAAGGGCTATTTGACCAAGAAGGAGAGTGATGGGGTGCTACGCCAGATGACCTGGCCTCCACAGTCACCAGACCTGAACCCAATCGAGATGGTTTGGGGTGAGCTTGACCGCAGAGTGAAGGCAAAAGGGCCAACTAGTGCTAAGCATCTCTGGGAACTCCTTCAAGATTGTTGGAAGACCATTTCCGGTGACTACCTCTTGAAGCTCATCAAGAGAATGCCAAGAGTGTGCAAAGCAGTCATCAAAGCAAAAGGTGGTTACTTTGAAGAACCTAGAATATAAGACATATTTTCAGTTGTTTCACACTTTTTTGTTAAGTATATAATTCCACATGTGTTAATTCATAGTTTTGATGCCTTCAGTGTGAATGTACAATTTTCATAGTCATGAAAATACAGAAAAATCTTTAAATGAGAAGGTGTGTCCAAACTTTTGGTCTGTACTGTATATACATTTTTTTTTTTTTAGTTTTCAAATCGTCTTCCTTTTCTTAATATGAAGGGGATTTGCAATATACAGGGTGGTCCAAAAGTAGGTGGACAGAAAGTATAATAAGGTTATGAAGGGGGAGATTTATCTAACACTAAATTGCAGCCGCCTGTCTGGATCATCCTCCAATAAACCATGAATTAGACGTGAACGATAAGCTTTCCACCCAATAGATTTCAGGATTCGCATGAGAGAAGCTCGTGAAATTCCCGATTCCAAAGAGGCTCTTCTGTGGACTTTTTTGGACTCTGAACAAATGTTTCAGCAACAAGTTGTTTATTATCTTCTGTACAGACTGTTTTGGGTCGACCAGTTTTTGGAGCATTAAGGATGGAGCCAGTGGCATTGAATTTGTCACGAATGCGGTAAATGGTTTGTCTCTTTGGGGCTTGAGTACCAAATGTTTCAACCCAATTTACTCTAACGGTTTCAGCATTTTGAGATTTCCAATACTCTGTTAAAATCCATTTTCTTTGATCTGTATGTAAATTATTTGCCATTATGTGTTATCTGAATTATCTGAAAAGAAAACAGATTTGGGGAAGATCTATCTGTGAAAACTAGATCTGTGAAACTGGCTCAGTTGCCCTTAGCAACCAATCAGATTCCACCTTTCATTTCCCAAAGAGTCTGTGAGGAATGAAAAGTGGAATCTTATTGGTTGCTAAGGGCAACTGAGCCAGTTTCACTTTACACCATGTTTGATAAATCTCCCCCTTCATAACCTTATTACACTCTGTGTCCACCTACTTTTGAACCACCCTGTATATACACACACACAATTTATTTATTTTCAAAATCACCTTCCTATATTTATTTTTCTTACTTTATTTCTTATCCTTTTAGGGCACATGTACCTGTGATCACTTCTTCTATATACTGCATTAGGTCGGTTTAGCAGTATACAGTCTAAATACCGTTCTCTTATGAAGCCGAGCCACAAGCTGGGAGCCACCTCTGGGCGCTGCTGTTACTGGGAAATGGCAGCTGTGTAATACAGCCGGCATCCATGGTGATCCCACTATTACGTCCTACAACGGGATGGGGTTAATTACCTCTCATTAGGTTTATATAACAGAATAGTAGCAATTTCCCAATAGTACATTAAACATGGTGTGTTGACATGTTGCGCAAGAAGATTTTGCATAAAAGAACATAATATTTATATTTTACAACGTCCACTTAATTCCCATTTCATAGGCCACCACAGTCGTATTCATGTGCCACTTAGTATTGGCGGTTACATTAGCCGGGGCACATACCTTGACATTTTCATGGATTATTTGCAGCTGTGCGGCTAAGGCTACAAATGTCTGGTAGAGCTTCTGCATTGCCATAGAGAGATCTGAAAGACAAGATAAAGATGTGGATGATTGTTAATACCCCACGCACACACATTCCTGACATGCACAATGGCCGAGCTCAGGATCCCCCTACCTTGTGGTGTGAGGTGCGAGCTGTTGGCTTGTGTGGCCAGGTGGTTTTCCAACTCCTCTATTTGCTGCCTGTACTGCTGCAACTGGACCTCAAACTGCTCCACCAACAACCGGAAGTAGCTAGAAAATACACAAGGATGACGCAAAGGCTCATATTCTCTACACGGCACATGGAAATTACATCTCTGGTGTCTGCTTGACTTTAATCCAGGTATAATCCAAGAAACACGGACCGCACTTGGATGGGAACAATTGGCTCGACTGACGGGTCTCCGGGGTTTTCCGATCTGAGCGCGGTCTGCTTCACAAATGCATAAAACTGGTATTGATGTCATGTAACCGCAATATGGATTATGCACCGCCATTGCAAATAACACATTTGTTAATGGGGATTTTAAGATCCCATCTACATGAAGCAGCACAATTCCACTCACAAATTTTTAGAATGCATGGTCATTGTATTTCAGAAAACATTTTTTATTCTCTTCCCATTCGCACTTGTATAATGACCAAACAATAAAAACACATGAGGAAATTTCAAAGAACTGCAACGGCCCCACTATCAGTATTTGGTCAGTATTCGGTCAGTATTTTTTCTCAGGAGTGGGAGCCAAAACCAGGTGAGGAACAATCAGAGAAAAGGGCATTTAGGGCCTGCGGTCTGGGGGCGCAAAGTTCTGTGACATCACCATCCCCTTTTTCCGGTGAAGCGATCGCAGGGTAAAGATGGCAGCCAGGAGCCAGATGAAGGGCCCCCCCCCCCCCCCATAGCAGCCAGGAGCCAGATGAAGGGCCCCCCCCCATAGCAGCCAGATGAAGGGCCCCCCCCCCATAGCAGCCAGGAGCCAGATGAAGGGCCCCCCCCCCCATAGCAGCCAGGAGCCAGATGAAGGGCCCCCCCCCATAGCAGCCAGGAGCCAGATGAAGGGCCCCCCCCCCATAGCAGCCAGGAGCCAGATGAAGGGCCCCCCCCCCATAGCAGCCAGGAGCCAGATGAAGGGCCCCCCCCCCCATAGCAGCCAGGAGCCAGATGAAGGCCCCCCCCCCATAGCAGCCAGGAGCCAGATGAAGGGCCCCCCCCCATAGCAGCCAGGAGCCAAATGAAGGCCCCCCCCCCCCATAGCAGCCAGGAGCCAAATGAAGGCCCCCCCCCCCCCATAGCAGCCAGGAGCCAGATGAAGGCCCCCCCCCCCCCATAGCAGCCAGGAGCCAGATGAAGGGCCCCCCCCCCCCCATAGCAGCCAGGAGCCAGATGAAGGGCCCCCCCCCCCATAGCAGCCAGGAGCCAGATGAAGGGCCCCCCCCCATAGCAGCCAGGAGCCAGATGAAGGGCCCCCCCCCAATAGCAGCCAGGAGCCAGATGAACGGCGCCCCCCCCCCCCCATAGCAGCCAGGATCCAGATGAAGGGCCCCCCCCCCCCATAGCAGCCAGGATCCAAATGAAGGGCCCCCCCCCATAGCAGCCAGGAGCCAGATGAAGGGCCCCCCCCCCATAGCAGCCAGGAGCCAGATGAAGGGCCCCCCCCCATAGCAGCCAGGAGCCAGATGAAGGGCCCCCCCCCCATAGCAGCCAGGAGCCAGATGAAGGGCCCCCCCCCATAGCAGCCAGGAGCCAGATGAAGAGCCCCCCCCCCCCATAGCAGCCAGGAGCCAGATGAAGGGCCCCCCCCCCCCCATAGCAGCCAGGAGCCAGATGAAGGGCCCCCCCCATAGCAGCCAGATGAAGGGCCCCCCCCCATAGCAGCCAGGAGCCAGATGAAGCCCCCCCCCCATAGCAGCCAGGAGCCAGATGAAGAGCCCCCCCCCCCCCCCATAGCAGCCAGGAGCCAGATGAAGGCCCCCCCCCCCATAGCAGCCAGGAGTCAGATGAAGGGCCCCCACCCTATAGCAGCCAGGAGCCAGATGAAGGGCCCCCCCCCCCCCCCATAGCAGCCAGGAGCCAGATGAAGGCCCCCCCCCCCCCCCCATAGCAGCCAGGAGCCAGATGAAGCCCCCCCCCCCCCCCCCATAGCAGCCAGGAGCCAGATGAAGAGCCCCCCCCCCCCCCCATAGCAGCCAGGAGCCAGATGAAGGGCCCCCCCCCATAGCAGCCAGGAGCCAGATGAAGGCCCCCCCCCCCATAGCAGCCAGGAGCCAGATGAAGGGCCCCCCCCATAGCAGCCAGGAGCCAGATGAAGGCCCCCCCCCCCATAGCAGCCAGGAGCCAGATGAAGGGCCCCCCATAGCAGTCAGATGAAGGGCCCCCCCGCCCCCCATAGCAGCCAGATGGAGGGTCCCCCATAGCAGCCAGATGAAGGGCCCCCCCGCCCCCCATAGCAGCCAGATGAAGGGTCCCCCATAGCAGCCAGGAGCCAGATGAAGGCCACCCATGGAAGCCATGTTGGAATTCTTGAGAAGCCAAGACACGGGCTGCACTCCATAAGAGAGCACGATTTTAGCTTTATACTGCAATACAACAGTATATAGAAGAAACAATCAGAAGAATTTGAATCACTCCCTTAAAAAAAAAAAAAAAAAAAGAAGTGGTATTGTTAAATCCATAAAACTTGATTTTATCAACATAAAATAAATTAGCACGGATACTTAAAGTCGTAAAGAGAAAAAAAAAAAATCTAAAAAATGGCAGAGTTGAGGATTTTTGGGTGCAGCAAAATTGTCAAAATAGTATCAATAAAAAAGGCTTCTCACCATGGAAAAAAAAGCAATAATTGCACTAACCAGGAGAACGTTGCCAAGTATTTATCGCCTAATGAACACCGTAAAAACAACACCCAAAAAACACTGATGAAATTGTGGGGGTTTTTTGCACCATTTCGCAGCACTTATTTTGTTTTCTCGTACAATGAATGGTTGTTAAGTCCTCATATGGCTACGTTGATGGAAAAATAAAAACTGACTCTTGGAAGAGGGAAAAGAAAGCAAAAAAAAAAAGGGTTAAAAAAAAAAAAACACAAAACACACTTCAGGTAAAAACTAAAAATTACAGCTTTTGCTCAGATCATTATGCTGCAATATCCCTATTCCCTAACATTGCCATTACAGACATCCCCTCCTGACGCCTGAGCCGCCATGACGGAGCAATGCTGTCCTCAACCAGCTGACGGTCCGTGAAGGAAATACGTTCAGCGTGACGTGACTGTACAATGATTGGACCACTACCACAGACACTAACAAGTCATCAGTGACCCTAGGGCGTATATGTTTTGATAAGATGAGCTCAGCACTTACTGCATTGTCATGTAAGCTCGGGCCATGGCGCACTGTTGATGACTGGTCGTTTTACAGTTTGCTGGCCATGTACTGGTCAGCGATGAGCACACGGCTACCATGCAGGGTAACAGACATCAGGCTGAATCAGTCCTGGAGAAGCCAGCACTTCAGCTTCTCTGCATGATAAGTAAGGCACAAGGCCTATACAATGTTTGACTAAGGAACATATAGAAACACCATGCGAGTATTCCTTAAAAGTAGTGACTTGTACCCCATGTTCAGACCTGACAGATCATCTCCTGGCTGCTGATGGCCACTTACTCTGCTGGTGCAGGATTTTCATGTTGAAGGCCAGGAGGTGTTTTCTGTGTCCGCAAAGCTATTTCTGCATTTTTGAGTTCCTAAAAAATGAAAATGGAATAATTATAATATCATAATAAGTAGAAAAGAGAAGATGACGCAAAAGCTTAAAGGAGGTAGTCTTATCACATCATACTGATGACCTACCCATACGAGAGAGGTGGGGGTCTGACACTGAGGACCCAGTTGGTCAGCTGTAAACAGCTCTGGCGTAAACACATGAAGCTTCTATTCAATGTGTAGCAGCCGCTGCCAGGGACTGCAGAGCAGCTCATACACTTTTGGGCCTATTAAGTTTAGCTTTTAAAGTAGAGGGCAACCCCTTTAAAAAGACTTTCTGGCTTAATAACTTGCATAGAATACATTAGAAACGTTATAATATACTGTTTTGTTTCAACGTCTTACTATTTTCAAGATCTCTAATTAGGTCGCTGTCTCCGTTAAAAGCCTGAAAACCAATCCTGATCATGTTTAGTCGCTACAGGTACACAGCATTTTATATGGAAGCCCTGAAAACATCGAGGTTAGGCTCAGAGAAGGACATCAGTGTAAAAGTCTGCATGTATTCATTAAAAAGTATCACATAGGCAGTGAAAAATACAAATCCGGAACACAGCAGGTCTGACGTGAATGTGAACATGTGTGTATGAGGTTTGGAAGACGGGACCCACATGTGTTGCACTACAAATATGTTGCAGATTTTTGGAGTGAAATCCACAAAGAAAACCAAGTCAAATCTGTGGCCTTAAAGGGGTTGTCTCTGGGTGCATTGTTATGTCACGTGAGTGCTGCAGCCAATCAGAGGACACTAATGGGCTCCAGTGCTCACACCTTCCCCAGATGTCAGTTTCCTGTGAGGGAAGTGTGAGCGCTGTTGCCCGTTAGTGGCCCTTGATGATTACTGGGAGACCCGGCACGAAGATCGCTTGTACAGTGCCCCAGCGGGTGAGGAGTAGAAGGGTTTGTTTTTTATTTTTACTCAGGGGACTGCTGCATTTAAGAAGGGTTAGTCCTTTATTATAAAATGGGTTGATCCCCAGGAGAAGCCCTATCCATAGGTCCTAAGTAAAATATACAGGACGGCCCAACTTGGAGACAGGACGGAGAAGCGTTGAGCCGTCCTTCCACACAATTCATCTGACTGGGCACTATGCAGTAATAAACTACATCTGAGAGCGGGAATGAAGCAATACTGGTTCCCACCAGACTCTGCACAGTAAAATCCAGTTATATTTACGCAGCAAAGTGGCCAATACTGTCATTAATATAGTATCACATACCTGAGCGGTTTCAGTCTTCAGTTTGTCAATAGCCAGAGTGTTCCTCTGAAGGCCACTGGAGGCCACAGACAGGAGCTGCTTCAAGGCCTTGATCTCATCTTCTACCTTATCCATGGCTTTGGAGGACATGCGGCTGATCTCCTCCTGCACCTGCTTCTGCTCCTTCACAAACTTCCTGCAGGAGGACCAGCATACATCAGTACAATGGAAGTACAACCAAACCGCCTGATGAGGGCGCTGATCACAGAGTAACGTCGGCCGAACTGCCGACATCTAATATATACTGGGACGCCCCACTCCACCCTGATGTCAGGGGAGGAGGACTGAGCCATGTTGGATCTGCTCTTACAGGTAATAAGCCACCACTGTGAGAGGTGTCTGCAAACTGATTATTGCTCTCCTCCTATGGAGAATACACAGGAGCTCTGCAAGGTTGTGCATGTGTATAAGGGAAGGGGTATATATATGCAATCAGTAATAGGTCCTGTGTAGTGTTGAGTGAGTATGTTCTGTTCCGAGTACGCTCGGGCCGAGCTCCCAGTATTTACAGCTGCTCGGTGATATGGTTGAATCGCTCCCGTGTGCATGATTTGCAACTGTTTGACAGTTTTATTACATGTGAGGAATGTGTAAGAAATAGACAACCATATCACCGAGCAGCTGTAAATACTCGGAGCTCGGCCCGAGCATACTTGGCGAAAGGGTTAACAGAACATACTCGCTCAACACTAGTCCTGTGTAATACTTTGTGTCATCACAGGGTAAAGTGAAGAAGGTTAAAGAAAACACCACAAGACTAGAAGAAGCATGAAGTAATAAACAATGAGTCAGCTCCATGAAGAACCTAATATGAATACTAAAGGGATTCTATAGTATTGGTGACTTCACATCTGCAGGTACCTTCTGGGACTCGCGCACCGGCGGCAGCCCCGTGCGCGCGCGCGCACCTGTCCAATTCATTAGAATAGGACAACTGTTCAACATCAGCTGGCATCTGTGGACTTGGCATCATTGATAACTCTAAGCTTCCAAAATAGAAGTGAACAGTGCTGGAAAACCCCTTTAAAAGAATTTGTGATAACTTGTTGATCAGTGGTTGTGTCCGACCACTGGGACCCGCACCGATCAGAAGAACCAGAACGTTCATCCATGTTAGAATGAAGCCGCAGTGCAGGGGCTCGGCCACTACTCCATGCATTGCCTATGGGGCTGCTGAACTCCGTGCTCGGCTTTCTATGACAGCTCCCTAAACAATGGATGGAGCAGTGATCAGGCGTCCGGGACCTGCTGCAATATTTTGTAATGGAGATAAAAGTTCCCAATCTGCTAATCACAAGGGTCCTAGATATCAGCGCCCCCAGCAACTAGGTGATAACTTGTTTTTACTGGACAAACCCTTTAGGAAGGCTACATGGAGACTTTAACCGCTGCACCTGTGGTGCTACCAAAGTCCACTAGATGTCGCTGCAGCATCGCGGCTCCATACAAGTGAATGAGGCCGCATTGCCACCCCAAGGATACTGTGACCGCGTCAAGCAACCTGCAAGAAGTCCAACGTTGTAAAAAAAAAAAAAAAATGTGAACTTGCTTGTTGCCATACCCTTGGGGGTCGCAATGTGAACCTATTCACTTGTATTGCATTGCTATGTAGCAGGACCTATTGTACGTTGGTTGCGACCCACGTGTGACAGATTAAGAGGTCAAGTAGCCCCAACCTTAAGCGAAAAGCTGCCAAATAACAGCAAAGCACTGTGCTAAAGAGGCGTATGGTAACTATACAGATCCAAAAAGAGATCTGGTCTTCACTATACTTACTGAAAAGTTTCCACATCTTGACAAATTAACTGAGGTAGATTTTCATCCTTCAAAGCTTTACTGTCCCTTTAAGAAAACAAGCGTTCAGTATCTGACAGGCGTGCACAAAGAAAATGTGTATTCCATCTACATTCATGCATAATAAAAAGCAAAGATGACAAAACCTTAAAGCAACTTACTCTGGTCTGGCTCCTGCCTTGTCACCTAAGAGTGAGGACAATGACAGGTTAGTGAGCGAGCTGTATACATCACATTTATACTCCAACTCTCAAATTCTGTGCAGAACCTACATTTAAAGGGGTATTCCCATCTCCAAGATGCTATCCCAAAATGTAGTAAGTGTAATAATAATACCAGCAAATACCTCCAATTAGAAATGTAGTATAGTTCTTCTGATTCGCTATGTTGCTTTCCCCATGTAGACCACTGCAGTAGCTTAGGCATCCATGGTTACGACCACTAACAACTGTCACTATATGAGTGGTCGTAAACCATAGATACCTGAGCTTCTGCAATGGCCTAAATGGGGAAAGCGACATAGCGAATCAGAAGAACTATACTACATTTATAATTGGAAGTATTTGCTAATATTATTATTACACCTACTACATATTGGGATAGGATCTTGGAGATGGGAATACCCCTTAAACCCCTTCCCGCAACTGAAGCTAGCTGTACAGCCAGATAACAAGCAGTTTACTCCAATCCGGGGGGCAGTATCATCCCAGGGATGACGCAGGCACAGATAAGCTCCTGCTGGGGCACTAAAATGCTGCTGTCAATAGTGACAGAGGCATGTGAGGAATTTGACAGAGGGAGACTGCTCCCTCTGTCAGCCCATCTGTATCATCACTGAGATCGCATCCCATCATTGCTATGGCAACAAGGAAGCCTAACAATGACTTGTGTGTCTGCTGTATACCTCATCACAGATCCATCTCTGGAGGTGGGGTCTAATAGGCAGTCAGTCAGGCTAGGGCTGTGGAGTTGGAGTCAGAGTCGGTATAAAATGGACAGACTTCTAAAATATATCATAAATTGGGTACAGTAATGCAATGCAATTTGTAAGGAATATTTTTTCAGAAGAATTTGGGGAAGTTATGAAATGTCCTATAAATGTCTGTCCTATTCCTGATCTAAGGGTCTAGACTTTTAGCTGAGATGAATCTGTGCTACAGTAAATTTATCCCTGGGGGCGTATCTTTAGACTGCTCTGCATAATTACCCAGTAAGCCACACCCACTTGGGAGACCATAAAAGGGTAAGAATAAATAAAAAGACCCATATCTCTGGCACATTTATAAAATATACAAAAAAAAACAAGAAATGGATTATTCAGAGGAGCAGCGGGATTAAATAAGAGCAAAGACTGTCAAATTATGACCTAGTGACAGGTCTCCTTTAAAGAGAATCTATCAGTAGGATCAACCCTCCTAAGCCGTCTATAGGGGCATGTAGCTGAATAAAATGATACATCAGATCACGGATATCAAGGTCTTCTTACAGAGAGTTCAATATTTTTCTAATATGCAAATGAGCTGTTAAGATCTATGGGCCGGACATAGAGCTCTCTGTCTCCAGAGATTATTTTAAATTAAATTAAAGGGGGAGTTCCCAGTGTGAGACATGTAATGACTGACAGTCTGCTTTATATCAAACAGTGAGATCAGAACTAACAGTAAAGCAGAATTTAATTTTGCTTCATTACAAACACATTTGCAGCAGCAGTTGACCTTCTCACAAGCAGCCAGTGTGGAGGAGGGCAGTACAGCAGAGCTGACAGCACTGTATAAGGATGACTGCAAATGTGTTCGTAATGAGACAAAGGTCAGTTCTGCTGTACTGTGTTAGTTCTGATCTCACTGCAGAGCTGTGTGTGATAAGAGCAGACTGTCAGTCATTACATGTCTCACACTGGTAACTCCCTCTTACATGTAAAATAAGCTCTGCAGGCAGATTTTCAGGCCAATATTAACAGTGCTTAAAAAAAAAAACAACAAAATGTAGAATTGCCTTTCAAAACGTTTAATGAAGAATGATCACAGGCGCATCTACCGAAAAAAAACACCAACAATGAGAACTACAGCTTGTCAGGCAAAAAAAAAAAAAGCTCTCACAGAGCTTCACCGACAGAAGGATGTAAAAAGTATGTCTCTCAGAACATGGCGAGACAAAAACAAGTGATTTTTTTTTTTTCTAAAGTGTGAATTTATTGTACAAAAATAACAGACTGGTTTATCATTAAAGGGCTACACAATCATATTAATAGTTTTGGGGGGGGGGGGTAAAATTTTCTGACAAGTCCCCATTAAGGGACTTGAACCAGTGGCTGTCTGATCACTTGTTCTACATACTACATTACCACAATATGGCAGCATGTAGCAACCCATCAAGTCGCGAGGGAGGGTAGAGGATACAGCAGTATGTCCTATGTCAGGTAGGGGTATCTCATACATGCATGGTATATGCCATACATGTCTGATACATGCGGACCACACCAGTGGGACGCCGTATAGCGCTGCTGTGAATAGTAGGGTCGCCATCAATGCTTTGCCTTCTTTTCACTTCTACGAGAGTTCAAACATCTCACAGAAAAGAAAACCCTTTTGAAAAGTCTCGTATCCACATTATTATTCAACTCAAGCTCCAGGCGGTACATACTTTTTTTGTCTGAAGAACTACTGAAGTCTATTCCCCCAAGTCCTTCGTTGGTGGTCGTCTGTGCAGCAGGAGCAGCCAGGCCCAAAGTGTTCTGTCCCAGGCCTGCAAGCAAACAGAAAGGACGATTCCAGAATATCTACAAAAAGGTTTAAGACAAGCACAAAAATCTCTCCCTTCCCAGCTCATGATATCAGATTGGACAGAGATCCATGCTGTGCACGGCGGATCAAGGGCAAGAAACCCCAGCAAGTATTGTGCCAGGAGGGCCTATTACCTACTTTAGGTAACAAATAAAATAGATACAGTTAAAAAATAATAACAATAAATAATAGAATGCATAATCACCTACCGATGCCCTGTTTAGGACGACTGCTTGTATCAGGGCTTTTTCTGCTGGTGGGGACAGGAATGTGACCGCTGAAACCAGATGCTGGGCAACCGAAGAGTCAATGCTGCGGTCAGTGATTGGTTGCAGTGGTCACATATCCAAAAGGCCAAAACAGAATGTACAGAGACCAGCACTGAACAGTGCCAATCAATTTCTTTGTTTTTTTGGAAGAGGTAGTGCTGATTCTGAGTTAGGTAATCTTTATGGTCCACTGCTACGCACTATACGCTTCCGATGATTGTCATTAAAAACGCTAACAATCCTAAAGGGGAATTCCGATCTCGTGCGTTGTACGTTTATGGCATATCCATAGGAAAAGTCATGATGTATTGTAGATGTGAATCCCCCATCACACACGGCTGTCAGTGGAGAGGTGGTTGGAATTACCATAGAAATTAATGGGATCCTCTGCACTGGCAGAGCGCGCGTCAGGACCACTTTCTCAAAAGAAGATGAAGATCCCATCAAGGATACTGCAGAATAAATGCTGCGCCAGAAATGCACTAGATGGAAATCAGACATGCCTCATACAGACAAGCTGAGGCTAAGTTCACACTAATACAACGCGCTCTGCTGAGCTGTGTGTTAGGTTTCCTACTGGAATCCCCGAAAAACAGCATTCTGACAGAAAGCTCGACAGAGCCAGTCACTGGAATTAAGCAGATGGCGTCATTACGGCAATGTCTGGCCTCCATCCTGGCAGGGATCTGCAACGATGCGGTCTGACAAGACGAATACTACCAGGATGAAGGGGCTCTTGACCTAAAACATTGCATTTAATGAAGAATTACAAAAACTGATTTTTTTTTGCTGGACCTGGAATATTTAAATAAATCTACTTTTCTCTACATTTATGGATACATAGATGAGAGGTGGGCAGCTCACCTACAACGAGCGCCAGTACCCATATGCCACCAAGGAGTGGTGCTGCTTGAATGGGTAACACGTATGTCTACATCCATCCACGCGGAGTGACACTTACCTGACGCCATGACACTGGCATTCTGAAATGGTGATGCCGTCAGCCCGGGCAGGGTGCCCAGTGAAAGCCCAGTAGTAGTTGCAGTAGTAGCTGCAGCAGGCGTCGCTGTACCCAAATTCAAAGAAAAAACCGTACCTAATAGGAAAGAAAAAAGGAAATCAGAACATCACATCTGCTACCACAAAAAGTCTAATGTAGTTTACCAGGTTACTGGTATTACAGGTAAAATTAACACTAAATACTGGCCAATGAATTATACCAGGCTTACTTTTAGGAAAAACAAAAGCACAAAATACATATTAATCTAAGAAAAGAAAAAAAATAAATAAATTGCGACAATGTATTACTGAGCTACTGATCTGAAAATCTTTCAGCATTTGATCAAATGTTAATTTCTGCAATAGCAACTAAATTAAAGGTGTTTTCCCATATAAGCACATGACCACATTGCTGGGATATGCCAACAATCAGCAAGTGACAGCAAATCTAAGCATGTCTGCTGGGGCATTTAAGGGTCCTGCTGTAGGGATTGCTGGGGGTCCCATTGGTCACACCCCTTGAAAGCCATCATTCATACAGTGTTGCAAATAACCTTAAGAGCACATTCATATTACCAATGAAAAGACTGACTATCCCCGAAAATACATTTCATCAGTTGCAGTATTTTTACACACACATAAGTAAAGATCTATGTGCGTGAAGCAGGTCAGGGAGATGTAGCCGGTGGGACAGGCCTCTTGGACTAGTCATCCTGAGCGCATGGTCCCTCGCTGGCTCTCCAACGTATGTCTCCTCTGAAACACAGCAGCGTTTCAGAGTAAAACAGACGTCTGCATTAATGCAGTCAGGTTCTGAATTATGCTGCCCATGGTGGTTTCCTTTAAGGGGACTCTGTCAGGAAAAAAATGACAGTTCAAGCCAAGTAGAAGTGATTAGTGCACCCTTGGTGTGACCAAACATCTAAGTGCACCTTCTCATCTGCTTGTTTTCCTTTCATCTCCACACCCTTTTTCTTTGATTCACAGCTCTGGCTTTATAAAGCTAAAGGAGGGTGGAGATGGATGGAAAACAAGTAGGTGGGAAGGTGCACTGAACTGTTTGGCCATGACAAGGGTGCACCGAGCACCTGTGCTTGGTTTGTTTTTGTGCTGACAGAGTCCCTTTTAGTTAAAATCTCTAGTATTCTCGTACCTGATGAAATTATACAATAGGCAGAATTAGCATTTATCCTGCCCAGTTGCTTCTCTATTGCACATGCAAAATACAGACAGACTAGACATCAATCAAAGCCTTGTGGGAAAATGTAATGAGGGGAGGAACAAGAAACACGTCAAGTCGTCTTTACTATCTACCAGCTATAATTTACATAGTCATTTTAGGGGATTCAACTCTACAGCAAAATTCAATCTCCGGAAACTACAAAGGCCGATATCCTGCTCCTACCTGTTGCCGGGGTTGCTGAGAGGGAAAACCCCGTGGTTGAGGTAGTTGCTGCAGGTAGAGAGAACGGTGTAGCGGATCCTGCAGGTTTACCAAAATTTAAGCTAAAGCCGGTAGTCGCTGCAGAGGTTGTTGTTGGAGCTGGAATTAAAAGAACAAAGAAAAATGATATGCAACAAAGGTATATCATAAAACGTATAGATTATAGTAACTAAGGGGGTCCTCACAGTGGCAAGATGCCTGATCAGTGAGGGTCCCAGGGCTGGAGCAGGTCTTCACCAAAGGATCACAGTAACAAGGAGTTTGTATGAGGCTGCCATCGTCTGGCAAGCACTTTGTCCTCACTCTGTCCCACAGTAAGGTTTTTTTTTTATTGATTTTCCAAGGAAAGATATAGCTGAATTCTGTGCATGACAGGCGGAGACATAGAGCCACCCAATATACATTAAGGGCAGAAAAAGATTTTGGGTACTCACCGTAAAATCTCTTTTTCGGAGCCTTCAATGGGGGACACAGGAAACCATGGGAAAGGTGACCTTTCTCCGCTGTTTGATAGCTTCCATGAAACCCGAGGAGGTCCTCTGCTCGGCAGACACCGGGATCCCTACCTTTTACTCTCGATACCTGGTCCTGTTTGCTTCCAATGCTGCCACCATTTTGTCCAATATGCTCAAGTACAGATGAAGGGAGCAGGGAGATGGTCACCTTAGAGACTGGATCTCGGGGAGAGGAGCCAAGACTCTTTCCTTGGGGGGACAGACCCTGGCGCGAACGGTGAGAATTCAACACCTAGGAAAACACTGTATTGGGCCGGGATCAGGGACGACTTTGATCTGATGATCCAGCTGCGACAGGACCAGGTATCGAGAGTAAAAGGTAAGGATCCTGGTGTCTACTGAGCAGAAGACCTCCTCAGGTTCCATGGAAGCTATCAAAGAGTGGAGAGATTTCGCCTTTGCCATGGTTTCCTGTGTCCCCCAATGAAGCGATAGAGAAATGAAACTCAGTCTGCAAACCCCAGTCACTAATGATCATTAGAAGACTATATAAATGCTGGCACCTGTATTTGTCAATCCCAATGTGAATCCGGTGGCCGGTTTCGCTCCGAAGAGAGTTCCAGATAAACCGGTTGTAGATTGTGCAGTTGTTGTAGGAGCTGCAGTAGCCCCGAAACCAAAGGACGCACCAGTGTTACTGCAAGAAATAATAGGATTAGAAGACTGAAGTGATGATACAAGGAACGATAACAATTTACCCTCTACCAGGATCTAGTGAAGTATAAATCACTCACTCCTCCCTCAGCTTTCATAGTTAAGGTATATTAAATGGATTTCCTTTTGAAGACCACCCTGGTCCATGTATCCTATTACAGCATATGGACAGAATAGAGGGGGGTCCTCTGCTTGGTCCCTTCCAATATGAGCCAGAACGGATAGACGTTCTATATAAGTGGACTTTAGGACTTGCCCCTACTGGCGAGTGGCCGGAGTATAATTTGGACGAGGGCCATTTGCATAATCGATCCGATTGTCTCACATGAGACAATTATCGGATGCTATCCGCTAGTCTGAGCGAGCCCTTAGCCATAGTATTAAAGAGAACCTGTCACCAGGTCCAAAGCGGACGGCTTTTGCTCTTATTCTATTCCCATTGTCATCCTGAGTATTCAGCATTTGTTTCAAGGGGGTTTGGCTCACAAAATTCTCTGGAGGAATTGGGTCTCTGCATTATTACCCTGTGAGCCACATCCCAATGTAAAGACCATAAAAATTATCACAAAATAAAAAGACCCATATGTATGGAATTGCATCGTGGCTTTTAAACCTTTATGTAGTTTTTCGTTTTTGCACTTTCGCCATCTTTCAAGATCCAAACTTTTTTTTATTTTTCCGTTGACATATACACATCAGGGCTTGTTTTTTGGAGGGACAAGTTCATTCATTTTACCCTATAAATTTACTGAAACACAGGAAAAAAAAATCCAAGTGTGATGGAGTGGTGAAAAAACCCCGCAAATCTGCCGTTGTTTTTCGGGTTTTGTTTTCATGGTGTTCACTGTGCAGTAAAAATTATCTGGAAACCTGATTGTCCACGTCAGTCCGATTACAGCAATACCAAAACATGTATCGATTTTTTTCTTCTATTTAACGGATTAAAAAAAATAAAAATTGTTGGAGGAATTTGCGTTTCTATTTTTGGAGACTTGTAACATTTATATATTTCGGTTGATGGGGCTGAGTGAGGGCTTGTTCTTTGCACAGTGGACTTACATTTTTAGGGATACTAGTTTCATGTACATAAAATGCTTTGATTGCTTATTTTTGCCATTTTTTTATTTATTTATTTTTATTTTTAGGAAGATGCAGTGACCCACCACCCCTCCCCGCCCCCCGCCAAAAATGCAATTTTTATTGATTTACTTTTCTCTCTTACAGCATTTACCAATTGGGTGAATTAATTCCATATTTTAATAAACCAGACTTTCACAAAAGCGGCGATACCAAGTATATTTATTTTTTTCTTTACTTATTTTTAATGTGAGAAAATGGGGGCGACTTGAATTTTTACTTTTTTCTTTCTTTTTTTAAACCCCTTTAGAGGACTTGCTCCTGGGATCGTTTAATCACCTATGCTATGTACTGCAATACCAAGGTGAATATAGTGAAAATCCTGGTCTTCCTTTTATACAGGAACCGAGATCCAGCGCTGATACAATCCTGATTATTGCGCTTTTTTTTTTAAATTTCAAATTTCTCGCCAAAATGGCGGCGCGTTCCACCCTTGAAAGCAACCGGAAGTGACGACGCGGCTATTGAATGGACCAGCAAGCATCACTTCCTATGCACTCTCCATACGGCCGGCTATACACTGGAGGAGAGCGTTGCACGCAGGAAGAGGGGGAGACATTGCAACTGGCTGGGGAGCTACGGGAGGCCCCCAGCTAATATCTTCTGACCATCCAGCATTACATGAGCGCTGGAGGATGGTGCGGTCCCGCCGGGAGGCAGGAGCAGAAGACATGGAAGGAAGGCACAGGGCGATCGATCCACAGATGCCAGGCTGAAGGGTACTGATTTTTGGGGAAGCTGATTGCGGCCACAGCTCCACCAGAAGGAAACCTCTTCATCCCTTAGGGACAGGAAAAACACTGAGGATAGAGGAAGAGGGGGGCTATTTAACCTCTTGTTTCCTGTCCCTAATTAGGATGGAGAGGCAACCTCCTGTTGGTGCTGTCGTGGAGGGGATTACAGAAAACTACAATGAGAAAATAAAAAAATTGCCTCATGCAAATCCAGCCATATGTAAATCAGGCTGGAAGTGCACTGGGGACATGTCAATGCATTTAGGCAGTTTTCCATGTGCATTGCCACGCCCCCAGTGCACTTCCAGCCTGATTTGCATATGACTTCTATGTGTGCTATATTTCTCATGACTGGCACACTGAATCTCTACACAAAAGACATCATTATAACTGGGGGACAAGCGCCTATGCAGCCGTACCGTTACCTCCATCGGTAAACATGCACTGACAGGTTTCCTTTAAAAGAATACGCCACACAGTACTTTTACCTGGTCTCAGTGAGAACATTCTGATTTCTCTGGTTGGAGCTGCACTTATGACACAATTTCAACAAATTCATCATTTTCAGATGGTGTCTTATTTACGCACTAAAGCATTGGGACTTGTGATCAAAGACTGGGAACTACAGACTGTGACTACACAATGAAAGCTGTGACATCACGAGTTCTAACTAGTGTTGAGCATTCCGATACTGAAATATCGGGTATCGGCCGATATTCGCGGTATCGGAATTCCGATACCGGAATCGGAAGTTCCCATAATGCAATGAGCCAGTTTCATTTTATTCAGCCAATGAGGATCCTAAGAAGTGTGGGCACATCCTGTTAGGCATGTAGGCATCTTAACTAATGGCATGGCTGTGATTGGCTGCTGAAATGATGTCATGATGCACTATAAAATCCGCCGCCGCCATTTTGAGCTCACTCTGCTGTGAATTCAGTTAGGGAGAGGACGCTGTTGTTCTGAGGGACAGTTTTAGCTACCTATTTGGTCTATTCTGCTTTACCCAGGCTACTTAATAAATCGCTGTGCCTTGCAGCACTAGTGCACAGTTCTCTGTACTGTTCACCGCTGTCTGCAAGGTCTGGTGTGTGAGTGCAGCTCACCCTGTAGTGTGTGCTTCAGCCAAGTCTGGTTGTAGTGCACTCAGTGTGTGTCACTGCCTCATACATTGTCCTTTTTTGCCAATTCATAATTTTTCCTGATATCTCCTATTAGTGTGGTGGTTCCATCCGTATTCAGCTAAATTGGTTCCAAACACACTATATAGGAGTAGTTAGAGGAGCCTTTCTGCAGCATTGGGCCCTGCAGCCCCAGCCAGATTAGTATTAGCCTATTTTTTGCAGCCTCATCTGTTGCATTGTAGGTTACCTTCCTACATTGTAATAGCTACAAAAAGTTTGTGATACTATCGGTATTACATCTTTGGGCACATCCAGTGTCTTTTTGTGACAAAAAAAACTAAATAAAGTTCACCAAACACTCCACTTTACAGTTGTGTAGGCCACATTAGCTCATATTAAAGTCTAGTCCACACTTTATAAAATTAGTGTTTCTTATACCTGTTAGCAGCTGTTCAGGAATAAGCACACTAAGCCCTTAGTACTTTTCTGCCTATCTTTATCAGTCTACCAAGATGAAGAAGGCAGGGAGTAAGGCATGTGGTCGTGGGCGTGGAGTTTCTGCAGGGAGAGGACGTGAGGATTCTGTGCCTGCAGGGAGAGGACGTGGGGATTCTGCTGCGGGCACCAGTGACTCAGCATCCCCCAGTTTTACCAGGGAACAGTCCTTTATGCGCAGCTTTGTAGGAGCTAGCCGTACCCCACTGCTGCGGGAGGACCAAACTGAAGCCGTTGTCGGATGGATGGCAGCTAACGCATCGACTTCAATTAGTTCCAGATCCTCTCAGGTCCTGAGCACTGAAGAGCACCCATCTGTCTCTTCACCACCTGCCAAATTGCCCAGGCAGTCAGAGTGCCCTGGACAGGAGCCATCTCTACTTCTGTTCTCTGAATCTCTTGGCTTGGAAAGAGGGGGCCAGCCAAGCAGAATTTGAGAATTTGAAGAAGAGGTAGTATGCAGTGATGCACAACCGTTTTGTCTCTCTGAATCTGAAGAGGCGGGTGGGCCAGTGCCTATGGTCAGCAGCACACCTCAGTACGCATCTGATGATGAGACTCAGGTGCCACTTTTTGGTGCGTATTGTGCTGTCGAGACTACCCAGGAGAAGCAGTTGTTTGTAGAGGGTGGTGTAGATGATGAGGTCCTTGACCCATCATGGCGCGAGGGACAGGAAGGTGGTGGGAGCAGCTCTGAGGAAGAGATTCCCCAAACGGCCCAAAAAGGAGGGAGAGGGAGGGGGCAGACTTGGTTGCCTGTAGCCTCCACTTCGGCACCCATTAGGAGCATGGCTCTTCCAAAACCCAAAGAGGGCGCTCCCAAGACTTGCGGTGCCTGGTCCTTTTTTGACACAGTTGCAGATGACATTTGCTTTGTCAAATGCAAGCTGTGTAATCAGAAGGTGAAAAGAGGGAAAAGTGTCAGTAACCTCAATACCACAAATATGTGGAAACATGTGCGCACCAAGTACACGGTGGAGTTACAAAGACACAATGAAGACCTAGGCCAACCTACAGAGCCACCTACCACCTCTTCAGCTTGTGTTGTAGCCTCTTCCTCCAGCTCACACACAGCTGGTTCGGCTTCCTCACAGGATCGCCATGGAAGAATCTCTGGCACTGTTGTACAGAGACACAGTGTAATTCCACCCACAGCACCACTTTCCCAGTCATCCTCACACTCCCAGGCCAGTCTACAGCCATCGTTAGCACAGGCATGGGAGAAAAGGCGCCCATACTCGGCAAACCACCCCCGAGCACAGGCTCTGAATGCTGGCATTGCAAAACTACTGGCCCTTGAAATGCTATCATTCAGGCTGGTGGAGACTGACACCTTCCGTAACTTTATGGCATTGGCAGTCCCACAATACAACGTGCCCAGCCGCTTTTATTTCAGCAGGCAAGCCGTCCCTGCCCTGCAACAGCATGTGGAGGGAAAAATTAAACATGAGCTACAAAACGCCGTCAGTAGCAAGGTCCACCTGACCACCGATACGTGGACCAGTAAGCATGGACAGGGACGATACCTTTCCCTCACTGCCCATTGGGTAAATGTTGTGGAGCCGGGTACAGATCTTGAGAGTGGCGCTGTACGTGTTCTGCCAACTCCAAGGATTGCAGGAATCCAGTCTGTACACATTGACTCCTCCTCATACTCCAGTTCCTCTGAATCAGCGCAGCAGGAGCCGTCACGGTCTACCTCCACATCGACCCGTGAACGGGTTACCTGTTATGATGACCGATATGAGCACAGCCGTGGCCAAACGTCAACAGGCCGTATTAAAATTAAATTTCTTTGGGGAATCGAAGCCACACAGCGCAGGAGCTCTGGAATGCCATCAAGCAGCAGAGCGACGTGTGGTTTGTGCCAGCGAATCTCCACCAGGCATGGTAGTGTGTGACAATGGCCGAAATCTTGTGGCAGCTCTGGGCCTAGGCAACCTCACTCACATCCCATGTCTGGCACATGTGCTCAACTTGGTCGTGCAGAGTTTTTTGAGGGACTATCCGGATCTTGATGCACTGCTGCACAAGGTCCGCATACACTGCTCCAAATTATTATGCAAATAATATTTTCTCAGATTTTCCCAAATTACCTATATGAATTGCAGTCATTGTAATTTTTCAGTCAAATAACTATTAGAGTACAATTGAAAGGTTTTTGTACAAACTGCCTATGATAACAGTATATTTTTTAAAAAATAAACTCAAACTGCACTCAAAATGCATGTTCCAAATTATTATGCACAGCAGAGTTTTCAACCTTTTCATTTTAACCACTTCGCACCAGAGCCTGTTTTTGCCTTCGTGACCGGGCCAATTTTTTTCAATTCTGACCACTGTCACTTTATGAAGCAATTACTCTGGAACGCTTCAATGGATTCACCTGATTCTGAGAATGTTTTTTCGTGACATTTTGTACTTCATGGTAGTGGTAAAATTTCTTCGATATCACTTGCGTTTATTTGTGAAAAAATCGGAAATTTGGCGAAAATTTTGAAAATTTCACAATTTTCAAACTTTGAATTTTCATGCCCTTAAATCAGAGAGATATGTCACACAAAATAGTTAATAAATTACATTTCCCACATATCTACTTTACATCAGCACAATTTTGGAACCATTTTTTTTTTGTTAGGGAGCTATAAGGGTTAAAAGTTGACCAGCGATTTCTCATTATTCCAACAAAATTTACAAAAACATTTTTTTAGGGACCACATCATATTTGAAGTCACTTTGAGGGGTCTTTATGACAGAAAATACCCAAAAGTGACACAGTTCTAAAAACTACACCCCTCAAGGTGCTCAAAACCACATTCAAGAACTTTATTAACCCTTCAGGTGCTTCACAAGAATTTTTGGAATGTGGAAGAAAAAAATTAACATTTAACTATTTTCACAAAAATGTTACTTTAGACCCAATTTTTTTTATTTTCACAGGGGTAACAGGAAAAAATGGACCCCATTGTGCAATTTCTCTTGAGCGCGCTGATACCCCATATGTGAGGGAAAACCACTGTTTGGGCGCACGGCAGGGTTCGGAAGGGAAGGAGCGCCATTTGACTTTTTGAATGTAAAATTTGTCTGAATAATTAGCAGACGCCATGTTGCGTTTGGAGAGCCCCTGATGTGCCTAAACAGTGGAAACCCCCCACAAGTGACACCATTTTGGAAACTAGACCCCTTAGGGAACTTATCTAGATGTGTGGTGAGCACCTTGAACCCCAAGGTGCTTCACAGAAGTTTATAATATTGAGCCATAAAAATAAAATTTTCACATTTTTCCCACAAAAAATGTTTTTCATTTCCTAATTTTGCATTATCATAAGGGTAATAGGAAAAATTGCACCATGAAATTTGTTGTTCAATTTCTCCTGAGTACGCCGATACCCCATATGTGGGGGAAAACCACTGCTTTGGTGTACGGCAGGGTTCGGAAGAGAAAGGAGCGTTATGTTGGCTGGGATAGGCAGCAGACACCATGTCACATTTGAAGAGTCGCTGACGTGCCGAAACAGCAGAAACCCCCACAAGTGACCCCATTTTGTAAACTACACCTCTCAAGGAATTCATCTAGGGAAGTAGTGAGTATTTTTTAATTTTTAAATTTATACCATTGGGCAGTGAAATAAGCATAATTATATTTTTACCACAAAAAAATGTTTTACCCTCAGATTTTATATTTTCACACAGGACAATGGGTAAAAATGGTGCCGAAATGTGTCACACAATTTCTTCTAAAAGTGGCAATACCCCATATGTGGCTCAGCCATACGGCGAGATCTGGGGGGGACGGAGTGCTATTTGACAATTGGAGAACAAATTATTGTAGAATAGGCATTTGGATTTGGGAGCACAAAATTTTCTGAATTTCTTTTGGGGGGAAAGGGCCATTTTGCTTTTCCAGAGCCTTTCTGCTACCAGTAACTTGGAAGTCCCTTATATTTTTAACAGATGACGGACCTGAGTGGGGACTAGCTTTTTTTGAGGACTGAGTTGAAGTTTTTATTGGGAACATTTTATGTAACATTTATCCGGCGTTCTAGGCTGAGCACTTACATCGGGGTTTCCATCTAAATTTCCAAGTGATGTAATTCAGATGAAACCCCTGCGGGATCCATTCACTATAATGAGGCAGCAGAGTTACTCTGGACTCCGTCTGGCCTCTGTTTAGCGGTGTCCTTTTTTTCAGAAGTGCACAAAACTGTAGCCAACCGCACTTTTATGCACGCCTAAAACAAATGACACCGTGGGATCACAGGCCAGATGGCATCCACAGTGGCCTATATCTGCCTCATTACAGGGAATCTTCCGTCATGGGTTCTGGCTGAATCACGTATTTCAGAGATTTACACGGAAACTCTGGTGTAAGTGCTCAGCGCAGAGCGCAGGATAAATGTGGGCAGAGCCTTACTGCGATCTTTGGGAGACATAATAAACAAATCAGTAGCAGGTGAAGAATTGGTTTTATTTATTTTTTTACGCCGTTCCTAGTGTGATATAACTGATTAGATTACTTTATTCTTCGGGTCGGTGCAATTACAGAGATACCAGATTTATATCGGGTTTTTATGACTGACAGCTGTCACACACTAAGACGCTTTTTTTTTTGCAAAATCTAGTTTTTGCATCACCATATTTTGAGAGCTATAATTTTTCCATATTTCGGCCGATAGAGTCATGTGACGGCTTGTTTTTTTGCGGGACGAGTTGACATTTTTATTGGAACCATTTTTGGGTACGTGACATTTTTTGATCACTTTCTATTCCGTTTTTTGGAAGGTAAAATTAACAAAAACCAACAATTCAGGAATTGTTTTTTGAGGTTTTTTTTTATGCCGTTCTGCGTGTGGTAAAAGTGATCAGGCAGCATTATTCTTCGGGTCAGTACGTTTACAGCGATACTACACTTACTGTATATTTTTTATGTTTTGGCGCTTTTACACAATAAAACAATTTTATAGAAAAATATTTTTTTTGCATTGCTTTATTCTGAGCGCTATAACTTTTTTATTTTTTGGCTGATGGAGCTGTATGGCGGCTTGTTTTTTGCGGAAGAAGATGACGTTTTCAGCGGTACCATTTTTATTTCCATTTTGCTTTTTGATCGCATTTTTTTCCACTTTTTGTTTGGCGATATGAGGAAAAAGCATAGTTTTTTGCTCCGTTTTTTATTTATTTTTATTACGGTGTGCACAGAAGGAGTTAATTAGTGTGACAGTTTTATAGCTCGGGTTGTTTCGGACGCGGCAATACCAAATATGTGTACTTTTTTTTATTTTTGCATAAATATATGGATTTATCGGTTTAATATTTTATTTATTTATTTTTAGTTATTTTGTTTTTTTTTTTTTTTAACAGTTTCAAAACATTTTTTTTAACTTTTTTTTACATTTTTTACTTAGTCCCTGTATGGGACATTAATTTTTATTTTTCTGATCCCTGATCTCATGTAATGTAATAGACATGTATTATATTATATGAGATCTTCACTGACTGTTTCACAGTCTCCTGCCTGGCATCAGCTTGCAGGCTGAAGCCAGGCAGGAAGGACACCATATATGGCAGAGCTGGAGGCGGTCATGTGACCTCCAGCTGCCATAGCAACGCCAAGTCCTGAAAGGAATCAAGGGGTCGTCGGAGAGGTAAGTGGACGACCCCCTCTCCTACTGCTGTCTTCTATATGCCGCGATCACTATAGATCGCGGCATATAGAAGACAGCAAAGGGTTAACATCACTGGGACCTGATCTAATCAGGTATTCTGTCCTCGTGAAAAACAATTGAAGCAGAAACCATCCAAAACCTGACAAATTCAATGGACGAGAGAGTTCAGAAGCTCCTTTGGAACAAGCGGTCCTATGTGCAAATGTAACATCACCTAGAATAAAGTTTTGAGTTCAGTTTGTAATAACCTGCTAATGCTTATAATTTCAAAAATTACCATTTTTTTGTTCTTTATTAAAATGAAAAGGTTGAAAACTCTGCTGTGCATAATAATTTGAAACATGCATTTTGAGTGGTTTGAGTTTTTTATTTTTTTTTAAATATACTGTTATCATAGGCAGTTTGTACAAAAACCTTTCAATTGTACTCTAATCCCCCTTATCTGCCTGCTTGAAAAAACATTGCAAGCACTAAGGGAGGAGGTTTTGGAAGAGGTGGAGGATGAGGAGTCACAAATGCCATCTGCTTCTGTACAGTCTGCGCAACGTGGTTCCTCACAAAGGCCTAGGCAGGGGACACTTTGTCAGGAGGATGAGGAGGAGTCAATGGAGGAGGAAGACATCTGTCCAGAGGAGGGAGGTACACAATGCTCTAGTAGTCAGTATCTAGAGCGAGGGTGGGGTGATGCAGAGATCACGCCTCAAGCAGGGGACAGCGTTTTTTGGCCAGTTGGCAGTCTGCAGCACATGGTTGATTTCATGCTGCAGTGCCTGAGAAACGACAAGCGCAACGTCCACATTCTCAACACTGCTGATTATTGGGTGTCCACCCTCCTAGATCCTCGCTACCGGGACAACTTACAAAGCCTCATAACACCGTTGAACCGGGAGAGTAAAATGTGGGAGTACCAAGACGCACTGGAGAATTCCATCATGTTCTCCATTCCAACCGAGAGCAGTGCTGCTAGTGCTTTACAAGGCAGCTCAGTGCGTCGAGGCAGTGGAGGAAGCTCTGCACAAAGAGGGAGCAGAAGCAGCGCCTCAGCACAAGGCAAGACCATTATGGCCCAAATGTGGCAAAGTTTTGTGTCCCCCGCCGCCACAAATGTCTACACCATCACAGACGGCTCCAGTCAGCAGGAGGCAACGTTTCCGTCAGATCGTGACAGACTACATGTCTTGCCCTCTCAGTGTACTCCCAGAAGGCTCTTCCCCCTTCAAGTTTTGGGTCTCTAAGCTGGATACATGGCCAGAGCTTAGCCAGTATGCATTGGAGGTGCTGGCTTGCCCTGCTGCTAGTGTATTATCGGAACGCATCTTTAGTGCCGCAGGTGGTGTGCTAACAGACCGTCGCATGCGCCTATCCTCCGATAACGGTGACCGGCTTACTTTTCTGAAAATTAACAAGGCCTGGATCTCGCATTAATTTTCCAATCCTCTTCCAGAATAAATAATTGGTTGCCAACAGTATCCAGGTCTCCTGTTGTGTTCATGTTTCTACCACCTGAACTGTAATCCCTGAGCTCCAACACCGCCAGTTGCTGCTCAGAAGTGCCATCTGCACAGTCAACACTTGCTCCAGTGTTATTGGGGTTCAGTAACGTCAGAGGATCCCCTGCTGTGTGTCCGGCAATTTCTCCTGCTCTGTCCACATTCACACTACTACAGATTTTAAAGTTGCTCCAATTAGGCCTCTGGCTCCTCTGTTTTCAGTATTTACCCTGAGCTCCAACACCGCCAGTTGCTGCTCAGAAGTGCCATCTGCACAGTCAACACTTGCTCCAGTGTTATTGGGGTTCAGTAACGTCAGAGGATCCCCTGCTGTGTGTCCGGCAAATTCTCCTGCTCTGTCCACATCCACTCTACTACTAATTTAAAACTTGCTCCAATTACACCTCTGGCCCCTCTCTGTTTTCAGTATTATACCTGAGCTCCAACACCGCCAGTTGCAGCTCAGAAGTGCCGTCTGCACAGTCAACGCTTGGTCCAGTGTTATTGGGGTTCAGTAACGTCAGCTGTTCCCCTGCTGTGTGTCCGGCAATTTCTCCTGCTCTGTCCACATTCACACTACTACAGATTTTAAAGTTGCTCCAATTAGGCCTCTGGCTCCTCTGTTTTCAGTATTTACCCTGAGGTCCAACACCGCCAGTTGCTGCTCAGAAGTGCCACCTGCACAGTCAACACTTGCTGCCGTGTTATTGGGGTTCAGTAAAGTCAGCTGATCCCCAGCAGTGTCTCCGGCAAATTCTCCTGCTCTGTCCACATCCACTGTACTACAGATTTAAAACTTGCTCCAATTACACCTCTGGCTCCACTCTTTTTTTCAGTATTTACCCTGGGTTACAGCCCCACCAGCTGTTTCCCGGCAGTGTCTTTGGCACGGGTACCCCCTCCTGCCCAGCCTGGTTCCAGCACGCCAGCTGTTTCCAGGTAGTGTCAAAGTCACTTTGCCTCCAATACGTTGTCCTGTCGTGTTGCGGTCGGGTTAGCCGACTCTATGGTGCCTGCAGTTTAGGTGACTCCTATGTGGGCTGCGGGATCTGGCAATGAAGGCTGGTTCCTTAGTGCCAATAGGACAAGCATCCCCTGTAGGTCTGTGGGTTTCGGTAACTCCGGCCGGCTCGCGGCCTTGCAACTTTTTTTTTTCATGGGTACCTTCTGCTAACCATCCGGGTTCCAGTACCGTCAGCTGGTTCTCGGCAGTGCCTTTGGCTTAGGTGCCTCCTTCTTGGTATCCAAGTTCCACCAACGTCTGCTGGTCCTTGGTAGTGCTTTCTGGCACAGGTACCTCCTGCTTAGTAACCGAGTTCCAGTACCGTCAGCTGGTCCTCGGTAGTTCCATTGGATTGGCTCTTGTACCTTCTGCTACCCATCCGGGTTCCAGTACAGTCAGCTGGCTCTCGGCAGTGCCTTTGGCTTAGGTGCCTCCTTCTCGGTATCCAAGTTCCACCAACGTCTGCTGGTCCTTGGTAGTGCTTTCTGGCACAGGTACCTCCTGCTTAGTAACCGGGTTCCAGTACCATCAGTTGGTCCTCGGTAGTTCCATTGGCTCTAGTGCCTTCTGCTACCCATTCGGGTTCCAGGACCGTCAGCTGGTTCTCGGCAGTTCCTCAGCCTTCTTGTACCTTCTGCTACATTTCCAAGTTCAAGCTTTTTGAAATGGTTCTTGGTAATCACTCTGGATCTCCCTAACGACGACCCTGAAGACCACCCCGAAGAAGACGAGGACCCCGAAGACGAGGACCCCGAAGACCACCCCGAAGAAGATGACCAAGAGGACAAAGAACAAGAAGACAACCACCAAGATACAGAAGAACAAGAGACAGAAAACCAAGAAGCAGAAGAACAAGAAGCTGCAGAACAAAAAGCGGAAGAACATTAAGCATAAGACTAAAAATCAGAGCAAAAGATATTATCTAAATTATAAGCAGAAGAAGACTAAGCAGTGTATGGGGGTGAGTCCGTTCCTCCTCGTGGTGCCCCTGGAAAAGACCTGCTGCTGCAGGCTAAACTGAACGCGGACAAATCCTGTTGTAAATCTTTTGTGACGGGCAGAACGAAAGGTGTAATCTTCAAACTTTTATAGATAACTACAGGAATGCCTGTCACAAATAAGAATATGATGAAGAAGAAGAATATGAAGATGAAGAAGTAGAATATGAAGAAGAATAATAGTTGAATAAGAAGAATATGAAGAATGTAAAAAAAAAAGAATAATACGAAGAAGGTGAAGAAGAAGAAGATGAAGAAGGTGAAGAAGAAGAAGTTGATGAAAAAGATGCTGATGCTGAGGATGATGAAGGAGAAAGTGTGGGAGAAGTAAAAAAGAAGGTGAAGAGCATGGAAGTAGTGAAACATAAATATCTGACAAAATATAAAAATACTTAACATAGTCAATATTTCCGTAACTCAGAACGTCTTAAAAAAAAAAATATGAATTCCTGCTATTCCATTTGATTGGGCTAAACCTCTATGCCTTTATTGTCTCCCCCACCTCCCCCCAATACATTCTACATTATTCTTAGTTGTTTTCCTTCATGTAGAATTAACCTACAAGGAAAGAAAGGGTTTATTTTCATTCCGATATTTGTGTCCCATTGACTTGCATTGGTTTCCGGTATCGGAATCGGCGATATCCGATATTTTTGGGGTATCGGTCCGATACAATCCAATCCGATATTTCTCGATATCGGAAGGTATCGCTCAACAATAGTTCTAACATAATACACATAAAGGATAATAACACTACCCCTTCTATAAAAACAACTCATCCTGCAAAAAACAAGCCCCATAAGCGTTATGAATCCAGTCATTGTGTTCTGTACTAGGACGGACGGACGCCCGAGACTGATCTGTCACGTGACGAAGATCATTGACTTATAATAGGGTCCAGGCTTAAAGGGGTATTCCCATCTCCAAGATCATATCCCAATATGTAGTAGGTGTAATAATAATAATAATAATTTAAGCAAATACCTCCAATTAGAAATGTAGTATAGTATTTTTGATTCGCTATGCCTCTTACCTCATGTGCACAAGTCCGCATTCGCTATCTCTCTTTCCTCATGTGCAGGCATCACAGGACCTTAGGTATCCATGGTTACGTCCACTGATAAAGTCACAGTTAGCTAGTTGCTAGTGGTCGTAACCATGGATACCTAAGGTCCTGTGACGCCTGCACATGAGGTAAGAGAGATAGCGAATCAAAAATACTATACTACATTTCTAATTGGAGGTATTTGCTTAAATTATTATTATTACACCTATTACATATTGGGATAGGATCTTGGAGATGGGAATACCCCTTTAATCTACAATGGAGCCTTCAATGCAGATATGAATCTTGCTTTACACGGCTCTGCCTATAGAAAAAAATAAAGTTTTGGCTCTCACATCATGTTGACAAAAATGTTTTATTGTCTGCACTTTTCTTGAGAAAAAAAAAAAAAAAGTATAAAAATGTTAATGCTGTCATGTTATAGTCATACAAAATAAAGCTAACAAGCTGTTTGTACAGCAAGGTACAGCCTTGCCTCACTCACTCCCTAATACTGTATTTTTTAGACCATAAGATGATGCACTTTTTAGCAAGAAATAAATCTTGCTAAAAAGCATGTGTGTATTATAGATAGGAGGCAGCTTTCTATGATCTAGGATTACACTGCCAGTGTCATTCCCAATCATTGAAAGATTCTGCTTTTCTCTTCCTGCCCTACACTGATCTATCTCATGGGCACAAAGCAGAATAGAAAGCCAGCAGGAGCTGCACATTCTGACTAGCTGAAGGACCTATCAAGTCTTGTGATCAGACACATGCCTGGAAGAAACTTCAAAATGCGGTAATGTATAATGTGTGTTGATGTAGCTAAGGTGAGTGTGTTGTAGCTGAGCTGTGTGTGTTTTGATGATGAAGCTGAATTGTGTGTGCTGATGTAGCTGAGTGCGCGTGTACTGTACATGCCAGTTCGCGTGTGGACTTTCCCCATAGATTAACATCTATGAGGAAAGTCAGCATGTAAAAAAAAAAAAAAAAAAAATTGAGGCCGCTCATTTGCATAATGAGGGGGGAAAACCGAATAGCTGTTCAGTAGAGTCAGGGCCGCAGCGTCTCCTTATCGTGGGCACATACCCTGAGAGACAGACTCTAAAAATAAAAAACAGAAAATCACATTGTATGATTTTTACATAATTAATTAGCATTTTATTGCATTAAATAAGTATTTGACCATCTACCAACCAGCAAGAACTCTGGCTCTAACAGACCTGTTAGTTTTTCTTTACGAAGCCCTCCTACTCTGCACTCATTACATGTATTAATTGCATCTGTTTGAACTCGTTTCCTGTATAATAGACAGCTGTCCACACACTCAATCACACTCCAACCTCTCCACCATGGCCAAGACCAAGGAGCTGTCTAAGGACACCAGGGACACAATTGTAGACCTGCACAAGGCTGGGATGGGCTACAAGACAACAGGCAAGCAGCTAGGTGAGATGGCAACAACTGTTGGCACAATTCTTAGAAAATGGAAGAAACACAAGATGACTTTCTTGGTCTGGGGCTCCATGCAAGATCTCGCCTCGTGGGGTAAGGATGATTCTGAGCAGGGCTGTGGAGTCAGTAAGCCAAACCTATGACTCCTCAATTTTCATGACTCCAACTCCACGACTCCCTCATACATGGCTCATGTCTAAGTGATAAATTTACTGCAGCACAGATTCATCTCAGCTAAAAGTCTAGACCCTTAGATCAGGGATAGGACAGACATTTATAGGACATTTCATAACTTTCCCAAATTCTTATGAAAAAATATTCCCTACAAACTGCATTGAACTACTGTACCCAATTTATTATATATTTTAGGAGTTGGTCCATTTTATACCGACTCCAAAAAAATGGACTCCGACTCCACAACCCTGCTGTGGAGTCGGTATGAAATGGTCCAAATAAATAAGATAATTAAAAAGCAATTAAATTGTATATACTCCAAATTATATCAATAAAAACTACTGCTCATATCAGAAAGAACAAGCACTCAAACATCCCAAAATATGGAAGAAGAGACAAGAATTATGGATCTCACAGTTAAAATGAGATAAACACGAAGCCAACACTGAACTATCTATATATATATAATCGTCTTATCCCGTCTGTCTGTCTCTCTGTCTGTCTAGGAAATCCTGAGTCGCTGATTGGTCCGGCAGCGGCCAATCAGCGACGCGGGATTTCAGAAAAAAGATGGCGGCCGTTAGCGGCTTATCTGCGGGACGGAGCTCAGCGGCGATGCAGCCGGGAGATGACCGGCGCGAGGCGCTCATCTCCCGGCCGCTAGCAGCAGAAGGACCCCGACCGCCGGCGACGCTGACCTCCTTGCAGCTAGGGTGTCAAGGGAGGACCGGGGAACGGCGCTGCGGGTCGGGATACTTCTGCTGCGAGCGCCCGCTCATCTCCCGGTTTCTTGCAGCGGAAGTAGCCGCACAGGCAGCGGCGCTCCCTGGTTCTCACCAATACGATTCCGCTCCCCGGTCCTCACCAATACGATTCGCTGATTGGTCGCGGTCTCCGCCCACGACCAATCAGTGATCTTGGCGCAAAAGTTAAACACCGCTGTGCTGATTGGTCGCGGCCGCTGCCCGCAACCAATCACCGATTTGGGAGCCACATTTAAATAGCGGCCGCGACCAATCACCGATCTTGGCGCCACATTTAAACACTGCTGTGCTGATCGGCCAGCGACCGCGACCAATCAGCAGTATTGGCGCCAAATTTAAACCCCGCTCTGCTGATTAGTCGCAACCACCAGCCGTGACCAATCAGCGATATTGGCGCCAAATTTAAACACCGCTTTGCTGATTGGTCGCGGTTACCGGTTGCGACCAATCAGCATTATTGGCGCCAAATTTAAACCCCGCTCTGCTGATTAGTCGCGACCGCCGGCCGTGACCAATCTGCAATATAGGCGGCAAATTTTAACACCGCTTTGCTGATTGGTCACGGTTGCCGGCCTCTACCAATCAGCGATTTTGGCGCCAAATTTAAACACAACTCTGCTGATTGCGCCCGGTCGGCCGCATACATATTCTAGAATACCCGATGCGTTAGAATCGGGCCACCATCTAGTAAACTATATATACTGTATTGCTGCAATTATAGTGACAGGCAGAATAAAGTTGGTTTTACCACACAGTAACACTATAAAAACCATAACCCAAAAAGCTGTTTTTTTGTTTTTTTTTTGTACGTTGTTAGGCCACACTGTACACTCCCCCTAAAAGAATTCAGGTGTGGTTATCCAGCCTTAAAGGGGTTTTTCCATCCACACTTTTTTTTTCCAACCCTACCAGCTTGCTGTAGATGAAAAAAAATATATATAAAATCCGCATTATCCCCTGCTCCACCGGCTCCTACAATCTTTGTCGACAGGCTGCAGCAGAGATGTCACCTCTACAGCACATGTGACTTTTGCAGCCAATCCCTGATGGAGACCGCATACTCAGCAATTGGCTTCAGTGGTCACATGTGCTTTAGGCTCAATTCAATCAGAAGTGATTTTATCATATGCAAAAAAATGGTCTGAGTGTCCAAGTTTGGTCTGTTTTTACAGGCAGAGTTTCATCAGTTTTTCTCGGATAAAAAAAAAAAGAAAAAAAGATGAACGTTTCTAAACCTACTCATATCAAACAGTCCGTGAAAAATGTACAGCACACGGAGGGCATGTGATTTATTTCATGGACTTGCATTGACGATTTTGATCAAAGAATTGGACATGTCTTCATGATTTTGTGCGGACCTCTTGGTCAGTAAAAAGACATGGACATATGATCAGCTCCATAGACTATAATAAGTACAAGTTCTATCCGTGAGAAAAACTGATGAGTGAACAAACCATTCGTCATGACATCAGCACTGCAACCAAATATTGGAGCAATAGCAGCAGCGCTGAACTTCGCTTTATCTACAGCAAGCCAATGGTGTTAAAGCGCTAGTCCACAACTGGACAATCCCTTCTTAAAAGGAACCAGTCACCTGATTCAGGCTGCTCGTGGTTGGGCAGCATGAATCAGAGCTGCACAAATCCAACCAGGTATATTTTACTCTGAACCACTCTTGCATTTCAGTGATAATCTAGTTAGAGGATCCGGCCAAGGACCACAGTCAGATTTATTTACTTATTTTACTCACTAATATAGCTCCTTTAATTCCACAGTGCTTTACATCATCACTGTCCCCATTTGGGATCACAATCTACATTCCCTATCAGTCTATGGAGTGTGGGAGGGAACTGGAGAACCGGGAGGAAACCCAAACAAACACAGGGAGAACATACAGACTACTTGCAGATGTTGTCCTTGGGATTTGAACCCAGGACCCCAGCGCTGCAAAGAAACAGTGCTAACCACTGAGCCACCGTGCTGCCCTAATCCGGCTTCTACAAAAGCGGCGGCGCCAAAGGGGCACGTCCCGGCGACGCAAAAATGCTGGGAGAAGCTGGCCGTGGGCAGAACAAGCACCATTAGTCACATCTCTGACTATGGTCCCCAATCGGATCCTCTAACTAGATCTTCTCTGAAATACTGAAGCGTTTCAGATGAAAATATACGCAATACACGCTGCCTGCGGTGTGGGTGATATCAATCAGGTGGCAGGTTCCATTTAAAGGCTATAAAGAGCCTCAGTGGCCACGTGAGAAAACGTCACGACTGCTGGGTGACCGCTTGGACATCGCAGGAGCAGCGCTGGCCGGGGAGCAGAGTGTGTGCTGGATTGTTTTTTTTTTTTTACCTGGGGCACGCAAACCTTTAAGAAGGGGGTGAACAGCAGGGAGTGACCTTGTTACAAAATTATAGGTGTAAAACCCCTTTTAAAAAGTGTTTTTGGGCTAGATCCGTCCTGCACCCGTGCCCAGCTTAGGGGGTAAGTGTATGATGGTGGGGACCCCGCACCCACCCTGAGTGCCCAGGGTAACCCTGAGCGTTCCAGCTATAAAGAACATGTATCAGTTCTGTGCACAATATTTAGGACCTACAAGCAACACTGGGGGTTGCTATGCGCAACGCAGCCCTACGGCACTGTAATAAGCAACTGTCCACAGAAATGAAGAGCTGGTCTCCATGGTAACAGGGGGGAAACTACAGGGAACGGAAACAATGAAGACACTAGTAGACGCCATTAGTCCAGAGCGCAGGCTGCAGCAGGGAAGACGGGCTCATGTCATGTGGCTCCCCTCACCTCGCAGCTGGCGTTCCTCCAAAGGAAAATGGCGCAGCCGTCGCAGTTGCCGGATTTAACGTGGTGGTTGAGGCGCCCGCCGCCCCAAAACTGAACCCGCCAGACATTTCTGTATCAGAGACGTCTTCCTGCTGCGCACAACTCACACCGGAAACAAAGAGAAAAGAACGGCTTCGGAGCCTGGCAGACAGGCGCCTAGAGGTGACGTCACGGCACAGCGCTGGGGGTTACTTGCCAGGACTCTGACGTCATTCGGTAAGCGACACCTTGGCTGCCTTTTGCCGCGCATTGTCCAGTGTGTGGTGTGCGCGGAGTGATGACGTCACTGACAGGGCAGCTGAGCGCTCGCAGCCTTCGGGAGGCTGGATGGTGATACTCAGCCCCTTCTCTGCGGCTTCTCTCTTATCTCCTTAGTGACTCAATGTCTTTTGCGGGACAGTTCCCAAAACGGAGTTGTTCTCTTAGCAGATGTATTTTCTTCATGACTGATGCACATTCCTCCCCAAAGGAATAGATTTTGATATCGCAAAAAAGAAAAAAACCTACCACGAGTTTAATGCTTTATTCAGTGACTCATATCTTTTTGTACACTAGCTGTACCCGGTTGCTGTGGCTCAGTCTCGTTAAATGAAAAACTTAGAAAAGAGAGAGCGCACGTTTCTAAATGTGTAATTTCACAATGCTTGTGGGTAGACCTTATTTTTTGTTGTTCCATTGTCTGTATAGTTCGCGTGTGTTGCTTTTACATCCAACAGCTGGTCTATAAAAACATCCATGAATTCGAATGCAACGTTCATTTTTATTTATATAGATTATATATAAATAAAAATGTCAATGTTCGTGTGTTCAAAATCTTAAATTTGAAATTATTACACAGTCAGGTGTCAAAATGGAGCGGAGCCGGTCATGTCAGGGATTGCTAGTTATTTAATTCCCTAGAACATAGGGATTGTGACAGGAGGGGGCTCAGTGATGAAAGCAGGCGGCAGAGGAGGGGGTGATCTGCTTGACATGTCCCAGGCCGGTACCGGCCAGATCACAGCGCCGGTAACTCAGTGGGATTTGCACTCTCTCGCTATCCACCCACTGCTGCGAGGGTAGGGCCCAGCTGCTCCTCTCCGTGCAGCCTCCCTCTCTCCTTCCCTCCCCCACTTGTTGCGCAGTCAGAAATAAGACTCACCTGCTGGAGAAGAAGAGGCCGCAGCAGCAGCAGCACCGGAGAGCAGAGGCGGCTGCCTCTCAGGCAGTGGTGGTGATGAGCAGTAGCGTCTTTCGGGCTCAAACAGACGGTCTCGTCGTTCCCCTTCCCCCCCCAACCCCCACGGGGGACACGAAAGGAGCAAAGCACAGGCAGCGGCTGGGGCAAATGAAGGAGAGGGAAAAGTGGTTAATGAATGAGATGTCACTAAGGGGGGAGAATGCCGGGCGGCAGGGGAGAGTCAGCCTGGAACTGAGCTCGTAGCAACCCCCTCTCGCTGTTGCTTTTACGTCCAACAGCTGGTGTATAAAAACATAGTAGGTATATAAAAACATGCGTGTGAAGAACTTTCGTAGATTTAAGATTTTGAACAAACATTTTTTATACATAGATAGAAGAAAGGCTAAAAACAGCCATAACCGGAGCACTCAGAGGCCCCAGTGCAAGAACAACATAAGGGCCCTTTCCAGTCCAGTAGGTCCTCATAATGCACCATTCAACATGTTTTGGAGGTGATAGTGGCCCCCAACCCTCTTGGGCCCCTGGTTGCACCAATGATGCGTCCACCCCTGGACAGAGGCTACAATTGATATAAAAATTTAACAAAATGACCAATTGTGACCTGTACTCTGCTCCATACTGCCTGAAAGGACCTGTCAGCGGGGGCGTAACTGCGGTTGCAGAGGTCGTGAGTGGGCCGGTGACTGAGGGGCCAGCCGATGCCAGGAAATACGCCAGCTGGATGTGCGTTCTCGGACGCACTTTCAGCTGAAGTGTATTGTGGTGTAGAGACCCTTCGGATCCATGCGCGGCAATACACGCTGCTGGCCAATCAGAGGCCAGTAGCTGATGTCGGCGTGCACTTGACTGGGGGCGCATGGCAGTGATGTCATGCGTTCCCGTCGCTTGCATGCTGAAGTCATCTGCCAGCTAAAGAACATCGGCAGCATGGTGACATATATGCCAGGATGAGGGATATATATACCAAGATGGGGCCAAGGATAAGGGACATATATACCAGGATGGGGGATAAACAGGCGCTTCTCACTAAATTAGAATATCATCAAAAAGTTAATTTATTTCAGTCCTTCAATACAAAAAGTGAAACTCATATATTATATAGAGTCATTACAAACCAGATTGATCTATTTCAAGCGTTTATTTCTGTTAATGTTGATGATTATGGCTTTCAGCAAATGAAAACACAAAAGTCATTATCTCAATATATTATAATAATTAACAAAAAACACCTGCAAAGGCTTCCTAAGCGTTTAAAAAGGTCCATTAGTCTGTTTCAGTAGGCTTCACAATCATGGGGAAGATGGCTGACTTGACAGATGTCCAGAAGGCAGTCGTTGACACACTCCACAAGGTCCCAGAGTTCCAATTTTCATTTGGAAATCATTGTCCCAGAGTCTGGAGGAAGAGTGGAAAGGCCACAATACAAGCTGCTTGAGGTCTAGTGTGAAGTTTCCACATTCAGTGATGGTTTGGGGAGCCATGTCATCTGCTGGTGTAGGTCCACTGTGTTTTATCAAGACCAAAGTCAGCACAGCAGTCTACCAGGAATTTTTAGAGCACTTCATGCTTCCCTCTGCTGACAAGCCTTTTGGAGATGGAAATTTCATTCTCCAGCAGGACTTGGCACCTGTCCACACTGCCAAAAGTACCAATATCTGGTTTAAAAACAACAGTATCACTGTGCTTGATTGGCCAGAAAACTCGCCTGACCTTAACCCCATAGAGAATCTATTATAGAGAATCTATGGGGTATTGTCAAGAGGAAAATGAAAGACACCAGACCCAACAATGCAGACGAGCTGAAGGCTGCTATCAAAGCAACCTGGGCTTCCATAACACCTCAGTTGTGCCACAGGCTGATCGCCTCCATGCCACGCCGCATTGATGCAGTAGTTGATGCGAAAGGAGCCCCGACCAAGTATTGAGTGCATTTACTGAACATACATTTCAGTAGGCCAACATTTTGGATTTTAAAAACATTTTTCAAGCTGTTGTTATAAAGTATTCTAATTTACTGAGATAATGACGTTTGTGTTTTCATTGGCTGTAAGCCATAATCATCAACATTAACAGAAATAAACACTTGAAATAGATCACTCTGTTTGTAATGACTCTATATAATATACGAGTTTCACTTTTTGTATTGAAGAACTGAAATTAACTTTTTGATGATATTCTAATTTAATGAGAAGCACCTGTATATCCCAGGATGAGGCCCAGGATAAGGGACATATGTTGTGAGCCCTTGCGGGCAGGGTCCTCGCTCCTCCTGAACCAGTCAACGACGTTCAAAATTTACTGTAATTGTTTGTGTTATGTATATCCATTTCACAGGTAAAGCGCCTTGGAATAAATGGCACTATAATAATAATATATACCAGGATTTGGAACATACATACTCTACCAGCATACTATACCAGTACGGGGGATCTACAGTTGTTCCTATCTTCAAAATGGGAAGAAGGTGGACCCAGGGAACTATAGGCCGGTGAGTCTGACTTCTATACCAGGAAAGATCTTTGAACAAATTATTAAACAACATGTATGCAAGTACCTGGATAAGAATGAAGTAATTAACCAGAATCAGCATGGGTTTGTAAATAACAAGTCATGTCAGACTAACTTAATTTCCTTCTGTGACAGAATCACTGACTGGGTGGATCAGGGAAATGCTGTAGATATAGTATATCTTGACTTCAGCAAAGCATTTGACAAAGTATCTCACACCATCCTTATTGAAAAAATTACCAAGTATGGAATGGACAAGGCAACTGTTAGGTGGATTCATAACTGGCTTAGTGATCGGACTCTAAGAGTGGTCGTAAATGGCTTCACATCCAGTTGGATGAATGTCTCAAGTGGGGTACCATAGGGCTCTGTCCTGGGACCTGTATTGTTCAACATCTTTATCAATGATTTAGATGAAGGAATTGAGGGTAAACTGATTAAATTTGCTGATGACACAAAGCTAGGAGGGATAGCTAATACTAGAGAAGAGAGAGAGAGAGGATTCAAAAAGACCTAAATAAACTGGAGCAGTGGGTACTAACTAACAGAATGATTTTTAACAGGGAAAAATGCAAAGTACTACATCTGGGCTATAAAAATGAAAAAAGCATATACAGAATGGGAGGAATAGAGCTAAGCAACAGCACATGTGAAAAAGACTTAGGTATACTAATAGATCATAGACTAAACATGAGTCAACAGTGTGATGCAGCAGCAAAAAAGGCAAATACAATTCTGGGATGTATTAACAGAAGCATACAGTCTAGATCACGTGAAGTCATTATCGCACTTTACTCCTCTTTGGTCAGACCTCATCTGGAATACTGTGTCCAGTTTTGGGCACCACATTTTAAAAAAGACATTGACAAACTGGAGCAAGTTCAGAGAAGAGCGACCAGAATGGTGACTGGTCTGCAAACCATGTCCTATGAGGAACGGTTACAGCATTTGGGAATGTTTAGCTTGCAAAAAAGAAGACTGAGAGGAGACTTAATAGCTGTCTACAAATATCTCAAGGGCTGTCACATTGTAGAAGGATCATCTTTATTCTCATTTGCACAAGGAAAGACTAGAAGCAATGGGATGAAACTGAATGGGAGGAGACAGATTAGATATTAGAAAAAACTTTTTGACAGGGTGATCAATGAGTGGAACAGGCTGCCACGAGAGGTGGTGAGTTCTCCTTCAATGGATGTCTTCATACAGAGGCTGGACAGACATCTGTCTGAGATGATTTAATGAATCCTGCTTTGAGCAGGGGGTTGGACCAGATGACCCAGGAGGTCCCCACCAACTCTACCATTCTATGATTCTATGAAATGCCAGAATAATGCTCTGTGTGTGTCGGTCATGCAGATGCTGTGCTCTTCATAGCAGTGTTTAAAAGAATTGATGGGGTAGAATAGAAGAAAACCCAGTAATTTCATATTAGCTTTAAATGTTAAAGGAGTTGTTTAGTCATAGTTTTTGCCACCTAATCTGAGAGCAGCATAATGTAGAGTCCCTCATTCCAGTGATGTGTCACTTACTGGGCTGTTTGCTGCAGTTTTGCTAAAAATTACAGTTTTAAATATTTTATAAGCAGAAGATTATCCCTAGAGGACTAGTAAACCTGCTGCCAGATAGTCCTCCATATTTATGAGCTCTGTATAACCCTACCCCCACCACTGATTGCCAGCTTTCTGCCTATGCACAGTGTTCACAGAAAGCTGCCAATCAGTGGTCTGGGCAGAGTTATACACAGCTCAGCATTCAGAGAACTGCTAGATCTGCAGCAAATAAAACAGATTTATCAAAACTGCACCAAGCAGCCCAGTAAGTCACACATCGCTGGAATCAGGGTCTCTGCCCTATCATTCTGCTCTCAGATAGGGTTGCAAAAACCTGGTGATAAATTCCCTTTAAATACCATATTCCCCATCGTAAAATATAAAAATACCCTATATTCATCTCCCGCGTTCATCTGAAGGAATTGAGAACGCAGCAGTTCAATACCAGCCGCTGATTGGCTGCAGGTCTAACATGGAATAACAATGGCACACGAGCATTGGGAGACCATGCTGCGATATCACTGGAACAGCCAGTGCAAGAGGGGATTTTAGAAGTAGTGGATATCCCCTTAAAGCAATTCACTGGGCCGCGTAAATAAGGTGCTAACCATTATGTCCATGCAAAATCTAGTTTTATTTATTTTGTACAGTAAATACTTTTTAATATGCTATTTCTGCCACCATATTCTAAGAGACGTGACTTTATATATTTCCATCGAGTTGAATTGAGATGTGGGAAATGTAAAGACCGACACCATGAACCCTGTGTTCATCAGACCATTCCTGAACAATTTTTGTAGATTGGCAAGGGGCATTATCTTCTGGAACGCGGACACTGCCATTAGGGAATATTTCTGCCATGAAGGAGTTACTTGGTCTGTACAATGTTTTGGTAGGTGATATGTGTCACATCCACATGATGTCAGGACTAGTGTTGAGCATTCCGATACTGAAATATCGGGTATCGGCCGATATTCGCGGTATCGGAATTCCGATACTTAATTCCGATACTTTTGCAATATCGTATACCGGAATCGGAAGTTCCCATAATGCAATGAGACATTTTCATTTTATTCAGCCAATGAGGATCCTAAGAAGTGTGGGCACATCCTGTTAGGCATGTAGGCATCTTAACTAATGGCATGGCTGTGATTGGCTGCTGAAATGATGTCATGATGCACTATAAAAGCCACCGCCGCCATTTTGAGCTCACTCTGCTGTGAATTCAGTTAGGGAGAGGACGCTGTTGTTCTGAGGGACAGTTTTAGCTACCTATTTGCTCTATACTGCTTTACCCAAGCTACTTTCTAAATCACTGTGCCTTGCAGTGCTAGTGCACAGTTCCCTGTGCTGTTCACCGCTGTCTGCAAGGTCTGTGTGTGTGAGTGCAGCTCACCCTGTAGTGTGTGCTTCAGCCAAGTCTGGTTGTAGTGCACTCAGTGTGTGTCACTGCCTCATACATTGTCCTTTTTTGCCAATTCATAATTTTTCCTGATATCTCCTATTAGTGTGGTGGTTCCATCCGTATTCAGCTAAATTGGTTCCAAACACACTATATAGGAGTAGATAGAGAAATTTTTTTGGTCTTGCAGCGCTAGTGCACAGTGCTGTGCATCTGTACTGTTCACCGCTGTCTGCAAGGTCTGGTGTGTGAGTGCAGCTCACCCTGTAGTGTGTGCTTCAACCCCGTCTGGTTGTAGTGCACTCAGTGTGTGTCACTGCCTCATACATTGTCCTTTATTGCTAATTCATAATTTTTCCTGATATCTCCTATTAGTGTGGTGGTTCCATCCGTATTCAGCTAAATTGATTCCAAACACACCATATAGGAGTAGATAGAGGAGCCTTTCTGCAGCATTGGGCCCTGCAGCCCCAGCCAGATTAGTATTAGCCTATTTTTTGCAGCCTCATCTATTGCATTGTAGGTTACCTTCCTACATTGTAATAGCTACAAAAAGTTTGTGATACTATCGTTATTACATCTTTAGGCACATCCAGTGTCTTTTTGTGACAAAAAAAAACCTAAATAAAGTTCACCAAACACTCCACTTTACAGTTGTGTAGGCCACATTAGCTCATATTAAAGTCTAGTCCACACTTTATAAAATTAGTGTTTCTTATACCTGTTAGCAGCTGTTCAGGAATAAGCACACTAAGCCCTTAGTACTTTTCTGCCTATCTTTATCAGTCTACCAAGATGAAGAAGGCAGGGAGTAAGGCATGTGGTCGTGGGCGTGGGCGTGGAGTTTCTGCAGGGAGAGGACGTGAGGATTCTGTGCCTGCAGGGAGAGGACGTGGGGATTCTGTGCCTGATGCGGGCACCAGTGACTCAGCATCCCCCAGTTTTACCAGGGAACAGTCCTTTATGCGCAGCTTTGTAGGAGCTAGCTGTACCCCACTGCTGCGCGAGGACCAAATTGAAGCCGTTGTCGGATGGATGGCAGCTAACGCATCGACTACAATTAGTTCCAGATCCTCTCAGGTCCTGAGCACTGAAGAGCACCCATCTGTCTCTTCACCACCTGCCAAATTGCCCAGGCAGTCAGAGAGCCCTGGACAGGAGCCATCTCTACTTCTGTTCTCTGAATCTCTTGGCTTGGAAAGAGGGGGCCAGCCAAGCAGAATTCGAGAATTTGAAGAAGAGGTAGTATGCAGTGATGCGCAACCGTTTTGTCTCTCTGAATCTGAAGAGGCGGGTGGGCCAGTGCCTATGGTCAGCAGCACACCTCAGTACGCATCTGATGATGAGACTCAGGTGCCACTTTCTGGTGCATACTGTGCTGTCGAGACTACCCAGGAGAAGCAGTTGTTTGAAGAGGGTGGTGTAGATGATGAGGTCCTTGACCCATCATGGCGTGAGGGACAGGAAGGTGGTGGGAGCAGCTCTGAGGAAGAGATTCCCCGAACGGCCCAAAAAGGAGGGAGAGGGAGGGGGCAGACTTGGTTGCCTGTAGCCTCCACTTCGGCACCCATTAGGAGCATGGCTCTTCCAAAATCCAAAGCGGGCGCTCCCAAGACTTGCAGTGCCTGGTCCTTTTTTGACACAGTTGCAGATGACATTTGCTTTGTCAAATGCAAGCTGTGTAATCAGAAGGTGAAAAGAGGGAAAAGTGTCAGCAACCTCAATACCACAAATATGTGGAAACATGTGCGGACCAAGCACGTGGTGGAGTTACACAAACACACTGAAGACCTAGGCCAACCTACAGCGCCACCTACCACCTCTTCAGCTCGTGTTGTAGCCTCTTCCTCCAGCTCACACACAGCTGGTTCGGCTTCCTCACAGGATCGCCATGGAAGAATCTCTGGCACTGTTGTACAGAGACACAGTGTAATTCCACCCACAGCACCACTTTCCCAGTCATCCTCACACTCCCAGGCCAGTCTGCAGCCATCGTTAGCACAGGCATGGGAGAAAAGGCGCCCATACTCGGCAAACCACCCCCGAGCACAGGCTCTGAATGCTGGCATTGCTAAACTACTGGCCCTTGATATGCTATCATTCAGGCTGGTGGAGACTGACACATTCCGTAACTTTATGGCATTGGCAGTCCCACAATACAACGTGCCCAGCCGCTTTTATTTCAGCAGGCAAGCCGTCCCTGCCCTGCAACATCATGTGGAGGGAAAAATTAAACATGCGCTACAAAACGCCGTCAGTAGCAAGGTCCACCTGACCACTGATGCGTGGACCAGTAAGCATGGACAGGGACGATACCTTTCCCTCACTGCCCATTGGGTAAATGTTGTGGAGCCGGGTACAGATCTTGAGAGTGGCGCTGTACGTGTTCTGCCAACTCCAAGGATTGCAGGAATCCAGTCTGTACACATTGACTCCTCCTCATACTCCAGTTCCTCTGAATCAGCGCTGCAGGAGCCGTCACGGTCTACCTCCACATCGACCCGTGAACGGTTACCTGTTATGATGACCGATATGAGCACAGCCGTGGCCAAATGTCAACAGGCCGTATTAAAATTAATTTCTTTGGGGAATCGAAGCCACACAGCGCAGGAGCTCTGGAATGCCATCAAGCAGCAGAGTGACGTGTGGTTTGTGCCAGCGAATCTCCAGCCAGGCATGGTAGTGTGTGACAATGGCCGAAATCTGGTGGCAGCTCTGGGCCTAGGCAACCTCACTCACATCCCATGTCTGGCACATGTGCTCAACTTGGTCGTGCAGAGTTTTTTGAGGGACTATCCGGATCTTGATGCACTGCTTCACAAGGTCCGCATAGAGTGCGCTCACTTGCGGCGTTCCAGCAATGCAAGATCACGCATTGCAGCTCTGCAGCGCCGATTACGTCTTCCGGAACATCGCATCATATGTGACCTACCCACCAGGTGGAATTCAACGTTACATATGTTGGAGAGGTTGTGTGAGCAGCAGGCAGCAGTAATGGAGTACCAGCTGCAGCAGGCGCAAACAAGTCGCAGTGCGCGCCGTTCACACTTCACCACCACTGAGTGGGCCTCTATGAAGGACATTTGCCACGTTTTGCGTGCCTTCGATTATTCCACGCGGATGGCGAGTGCAGATGATGCACTAGTCAGCATGACTATCCCCCTTATCTGCCTGCTTGAAAAAACACTGCAAGCACTAAGGGACGAAGTTTTGGAAGAGGTGGAGGATGAGGAGTCACAAATGCCATCTGCTTCTCTACAGTCTGCGCAATGTGGTTCCTCACAAAGGCCTAGGCAGGGGACACTTTGTGAGGAGGATGAGGAGGAGTCAATGGATGAGGAAGACATCTGTCCAGAGGAGGGAGGTACACAATGCTCTAGTAGTCAGTATCTAGAGCGAGGGTGGGGTGATGCAGAGCAGGCAGAGATCACGCCTCAAGCAGGGGACAGCGTTTCTTGGCCAGTTGGCAGTCTGCAGCACATGGTTGATTTCATGCTGCAGTGCCTGAGAAACGACCGCCGCATCGCCCACATTCTCAACACGGCTGATTATTGGGTGTCCACCCTCCTAGATCCTCGCTACCGGGACAACTTACAAAGCCTCATAACACCGTTGAACCGGGAGCGTAAAATGCGGGAGTACCAAGACGCACTGGTGCATTCCATCATGTTCTCCATTCCAACAGAGAGCAGTGCTGCTAGTGCTTTACAAAGCAGCTCAGTGCGTCGAGGCAGTGGAGGAAGCTCTGCACAAAGAGGGAGCAGAAGCAGCGCCTCAGCACAAGGCAAGACCAGTATGGCCGAAATGTGGCAAAGTTTTGTGTCCCCGCCGCCACAAATGTCTACACCATCACAGACGGCTCCAGTCAGCAGGAGGCAACGTTTCCGTCAGATGGTGACAGACTACATGTCTTGCCCTCTTAGTGTACTCCCAGACGGCTCTTCTCCCTTCAAGTTTTGGGTCTGTAAGCTGGATACATGGCCAGAGCTTAGTCAGTATGCACTGGAGGTGCTAGCTTGCCCTGCTGCTAGTGTATTATCGGAACGCGTCTTTAGTGCCGCAGGTGGTGTACTAACAGACCGTCGCATGCGACTATCCTCCGATAACGTTGACCGGCTTACTTTTCTCAAAATGAACAAGGCCTGGATCTCTCATGAATTTGCCAGTCCTCTTCCAGAATAAATAATTGGTTGGCAACAGTATCCAGGTCTCCTGTTCTGTTCATGTTTCTACCACCTGAACTGTAATCCCTGAGTTCCAACACCGCCAGTTGGCGCTCGGAAGTGCCGTCTGCACAGTCAACACTTGCTACCATGTTATTGGGGTTCAGTAACGTCAGCTGTTCCCCTGCTGTGCGGACGGCAATTTCTCCTGCTCTGTCAACATTCTCACTGCTACAGATTTTAAAGTTGCTCCAATTACACCTCTGGCTCCTCTGTTTTCAGTATTATCCCTGAGCTCCAACACCGCCAGTTGGCGCTCGGAAGTGCCGTCTGCACAGTCAACACTTGCTACCATGTTATTGGGGTTCAGTAACGTCAGCTGTTCCCCTGCTGTGCGGACGGCAATTTCTCCTGCTCTGTCCACATTCTCACTGCTACAGATTTTAAAGTTGCTCCAATTACACCTCTGGCTCCTCTGTTTTCAGTATTATCCCTGAGCTCCAACACCGCCAGTTGGCGCTCGGAAGTGCCGTCTGCACAGTCAACACTTGCTACCATGTTATTGGGGTTCAGTAACGTCAGCTGTTCCCCTGCTGTGCGGACGGCAATTTCTCCTGCTCTGTCCACATTCTCACTACTACAGATTTTAAAGTTGCTCCAATTACACCTCTGGCTCCTCTGTTTTCAGTATTATCCCTGAGCTCCAACACCGCCAGTTGGCGCTCGGAAGTGCCGTCTGCACAGTCAACACTTGCTACCATGTTATTGGGGTTCAGTAACGTCAGCTGTTCCCCTGCTGTGCGGACGGCAATTTCTCCTGCTCTGTCCACATTCTCACTACTACAGATTTTAAAGTTGCTCCAATTACACCTCTGGCTCCTCTGTTTTCAGTATTATCCCTGAGCTCCAACACCGCCAGTTGGCGCTCGGAAGTGCCGTCTGCACAGTCAACACTTGCTACCATGTTATTGGGGTTCAGTAACGTCAGCTGTTCCCCTGCTGTGCGGACGGCAATTTCTCCTGCTCTGTCCACATTCTCACTACTACAGATTTTAAAGTTGCTCCAATTACACCTCTGGCTCCTCTGTTTTCAGTATTATCCCTGAGCTCCAACACCGCCAGTTGGCGCTCGGAAGTGCCGTCTGCACAGTCAACACTTGCTACCATGTTATTGGGGTTCAGTAACGTCAGCTGTTCCCCTGCTGTGTTCACGGCAATTTCTCCTGCTCTGTCCATATTCACTGTGCTACTTATTTAAAACTTGCTCCAATTACACCTCTGGCTCCTCTCTATTTTTATTCTTATCCCTGGGCTCCAGCACCGCCAGTTGGCGCTCGGAAGTGCTGTCTGCACAGTCAACACTTGCTGCCGTGTTATTGGGGTTCGGTAACGTCAGCTGTTCCCCTGCTGTACGGACGGCAATATCTCCTGCTTTGTCCACATCCACTGTACTACACATTTTAAAGTTGCTCCAATTACACCTCTGGCTCCTCTGTTTTCATTCTTATCCCTGGGCTCCAGCACCGCCAGTTGGCGCTCGGAAGTGCCGTCTGCACAGTCAACACTTGCTGCAGTGTTATTGGGGTTCAGTAACGTCAGCTGTTCCCCTGCTGTGCGGACGGCAATTTCTCCTGCTCTGCCCACATCCACTGTACTACGGATTTAAAACCTCCTCCAAATACACCACTGGCTCCTCTGTTTTTAGTATTTACCCTGGGCTCCAGCACCGCCAGCTGGTTCTCGGCAGTTCCATTGGCTCTTGTACCTTCTGCTACCCATCCGGGTTCCAGTACCGTCAGCTGGTCCTCGGTAGTTCCATTTGCTCTTGTATCTTCTGCTACCCATCCGGGTTCCAGTACCGTCAGCTGGTTCTCGGCAGTGTCTTTGGCACGGGTACTCCCTCCTGCCCAGCCTGGTTCCAGCACGCCAGCTGTTTCCGGGTAGTGTCAACGTCACTTTGCCTCCAATGCGTTGTCCTGTCGTGTTGCGGTCGGGTTAGCCGACTCTATGGTGCCTGCAGTTTAGGTGACTCCTATGTGGGCTGCGGGATCTGGCAATGAAGGCTGGTTCCATAGTGCCAATAGGACAAGCACCCCCTGTAGGACTGTGGGTTTTGGTAACTGCGGCCGGCTCGCGGCCTTGAACTTTTTTTTACATGGGTACCTTCTGCTACCCATCCGGGTTCCAGTACCGTCAGCTGGTTCTCGGCAGTGCCTTTGGATTAGGTGCCTCCTTCTCGGTATCCAAGTTCCACCAACGTCTGCTGGTCCTTGGTAGTGCTTTCTGGCACAGGTACCTCCTGCTTAGTAACCGAGTTCCAGTAACATCAGCTGGTCCTCGGTAGTTCCATTGGCTCTTGTACCTTCTGCTACCCATCCGGGTTCCAGTACCGTCAGCTGGTCCTCGGTAGTTCCTCAGCTTTCTTGTACCTTCTGCTACATTTCCAAGTTCAAGCTTTTTGAAATGGTTCTTGGTAATCACTCTGGATCTCCCTGACGAGGACCCTGAAGACCAACCCTAAGAAGACGAGAACCCCGAAGACAATGACCCTGAAGACCACCCCGAAGAAGACGAGGACCCTGAAGACCACCCCGAAGAAGACGAGGACCCTGAAGACCACCCCGAAGAAGACGAGGACCCTGAAGACCACCCCGAAGAAGACGAGGACCCAGAAGACCAACCCGAAGAAGATGAGGACCCCGAAGACGAGGACCCCCGAAGACGACGACCCTGAAGAAGACCAAGAAGATGACCCTGAAGAAGTTGACCAAGAAGACAAAGAAGAGAAGACAAGCACCAAGATACAGAAGAACAAGAGACAGAAAACCAAGAAGCAGAAATACAAGAAGCTGCAGAACAAAAAGCGGAAGAACATTAAGCATAAGACTAAAAATCAGAGCAAAAGATAATATCTAAATTATAAGCAGAAGATGACTAAGCAGTGTATGGGGGTGAGTCCGTTCCTCCTCGTGGTGCCCCTGGAAAAGACCTGCTGCTGCAGGCCAAACTGAACGCGGACAAATCCTGTTGTAAATCTTTTGTGACGGGCAGAACGAAAGGTGTAATGTCCAACCTTTTATAGATAACAACTACAGGAATGCCTGTCACAAATAAGAATATGATGAAGAAGAAGAATATGAAGAAGATGAAGAAGTAGAATATGAAGAATGTAAAAAAAAGAATAATACGAAGAAGGTGAAGAAGAAGAAGGTGAAGAAGAAGTGGATGAAAAAGATGCTGAGGATGATGAAGGAGAAAGTGTGGGAGAAGTAAAAAAGAAGGTGAAGAGCATGGAAGTAGTGAAACATAAATATCTGACAAAATATAAAAATACTTAACATAGTTAATATTTCCGTAACTCAGAACATAATAAAAAAATAGTAATTCCTGCTATTCCATTTGACTGGGCTAAACCTCTATGCCTTTATTGTCTCCCCCACCTCCCCCAATACATTCTACATTATTCTTAGTTGTTTTCCTTCATGTAGAAATAACCTACAAGGAAAGAAAGGGTTTATTTTAATTCCGATATTTCTGTCCCATTGACTTGCATTGGTTTCCGGTATCGGAATCGGCGATATCCGATACTTTTTCGGTATCGGTCCGATCCAATCCGATCCGATATTTCCCGATATCGGAAGGTATCGCTCAACACTAGTCAGGACCCAAAGTTTTCCAACAGAACTTTGCCCAGATCACACCTTCTGTCTCCACCTGCTTCTCTTCTTCCCATAGTACATGTTTCCCCATTTGTGGATAATGGCTCTCACTGTGGTCCACTGGACTCCCAAAGCTTTAGAGATGGCTTTATAACCTTTTCCAGACTGATAGATCTCAATTACTTTGTTTCTCATTTGTTCCTGAATTTCTTTAGATCGCAGCATGATGTCTAGCTTTTGAAGATCCTTTGGTCTACTTCACTTTGTCAGGCAGGTCCTATTGAAGTGATTTCTTGATTGAGAACAGGTGTGGCAGTAATCAGGCCTGTGTGTGGATAGGGAAATAGAACTCAGTGTCCCAAAAATGTGATAAACCACAGTTAATTTATGTTTTAAGGTGGAAGGGGCAATCACTTTTTCACACAGGGCCCTGTAGGTTTGGATTTCTTTTCCCCTTAATAATAAAGACCTTCATTTAAAAACTGCATTTAGTGTTTACTTGTGTTATCTTTATCTAATATTTAAATTTGTTTTGTGATCTGAAACATTTAAGTGTGACAAACAAGCAAAAGAATAAGAAATCAGGAAGGGGCTAACACTTTTTCACTCCACTGTACATGCTGGTGTCCTCTCTTCTACAGCCAGGGGTTTTTACATGCACACCCGGTTGTCTGCATGATGTAAAAGAAACCGTGATCCATCAGAACAGGTCACTTTCTGCTATTGCTCCATGGTCCAGTTATGATACAGTGGACAGGGGTCAGTATGGACGTTGTGTTATTAGTCTACAGCTGTTGTTCACCCCCGGAAGAAGGCACAGGGCCGAAACGCGCGTAGGGGCAGCGGCACCATAGAAGGACCTACACATGTGAGTAGTGGTAGCATATTTGCATATGTTTTTAGGTATGGGATATTTCTTTTATGAAATTGTACAATGCACTGTGCACTTTAGCATCTATTTATGGTCCAGACATAGGAAGTATATACTAATCTATGAGTGGATACTTTGTTATACCCCTCTTGATTGTCTTTACCTTTATTTGTATGCTCCCTCCTCATGTGGATGCCTATCTGTGGTGCCTTACTTGGCCTACCACTAATATATTTGTTGCCATTAGAATTTTGTATGTTTTTAATAATTTGCATTAATAAAACTTATTTTATTTTCAGATATTGTTTGTTATACGTTTTATTTTTTTCCTTCTGATTTGACGTTGTGTTATTAGTCTACAGCCTTTCAGCCCCATAAACAACAAGCTGCAATGCTCTGTGTGTTCTAAAATGTTTCATCATAAGATAGGGCAGCACGGTGGCTCAGTGGTTAGCATTGTTGCTTTGCAGCGCTGGGGTCCTGGTTTCACATCCCACCAAGGACAATATCTGTAATGAGTTTGTACCTTCTCCCTGTGTTTGCGTGGGTTTCATGCAGCTACTTGTGTTTCCTTCCATACTCCAAAGACATACTCAGGGTCGGACTGAGGTGTCTAGGGCTCACCAGTCTGAGTCGTGGAGTCGGAGCCCATGTTGGTGTAGTTGGAGTCGGAGTTGGAGTCTGTATAAAATGGACCGACTCCTAAATTATATAATAAATTGGGTACAGTAATTCAATGCAGTTTGTGGGGAATATTTTTTCATAAGAATTTGGGAAAGTTATGAAATGTCCTATAAATGTCTGTCCTATCCCTGATCTAAGGGTCTAGACTTTTAGCTGAGATGAATCTGTGCTACAGTAAATTTATCACCTAAACATGAGCCATGTATGAGGGAGTCGGAGTCGTGGAGTCTGAGTCGGTGTCATGGAAACTGAGGAGTCGGAGTCAGAGGTTTGGCTTACCGGCTCCACAGCCCTGGGGCCCACAGGGGGAATTGACTTTAGGGGCCCACCCTACAGCTATAGAATAGGCCCTGTTAGCTGTTATCCCCGTTAAAATGGAGCGTCAACTGTAAAACACAGGAGGCTCCTGCACATCTACTGTGCACGTACTATAACTGGGATATACAATTACGATAGTTTATATTAGAGGTGATGCTTGGTGAAAACAAATTATCACTGATCCACAGGTTAGGTAGTTGATAACTTATTGATCGTGGAATCCGACCATTGGAAACCGCACTGATCAGAAGAATGGGGAACTTTTATACCTGATAGTGTACCTTTATCCCCAGTTTAAAATGCAGCGGCAGGTAGGATGTCTGACCGCTGCTCCATTCATCCTCTTTGGGGTCTTCCAGAAAAAGCCACGTGCAGCGCGTGCAGCCACTGACGGAATGAATGGATCAGTGGTTGAGTCATACATGCCGCTCCAGTCTAAGGCTATGTGCCCACGATGCAGAAATGCTCCGCATTTTTCCTGAGCGTTTCTGCATCTCCCTGGCAGAAAAAAGGCACGCAGTTTTACATGCGTTTTTTCAGCCAGGGACAAGCGTTTGTCACACGTTTTGCACACGCGATTTCGCATGCGGATTGTCAAGCGCTTTCCAAGTGATTTTAGTATTACTTGGAAAGTGCTTGACAACTTGGTCACACTATATAAATCCTTGCAACCGGCTTGGATTTTATATAGTGTGACCAAGTTAGTTAAAAAAGGAATAAAAATGATAAAAAAATAAAAAAAAAACACATTATACTCACCTTCCGATGGCCCCTGGTCTCCTTCTCCGGTCTCCCGGGTGGTGTAAAAGGACCTTCCATGACGTCATTTAGTCATGTGACAGGTCACGCGACCGCTGACATCGGCGGTCGCGTGACCTGTCACATGACTGAATGACGTCATGGAAGGTCCTTTTACACAATCGCGAGCTGCCGGGGAGCCAAGACATACCGGATAGAAAACCGCAGGCCATCAGAAGGTAAGTATAATGTTTTTTTTTTTATTTTAAATTCTTTTTTTTTTACAGGTACTATGGTACCCGGGTCTGGAGGAGAGTCTCCTCTTCTCCAAACCCGGGTACCATCCGCACATTGAATCACTTAATATCCGCATGTCCACATGTAGTCATGCGGATATTAACCGGTTCCCGACCGCCCACTGTAGATAAACGTCCGCGCTGCCTGGGCTCTGTGCAGCGCCGACGTTTAAAAATGGTGGGTGGTCTCGCAGTGCTCAGGACCCCCAGGGTCCTGCAAGCACTGCGATTCCGGTGCAGAGCGTTAGCTCTGACAGGGTACATCATCGGGACCTGATTAGATCAGGTCCCAGTGATGTTAACCCTTTGCTGTCTTCTATATGCTGCGATCTATAGTGATCGCGGCATATAGGAGACAGCAGGAAGAGAGGGGGTCGTCTTACTTACCTCCGAAGACCTCCGTTTCGTTTGAGGACCTGGGGTTGCTATGGCAGCTGGAGGTCACATGACCGCCTCCAGCTCTGCCATATATGGTGTCCTTCCTGTCTGGCTTCAGCCTGTATGTAGCTGATGCCAGACAGGAAACTGACTGAAACAGTCAGTGAAGATCTCATGTAATGTAATATATGTCTATTACATTACATGAGATCAGTGATCAGAAAAATAAAAATTAATGTCCCATACAGGGACTAAGTAAAAAAGTAAAAAAAAAGTTTTTAAACTATTAAAAAAAAAAAAAATCACAAAATAAATAAAAATAAATAAATAAAATATTAAACCAATAAATCCGTATATTATTACAAAACCAAAAAAAGTACACATATTTGGTATCGCCGCGTCCGAAACAACCCGAGCTATAAAACTGTCACACTAATTAACTCCTTCTGTGCACACCGTAATAAAAATAAATAAAAAACGGAGCAAAAAAAATATGCTTTTTCATCATATCGCCAAACAAAAAGTGGAAAAAAATGCGATCAAAAAGCAGAATAGAAATAAAAATGGTACCACTGAAAACTTCATCTTGTTCCGCAAAAAAAAGCCGCCATACAGCTCCATCAGCCGAAAAATAAAAAAGTTATAGCGCTCAGAATAAAGCAATGCAAAAAAAATATTTTTTTTTCTATAAAATTGTTTTATTGTGTAAAAGCGCCAAAACAAAAAAAATATAGTAAGTGTAGTATCGCTGTAAATGTACTGACCCGAAGAATAACGCTGCCTGATCACTTTTACCACACGCAGAACGGCATAAAAAAAAAACTCAAAAAACAATTCCTGAAGTGTTTGTTTGTTAACTTTACCTCCCAAAAAACGGAATAGAAAGCGATCAAAAAATGTCACGTACCCAAAAATGGTTCCAATAAAAATGTCAACTCGTCCCGCAAAAAACAAGCCGTCACATGACTCTATCGGCCGAAATATGGAAAAATTATAGCTCTCAAAATATGGTGATGCAAAAACTAGAGTTTGCAAAAAAAGCGTATTTTAGTGTGTGACAGCTGTCAGTCATAAAAACCCGATATAAATCTGGTATCTCTGTAATCGCACCGACCCGAAGAATAAAGTAATCTAATCAGTTATATCACACTAGGAACGGCATAAAAAATAAATAAAACAAATATTATTCACCTGCTACTGATTTGTTTATTATGTCTCCCAAAGATCCCAGTAAGGCTCTGCTCACATTTATCCTGCGCTCTGCGCTGAGCACTTAAACCAGAGTTTCCGTGTAAATCTCTGAAATACGTGATTCAGCCAGAACCCATGATGGAAGATTCCCTGTAATGAGGCAGATATAGGCCACTGTGGACACCGTGCATAAAAGTGCGGTTGGCCACAGTTTTGTGCACTTCTGAAAAAAAGGACACCACTAAACAGAGGCCAGACGGAGTCCAGAGTAACTCTGCTGCCTCATTATAGTGAATGGATCCTGCAGGGGTTTCATCTGAATTACATCACTTGGAAATTTAGATGGAAACCCCGATGTAAGTGCTCAGCCTAGAGCGCCGGATAAATGTTACGTAAAATGTTCCCAATAAAAGCTTCAACTCAGTCCTCAAAAAAAGCTAGTCCCCACTCAGGTCCATCATCTGTTAAAAATATAAGGGACTTCCAAGTTACTGGTAGCAGAAAGGCTCTGGAAAAGCAAAATGGTCCTTGCCCCCCAAAAGAAATTCAGAAAATTTTGTGCTCCCAAATCCAAATGCCTATTCTACAATAATTTGTTCTCCAATTGTCAAATAGCGCTCCTTCCCCCTCAAATCTCACCGTATGGCTGAGCGCTACGATACAGCCACATATGGGGTATTGCCACTTTTAGAAGAAATTGTGTGACACATTTCAGCACCATTTTTACCCATTGCCCTGTGTGAAAATGTAAAATCTGAGGGTAAAACATTTTTTTGTGGTAAAAATATAATTATGCTTTTTTCACTGCCCAATGGTATAAATTTAAAAATTAAAAAATGCTCACTACTTCCCTAGATGAATTCCTTGAGAGGTGTAGTTTACAAAATGGGGTCACTTGTGGGGGTTTCTGCTGTTTTGGCATGTCAGCGGCTCTTCAAATGTGACATGGTGTCTGCTGCCTATCCCAGCCAACATAGCGCTTCTTTCTCTTCCGAACCCTGCCGTACACCAAAGCAGTGGTTTTCCCCCACATATGGGGTATCGGCGTACTCAGGAGAAATTGTACAACAAATTTCATGGTGCAATTTATCCTGTTACCCTTATGATAATGCAAAATTAGGGAATGAAAAACATTTTTTATGGGAAAAATGTGAAGATTTTATTTTTACGGCTCAATATTATAAACTTCTGTGAAGCAGCTGGGGGTGCAAGGTGCTCACCACACATCTAGATAAGTTCCCTAAGGGGTATAGTTTCAAAAATGGTGGCACTTGTGGGGGGTTACCACTGTTTAGGCACATTAGGGGCTCCCCAAATGCGACATGGCGTCCGCTAATTATTCAAACAAATTTTACATTCAAAAAGTCAAATGGCGCTCCTTCCCTTTCAAACCCTGCCATGTGCCCAAACAGTAATTTGCCTCCACATATGGGGTATCAGCGTGTTCAGGAGAAATTGCATAACAAATTTCATGGTGCAATTTATCCTATTACCCTTATGATAATGCAAAATTAAGGGATGAAAAACGGTTTTGTGGGAAAAATGTGAAAATTTTATTTTTACAGCTCAATATTATAAACTTCTGTGAAGCACCTTGGGCTTCAAGGTGCTCACCACACATCTAGATAAGTTCCCTAAGGGGTCTAGTTTCCAAAATGGTGTCACTTGTGGGGGGTTTCCACTGTTTAGGCACATCAGGAGCTCTCCAAACGCAACATAGCGTCTGCTAATTATTCAGACAAATTTTACATTCAAAAAGTCTAATGGCGCTCCTTCCCTTCCGAACCCTGCCGTGCGCCCAAACAGTGGTTTTCCCTCACATATGGGGTATCAGCACGCTCAAGAGAAATTGCGCAATGGGGTCCATTTTTTCATGTTACCCCTGTGAAAATAAAAAAAATTGGGTCTAAAGTAACATTTTTGTGAAAAAAGTTAAATGTTAATTTTTTTCTTCCACATTCCAAAAATTCCTGTGAAGCACCTGAAGGGTTAATAAAGTTCTTGAATGTGGTTTTGAGCACCTTGAGGGGTGCAGTTTTTAGAATGGTGTCACTTTTGGGTATTTTCTGTCATAAAGACCCCTCAAAGTGACTTCAAATGTGATGTGGTCCCTAAAAAAATGTTTTTGTAAATTTTGTTGGAAAAATGAGAAATCGCTGGTCAACTTTTAACCCTTATAGCTCCCTAACAAAAAAAAATTTTGGTTCCAAAATTGTGCTGATGTAAAGTAGACATGTGGGAAATGTTATTTATTAACTAGTTTGTGTGACATATCTCTCTGATTTAAGGGCATGAAAATTCAAAGTTTGAAAATTGCAAAATTTTCAAAATTTTTGCCAAATTTCCGATTTTTTTCACAAATAAACACAAGTTATATCGAAGAAATTTTACCACTATCATGAAGTACAATATGTCACGAAAAACAATCTCAGAATCAGGGGAATACGTTGAAGCGTTCCAGAGTAATTACCTCATAAAGTGACAGTGGTCAGAATTGAAAAAATTGGCCCGGTCACGAAGGCAAAAACAGGCTCTGGCGCGAAGTGGTTAAGCGATTCAATGCAAGTCAATGGCGGCAAAAACTACGCGATTACGCAAAATAATTGGTAGTGCTGCGGATTTTTCCGCAATGATAATCCGCAGTGGAAATTTCCGCAGCATGTGCACAGCACATGCGGATTATCATTGGGGAACATGGCAGACCTTCTACCATGCGTTTCTGCAGCGGAATTGCTGCTGCGGAAACGCTTAAACGCGTAGTGGGCACACAGCCTAAGAGGGATAAAAGCTCCACATTCTGCCGATCACACGAGTCCCAGCAGTCGGACACCCACAAATCAATAACTTATCACTTATACTTAGGCCACGTTCACACATTCAATATTTGACATCACTTATTTGTAAGCCAAAACCATGTGAGGAACAATAATATAATAGTAACACATCACCACTTCTGTATTCATCACCCACTCCTGGTTTTGGCTTACACATACTGATGTAAAATACTGAACATGTGCACCTGGCCTTATGATAGGCGATTACTTGTTTTCACAGGATAACCTCTATAAGTTAATATTTGCTACTGTGTAATAGACACAGGACAGGGAAGAGTTAAACAACCAAGTAATTAATATCTATTGGAAATAAAGAATCTTCCCTTTATTGATTTGGGAAGAGAGAAATGTCAGCGGCATCAAACGTCCACAGGTGCAGAGCAGCAACAACTCAGTAAGAACGATCACTCTGGGCAATGGCAGTATATGGTGGTGCTGGACGTCATTTCTCTGCTTGACTTCCCTTTATTGATATCAGAGACAAGTGACCTTCATACACAACATAATCTGCTATACCAAGACTAATAATACCACAAGCTTGCAAGAAATACCGCCACACCATGTCCAGATCACATATTACCACCACATAGTGATCGGATAATACTACAATAATGATCATGAATAAAAACCACAACACTAATAACACAAATATTACCACTGGTGACTTTATACACAGGAGCTCTGTATATAGTGTCAGTGTACACGTAATACAGTCATCACCAGTGACATTACACTATACTCCTGTGCATACAGTCAATGCTGATCCCTGTATACACATCATATACAGAACTCCTGTGTATAATGTCACTTGTGATCACTGTATTACCTCTACACTGACACTATGCACAGAGCTCTCGTGTATATTGTATACAGGTAATACAGTTATCAGTGATATTATACACAGTAGCTCTGTATATAGTGTATAGGTGATACAGTGATGACTGGTGACATTATACACAGGAGCTCTGTATATAGGGCTGCCACTAGGAATTTTGGGGCCCCATACTGTCAAAATTTTCAGGCCCCCTTGAGGCTCCACCTCCACACCTTCAACGTTCCACAGTCCCACCGCCCACTCTTGGAAAAACCCCACTGCCCCACATCCTCACCAATCGCACATGAACAGTTCCCATTGAACCAGATCACATACATTGCCAGCAGCTTTTATTTTGGCCAAAAGATTTCTTAAGCCGCCACCAGGACAAGGAGACTCTTCTGGCCGGCCCTACTCTACTGTAACCTATTAAACATTTCTTATAATATCCAATACTCTTTTTTTTAGGTATATTTTATTTATTTTTCTTTAAGGGAATGTGTCACATGCATTGTTTTAAACTAATTGTAACCAGATTGTGATAATTTTTTATAATCTGTATTTCTGATTGCAGATTCCATCAATCATTCTCTCCCCAACCAAAATGTACAAGCTCCTGGAGAATCCTGAGCGCTGCCGCCTGATGCTGTTAGTGTTAGAACCGTGCTGTTAGGTTTTTTTTCCTTTGCTGGTCACATGACCTTGTTGGCCTATTTAATCCTGCTCCGCCCTTCTGGCTTTGCTGGACTTCATTGTATATCTACTTTCTAGCTAGCCTGTGCTCTGTATCTAACTCTGTTAGTTTGCTTGGTCTACGGACCTCTATGTTCTATCTATTTTGTTTGTTCGTCTGTCTGCTACTATTTCTGTTAGGAGGTGTCCCATATTCCTCCCAGTCCTTAGTACTTGTAGGGATTCCCTCCCCACATCTATAGGTCTCCGTACAGACTAGATTAGGACTTTAGCAGGTCTGATCGCAGGATCAGGTTCCCTGTTACATCGTAGGGATTCAGCTGAGTCCTATAGTAGGGACAGATCTCCTCTCTTTCCTTAGCTTTGGTAGCAGAACATAACAGTAAGTCCAGCCTGCAAATTCTCTAAGGAAAGATTTTTTTTTTTTTTTTTTTTTGTTCCATCATGGTGTCGGTTCAGGATTTGGCTAAACACCTGCAGGGACTCTCTCTGGAAGTGGCCGAGCTCCGTCAGCACGTGAGTAACTGTCCTGGAGCATATTTCTTGGAGCCTAAGGTATGTTTGCCGGATTTATTTTTTGGTGAACATCGAGAATTTTTTTCATTTAAAAATGCTTGCTTATTGTATTTTCGTTTGAGACCCAAGTCCTCTGGGGATGAATCCCAGCGCGTAGGGTTCATAATGTCACTTTTGCGCAAAGAGCCTCAGGAGTGGGCCTTTTCTTTGCAACCTAGTGATACATGCTTCAGATCAGTGGATAGTTTTTTTTCTGCTTTAGGATTATTATATGATGATCCTGACCGTGTGGCATCAGCTGAGACTGAGTTGAGACGTTTAAAACAAGGATCAGGTAATGTGGAAAAATATTGTACTCATTTTCGTCGTTGGTCCACTCAAACAGGGTGGAACGATTCTGCTCTGAAAAGTCTATTTCTTGCTGGGCTCAGTGAAAGGGTTAAAGACCTGCTAATTGCTTATCCTACACCTGAGGATTTGCAACAGGCTATGCAATTAGCTATACGGGTGGATAGAAGACTGCGTGCTAGGGTTAATGAGAGCAAATCCTCTGCTATGTCAGTTTCTGGTTATGATAATGTGTGTACTAACAGTGGTGAACCGATGGAGATTGGATCGGTGGCACCTCGCTCTCAAGAAAAAGACCGTCGTTTTTCGGAAGGCTTGTGTTTCTATTGCGGAAAATCTGGTCATTTGATTAAAGGCTGTGAGCTTCGTATGAAGAAAGAAAAAAAAAATGGTCAGTCACGCCCGTATTGCCTGTTTAAATTCCAAGGGTATATTTTTAGCTGCTTCCACGATTGCTCAGGAAAAATTAATGGAATTTCGGGTGTTTGTTGATTGCGGGTCTACACTGAATGTAATTGATGGGGGATTCGTGGAAAAACTCAATTTAAAACCTGAACCTTTATCATCCCCCATTGCTGTGGTTTCTGTGGATGGCTCCCCTTTGAAGAATATTACTCTCAAGGTCAGTGAATTTCCTCTCACTATTAATGGTGTTCACCATGAGAAATTGGATTTGGTAGTGTTGAATAACTTGCCTTCTCCAGTAATATTGGGTTTGCCCTGGTTAAAATTTCACAATCCTGTACTGGATTGGTCTACCAGTGAAATTAAATCCTGGAGCCATAAATGTTATGACAAGTGTTGTAACGGGCGTATTGCAGCTTTGGATAGGGGAGAATTGCCTGTTCCTATTCAGGATTTTTGGAGAGTTTTTTCTGAGAAGGAATCGCAGGTTTTGCCTCCCCATAGAGACTATGATTGCTCTATTGAATTTGTCCCTGGAGCGACTCTTCCTAAAAGTCGTTTATTTAACCTTACTATTCCTGAGAGGAAGGCTTTGGAGGAATACATACAGACAAGTTTGGCCGCCGGTCACATTAGGCCCTCTAAGTCTCCTGTGGCGGTTGGATTTTTTTTTGTAAAAAAAAAGGACGGCGGTTTACGTCCTTGTCTGGATTTTCGTGAGATTAACAAAATTACGGTACGCAATCCTTACCCACTGCCATTGATTCCTGATCTGTTTAACCAGTTATTGGGGGCCAAGTGGTTCTCTAAAATTGACCTTAAGGGGGCATACAATCTGTTGCGCATGAAGGAGGGTGATGAATGGAAGACTGCTTTTAACACTCCTGTGGGTCATTTTGAGAATCTGGTTATGCCTTTTGGTCTTACTAATGCTCCTGCATTTTTTCAGAATCTGATTAATGACATCCTTAGACCTTTGATCGGTAAAAATGTGGTTGTGTATTTGGATGACATTTTGATTTATTCGCCAGATCTGGAGTCTCATTGGCGGAGCGTGCGTGAGGTATTACAGTTATTAATGGACAATTCGCTTTTTGCTAAGCTGGAGAAATGTGAGTTCGCTGTACAGAGAATTAGTTTTTTGGGCTACATTATCTCCAGCAAAGGTTTTGAGATGGATCCGGTTAAGGTTCAGGCTGTGCAGGAATGGCCTAGGCCTATTGGTTTGAAATCGATACAGAGGTTTTTGGGTTTCGCCAATTACTATAGAAAATTCATAAAAAATTTTTCTAGTATTGTCAAACCTCTGACTGATCTCACCAGGAAAGGTGCTGATGCGGTTCAGTGGTCTTCTGAGGCCATTGAAGCTTTTGTGTATCTCAAGGAGAGGTTCACCTCTGCTCCCATCCTTATGCAGCCTGATGTTACTAGGCCGTTTTTGGTTGAGGTTGATGCTTCCTCTGTGGGGGTTGGCGCAGTATTGTCTCAGGATAACGGGGATGGATTACATCCCTGTGCCTTTTTTTAAAAATTTTTTTCGGAGACTGAATTGAATTACGATATTGATAATCGGGAATTATTGGCTATTAAACTCGCATTTGAACACTGGCGCCACTTCTTGGAAGGTGCGGAATTTCCCGTTCAGGTTCTTACGGATCATAAAAATCTGATATATCTTGATGCTGCCAAGCGCCTGAATGCCCGTCAGGCTAGGTGGGCACTGTTTTTCTCGCGGTTTAATTTCTCCGTTACTTACATCCCTGGTACTAAGAATGTTAAGGCGGATGCCTTGTCTCGCAGTTTTTCTCCCATAGTCGGTGCTGAGAAAGAGGAAAACATTTTACAAGAAGGTGTTGTGATAGCTGCTTTAGACTCCGTTTTGGAAGATGAGATTCTTAAAGCTCAGGAGAATGCCCCATCTAACACTCCTCATGGGAGGTTGTTTGTGCCTGGGACCTTTAGGAGAGATTTGTTTGTTGAGTGTCACGAATCTCGGTTGGCAGGTCATCCCGGAATCTCTGAGACCAAGAGACTGGTGGGTCGCAGTTTTTGGTGGCCTGGATGGCAGAAGGAAGTCATTAAGTGGGTGCGCCAATGTACTATATGTGCTAGATCTAAGTCCTCACATACTCCTGCTGCGGGGTTACTTTGTCCTTTGGAGGTCCCCAGTGCTCCTTGGACACATTTGGCTATGGACTTTATAACTGACCTTCCCCCCTCTGAGGGTTTTACTGTCATCTGGGTGGTCGTGGACCGTTTTAGCAAGATGTGTCACTTGGTTCCCTTCGTCAAACTGCCCTGCGCTAAAACTCTCGCTAAGGCCTTTGTCAAGGAAATTGTCAGACTTCATGGCGTTCCTACTGACATTGTTTCTGATAGGGGTCCTCAGTTCGTGGCTCGTTTTTGGCGTGCCTTTTGTGACAGGTTGGGAATTCATTTGTCGTTTTCGTCCGGATATCATCCTGAATCTAATGGCCAGACAGAAAGGAAAAACCAGGATGTTGAGCAGTTCTTGCGTTGTTTTGTGGCAGACAATCAAGAGGGGTGGTCTGAGTTTCTGCCACTTGCCGAATTTGCTCTGAACAATCATACATCTTCTTCTGCTGGTTGTTCGCCTTTTTTTTGTTCTGGGAGACATCCGTCGTTTGGGTCGTTCTCCAAGTTGGGATCTGCCGTGCCTGAGGAGGAGAATTTTTCCGGTGATTTGGAAAGAGTTTGGACGGATGTGCGTGGTAATCTTCAGGAGGCCAACAGAAAATCTAAAGACTACTTTGATAGGAAACGACAGGAGGTTTTGTTCGCTGTTGGTGACATGGTTTGGTTGTCCTCTAGGAATCTGCGGTTGAGGATTCCTTCTAAGAAATTGGGTCCCAAGTTTGTAGGGCCCTTTAAGGTGCTTCAGGTTGTCAACCAATCTGCTGTTAGGTTGGAGGTTCCTACCTCCTGGAGAATTAATCCGGTCTTTCATGTCTCTCTGTTAAAAAAAGCTGTTGTGTCGGATGGTGACGCCTCTGCCTCTGTTCCTCCGATGGTGGAGGACGGGGAATATGAAATTTCTCGCATCCTTGACTCTAGACGGTATAGAGGTAGTTTGCAGTATCTTGTGGCCTGGAAAGGTTTCGGACCCGAGGATAACTCTTGGGTGAGGTCAGATGATGTTTCCGCGTCCAGACTTATCAGAGCGTTTCACAGGAGATTTCCTGATAAGCCTGGTCCTAGGGGATCCGGAGGATCCTCTTAGAAGGGGGGGTACTGTTAGAACCTTGCTCTTAGGTTTTTTTTCCTTTGCTGGTCACATGACCTTGTTGGCCTATTTAATCCTGCTCCGCCCTTCTGGCTTTGCTGGACTTCATTGTATATCTACTTTCTAGCTAGCCTGTGCTCTGTATCTAGCTCTGTTAGTTTGCTTGGTCTACGGACCTCTATGTTCTATCTATTTTGTTTGTTCGTCTGTCTGCTACTATTTCTGTTAGGAGGTGTCCCATATTCCTCCCAGTCCTTAGTACTTGTAGGGATTCCCTCCCCACATCTATAGGTCTCCGTACAGACTAGATTAGGACTTTAGCAGGTCTGATCGCAGGATCAGGTTCCCTGTTACATCGTAGGGATTCAGCTGAGTCCTATAGTAGGGACAGATCTCCTCTCTTTCCTTAGCTTTGGTAGCAGAACATAACAGTTAGGCTGTGTGCCCACGATGCGTTTTTGGTGCGTATTTTGGTGCGTATTAGCAGCGGGTAAACGCTCCAGAAACGCATTGCATGCCTTATCTCATGACTTCCTATGACATTCTGCAAGTTCTGTGCACATGGTCCGTATTTTTTTCTGCGCAGATTTTACTCGCAGAAAAAATACGTGACATGACGTGCGTATTTGCCTATACATGCGTATTTGCCTATACAATGCATTGGAAAAACGCATGGCAAATGCGCATGCAAATACGTGTCAAATACACATCAAAAACGCATGTAAAAACCACATGCGTTTTTCTGCCAAGGAGATGCAGAAATGCTCAGGAAAATTTCTGCTTCATTTCTGCATCGTGGGCACTAAGCTTAATTCGTCATTTGGTTTTGCAGCATCGCTCAGGGTGATCCAGTAGCTTATAAATTTTGTTGGAAGGGGGGAGGGAAGGAAATGATTGCATCATGTAATCACGTACTGAAATGGTGGACAAATTAATACATGGACTTAAAGGGGTATTCCCATCTCCAAGATCCTATCCCAATATGTAGTAGGTGTAATAATAGCAATATTAGCAAATACCTCCAATTAGAAATGTAGTATATTTTTTTCTGATTCGCTAGGTCTCTTTCCTCATGACCTTAAGTATCCATGGTTACGTCCACTGATAAAGTCACAGTTAGTTAGCTAGTTGCTAGTGGTCGTAACCGTGGATACCTAAGGTCCTGTGATGCCTGCACATGAGGAAAGAGAGATAATGAATCAAAAATACTATTCTACATTTCTAATTGGAGATATTTGCTAATCTTATTATTACACCTACTGCATATTGGGATAGGATCTTGGAGATGGGAATACCCCTTTAAGTTAGCTACTCACACAGCCAGTGGCACCACCGCGCCCACTGACCAGTCGAGAAGAATCTAATGGTCGCCTTGCCCACTGCCACCACCTGCCCGAATTAATAAATGTAAACAGGGTATATTATTGCATATAGATATATTCACCGATTATACACTACTAAAAATATCTTTATTGGTATTCATTAAAAACCTATAAATTCTAGAATATAAATACACTTCAAAACATAATTGAAAGTGATAATATAAAAAATTTATCAAGTAGTCAAGAGTAAAGGGGGAATGGGGGGCACCCCATTTAGCAACTACTCGTTCCTACCTCTCTGCGGAGGTTGGCACCCTCTTGAAACAAAATTGGCGCCCCCGCTCCGCAGCCACTCACCAGCCTCCCCTTCCTCAGCAGCCTCCCCTCCCTCACCAGCCTCCCCTCCTTCAGCAGCCTCCCCTCCCTCAGCAGCCCCCCCCCCCCCATCAGCATCCCTTCAGCGGCCTCTCCTCCCTCATCAGCATCCCTTCCTTCAGCAGCCTCCTTTCCTTCAGCAGCCTCCCCTCCTTCAGCAGCCTCCCCTCCTTCAGCAGCCTCCCCTCCTTCAGCAGCCATTTTTCCTTCAGTAGAATCCCCTCCTTCAGCAGCCTCCCCTCCCTCAGCAGCCTCCCTTCAGCAGCCATTTTTCCTTCAGTAGAATCCCCTCCTTCAGCAGTGCAGCGCAGTGCAAAACACACACAGACACACACACACTTACCGCCTGCCGCTGTCCCCGCAACACATGTGGCACGCTGCTGCTCTGCTCCGGATTGAAGTTGAGCACGCAGCGTGTCACATGCCTAGGACCACGATGCATCCAGCCGCGGATTAAAGGTACAGCGCTCATTTCTGTCCGCCGGGTGCATCATGCGCCGAACTGTTGTCCCTAAGGGCCCGGTAAGCAGAAGCAAAGAGAGGAGGAATTCCGGGCTGTGGGCTTGGGGCCCGGGCTGGCGGAGGCCTCCCCTTTTTGCTTCTGGTCACCGGGCCCCACACAGCAGTAAGGGCAGTAATGCCTTGATGGCAGCCCCTAGTGTACAGGTAATGCATGGATCACCAGTGATATTATACACAGGAGCTCTGTATTAAGTGTACGTGTAATACACTGACTGACCAGTGAGGTCTCTAGTTGAAGTTTTTCATCTTCGCTTTTGTTCTTCATCTGGCACAGTCCGCCATCACTTCTTCCATCCAGTACTCGTCTCTGACGAAAAGAAGACACAGTTATCTATAGCTGATCGACTCTAGAGCATATTCCCCACTTTTTCCTCGATTTCGACACTATGTCAGATGAAGAAAAAAAGCGACATAGTGCCACCTTGCACCGTAACAGGACCTCTCTTTTGTTCCTCCATGGAAGACAGTATCCTGAAAAGTAAATTATATTACAGCAGTAATGTCCCCTAATTGGCCCCTACAGTAATTATGTCCCACTTGCCACCATAAACTAATAATGTACGTACCTCATTCTGACCCCCATACTGTAATTGTTACCCATACTGGCCCCCTTTGTTTAATAATATCCCCCATCCTGGGCCCCCATGTATCCCCACTCATCCTGGGCCCCTATGTATCCACACCGATCCCGGACCTTTATGTATCCCCCCCTATCCTTGGCCTCTATGTATCCCCACCCATCCTGGGCCCCTATGTATCACCCCCATCCTGGGCCCTTTTGCATCCACACCCATCTTGGGCCCCTATGTAACCCCCACCCCATTCTTGGCCCCTATGTATTCTCCATCCTAGGCCCCTAAGTATCCCCCCAATCCTTGGCCCCTATGCTGCCCAATCATAGGTTCCTATGTCCACTACCCTGCCAATTCACTTAGGGAAAAAAAAATTCTTCTCACCTTCCTGCGCTCCCCCGGCGGCTCACCCTCTCCTCTTGCGGCTTCATATCGGCGTGGCCTTTAATATGGCCGTGCACTGATGTCAGTGTGCGGCGCATATCAGTGACATTAAAAGGCCGCCGGCAAGACGTCATTTGACATCACTGCTATGTGCCACACACTGACATCAACGCCCAGCGCATAGCAGTGGCATTCAATGCCCGCCGACCTATCAGAGGCCACACGCTGACATGCATTGCCTTTGATTGGCTGGCTGCCTTTTAAACGTCACTACTGTGTGCCGCATGATGATGCCAGTATGCGGTGCATAGCAATGATGTTCCCGGCAGCCATCACAGTTCCTGGTGGTCCCCCACTATGTTCGGCATGAGGGACCGGGGGCCCACCAGAGGATCGTCTGGTGTCCCGGCGGGCCTGTCCGACGCTGGACATACTGATAGGGAATGTAGATTGTGAGCCCCAGTAGGGACAGGGGTGATGATGAGTAAAATAAAAAAGCTAATACTAATTTCAGAAATATTTGCGACAGTAACTTTTCTGCGCCATCGGACCAGAATGGCTAGCCTTCACTCCCCACTTGAATAAATGAGCCTCCACCCCTTTGCCGATCCACCCACTGTTCTTTCATGAACCACTTTTGATAGGTACTAACCTGGAAAACTGGGAAACACCCCACAAGAAATCTCGACAGTCATCTCAATTTGGCCCTTGTGAAAGTCACTCAGATCTTTTTTAGTGTGTGTTCACACAGAGAGGATACAATGTGGATTATTAGTCCAGATTTGCGGATGGAAAAGTGCATTATAGCAGCAGCAAAGCGGAGGAGATTTCATCTAATCTTATGCATGTGTTGAAAAATACTGACAGCAGATAGACAAGGTACACAAACACAACAGAAAGGTGTTGGAGGAAGGATTGTTTTATGGTGTCAGCCTTGGTTACTCAGTATCATGTTCCAGGATCTGCCCTGCACAGGTATGTTTGAGCTTTTTTGCATTCTCTATGATAGATCAGACTCCTCTAGCAGAAACTTATTTCCACGCTGAACTAAAAGTTCAGTCATTGAAATTCCCAACATTATCTGTCGGAGGAGGGGGGGTTAGTCTTGAGGTCCCCATACACAGTAGACTGTCTTCTGATTCTACCAATATAGTTGGGTTCGGCCGTCTTTAGTTTAGTGTATGGGTGCTGTAAGGGAAATTATAACATCAGTCAAATAACATTGGATTAAGTCTGCCATTCACATGATTGACACTACACATAACCTCTATGTACTCTTATTACAGGAACTCAGAACCAAGGGGAGGGGGGGAGATCACAGACTTCAGAGAGTGTCATTCCTGACACCTTGGCCTGGTGAGCCCAAGCTTCAAAGCTTGGGCAGATGGTCCTTTGTGGCAAAGCTGGACATCTCCTATTTACTATAGTGAGAGGGTGGTTGAAGGAAACAAGGTATGTAATATACAAAATGCTCGCCCCTAATTAGTCTACAGCCCAGTTACAGAACTGTAATTTTCATGTTACAATCTAGGTCGTCCTGGAAACTTGAGCCCAGGAACAGGCATATAAAAAATGGGTGACACAGTGGAAAGGTGTTTGCATGTGGGGATCGGCCTGTGCTGATTGTGAGCCATAATACATTTCTCCTTCCCTCAAGGAAACAGAAGAATAACTTTAGATGGAAATGTTTAAGTATTTGTTATTTCTCCCTTTTTATTTTATAACAGTTTATAACAGTTTTTGCTTATTTGTGTGTCGCTTTGTCTCTTTATATATCTTTTCTTTTAAGCACTGTATTTTTTTATATGACAACTTTAATAAGTTTGGTCCTTATATGCTCTAAAGAATCCATAGCTGTCATGCAAGGTGTGGGAAAGTGCAACACAAAGGGAAGAGGGAAAGGGAGCCCAGACACTAGGGAAAAGGGGGAGTGGAGACCTCCTAGGCTGATCTAGTATCACCCTGTCTCCACTAACGTCCCTATATTGGCTCTTCACCATTCGCCGCACGTGAACCTCGCCCTGTCTTTCTCTGGCATTTGGCCCTGGCTAAGGAAGGGAGGGAGGATCAGCGCTAGTCGATCCCCACTGACAACTAAAGACAACAAGGGGGAACAAACAAGGGATAGCTTAGCTTTTAGTCGACTTCAGAGAGATGAACACCCGTCCTCATAGCTCCAGAGAGGAAGAAGTAATGCACTTGCTCCGAGCCTTCACAAGGGGTAATGTGAGTATCGCCGGCACCTATCTCTAGCAGACAGCAGGTATTTATACACACAGGCAAGGGTATTAATTAGCAAGAGGAAGGTAGCCGCTGGGTCCTAGAGAGACAGCCTTTAAGAAGGTATCTGTAATGCCAAACGAAGAGATGTCCTGCAATCAACTGCAGGACGACTGTCTGTCACTTCTGACACACCCGTGACAATAGCCTTTCAAAGAGTGTGTGACCTTTAGACTCATCACCCCATGTGTTTGGTGAGTGGTTTCAGCATGTTGTGTAGCCAGAGTGTGTAGTCTGTATCAAGATGTGATTTATGCTCACTTTATAGCCTATAAAAGAGTTTGATTGCAAGACTGAGAGAGGGGAGATAGATTAACCCTTGTAGGTGCACTCCACGTCACATGCTGGGAAGTGTGTACGTGACAGCTGCCTTTAACTTCGATGGAGATTTCACATCCTCAGAATGTCACTCTGTGTTGAGGAACAGTTAAAGGGGTTTAAAATTAAAATAATAACAGTTTGGGGGGGACACGAAAGGAATAATGGTAATGTCTGATGGATTATCATCATATTAATAATCATGCATAATCATCAACATTAACAGAAATAAACACGTGAAATAGATCACTCTATATAATGACTCTATATAATATATAAGTTTCACTTTTTGTATTGAAGAACTGAAATAAATTAACTTTTTGATGATATTCTAATTTAGTGAGATGGACCTATATTTTGTTTACTGCTGTTTTCTGCAGAGAAATCAGCATCAATATCCACGCGATTTGGGGTGGATTTGCCACTGTGGATTTCCATGCAGATTCTTGTGAGTATTCTTAATGTTATGGCTGGTGGGTGTATATCATCTGTTCTATTCCTCTTGGCTTTTCTAGATGTCATCCATTAGACATGTACAGTATTTTTCAGGCAGTGAGCCTTTCAAACTGCAGTACCGTAATATGAGCACACGGTGGAGCTGGTGTACACGCAGGACTGTACGGCGCCGCCGCAGCTCGCACTGTGTGTCATTCCTTGCTGCATCGATCATAGCAGGAAGTGTAATTGCACCTCCAGCAGAAGCAGCAGGAAGCGAGCCGGATCCGGGCGATCACCCGGTCCTGGTGCATCTCATAGAGGGGGCCAGAGATGGAGCACATCCGCACCACCAAGGTAGGGAGATGGGGGCTGGGGCTGATCAGCTGTTTGTATGGCACTGATGCACCCACCATCCATGGAGCTGTTATGGGTGACAGTGCATGGTCATGTGTCCCTCCAGTGTTGTTTTCTCTCACTTTATGGTGTTTGGTTCCTAAGTATCACGTTCCAGGCTCTGCCCTCCAGGTACAATGTACATAAGACGCCGCTGTATTACTCGTTTTCTTAGAAATCCGCAGCAGATTTGCCTATTCATGGCCTAAAACCAGATTGTACGTGTTTTAATTTCCATGCATTATACTTTATAGGATGACTAGGGGGTGCATTATACTACTATATATGACTATAGGGGTGCATACTACTACTATGGATTACTATGGGGTGCATTATACTTTACAGGATGACTGGGGTGCATTATACTACCATATATGACTATGGGCTGTGCATTTTACTTTATGGGGATTATGGTCTGTGTATTATACTACATGGATGACTGAGCTGTGCAGTATATTATATGGAGGACTATGGGATGCATTATACTATATGGAGGACTATGGGGGTGCATTATACTTTTTGTATGGAGCCCCATGACTTCCATGTAAGCTCCTGGTGAGTATAATAGTTTATTTCCTATTGTACATTAAAAAACAGGGGCAGATCGGAGAACATATATACAGTACCAGTGATGCCATAAAGGTCTGACGGGTCCCATCCTGCTCGCCGCCTCCATGATGCCCATAGATGTGAATGGAGAGAGTTCTGCCAGCTGTCTATTCACTCCACACACACCCCCCCTAGATGTGGTGGCTGCGTTATCAGGTGGATCTGGGTCATAAATGTTCACGTTGGGAATACCCCTTTAATACACCATAATGTAGGGAACAGTAAAATTTAGTGTGAGCTCCACAGGGGCAAAGATAGATGTGAATATGGATAGCGGTGCCTATAGAGGTGCTCAGGGCAGGACCAGGTTTTTCTGCTCCACTTTAGAGTAAAGGAACAGAATGAATCCAGAGTACGACAAATAACTAGCACAAACCGCACCCAGTTGAATGTAATGGGGTTCGTTAGATTTCCATTAGCAGCACGGTGGCTCAGTGGTTAGCACTACATCCTTGCAGCAATGGGGCCCTGGGTTCAAATCCCACCAAGGACAACACCTGCAAGGGGTTTGTATGTTCTCTTTGCGTGGGTTTCCTCCCACACTCCATAGACTGATAGGGAATGTAGATTGTGAGCCCCAATGGGGACAGTGATGATGATGGCTGCAAGCACTGGGGAATTAATGACGCTATATAAGTGAGTAAAATAAATAATGTGGTCAATCATGTTAATGGAAAGTTAGCAAGGCATGCCGCTCTTACTGTGCTCATGTTCCTTCTTTTATGCAGCTTGCTGATGATTATTGCCTCTTGTCGTGCAGAAGTGCAACTTTATAATGTCAGGGGGCCAAATCTTAGCTCTTAAAATCAGCAACAAGGATGCAAAAACTCAAAGCAGATCTGTCACCAGACTTCAAAATGCAAACTGCACAGATTATTATTATTATTCTTTACCTATTAAATAATCTCTTAGACCTGGTGAGACTAGTGTACTTTCTGTGAAAATCCATGTCGTAATGGCTGTGTAGTCCTTTTTTTCCCTCCTGATATTAATTTCAAGATAATATAGCCATTCCAGCAGGGATTTACCTAGTCTCACCAGGAATTGTTTGTGCTTTGTATTATGAGATCTGATGATATCTCTGCCTCTGTGTGAGCCTATGGACGTTATAAAAGATGTCTAGCAAATGCATTGAACGTGGAAATGTACAGGTCTGGCTTAACCCCTTATTCTCCCCCCAGACTAACTTTAACAATTGGTCATTCGCTCCCCCACTGTCCTAATGACCATAGCGATCCTTTTACCTCCCCAGTGCTCCCAGCACTAGACGCCCCCATTTCTCGAGTAGTCATAACAGGGCAACCTGCAGACCCTCACCCCCCTCTTCCATGGTCCTCTGGACAAGTCTTCTGGCCACTTTGTTTGCCAGCTGTAAATACTTTATCTGGGCACAGTTGGAAAATTCAGCTCTTTTATGACACAACCTGTGAACTTGCCAAATATGTCTCAAGTAGGAAAGCCCTTTTTAACTTAGACTGGGTTGAGACCATATCTGAGCCCCCCATTAATGACTTTGTTGGGGGCTGTATATTATATAACATCCCTGCAAAAAAAAAACAACATGGTGTCAAACTTCAATCAGGCAAAATATGCAATTTTTTTTTAACTTCTTTTTTTCCATGCAATGTCCTCGTAACCTGGACACAACTGCATAGGCAATTACACCGATCTCGGAGCCGAAATGATCATATAGCGCAGCCTATGACTTATCAGATAACTCACTGGGACTGATGAAGTCATCCAATGACATCACTATGGAAATCGTGTGATGATGCCATCCTGCAGCCAGACAGAAAAGTTAGTTCTCTGCAATCTAGCAGGAGCAGGTCAGGTATTGGGCTGTCAGAGATAACTACTCAGACTGGGGTGCCAAGGGCCCACCAAGAACCAGCTCCAGGGCCCCACTTTTCAGCTACATGCAAATGTGACATTATCCTCAATTACAAATTTATATAACAATGAGCTGTGTAGATTGTTACATAAATAAGATGTTCCCTTTATCTCTACATAGTGATTCAAGTATATAGTGCCAAGTACTGCTCATATAAGAGGGTGGTGGCCCACCTGAGGATTCTCCTGCTCTCCTGTCGGCCAGTCCAAGCCTGGATAGCAAGGACCCTGGTAGAAGACAGAAGCGGTTTATTTCTGCTTTAGGTTTTTTGCCCCTTAGTGAGCGCTATGTAGTGAATAGAAGCCAAAGCTTATAATAGCACCTCCCAATCACATGGTCGCCAGGTGTCTGCCTGGTCTTATGAAACCCAGATAAGCTCCGCCAGTGACTTGCAGCACAGCAGGGGGAATAGTTTTTTCCTGTAACTAGGTCCAAATTAATATCCACCAGAGGTATTTTTTTTACCACTTGGGAAACACCATTATGTTAAAAATACATGCAAACATAAAGTCTAAAAAAAAAAAAAAAAAGTTATTCATAAAAAGCCCTTACCCCCTAAAATTATAAGCAAAACCATTATTATTTACTATAAAACACATTTTATTGCATATACAGCCCAAAACAAGAATCAATACATATTTAACATCCGCCAAACTGTAATAACCTGCAGAATGAATTTATCATTATTATTATTTACTATGAAACATCAACAGTATAAAAAAAAAAAAAAAAAAAAAAAAAATAACTTTTTTTACTTTATTTGCAACACAAAAAGAATAAAAGTAATTTATTTCATCCACATAAAGTGCTGAAAAATAAAACAATTTCTCCCGCATAAGACAAAACCTCATACAATCACACAGTCAGTGGGGTAAAAAAAATAATCTGGCTGCTGTAATGCAGAGAAGCAAAAATAAAAATGCAGGCCTGGTTATTAAAGGGAACCTGTAACTTTATTTGAATTATCTCCCCAGATTTGCGCTGACGTCACTTGAATATACGCGTGGAAATGCCGTGCTTGCGCATTGTCGATTGGGGAGTCGCGCATGCGCAGTGAAGTGTTTGTATTTCCCAGCTTCACAGACTGACGCGCAGCGGCTCCGGAATACACACTGGGCAAGAGCGGGCACCCGGATGCACACTGGGCACACCCCTATGACTAAACAAGCAGGCACCATATAACTATATAAAGTGCTTTTTGCAAAGGGTAATAGCGCCGATTTTAATGAAAAAAAGCGCGTTAGTGATACACATTGCATCACTATCAACGCAATGGGGACAGTTTACATACTACAAATGACAGGTTCCCCTTATGGGGTTAAGGATAGGACTGCACTGTAATACAGAATGTGACTCAGGGTCTTTATATGAGAAGTAATTGCTGGGGATTTACTAAGTTTCTCAACTTTGTAGATTCCGTCTCCGCACAGAGTGTCAGGTTGTAGTCGGAGATGAACCTGACCGTTAATGCGACATTTTACTGCGAGGATAAAGCACAGGATGCGGCTCTGCTGTGTCACACATGGCCGGGACTCATCACTTGCTGGCATGGTGTGAATTGCTGGGGCACTGGGCTCGGCTCCCTGGTTGTAGCGGTGACCACATCTGTTGTTGGCCGGCGCTTCCGTTTCAGACTCTGCTACTTTCTTTGTTGTAATCTCAGATGAATGTCCTCATTGTTGGGCCGGGGACTAATCAGCTGGAACCAGGGACAACCAGTCCCGTTCTGTTGTGTTGTGGATCCGAGCGCCATGAGCGAGATACATAGGTGAGGACGGACGCTGAGCTGTACAAGGTGAACCTCCATTCACAAGTATATACCTTCCAAATGTTCCTCTTTGGGAGGGACAGCCTCTTCATTTGCCCCAGATACCAGGGTCCCTCTTTAGGCTATGTTCGCTTTTTGTATTTTTGCTGCTTTTTTTATTTTATTTTTTTATGCAAATTAAAAGCTGATTTTTACAGTAGCAGCAAAAGCTATGAGACTTCAGAAATCTCATGCACACACATGTTGTTTTTTTTTTTTTTCTTTTTTTCATCACCGAATTGGAAAACCGCGGCCTGTCACTTCTTTAAGGATTTTGCAGCGTTTTTTCACCCATAGAAAGCATTGCGTGCGTGCAAAAATGCAGCAAAAAACGCATGTATCAAGTTTTGCTGCTTTTTTTGGTGCAGAAAACTCAGGAACAATAGGCACAAGAGACAAATGTACCTGAAAAACGCAGCAAAGTCTGTTTTTTTTTTTTAAGCAGCTTCTTTCCTGTCAAGAGAGCAGGTTTTGCCTTTAGAAAAAAAACGCAGCGTGTGAACATACCTTTTAATTTTTGAAACCCTCCCCCTTTTTTTTTGTCACATTTGTAGGAAAGGTGTTCTCCAATGCTTGAGAGCTAAAATCCTCTCTGATGGCTGCCGCGGTCACGTAACCTCCAGGAAACACATGTGCTGATATAGTAGGAACGGCGCCGGCTCACGAGATAACCATGATTTTTTTATTGTTTCATGGTAAGAAGGAGCTATCCAGTAGTGGGCCTTTAAATAATTTCCTATATTACTTCACAAAATGTCTCTGGTTAGTACCCTAGACATAATAACGTAGATACGTAGGTTGAATAAAGACCCAGGTCCATCAAGTTTAACCTTCCTCTTCCTCTACATTTTCTCCAAATGTATATTTTATTTTAAAAGGCAACGTGACCGGAGATTCCTGCTGCTCAAACCACAGGCGGCAGGAATCAGAATCTGAAAAGCTGCGTTGCTTTGAATGATTTAGACCACGTTCACACGTTGAGTCTTTGACTTTTTTTCTCAGGAGTGGGAGCCAAAACCAGGAGTGGGTGATAAATACAGAAGTGGTGACGTGTTTCTATTATACTTTTCCTCTGATTGTTCCAATCCTGGTTTTGGCTTACACATACTGAGGTAAAATACTCATCAAGTATTGAACGTGTGAACGTGGCCTTACGCTACTTGTCCAGGTTGAATTGTAATGGGTGGTGAAAAAAAAACGCACCAAAAACGCAGGTGTCAGGTTATTCAGCGTGTTTTTTTTTGTGCCAAAACCAGAATGAGAAATTATTATTTTTTTCACTGAACTTTATGTATATGCATAATAGGGCAGTGAAAAAATGCACCAAGAAACAAGCAAAAAAAGCAAGAAAAATCCTGAACAACCTCCTGGCAAGAGATCAGGTTTTTTCTGCAGAAAAAAATGCTGAAAAAAGCAAGATGTGTGAACATTTCCCTGAAAAGCTGCAGCGCTTCAGAGAAAACCTATTTTAACCCCTTTAAAGCCCAAGACGTATTAATACGCGTCTGTGCCCTGGGCTTTAAGAGCCTGACCCGTATTAATACGTCATTGCGATCGCGCACGCACACACAAGCTGTGCGGGGCGATCGCCGCTTGGTGTCAGCTGATTGTCACAGCTGACACCCGCTACTATGTGCAGGGAGCGGTCCCGCACCGCTCCCGGCACATTAACCCCCGCAATGCTGTGATCGAAGTCGATCGCAGCATTGTGGTGGCTAAGGGGAGGTGATCGCAATACTCACCTCCTCTTCCGGCCTCCAGCGCTGTCTGCCGCGGCTTCCCGGATGTTGCCATGACGACCCGATGTCGTCATGACAACATCCGGGTCACCAGACAGCAGGAAGATTTTTTGGTCCTGCGCAGTGCATGACCAAACTATCTTCTCACTGTGCAGCACTGACAGCCTGCATAGCACAGGGATGGTGCTGCATTCCTGTGCCATGCAGGCGATCAGAGAAAAAAAAGTGAAAGTCCCATAGTGGGACAAAGTATAAAAGTAAAAAAACTGTCAAAGTTAAAAAAAAAATAAAAAAAAATTGGAAACAAAATAATCCACCAAAAATAAAAATATAATGTACCCATCAATAAATATTATTATAAAAAAACAAACAATAAAAGTACACATATTTGGTATCGCCACGTCCGGAACGACCTGACCTATAAAATTGTCCCACTAGTTAACCCCTTCAGTGAACACGGTAAAAAAACAAAGCAAAAAACAATTCTTTATCATCATGCCGCCAAACAAAAAATGGAATAACACGCGATCAAAAAGACGAATATAAATAAAAATGGTACCGCTGAAAACGTCATCTCGTCCCGCAAAAAACAAGCCTCCATACCGCTCCATCAGCCGAAAAATCAAAAAGTTATAGCTCTCAGAATAAAGCGATGCAAAAAAATATTTTTTTCTATAAAATTTCTTTTATGTAAAAGCGCCAAAACATAGAAAAACTATATAAATGTGGTACCGCTGTAAACATACTGACCCGAAGAATAAAGCTACCTTATCAATTTTACCACACGCGGAGCAGAATAAAAAAATAAAAAAAAAAAACAATTCCTGAATTGTTGTTTTTTGTTTTTTTCTGCTTCCCAAAAATCGGAATAGAAAGCGATCAAAAAAATGCCTGAAAATGGCACCAATAAAAACGTCAACTCATCCCGCAAAAAACAAGCCATCACATGACTCTGTCGGCCAAAATATGGAAAAATTATAGCTCTCAAAATATGGCGATGCAAAAACTAGATTCTTTTAGTGTGTGACAGCTGTCAATCATAAAAACCTGATATGATTCTGGTATCGCTGTAATCGCACCGACCCGAAGAATAAAGTCATCTAATCACTTATACTGCTTTAGGAGCGGCGTAAAAAATAAACTCTCGGGTTAGGGTTGGGGCTAGGATTGGGGCCAGGGTTGGGGCTAGGGCTAGGGTTGGGCTAGGGCTAGTGTTGGGATTTTTTTCAAAAGTAAAAAAAAAAAAAAAAAGACGATATGGCAACTAGTGTTGAGCGCAAGTGCTCGCTACTTGAGTTTGCATCGGGTGCTTGGGTATGCACTGAGTATCGAGGGTGCTCGAGTCTCCGCCCCATATGCTTCGCGGCCAAAAAAAGCTTGCGGGGATTGCCTGCCATGCACGAGCGATCCCCGCATGTTTTTTTGGGGTGTCTAATAACCGTGAAACATGTGGGCGGGGACTCGAGCATGTCACTCGACATGTCATAATTTTTGTGGAAAAAGTTTGATTTTTTTTTATTTTCACGGCTCCATGTTATAAACTTCTGTAAAGGACTTGGGGGTTCAGGGTGCTCACCACACATCTAAATAAGTTCCTTGAGGGGTCTAATTTCCAAAATGGTGTCACTTGTGGGGGGTTTCCACTGTTTAGGCACATCAGGGGCACATCCGCTAATTATTCAAGCAAATTTTACAATCAAAAAGTCAAATGGCGCTCCGTCCCTTCCGAACCCTGCCGTGCGCCCAAACTGTGGTTTTCCCCACATATGGGGTATCTGCTTACTCAGGAGAAATTGCACAACAAACTGCATGGTGCGATTTCTCCTGTTAGGCTGTGTGCCCACGATGCGTTTTTTAAGCGTTTCCGCAGCGGCAAAAAACGCTGCAGAAACACTTAAAAAAACGCATGGTAGAAGGCGTGCCATGTTCCCCAATGATAATCCGCATGTGCTGTGGAAATTTCCGCTGCGGATTATCATTGCGGAAAAAACAGCAGCACTACCAATTATTTTGCGGAAGTGCTGCGTTTTCGCCGCCATTGACTTGCATTAGAACGCATGGATTCCGCTTCACTAGATAAGCACATGCGGAATACATGCTTTTAATGTGCGGATGGTACCCAGGTCTAGAGAAGAGGAGACTCTCCTCCGGACCCGGGTACCATAGAAACTGTAAAAAAAAGAATAAAATAAAAAATAAATATGATACTTACCTTCTCACGGCCCCTGGTGCACTCCTCCTCCCTTGCCGGCAGATCGCGATGGACTGGAGGACCTGCGCTGATGTCATAGTCATGTGACGGGTTACGCGACGCTGACGTCGGCAGGTCCTTCAGTGTACCGCCATCTGCCGGCAGTCAGCACCGAGCGAAGCAAGAAACCGGGGGCCATCGGAAGGTAAGTATAGATTTATTTTTTATTTTTTGACATTCTCTCGGTCACACTATATAAATCCATGCTGGTTGCATGGATTTATATAGTGTGACCAAGTTGACAAGCACTTTCCAAGTGATGCTAAAATCGCTTGGAAAGCGCTTGTTAACCCGCATGTAGAAATGCAAGTAAAGAACGCTTCACATCAGCAAGTCCCTGGCAGGAAAAACGCATGTACAATCCGCATGCGTTTTTTTCTGCCAGGGAGATGCAGAAACACTCAGGAAAAATCCGGAGCATTTCTGCATCGTGGGCACATAGTCTTACCCTTATGAAAATGCAAAATTGGGGGCTGAAAAACATTTTTGTGGGAAAAATATGAAAATTTTATTTTTACAGCTCAATGTTATAAACTTCTGTGAAGCAGCTGGCGGTTCAAGGTGCTCACCACACATCTAGATAAGTTCCCTGAGGGGTCTAGTTTCCAAAATGGTGTCACTTGTTGGGGGTTTCCACTGTTTAGGCACATCAGGGGCTCTCCAAACGCAACATGGCGTCCGCTAATTAATCAAGCAAATTTTACATTCAAAAAGTCAAATGGCGCTCCTTCCCTTCCGAACCCTGCCGTGCGCCCAAACAGTGTTTTTTCCCCACATATGGGGTATCTGCGTGCCCAGGGGAAATTGCACAACAAATTTTGGGGTCCATTTTTTCCTGTTACCCCTGCGAAAAAAAAAAAAAAATTGAGTCTAAAGTAACATTTTTGTGAAAAAGTTTATGAAGGCTCCAAAGTCAGCAATGTAGATAGCGAAGGTTCAGGTCTTTTATTCAAGCTGTGATACAAAAGCAATAAGATAAAATAATAAGATATCACTATGTACAAGACATCTACATGGGAACGGCAATACAAATCAAGGCGTGGGCAACTCGGGAAAAGAATGCAGAGCAGTGCTATACAATAGGTTCTGGCACGGAGGTGGCCATGAATGTCTGAAGAGTCCCTGGATGACCAAATACCTCCATCAGCCAGTGTAGTAAGATTGCCCGAGGACTAGTGATGGGCGCGCATGCTCGGTACACGATCGACACTACCGGGGACCTCTCAGATATTTATGCCCACTTGAATATGGCACTTACAGTAATGCTACACACTCTTTGCCCTGTATACAGGCTTGTATTTTGCTTTATTATAAATGTATCACCCAGGGCTATGGGTGTTATCCCATTCTTGGATGTATTCTTTGGCTTTCCAAAAAATGTAAAGATATGCAAATGTGGACTATCGTTGGCTTGTGACATGTGAACTATGACAAGTTGTAATGTCATTGAAGAGTTCTCACTAAAGGGGATTTCTTATCATAGAAAGGTGGGGTCCTACTGAATGTTCAAAATAAAGGGGCCACAATTCTCCTCGACCTGGTGGGCGCAGAGTTGCGGCACAGCCTCATTTATTTGTATAGAGCAAATTTCTGCCACGATGCTGGAGAAATACCAGTGACCACGGGTCCCTTCATTTTCCGTGAGGGTCCTAGAAGTTGATCCTAAATCCATAGAAATGTTAGGTCATATCTTAGTGATATCCCATAACATTAGAAGATGAGAATATCTGTGTTTTCTTTTTTTTTTTACTTTAGTTATTATGTGACTTTACAAATATTCAGTTTGTCACGTTGATATTTCCTTTTCTTTTACAACTGAGATTTCACGTTTTGTTTTTAGACTGGGGTCTTTAGAGCCATCTCATTATAGTTAGATGGAGAGACTTAAAATTAATTTGTCAGCTTAAAGGCTATGGACACCTTTGACCTGGAAAAATAATTTAGTCATAAATGGGAGTGATTACATTTTGGTAATAAAATTTCACAAAGTTTCAGTCTGCAATCATCATTCCATCACTTGTATTCCGCTTGATCCAAGTGTCAGATTTTCCTTTTGTGAGAGTGTCCTTCCTAGTAATATAGGCTGGATGTGAGCTCTGTGGGTATCCAGCGTACTGCTGTCTTGATTAGTTCATATATCAGCACGGCTTCTGTCTTGCACTTATTTCTCCTCTATTTTCTTTCCTTTACCTCTGTAGCCTTTTTTTCTCTGCTCTTCATAAAACTTTAAATACTTTCTCCTCTGCAGATTTGTATTCTGCACTTTCCTCCTTCCTACTACTAATCTGAAGCACTGAGAAAATAGAGCCAGAGAGCAAAGAGAGCCATCAGAACTGAGCATGAGCTCAGATGGATTTTTAACAATTTTGCAGATTGCTCAGCTACATAAAAGACTTAGACATTCTACAGCAAAAAAAAAAAATAGTAGAACATTTTTAAAGAAAACTATTTAAAAAGTTGCTTAAAGCACTACTCCAGTGTTTGTTTTTCAATGCAGGAGTGGTGTCACTCTTCTAAGTTCCCTGTCCCAGTATTATACTTACCAGCTGCTGTCTTCAGCCCTTCCCGATGCTGCTCTAGTCCCGCGGTGCCATCTTGTGACCACAACTTTTGACTGATCAGAAGTCAGATGTAATGGTCACAAGTTCTGAGTGTAAGTCTACGAGACCCTTGTCCTGGCCCTCACAGACTTACATTGAGTTATGACTTTGAGCTCGACCAGCAAACACTGGAGCCATCCGGCAGGTCACAACCTGCAGAAGAGGACTGGAGCAGCTATGATAAAAGATGAAGACGGCGGGTGGTGACGATAAGACTGGGGGGCAGGGAACTTACATTAGTAGCACCACTCAGCGCTGCAATAATAAAAAACGCAGGACTGGTGCTTTAAAGGGGTTGTCCAGTACTTTATATTACCCCCCCCAATGTATCCAAGGATTTTTGTACATAGCTTACATTGCAGATACTGCCTGTGAGCGGCGCTATCACTGGCCGCTCACAGGCATCACGTGACCCCCGGCTGCAGCCTATTCTGACATCTGCTGATGTCACGACAGGTGCTGGCAGCAGCTGAGGGTCCCTCTTCCGCTTTCCACGGTGGCTGCTGGGTTGTGGGTGGGGTTACCCCTCGCATCACACCCAGCATCCACCGCGCGCTCTGCCTCTCCCCATTCATTGGGAAAGCGCGTGGTGGATGCTGGGTGTGATGCGAGGGGTAACCCCACCCACAACCCAGCAGCCAGCGCTGAGTCACGCCTCACTTGTCGTGACGTCAGCGCGGGGTCACGTGATGCCTGTGAGCGGCCAAGGATGGCGCCACTCACAGGCAGAAACAGTAACGTAAGGTATTTACAAAAATCCTTAGGGGCTCCGGGGGGGATACATTGGGGGGGTAATATAAAGTACTGGACAACTTCTTTAACTTTGTATGTAGGAAGCAAATGAACACTAAGAAAATTCTGTGCGTAAATGAGCAGAGCCTTTTTTAGGGAAGAAAATTACCAGCTATAGGTCCGTACTCCCAGTAGCCAATATGGCACAAAAATAAGCCACTTAACTATTTCAGGCACTGAAGTGATGAGTCTGGGGGATTGAGGAGAGCGCTTGCCCTGCTTAACAGGGTGATAATTGATAGTTCTGTGTGTAAGGGCATGCACACGTAGCAGTAAAATACTGCCATTAAACAGGAGAGCATATTAAAGGGGATGTCCAGGCTTTTCACACTCGGTGACTGCAGACTTGTGATTCCCCACATCGCGAGCAGTGAGGTTTCTCCGGTACTGACAGTGAGACAACAAGTATGCAAAATTCATATTCCTGGCCACATTCTGTCTAGATGTGCACTCAAATCAGTTTTATTGAGTGAGGCTATTCACCTCTAGTTGGAATGTGGCCGGAAGTATCAATATCGCATATTTATGGTCAAATGACCACTCTGTCTTGCCGTTGTGATGTGGGGATTCACAAGTCTGCAGTAGGGTGAAAAACCTGGACAACCCCTTTAACCAGACAGAGCTGCTTTAACCACTTAATGACCTCCAATACACCTTTTTAAGGCCCTTAGAATTGAGGATAAAGCACCCACCCACCTCTGGGGGTGGTGAAAATTCAGCGGATGTCAGCTGTATATCTTGGCTGACATCCTGTTGAATCAGCCAGAAGCTGTATTATTGCCAATTGCTTCTGTTTAACCTTCTAGATCAGTGTTTCCCAAACCCCATCCTCACGGACCCCCACAGGTGATGTTTTCAGGATCTCCTTAGTATTGCACAGGTGAGAGAATTCCTGATGCCTTGATGATACTTACATCACCTGTGTAATACTAAGGAGATCCTGAAAACCTGACCTGTGGGGGGCCGTGAGGATGGCGTTTGGGAAACACTGTTCTAGATGCTGCTGTTAATAGTGACAGATGTGGGGGCATCTAGATAGTTTAAACAGGGAGGTGGCTCCCAACTGTATAACTCCAGATGGTTGCCATGACAACAAAAAGTCAAGTAAAGAAATATTTTAGTGGACAAAAATGTAATATAGATGTATGTATATGCGTGTGTGTGTGTGTGTGTGTGTTTGTGTGTGTGTGTGTGTATATATATACAGTTATATGAAAAAGTTTGGGCACCCCTATTAATCTTAAGCTTAATGTTTTATAAAAATTGGTGTTTTTGCAACAGCTATTTCAGTTTGATATATGTAATAACTGTTGGACACAGTAATGTTTCTGCCTTGAAATGAGGTTTATTGTACTAACAGAAAATGTGCAATCTGCATTCAAACTAAATTTGACAGGTGCATAAGTATGGGCACCCTTATCATTTTCTTGTTTTAAATACTCCTACCTACTTTTTACTGACTTACTAAAGCACTTTTTTTGGTTTTGTAACCTCATTGAGCTTTGAACTTCATAGCCAGGTGTATGCAATCATGAGAAAAGCTACTTAAAGTGGCCACTTGCAAGTTGTTCTCCTGTTTGAATCTCCTCTGAAGAGTGGCATCATGGGCTCCTCAAAACAACTGTCAAATGATCTGAAAACAAAGATTATTCAACATAGTTGTTCAGGGGAAGGATACAAAAAGCTGTCTCAGAGATTTAACCTGTCAGTTTCCACTGTGAGGAACATAGTAAGGAAATGGAAGAACACAGGGACAGTTCTTGTTAAGGCCAGAAGTGGCAGGCCAAGAAAAACATCAGAAAGGCAGAGAAGAAGAATGGTGAGATCAGTCAAGGACAATCCTCAGACCACCTCCAGAGAGCTGCAGCATCAACTTGCTGCAGATGGTGTCACTGTGCATCGGTCAACTATACAACACACTTTGCACAAGGAGAAGCTGTATGGGAGAGTGATGCGAAAGAAGCCGTTTCTGCAAGCACGCCACAAACAGAGTCGGCTGAGGTATGCAAAAGCACATTTGGAGAAGCCAATTTCTTTTTGGAAGAAGGTCCTGTGGACTGATGAAACCAAGATTGAGTTGTTTGGTCATACAAAAAGGCGTTATGCTTGGCGGCAAAAAAACACAGCATTCCAAGAAAAACACTTGCTACCCACAGTAAAATTTGGTGGAGGTTCCATCATACTTTGGGGCTGTGTGGCCAATGCCGGCACCGGGAATCTTGTTAAAGTTGAGGGATGCATGGATTCCACTCAGTATCAGCAGATTCTTGACAATAATGTTCAAGAATCAGTGACAAACTTGTAGTTACGCAGGGGATGGATCTTTCAGCAAGACAATGATCCAAAACACCGCTCCAAATCTACTCAGGCATTCATGCAGAGGAACAATTACAATGTTCTGGAATGGCCATCCCAGTCCCCAGACCTGAATATCATTGAACATCTGTGGGATCATTTGAAGAGGGCTGTCCTTGCTCGGCGACCATCAAACTTAACTGAACTGGAATTGTTTTGTAAAGAGGAATGGTCAAAAATACCTTCATCCAGGATCCAGGAAATCATTAAAGGCTACAGGAAGCGACTAGAGGCTGTTATTTTTGCAAAAGGAGGATCTACTAAATATTAATGTCACTTTTCTGGTGAGGTGCCCATACTTCTGCACCTGTCAAATTTTGTTTGAATGCAGATTGCACATTTTCTGTTAGTACAATAAACCTCATTTCAAGGCAGAAACATTACTGTGTCCAACAGTTATTACATATATCAAACTGAAATAGCTGTTGCAAAAACACCAATTTTTATAAAACATTAAGCTTAAGATTAATAGGGGTGCCCAAACTTTTTCATATAACTGTGTGTGTGTGTATATATATATATATAACTACACCCTCAAATTAGTCAAAACTGCTGTTAGGAAGTTTTTTAACCCCTCAGGTGCTCCACAAAAATTAACATAAAGTAGAATAAAATGAAAAAAAATAAAAAATAAATAAATATATATATATATATATATATATATATATATATATATATATATATATATATATATATATATATATATATATATATATTATTTATTTTTTTATTATTTTTTTTTTTTTACTTCTACTTTGTGTTAATTTTTGTGGAGCACCTGAGGGGTTAAAAAACGTCCTAAATTTTCTTGGAAAAAAAAAGAAGCGTTCTAACAAATAAAAAAGAAAAAAATGATACCGGCATAGTAAATGCTGTTTATTAACTAGTTTGTGTAGTATATGTCTCTGATGACGCGCTCTTCAAGTCATCTGACCCCTGCGGCCAATTATAGACTGCAGCGGTGCTGTTATTTAGGAATTTTGAAAATTGCTACTTTTTCTACATTTTTGTAAAGTTTGAATTATTAAAAAAAAAAAAAAAAAATGAAAAACCTATCTAAGTTTTCCATTATCATAGAAGACAATTCATCAAAGCTGTTACTCCACAAAAATGGAGTAAAAGCTTTGAAAGTTCTCAAAAATGTTGTGCAACTTGGAGTTGCGCAAAAATCTTACGACTTTTGGTATTTTTACTCCAGTTTGGATCAACCCTGCTGAAATTGATGAAGCTGGGACAGGAAGGAGCATGGTCACATCTGCCTGTCCAGTTCATTAATGGGACTTTATCAGCACAGAATGACTGTTCAAACCAAGCACAAGCACTCGGTGCTTCATGGTGCGGCCAATCATTTATATACACCTTCCCACCTGCAGGTGGGAAGGTGTATATAAATTAATGCCGCACCTTGAAGCACCGAGTGCCTGTGCTTGGTTTGAACAGTCATTGTGTGCTGACAGTCCCTTTAAACTTAACTCAAAGTTAAACACAGTCCATGGGAAAAGCATATGTGTTTCTCTGATAAGGCAGACCCCTTTTTTATTCTCCTTTATTATGCTGTCTATCTGATCAGCCGAGGTTGACATGTTTAGCTGTGACTTTTGTAGACTCACTTTACAGCTGTGTTTTGTTTGTTCTTCTAGGTGGAGCAGGTGAAGTTATTGGATCGTTTTAGTCCGAGCAACAAGTCGAATTCTGGAACGTTGTATCTCACGGCCACTCACTTACTGTTTATAGACTCGCAGCAGAGAGAGATCTGGGTATGTGAAGTCTGTGTACTTCCTTATCTCACACATACACTCCTTTAGGCTATGTGCATGCCGAGTCTTTTTACAGAGTTTTCGGAGCAGAAACTTCTACGTTTTTGAAGAGCTTTGAGATTTGGGGAGTTTCTGCTCAGTTTCTGTTCCAAAATCTCCTAGAAAACCCCGTGTGCACATAGCCTTGGACTATACAAACTGTTCAACATTTACCTCCCATGAACTACAACTGATGTTATCTAATCCTGACAACCCCTTTACATACCTCCTGATGAAGCATATGGGCATCACAGAGAGCGAAACACCCTCATATGACCCATTGTGTAGAAACACCAGTGAAGAATAGCTCTCACTGTGGCCCGATTGAACTGTCCATGTACTTCTAATGCTTGACCCTCATGAGGTATTAGCCTACTTGGCTAAAACGATATAAAAACATAATTTATTTATTAGGTGCAGAAAATCTGCAACATCAAAAACTCACCAAATACTCATCATGGGTACATAGCCCAAAAGTTATAGAATTTGGAATATGTTGATGAAAAGTTAAGGTTATGTCATAATACCTGAAACATCTCGAGTTTATAGGACAAGGGTGACTGTATATTTATTTGGATCATTTTGATTATAGTTGAGGTTTATACTCCCCTTGACTGATGTGTTCTTGGTCTACATTAGATTCTGCACCATCACATCTCTGCTGTGGAGAAGCTCGCCCTCACCACCACAGGCTGCCCCCTAGTGATCCAGTGCAAGAACTTCCGTGTGGTACATTTCATAGTTCCCAAAGAGCGAGACTGTCATGACATCTACAACTCTCTGCTTCAACTGTCCAGGCCAGGTAGGACCACATTCAGATCTTTTTATAAATGGCATACAGTTGAAACCAGAAGTTTACATACACTATATAAAAAGACACATACAGTGCTGGCCAAAAGTATTGGCACCCCTGCAATTCTGTCAGATAATACTCTGTTTCTTCCTGAAAATGATTGCAATCACAAATTCATTGGTATTATTATCTTCATTTAATTTGCTTGCAAGGAAAAAACACAAAAGAGAATGAAGCAAAAATCAAATCATTGATCATTTCACACAAAACTCCAAAAAAGGGCCGGACAAAAGTATTGGCACCCTCAGCTTAATACTTGGTTGCACAACCTTTAGCCAAAATAACTGCGAACAACCGCTTCCAGTAACCATCAATGAGTTTCTTACAATGCTCTGCTGGAATTGTAGACCATTCTTCTTTGGCAAACTGCTCCAGGTCCCTGATATTTGAAGGGTGCCTTCTCCAAACTACCATTTTGAGATCTCTCCACAGGTGTTCTATGGGATTCAGGTCTGGACTCATTGCTGGCCGCCTTAGAAGTCTCCAGTGCTTACTCTCAAACCATTTTATAGTGCTTTTGGAAGTTTGTTTTGGGTCATTGTCCTGCTGGAAGACCCATGACCTCTGAGGGAGACCCAGCTTTCTCACACTGGGCCCTACATTATGCTGCAAAATTTGTTGGTAGTCTTCAGACTTCATAATGCCATGCACACGGTCAAGCAGTCCAGTGCCAGAGGCAGCAAAGCAACCCCAAAACATCAGGGAACCTCCGCCATGTTTGACTGTAGGGACCGTGTTCTTTTCTTTGAATGCTTCTTTTTTTTTCCTGTACACTCTATGTTGATGCTTTTTCCCAAAAAGCTCTACTTTTGTCTCATCTGACCAGAGAACATTCTTCCAAAACGTTTTAGGCTTTCTCAGGTAAGTTTTGGCAAACTCCAGCCTGGCTTTTTTATGTCTCGGGGTAAGAAGTGGGGTCTTCCTGGGTATCCTACCATACAGTCCCTTTTCATTCAGACATCGACGGATAGTACGGGTTGACACTGTTGTACCCTCGGACTGCAGGGCAGCTAGAACTTGTTTGGATGTTAGTCGAGGTTCTTTATCCACCATCCGCACAATCTTGCGTTGAAATCTCTCGTCAATTTTTCTTTTCCGTCCACATCTAGGGTGGTTAGCCACAGTGCCATGGGCTTTAAACTTCTTGATGACACTGCGCACGGAAGACACAGGAACATTCAGGTCTTTGGAGATGGACTTGTAGCCTTGAGATTGCTCATGCTTCCTCACAATTTGGTTTCTCAAGTCCTCAGACAGTTCTTTGGTCTTCTTTCTTTTCTCCATGCTCAATGTGGTACACACAAGGACACAGGACAGAGGTTGAGTCAAGTTTAATCCATGTTAACTGGCTGCAAGTGTGATTTAGTTATTGCCAACACCTGTTAGGTGCCACAGGTAAGTTACAGGTGCTGTTAATTACACGAATTAGAGAAGCATCACATGATTTTTCAAAGGGTTCCAATACTTTTGTCCACCCCCTTTTTAGGTTTGGTGTGGAATTTTATCCAATTTGGCTTTAGGACAATTCTTTTTGTGTTTTTTTTCATTGAAGACAAATTAAATGAAGATAATAAGACCAAAGAATTTGTGATTGAAATCATTTTCAGGAAGAAACTGAGTATTATCTGACAGAATTGCAGGGGTGCCAATACTTTTGGCCAGCACTGTATACATGTTTTTCTCAATATCTGACATGAAATCAGAATAAACCTTTGCCGTTTTAGGTCAATTAGGATTACCATAATGTTTAATATTTGCCAAATGCCTTAATAATGACAGAGAGAGAATGTTTTATGGCATTTTTATTACTTATTGCAAAGTCAAAAGTTTACATACATTTCATTAGTATTTGGTACCATTGCCCTTAAACTGAATGACTTCGGTCAAACGTTTGGGATATCCTTCCACAAGCTTCTCACAATACACTCCCTGACAGAAGTTATGTCGCTTATCCATGTTATGTAAATAAAAGCTTATAACCGGATGTTAAATTCATCCATTGTTTTTATAAATTACTCTTTTGAAAGCTGAAATTTGGTTTAGGTAAAGAAAATAAATTGGCATCAATGCTGAAATATTGATCATTTAATGAACACAGAATGGTCAGATTTTGGCAAGACAAAAGTTTTGTCGCCTGGTCATATAATGCACCCAATCCTAGTTTACATCCTCACCAGTGCTCAGTAAATGATCGGTAAATTAGTGGGTGTGTATAAAAAGAAACCCAGCACTCCAGACCTTCACTTGAACTGCAACTTGAGCTCTGACAACATGCCAAAAATCCTCCCTGCGACCAAAGCCTTGATTATCAAGAGGCTGAAGAAAAGATCAACTGCACTGGATAAGCGACATAACTTCTGTCAGGGAGTGTAGTTGGTCGGAATTTGGGCCCATTCCTCCTGACAAAGCTGGTGTAACTGATCCAGGTTTGTAGGTCGCCTTGCTCGCACCTGCCTTTTTAGCTTTGCTCATAAATTTTCAACAGGATTGAGATCGGGGCTTTGTGATGGCCACTCCAAAACATTGACTTTGTTATCCTTAAGCCACTTTGTTAGCATTTTGGCAGTATGCTTCAGGTCATTGTCCATTTAGAAGACCCATTTCCGCCCAAGCTTTAACTTCCTGGCTGATGTCTTGAGATGTTACTTCAGTATTGCCATATAATCTTCTTTTCTCATGATGCCATCTATTTTGAGAAGTGTACCAGTCCCTCCTGCAGCAAAACAACCCCACAACATGATGCTGCCACCCCAGTGTTTCACAGTTGGGATGGTGTTGTTAGGCTTCCAAGCTTCTCCCTTTTTCCTCCAAATGTAACAATGCTCATTATGCCTAAAAAGTTAAATTTTAGTTTCATCAGACCACAGGACATATCTCCAAAAATTAAGGTCTGTGTTCCTGTGTGCATTTGCAAACATTAATCTGGCTTTTTTATGTTTCTTTTGGAGAAATGGCTTCTTCCTGGCAGAGTGGCCTTTCAGCCCATGTTGATACAGTACTCGTTTCACTGTGGTTATTAACACAATCTTACCAGCTTCCGCCATCATCTTCACAAGGTCTTTTGCTTTTGTCCTTGGGTTGATATGCACATGTCGGACCAAAGCACGTTCATCTCTGGAACACAGAACCCGTCTCCTTCTTGAGCGGTATGATGGCTGGACATTCCCATCTTGTTTGTACTTGCGTATAATTGTTTGTACAGATGAACGAGGCACCTTCAGGTATCTTGAAATTGTACCCAAGGATGAGCCAGACTTGTGCCAGTCCACAATTCTCTTTCTGATATCTTGGCTGATTTCTTTAGACTTTCCCATGATGCTACACAAGCAGTGTGTTTCAGGTGTACATTAAAATACAGTACAGACCAAAAGTTTGGACACACCTTCTCATTTAAAGATTTTTCTGTATTTTCAGGACTATGAAAATGATACATTCACACTGATGGCATCAAAACTATGAATTAGCACATGTGGAATTATATACTTAACAAAAAAGTGTGAAACAACTGAAAATATGTCTTATATTCTAGGTTCTTCAAAGTAGCCACCTTTTGCTTTGATGACTGCTTAGCACACTCTTGGCATTCTCTTGATGAGGTTCAAGAGGTAGTCACCGGAAATGGCTTTCACTTCACAGGTGTGCCCTGTCAGGTTTAATAAGTGGGATTTCTTGCCTTATAAATGGGGTTGGGACCATCAGTTGTGTTGGGCAGACGTCTGGTGGATACACAGCTGCTAGTGCTACTGAACAGACTGTTAGAATTTGTATTATGGCAAGAAATAGTAAAGAAAAACGAGTGGCCATAATTACTTTAAGAAATGAAAGTCAGTCAGTGCGAAAAATTGGGAAAACTTTGAAAGTGTCCCCAAGTGCAGTTGCAAAAACCATCAAGCGCTACAAAGAAACTGGCTCACATGAGGACCGCCCCAGGAAAGGAAGACCAAGAGTCACCTCTGCTTCTGAGGATAAGTTTATCCAAGTCACCAGCCTCAGAAATCGCAGGTTAACAGCAGCTCAGATTAGAGACCAGGTCAATGCCACACAGAGTTCTAGCAGCAGACACATCTCTACAACAACTGGTAAGAGGAGACTTTGTGCAGCAGGCCTTCATGGTAAAATAGCTGCTAGGAAACCACTGCTAAGCACAGGCAACAAGCAGAAGACACTTGTTTGGGCTAAAAAACACAAGGAATGGACATTAGACCAGTAGAAATCTGTGCTTTGGTCTGATGAGTCCAAATTTGAGATCTTTGGTTCCAACCACCATGTCTTTGTGCGACGCAGAAAAGGTGAACGGATGGACTCTACATGCCTGGTTCCCACCGTGAAGCATGGAGGAGGTGTGATGGTGTGGGGGTGCTTTGCTGGTGACACTGTTGGGGATTTATTCAAAATTGAAGGCATACTGAACCAGCATGGCTACCACAGCATCTTACAGCGGCATGTTATTCCATCCGGTTTGCGTTTAGTTGGACCATCATTTATTTTTCAACAGGACAATGACCTCAAACACACCTCCAGGCTGTGTAAGGGCTATTTGACCAAGAAGGAGAGTGATGGGGTGCTACTCCAGATGACCTGGCCTCCACAGTCACCAGACCTGAACCGAATCGAGATGGTTTGGGGTGAGCTGGACCGCAGAGTGAAGGCAAAAAGGCCAACAAGTGCTAAGCATCTCTGGGAGCTCCTTCAAGATTGTTGAAAGACCATTTCCGGTGACTACCTCTTGAAGCTCATCAAGAGAATGCCAAGAGTGTGCAAAGCAGTCATCAAAGCAAAAGGTGGCTACTTTGAAGAACCTAGAATATAAGACATATTTTCAGTTGTTTCACACTTTTTTGTTAAGTATATAATTCCACATGTGTTAATTCATAGTTTTGATGCCTTCAGTGTGAATGTACAATTTTCATAGTCATGAAAATACAGAAAAATCTTTAAATGAGAAGGTGTGTCCAAACTTTTGGTCTGTACTGTACATCCACAGGTGTGTCTCTAATTAACTCAGATGTTGCCAAAAAAACCTATCAGAAGCTTCCAAACACATGACATCATCATATGGGCAGTCCGGAATTGTTTAATGGCACAGTAATCTTAGTGTATGTAAACTTTTGACTTTGCAGTAAGTAATAAAATGCCTTAAAACATTCTCTCTCTCATTATTCTGGCATTTGGCAAATATTAAAAATTATGGTAATCCTAATTGACCTAAAATGGGAAAGGTTTATTCTGATTTCATGTCAGATATTGAGACTAACATCAGATGTGTCTTTTTATATAGTGTATGTAAACTTCTGGTTTCATCTGTATATATAATACATAATCTCCTGCTGCTGCTCTGCCTGTTTGTGTCAGTCTTCACTTCAGAGTTGGCATTCTGTTTGTGAAACTGCTAGTGCAGGATGAACATAAGCAGTTGGGGGCTGTGAATCTTGCATTTTCTTTTCTTATTTTAGTGCCTTTTAAAAATTGTAAATTTTATAAAAAAAATTGGTTGGTGTCGCCATTTATCGAGAAAATTAAAATTTTTATTTTTCCATAGAAGGACTTGTATTGGGGCAGTTTTTTGCGTGCTGAACTGTAGTTTTTAATTACATTAGTTTTACCATTTTGGAGCATGCGCAGCATTTTGATTAACTTTTATTGCATTTTTCAATGAGGTGCAGCAGTGAGAAAAACTCAACTTTTTAATTTCACGTTTTTTCTCTACGACGTTTACCGTACTTGTTAAATACTTTTATATTTTCATAGATCTGAAAATGGCAAAACTGAAAACGCTTGTATTTTATTTATTTATTTTTAATTTCTTTATTTTTAACTGTGGAAATGGGTGATGATTCAAATTTTTTTATTTCATTTAATTTAAATAATTTATACTGTATTTTTTTTGAGTCCGCTAGGGGACTTTACTCATTGGTTAAATCACAGCCTCGCCACAGACTAGGCTTCACAAGAGTACTAACGTACAAGCATCACTTCTTAGAGGCAGGCGCTGGCTGGAGAAGAGGCTGGCGCCGGCTGGAGAAGGGGCTGGCGCCGGCTGGAGAAGGGGCTGGCGCCGGCTGGAGAAGGGGCTGGCGCCGGCTGGAGAAGGGGCTGGCGCCGGCTGGAGAAGGGGCTGGCGCCGGCTGGAGAAGAGGCTGGCGCCGGCTGGAGAAGAGGCTGGCGCCGGCTGGAGAAGGGGCTGGCGCCGGCTGGAGAAGGGGCTGGCGCCGGCTGGAGAAGGGGCTGGCGCCGGCTGGAGAAGGGGCTGGCGCCGGCTGGAGAAGAGGCTGGCGCCGGCTGGAGAAGAGGCTGGCGCCGGCTGGAGAAGAGGCTGGTGCCACTTGCCCTGTGTGGAGCGGCCTCAGCTCTTGAGCCTGCCCCATGACATATTAATGTCATGTAGCAGGAAGGGGTTACATTCAGTTTTGATAAAAAACACAAAAACTATGTGTTGCTGACCAAATCTTTCCTATATTGTAGATTTGAGGCCATATTGGTTTATATGTGTCCAAAAAATAAAATAAAAAAAAACATCCTTATTACACCGTGCAGGTAAATGTGGAATTATTCCTTATTTTTGTATTAGTCCGATATGAAGATCTCTACGCATTTTCCTACAACCCCAAACAAAAAGAGGCAGAACGTGTCCTCGGCTGGAAGTGCATAGACCTGAAAGATGAGTACAGGCGGATGGGAGTCCCTAATGCTTACTGGCACCTCTCCGATGTGAACAGAGAGTATAAGGTAAATGCACCTATGGCGGACAAGGGTCTGTTTATCGAAGTTTTGGAGACATTTCCAAATTAACATCATTTTAGGGACCTGCCTGACCGGAGGGTCTCCTGACTCCTGCCAACTGCTTCAGAGACATAGATGAGACTGTTACTCCAGGTCCGGAGACCCTTCAGTCAGGTCGGGTATTGCGATCTGAGCACAGACCATATATCACGGCCTTATTTTATATTTTATTTTTCAGGTATGTGAGACTTACCCTAGAGACCTGTACGTACCTGTAACTGCTAGTAAGCCGATCATTGTGGGAAGCTCAAAGTTCAGAAGTAAAGGCAGGTTTCCCGTGCTGTCTTATTACCACCAGGAGACGCAGGTATCTATTTCTGAAATGTACAAAACTTATGGGGGAATGTTTTTAATAGGCATTATGATCACAGTTTTGTTTCCTGATGCAGAAGTCTGAATTCCCTAAGAAAGGTGAGGTAAGAAAAAGTTATCATGTATTCACAGGATAGGTGATAACTACCAGATCGGTGGTGGTCCATCTGCGGAGACACCCAATAGGTGACTTCCATCCCGTGTGTGAATGGAGCCACGGTTGAGCCTGATCGCTGCCGCTCCTTTCATTCCCTGTTGGATTGCCAGAAATAGTCGAGTACATCGCTATCAGTGTGGAATCCCGGCGATCAGATCTCCATACACCGATCTAATCGTTATCACCAATTCTTACCGGAATGCCCCTCTACCATAAAGTATCAAATTATAGAAATTTACCGTAAACTGGTATAAGTAGACTAAATGGTAACAGCCTGCAATACGCTCCTACATACTCAGGCAGATACAATTCTTTATCAGACGGCGGTGACCTTTCTTTGTGTATTCCCTGCCCTGGGCATTATTCACATTAGTGCTTGTCATATGCAGCTCTCTTCACTGACCGCACACGGACACATAATGGTGCTATGTACAATCGAGGGCAAAAGTTTTGGGACTTACACAAATTTTGTTTTTCACAAAGTTTGTTGCTTCAGGTTTTATAGTGTCAATTTGCATCAAGTCTAGATGGTTATGAAGAGTGATCAGATGAATTGCAAAAGAAATGCAAAATCATTTCTTGCCATGAAAATTAACTTAATCACAAAAACCTGATTTCCTCTGAATTTCAGCCCTGCCACACAATTAGCTGCTAACATCATTTCAGAGATCTTATTTGTTAGCTCAGGAGAAAGTGTTAATGAGGACAAGGCAGCTGATATCACTCAGTCATGCCGATTGAACTATAAGGCTATGTGCCCACGTAGCAGATTTGATGCAGAGCGTTTTTGCCTCTCTCTGGCAGAAAAAACGCATGCAGATTTACATGCGTTTTTTCTGCCAGAGAGAAGCGTTTTTTCAGCGTTTTTACATGCGTTTTCGCATGCGTTTTTTCAAGCAGTTTTCCAAGCGATTTTGAGCATCACTTGGAAAAGTGCTTGACAAGTTGGTCACACAATATAAATCCATGCAACCGGCATAGATTTATAATGTGTGAACAACTGATGCTTTAAATGCAGCATCTATAGTAAAAAAAAAAAAAAAGAAAAAAAAAAGAGAATTAAAACGTTAAAAATAAAAAAACTCTGTATACTCACCTCTCCGGTCTCCTCCAGTCTGCTCCCGGCGGCGATCCTCTCTCCTCGGCGTCCCGCAGTGTACTGTCAAGACCTGCGGTGACGTCATTTAGTCACTTGATGGTCACGCGACCATCACCTGACCTCCGACGTCAGCGGTCGCGTGACCATCAGGTGACTAAATAACTTCACCGCAGGTCCTGACAGTACGCCGCGGGACGCCAAGGAGAGAGGACGTGGCTGGGAGCAGACCGGGGGCCGCCAGAGAGGTGAATATACTGGTTTTGTTTATTTTTAACTTTTTTATTTCTTTTTTTCACCGCGTGGTAGCCGGGATAAAGAGAAGTTGTAGTCTCCTCTTCATCCCTGGTATCACACGCACCGCGATTACGCTGCAAATTCGCGGCCATTGAATTTAATTGAAACGCAGCAAATCCACATATACCTGCGGGTTTGCTACGTTTCAATGTTCCTCAATGGCCGCGAATTTGCAGCGTAATCGCGGTATAAATAATCATGCTGCGTTTTGCAACGCAATGCGAATTCGGCACGCAAATTAGTGCATCATTGCACAGCACATCCGAATTCACATTGCTTTGCATGGCAGACTGTTTTACAAGCATTTTCGCAGCCGTAAAAACGCCGCAAAAGCGCTACAAAAACGCTACGTGGACACTTAACCTAAGAGCTCAATGGTTGATGTAAAAGGGGTCTGGTGTTAAAAATCATTGTCTTTTGTTAACCATGGTTGCCTCCAATGAAACATTTGAAGTCATCATTGGTTTGCATCAAAAGGGCTTCACAGGAAAGGACATTGCTGCTTGTAAGATTGCCCCTAAATCAACCGTTTATTGCATCATCAAGAACTTCAAAGAGAGAGGTTTAATTTCTGTGAAGAAGGCTTCAGGGTGCCAAAGAAAGACCAGCAAGAGCCGGTACAGGATTGGTTCTGCACCAGTGCAGAGCTTGCTGAGCTTGCTCAGGAATGGCAGCAGGCAGGGGTCAGTGCATCTGCACATGCAATGGGTGAAAGGCTTTTGGAGGCGGCAGAGTGTCAAGAAGAGCAGCAAACAAGCCACTTCTCTCCAAGAAAAACATCAAGGACAGACTGACATTGTGCATAATCACAGGGATTGGACTGGAGAGGACTGGGGTAAAGTTATTTTCTCTGATGAAGCCTCCATCAGACTGTTTGGGACATCTGGAAGAATTACTGTCCGGAGATGGAAAGATGAGCGCTACCATGAGTCCTCTGCCATCCCAACAGTAAAGCTTCCTGAGACAATTCATCTGTGGGGGATTTTCATCCATGGAGGGGGCTCACTCACAATTTTGCCAAAGTATCTAAACATCCTCTAGGAACAACTTCTCCCAATGATGCAGGAACAATTTGGTGATGGACAATGCTTTTTCCAGCATGACAGAGACCACGTCACAAGGCAATATTGATAAGTGGCTCGGTGAACAAAACATTAAAATGGTAAAAAACTGATGGCTGGGAGAAGCATGGAAAACCTCTCTGAAAAACAACTAACACTCGGACCAAAAATGGATGAAAAATGGATCCAGCACACTAATGAAAAACATACTGTAATATCTCCAGTATGGCAAACCATAGGTCTCAATTGGGAAAAGGCCAAAGAGGCCAGAAAATTGCAATACAACTCCAAGAAATAAAATCCCAATTTTATTAAAGAAGTGATTTAAATTACATACAGTTGTGCTCAAAAGTTTACATACCCCGGCAGAATTTTTCCTTTCTTGGCCTTGTTTCAGAGAATATGAATGATAACAAAAAAACTTTTTCTCCACTCATGGTTATTGGTTGGTTGAAGCCATTTATTGTCAAACTACTGTGTTTTTTCTTTTTAAATCTTAATGACAACCAAAAACATCCAAATGACCCTGATCAAAAGTTCACATACCCTGGGGATTTTGGCCTGATAACATGCACAGAATTTGACACAAATGGGTTTGAATGGCTACTAAAGGTAACATCCTCACCTGTAACCGGTTTGCTTGTAATCAGTGGTTGTACATAAAAGCTGAGTGAGTTTCTGGGATCCAGACAGACTCTTGCATCTATCATCCAGCCACTGACGTTTCTGGATTGTGAATCATGGGGAAAGCAAAAGAATTGTCAACAGATCTACGAGAAAAGGTAGTTGAACTGTATAACACAGGAAAGGGATACAAAAAAATATCCAAGGAATTGATAATGCCAGTCAGCAGCGTTCAAACTGTGATTAACAAATGGAAAATCAGGGGCTCTGTAAAAACCAAACCACGCTCATGTAGACCAGTAAAGATTTTTTATTAAATTATTTCTGCTATTACACAGCAACCAGACCGCTAATATGGGCCATACAGGTATGTATAGATTCACATTTCTATCACCTGTATGCCCATATTAGCAGTCTGAAAAGTCCCAGGGGGTGACAGATTCCCTTTAAGAACTGGGGTATGTGAACTTTTGATCAGGGTCATTTGGATGTTTTTGGTTGTTATTAAGATTTAAAAAGAGAAACCACAGTAGTTTGACAATAAATGGCTTCACCCAACCAATATCCATGAGTGGAGAAAAGTTTTTTTTGTTATTATTCATATTCTCTGAAACAAGGCCAAGAAAGGAAAAATTCTGCCGGGGTATGTAAACTTTTGAGCACAACTGTAGGTAAAGTCAGCAGAAAAAGTAATAGTAAGCAACAGTACCTCATGAAATATCAAAGCACAGTGGTGTCAATATTAAGTAGCATCTCTAAGGGCGTATACCAAATAGATCATATATGTAGGTAATGCAAAATAAGCATGTTAGGGATGATATAGCAGTGCATTATACCATACTTATGTATATTAGTGAAGGTAACTATACTAGTTAAATATACATACTGATGGTAAAAATTATATTAAATTCCATCAAAAACATTCCAAGTTTATCGCAACATGTTTTAGTGTATAGATAAATGAAGTGCAAGTGCGTATATCCTCTAAATTCCAGTCATGAACTATACTGTTAAATAACAACAATAGCAAACATTAGAACAGGGGATAGAGATAATAATAAGACCTTCAGTTTTGCTGACCCATGTGCTACGCCCCAACGCGCGTTTCACCCTGCTTCCTCAGGAAACCCCCTCTATTGAAATGGAGGGGATTAAAGGGAAATGAATGTTTGTTCTCCAGAATCCAGGCTATTTGATGCATAAAATCTTGCAGCCTGGTTAATATACTTTTACGTTTAGTGTCCCTTTAAGAGAGGTGAGCGCTATATGCGATGGTCCAGTGGTATAGATGACACTTAGCTGAGTAGTGATCAGTCGTCTACAATGGAGATGTGTATGGTGTGGTGTGAGGCAATAATCACTTCTTTTCCTTCTGGTTAGGTGGCCATCTGCCGTTGTAGTCAGCCTTTGTCGGGCTTCAGTGCACGGTGTCTGGAAGATGAGAATATGCTGCAGTCAGTCAGTAAAGCCAACCCTGAATGGCGCTCGATGTATGTCATGGATACCAGACCCAAGGTAAGTCTGCAGCTCCTCCATGTTTACTACTGTCTAAGTCTGGATGTATCTCATGAGAACACATTGTCACTTTGTAGCTGAATGCCATGGCGAACAGAGCGGCGGGAAAAGGCTACGAGAACGCCGACAATTACTCTAATATTAAGTTCCAGTTTGTGGGAATCGAGAATATTCACGTCATGAGGTCGAGTCTGCAGAAGCTCATGGAAGGTACGAGATGGAGTCCCGCCTGGTATAATGTGGTCGTACTGAAATGTAATCGGGGGCAGATTATAATGGAAATCACTAGTTTATTAAAGGGGTTCTCCAGGAAAACAAGTCCTCACCTACGTGCAGGATAGGCGATAAATTACTGACATCTGGGACCCGCACTGATCGGCAGGATTGGGAATTCTTATCCCCGATGGTGCACTTTTATCCCGTTACAAAATGGTGCTGCGGGTCACATGACCCGACCACCACTCCAATAATTTTTTATAGGACTGGCAGAAAAAGCCGAGCACAGCTCTCCGAATCGGTCATGCACGCTGCTGCTTCGTTCTAACCGGGATAAACGTGCTCCGTCAGGGATAAAAGTTTCCCTTTCTGCCAATCGGTGCAGATCCCAGTAGTCAGAGACCAATAAGTTATCACCTATCCTGTGCAGTAGTTAGAGGCCAATAAGTTATCACCTATCCTGTGCATAGTTGACAACTTGTTTTCACCGGAGAACCCTTTTAAGGATTTTCCCAGTTGAGATTAATGGGAAAGTCAAACTCCATAACTTACCCTATTCACTGTGAAACACCAAAAAAAGGCTTAAACTTTTTTTTTTTTTTAGAAAAATACTTAAAAATGAAATCTATTTACTCATCTCCCCTGGCGATTCGGAGGCTCCGGGACGTTATCAATTAAAAGCTACAACGTCTATTCTAGCGGGGGTTAAAAGTTCTCCGTCCTGCCAATCGGTGGTGGTCCCAGCGGCCGGACCCCGACCAATCAGAAAGTTATCACCTTTCTGTAAGATAACTTCTTCAGTGTCATGCATAAAAAAAAAAAAAAAAAACTACTTAAATTGCACAGTAAAGTTCATCTCTGCCTGCTGTGCGGGAGACTCTGCTGCAATCCCCTGCGCAGCGCTCGCTCTCAGTACCAATGTCTCAGTCGGAGCACCACTAATCATTGGGGGACTTATCCTCACCCTTCTATTACTTTTTATGGCAGTGAATTATTTTTCAACTGTTTTTTTTTTTTTCATTTAGGGAATTTATCTTATTTTACTCTCTATTTACAGGAGATGGAAAACACTTGATTTGTTCAATCCTGACGTACCCGTCTCAGCAAACACCAGGATTACCCAAGAAAAAACAATGGTGGAGCATCTTTTTGAAAAAAAAAAAAAACTCCTTTGTGAAGTTCTTCTATTATTCCTCCTGGACATATATGAATATATTGGCACTGAGTGTTACCATTCACCTTGTCAATAGGATATGTCCTTAAGTCTGACCCAGTGCCGGCTGCTAATAGTTCAGCTTCATTGGCAAGGGGCATGGTAACCTCCAATTTCTTCATACATTTCAAGGAGGAATAACAGAGGAACAACACAACAAACTGTTATTAGAGAAGATGCTCCGGAATTGTTATTTTTTAGGAATAAAAGTACATACTAAGACATGTCAGGAGAGCTCACCGGTTAATAGTTTTCAGGGGCTTTGATCTATTAAAAATTAACAAACTAAATGATACTGCAGGCCACTCAGTGGTCTGCACTGACACAGGAAGTGGAATTGTCACTGTATCACCAACCGCAGGACTGCTGCACCTTGTGATTGGCTGCAGCGGTCACGTCTGTAGATTTATTTTTTTATTTTTTTTTTATCACGCACTGCTCAAGTTACCTGACAGCTGCAGCCAATCACAGGCTGCAGTGGTCCTGCAGCTGTTGTTGTGATATATTCTGTTCCTGTGCTGGAGATTCATTTGGGTGCCGGATATTGTTATTTTTTTACAGATCCAAGTACCAGGGGAACTTCTTTCTTTTTTTTGCCCGTACGACTTCTTTAAGGAGCACTTTACTGACCTAAGGGGATAAAAAGCTTACAGCTTTCTTCCGTAAAGACACAGATTAAATATTGGAAGGTCTTTGTTGTGCTCCTAATGGAAAAAATGAGTCTGTTAATAAATAAATGACAAATTGAAGATTGCTGTATATTCTGTTTCATCCACTAGATGGCAGTGTGCACCTCTGGTGACTTTATCTGCAGCTGAGGGAGTAAATGACACCATGGGACAGTGCAGTCAGCAGGACCATGTACAGTAGTGATTAACCCTTTCATGACCAGGCGCTTTTCTGTGGAGGGGTTTTCCTTTGAATTTTCATTTTTTTTCTTCTCCTTTTATTTTACTCTCAACATAGCTATATAAAAGTTTTTTTTTTGCGGGACCAGGTGTAGTTTTGAATGATCTCATTAATTTTACTGTATAATGTACTGGAAAAAAGGGAAAAAATGTTTTGCCTTCTGATGCCATTTTCCAAGACCTGTTTTTTTGTGGGTTTTTTTTTTTTTTTTTTACTTTTATCTATTGAGCTCTGTGAGGGCTTATTTTTTTGTGTGGTGACATTTTCATTTATACCAGTTTGTGGTTCATACAATGTTTTTTTTGTTGTATTTTTCTTTAGAATGGTTTGGTGACTGAAAACTGCAATTCTGACATTTTTTGATTTTTTTTTTTTTCTTCTCCTTACGACATTTACCATATGTGCTAAGCCATCTTTTATTTTGATAGCCTGGACTTTTACAGACATGGTGATGACAATTTTTTTATTTATATTTCTTCATTTTTCTTCAGGAAGAAAGGTGGCGATTTGACTTTTTATATATATATTTTTTTTAACCTTTTTGAAAACTTTATTTATGACTTACATTCCCTTTTAGTCCCCTTAGGAGACTTGAACAAGCAATTTATTATATACTGCCATAGTAACCTGTTGGTACCCTGCAATCAAGCTGCGCGAGGTGGATGTAGTACTCTCATGCATCGGCAATCGCTCCATTTACATTTAAATGCCACTTTAAAAGCTCAGCTCTGGCCGCTGCTGTTAGACATAGATGCCAGTTATGTCATGCTGCTCCTGAGCCCCCTACGCATTTGCTGACAAGTGCAGGATGTTTATGTTCGTCCTTATGCAATAAGTTGTTAAAGTGGTCACGTAGATGCAGTAAAATGTGTCTTTCACATTGTTGTTCAATTATTCATTTCATGATGTGAGGGTTCACAAGTCTGCATTAACTCTATTTGTAGCCTAAGGCCGGCTGACTGCAGGCTTGCTGCTTAAGGCCGGCTGCCTGCAGGCTTGCAGCTTAAGGCCGGCTGCCTGCAGGCTTGCAGCTTAAGGCCGGCTGCCTGCAGGCTTGCAGCTTAAGGCCGGCTGCCTGCAGGCTTGCAGCTTAAGGCCGGCTGCCTGCAGGCTTGCAGCTTAAGGCCGGCTGCCTGCAGGCTTGCTGCTTAAGGCCGGCTGCCTGCAGTCTTGCAGCCTAAGGCCGGCTTGTGCATCTAAAGACGGAGGTTTTCTTTGCATTTGTTCACTACAGGGTGTTTTTTTTCTTGTAAAAAGCGGAGTTGCATTTTTAAATGCAGAATCCCAACATTCTCCAGTAAAGCATAAAAAAATCCCTTTGCTTCAAAAATGCATCAAAAAAGAGGAAAACGCATAAAATGTCTAAACAAAGATGCAATAATCCGAGACGATTACTATTGTGTATTTAGTTCGAACACCTGCAAAAAAATGTGCAAGATACAACAGAGCTTTTCAATATCTGAGAATATGGCCAGTCCAGAGCTGCAGCAGAATTCTGCCAGCTGTTAGTGGAAACAGTCAACTAGCCGGTTATCAGACCCCCCACCCCTAGACAACAATTTACACAATAAATACATTTCGCAGTGAAAGTGTCCTGCTCTCCTGCCTTGTTGTGATATCACTGCTATATTCTTCTTATTTCTATTCTTTTTTCAGTTTGTGGATCCAAGAATCTATCTGTAAATGACTTTCTAAGTGGCCTAGAGAACTGTGGATGGCTGCGTCACATCAAAGCTGTGCTGGACGCTTCCGTCTGGTTAGCAAAGGTATGGGAAATGTGTATTTTTACAGAATTAAGTACATTAGTGTGATATCACTCAATCAGTGTGTTGGAATGTCAATTAACATTTAAGCTTGATCCTTTACCAGATTTCACTATTCACTTTGCTTATGTTATTGAGTGAACATCTCGGACCTGATGAGGGTGGTGTACTTACTTTGAAAACCCATGTCAAAATGGCTGTTAAATCCTGATATTAAGAGGTGCAATTAATGAACTGGATCTTCATTTTAGTGTCAGGCAGTAAAAGCAGATTATAAACAGCCATAATCGGATTATACAGCCATTCTGACGTGTATTTTTTTTCAACATAAGTTTACCAGTCACATTGGGTGTAAGAGAGCGATTTAAAAATGTATGCAGTTTTTTGGGTATCACTAAAAACATCAGTCTGCCTCTCAAAAATCCAAACCTCACACAGATCCATCAACCGAAAAATTAAACAGTTACAGGTCTCAGAAAATGGCGACGCAAACCATATTTATTTTTCACCACCAAGGTTAAAACTGGATACGTTTGGTACCACATTAATCGTGCTGACCGGTAGAGTCCTATTGCCCGCTCATTTTTACCATACAATGAACTCTGTGTAAAAACAAAACCCAATAAACAGTGATGAAATAGCATTTTTTTCATAATTTCACCTTACTTGAATTTTTTTTCTGATTTACATTTTATCGGAAAATAAATGGTGTCAATCAAAACTACAACTCTTCCTGCAGAAAATAAGCCTTTTTATGTCTATAGAAAAAAAAAAACATTATGGCTCTTGGAAGAAGGGGAGGAAAAAATTAAATCCCAAAAATAAAAATGTTTGCGGCGGTAAAAGATTAAAGGACAGTTTCAAGAGCAGGAAATAGTCTGCAGGCTGATTTTTTTTTTTTTTTTCTTTTTTTTTAGCTTTAATTTTCCTTTTAAAGGGGCTGTCTCAATAAAATGCATACACCCGGGTCTCGCTTCCCGCACCCTTGGAAAACCACTGATTTTGCTGGGGTAAGCGGACATTTTCCTTTCAGTGGTCACTGCAGAGTATAATATTACATTAATACATCTAAATGTTCATTAGTTACCTGATACAATATTTATAGCCAGAAAGTTGTTCTCCATTTCAGGCATTAAAGGGGTATTCTCATCTCCAAGATCCTATCCCAGAATGTAGTTATGATGTAATATTAGCAAATACCTCCAATTAGAAATGTAGTCGCTTACCCCATGTGCAGGGCGTTGCAGTAGCTTAGGTATCCATGGTTACAGCCACAAACTGTTAACTATCACTATATCAGTGGTCATAACCATGGATACCATGGTTCACGCTAAACTTTCCTCCCATCTCTCATCTAACTCTCTCTTCGACAACCAACAATCTGGTTTCCGTCCCCATCATTCCACTGAAATGGCCCTGACCAAAATTACTAACGACCGAATTACAGCCAAAGCTAACAGACAATTCTCTGTACTCCTCCTTCTAGACCTGTCCTCTGCCTTTGCCACAGTTGACCACTGCCTCCTACTCCAGATCCTCTCTTCCTTTGGCGTCAAAGACCTTGCCCTATCCTGGTTCTCCTCATACCTTTCCAACCGCACATTTAGCATCTCCCATTCCCACACTACCTCCTCACCCCGCCCCCTCTCTGTTGGAGTCCCTCAAGGCTCTGTCCTAGGACCCCTACTCTTCTCCGTCTATTCCCTTGGCCCGGGACAGCTCATAAAGTCCCATGGCTTCCAGTACCATCTGTATGCTGATGACACTCAGATCTACCTCTCTGCTGTCCTGAATCCCAGCATGTCTATCGGCCATATCCTCCTTCTCCTCCCTCTATCTCAATCTCATTTTCGACAAAACTAAACTCATTATCTTTCCTCCATCTCACGTATCTTCCCTACCTGATCTATCTATTACAATAAATAACATCACTCTTTCCCCTGTACCGGACATCCGCTGCCTCGGAGTAACCCTCGACTCTGCCCTGTCTTTTCCCCTCTTGTCGCCTCCAGCTCAAAAATATTTCCAGAATCCATCCCTTCCTCAACGCTCAATCTACTAAAATGTTTGTGCATGCCCTCATCATCTCCCGCTTGGACTACTGTAACATCCTCCTGTGTGGCCTCCCTGCTAACACTCTCGCATCTCTCCAATCTGTTCTTAACTCTGCTGCCCCACTAATTAATCTCTCTCCTCGCTACTCCTCCACTTCTCCCCTCTGCATATCCCTTCACTGGCTCCCATTTCTCCAGTGTATCCAATTCAAACTACTAACACTGACCTACAAAGCCATCCATAACCTTTCTCCTCCGTACAACTCTGTACTAATCTCCCAATGTATTCCCTGACGTGATCTCCGGTCCTCCCAATACCTCCTTCTCTCCTCCACACTTTTTCGTTCCTGACCCAATCGCCTCCCAGACGTCTCCCAATTATCCCCTATCTTCTGTAATTCTGTGCCCCAACACGTCCGATTATCCGCCACATTCAGATCCTTCAGACGCAACATGAAAACACATCTCTTCAAGAAATCTTACAGCCTGTGATGACCCCACTGCTTCCTCAACACCACTGGAGCTCCTGCCTTACCAACACCGAAGCTGCTGCAACCCCCCATTCTACGGTCTCCTTCCCCACCAGTCTGTAGACTGTAAGCCCAAGGTCCTCTTCCCTCTACCAGTCTATCATTGTTAGTTTGTTCTCTGTAATATATATCTGTATTTTGTATGTAACCCCTTATGTACAGCACCATGGAATCAATGGCGCTATATAAATAAATAATAATAGTAATAATAATACCTAAGCTACTGCACTGCCCTGCACATGGGGTAAGCGACTTAGCAAACCTGAAGAACTATAATACATTTCTATTTGGAGGTATTTGTTAATATTATTATTACACCTACTGCGTATTGGGATAGGATCTTGGAGATGGGAATACCCTTTTAAGTTCCCTGTAGAAACAATTACACATACATCAAATCAGGAGGTCTTGACATTATAATGGGAAATAAGATGGAGTCCAGCTTTTCGCAGACAGTTGGAGAACCCAGGGCCTGGAAATACTCCTTTAGTGTGTACACCGGTAGTGAGGGAGGGATGTGCTGCCGCTCACTGGTGTCAGCCTGGGGCTGCGCTCCTCCCTGCCTGGAATCACAATTAGGGAAAGATTCCTGGTGCTCGTCGGTTACAAATATCCATTATATGTCTCCAGGTGGAGAAGAAATGATGAGAAAAGGTCTCGTCACTGTACATTGTAGTCATTAAAGTTCTTGCGTTATTCGTTCGGAGGCGCCGAGATACAATTATCTGGTTTCATTGTAATGTTATTTGGACAATCAGTCATTTGTGTTTTTTAGACCTGTTTATTCCACTTTCTGAAATATAACCCCTTTTTTATCAGTTTTTCCAAATAACCAAGAGCTACAGCTTATTTTTTTTGAAGATTAGACATTTCAATTACTTAAAGGGGACCTGTCACCAATTCTAAAGGGACCAATTTTTATTCGTATTTTATTTCCGCCGCTCCCCTGAGTATCCCATTTTTTTTATTTTTTTTTAAATCCACCATACGGTTCCAGAGATGGGGGCAATTAATAATATAATAATAATAACGAAAACTAGTCACTTAGTGGCAGGTTCTCTTTAAAGAAGCACTCCTCCTCCTCCTCCCATCAAAATTTTTATCCTTTTAATATATTGCAGTCATATTATATAGCACTGTGCACTTACAATTGCTCATTTTGCCTTTCTACCCAGATAATTCTTCTCTTCTCCATTAGGTCTATAACATTACAGTATTAAAAACTGACCAGCTGAATCCTTCTAAGCTCTATGTAGAAACAGGAGGTCATTGTTTCCTGCAGGAGTCATACGTCACTTCAAAAGTTCCTGGTGAGGGGGGCGGGAGGGAGCAGCTGGGTCAGGAGTTGAAGAGGGGAATGATAAATGCAGGGACAAGAGACTTCCTGTTTCTACATAGAGAAGACTAAACAGAAGAATTATCTGGATAGAAAGGCAAAATGAGCAATTGTAAGTACACAGTGCTGTATAATAAGATGAATGCAATATATTAAGAGGATAAAAGCTTTGATGGCAGGGCATCTTTAAAGCGAAGCTGTCAGGTTCCATAACTGATTTAAATCGCAACGTCGGCATCTGCTGTGATCTCACTATCCTAGACGCTTTAATCCCTGGCGGAGGGGCCGAGTTAGCGAGATCACTGGGGGCTGCGAAGTTGGTCCGCACACACCGATTGGACTGTACAGTATCATGCTGGAGACAGCGAATAAAGATCGTTTTTGGAGGTTTACCGGGGTGCACAGAATGGATTGTTAGCATCCTAATTTGGAAGGATAAAGTGTGCATACGTCAGAAGAAAAAAATAAATATATATATATATATATATTTTTTTTTTTTTATGAATTACACGGTAATCTATATGTACCACCAAATAATACAATTTCTCCCGTATAAAACAAGGCATCGTACAGTTACATGAATGAAAAAAAAATAAAATAAAAAAACGTTCTGGCTGCTAAAATATGGAGAGGCATGCATGAAAAAAAGAATATAAAAAAATAGCCTGGTCACTACCCAGCCACTCTGAGCTGCTTCTATGGTACTTACACCCAGAGCCATTCATTTCTCTATTCCCAGGCTATATATGACGAGAGGACCAGCGTGCTCGTCCATTGCTCCGATGGCTGGGACCGCACATCGCAAGTCTGCTCACTGGGATCCTTACTGCTTGATCCATTTTACAGAACCATCAAAGGATTCATGGTAAGTCCGACATCACCTAATGTGTTCTCCCTGTGAAAACTTAAGACGGATGCGCCGTACAGCATGGAGGAGATGCTGATTCCAGCAAGGATAAAGAAGATTATTTCCTATAGAATAGGATTTAGGAAATTTAGAGGAATATGTAAATAGACAAATTTTCTTTCAAGAGACCATTTACAGTCCTATTTTTGGCTCAGTAGTAAGATCAGGCTGAGAATCGGGTTTTATATGGTTGGTGTAGAGCACTACTCGGCCATTAGTGAGCTCACTGCACAACCAGATTTCACAAGTAGGGCGTAGTCTTGCGGTCCTATAAATCGGATTGAGATTGGAACGCAGTGCTTGGACTGGCCGGCCGCTCTACCCACCAGAGCGTGACTGCTGCATTGAAATACATGAAGCTGTATCAGGCGAGTCGGGAGAGCTGCCGGCCAGTCCGGCCAATTTATACAACCATCTAACTGCAACCTTACGAGTTGGAAGAGATTATTGCCCTTGTATCTACTTTTGTATGGCCGAGGACTTGACAGTTTTCGAGTCAGTTGAGCATAAAATCGGCCATCTACATAAGAAAGCGAACACTTACGAACATTTCACCATCTCTATAAACATGTAGTTTCAGCCTAAAATTGGGTAGAAAGAGATGGCAAAGTATCGGCAAGTAGAAATGTCAAGAGGACTCTGTAGTCATAAATTTGTCGTGTCCTGCTGACGGTAATCTGTTTATGGACAGATGGGTACATGGACTGTAGGTTATGTGGAGCTGAGGTTTTTCATGAAAACCATATTTTGCTCTTCCAATGTCTAGATGATATAACATAGACTGTAGGTTGGCTTAGCCCCTTCCCAACACCCTCTCTCTACTATATATATGGTGCGGGTGGGATGAGCTCACCGCAAACCACTGTACGCATATGGCTCTCACAGATCACTGATTACTAACTGCTTAGAATCCTTAGTTCCACAGCGACTGTAGCATCTAAGCGGTTAGAGAGAACTTTCAGGATTTACTTTCTTCTTTTTCAGGTTTTAATTGAGAAAGACTGGATATCATTCGGACACAAGTTTGCCGACAGGTAAGTATTTGCTCTTGATTGGCTTCTTAATAATATAAAGTTATATCGCTTTCCCATATAGATTATCTCAATTTCTCAACATTCTCATGATTTCTGTTTGCTGTCAGTGAATAAAAATATCCTGGTCTAAATCCGTTGTTGCAAATGAATAGCTCGATTGGCTGCATAAAACTGAATGGAAATAAGTAAAACTTGAATGTTTTGCAGTGATGGATTCCCATACATGGTTGTACAGTACAGGTTTTATATTTACCTCTTTGTGTCAAAAAGGAAATGTGAAACGAACATTCTGCTGATAACAAAAGATGCAGGAGTAATAGAATATTAGGATATTATTTACCACATATAATACTGTGGGTTTTTTCCTGCAACTGATGCAATCATGGAAAAATATAGAAGCTTTCCCTTTCAAAAAATGCAACAAAAATATGGCAGATGGGGTAAAAAAAATGATGACTTGACTTCACCGTCTGTGTATACGCAATCATTACTGATTATGCAGTGATACATCTCCATCTTCTATATTGTGTTCATGAATAGACCTGCCATTCAGGAGACTTGGTAAGTTTTGAACAACCCCATTAGTGACCTGGTGGAAAACATTGATTGACCAGGAGAAATATCCAAGATATAGCTGAATAGATTTTTTTTTCTTACTAATTTTTTGCTCAAATGTACTTGTTTTTTGTTTTCTCTAGTGTTCTAGAGAGAAGTCTTTAGAACTGATGAAAGTGAACCTGTCGTCATATATATAAAACCCCTGAACCTCCACCATAGTTTTTATACAGGATGCTAATAGACTTGTCTCCCTCAATAGTCTAGAGATGCATAACAGAAAAAGTAAAGTTAGAAAGTATCACACGCAACATGTGAAGAGTCATGTGGGCAGTCACCGTTTTTAAAGTAGTCATGTAGTCCCTCGTGACTTCAGGCTTTATTGATTTCCTACAGGCCAGGATACATTTTTATATGTCAACTCCACCAGCATCTGCGAGGTGTACTGGCATTGGCTTTTTTTGACTGGTAATGAGTTATATTAGCCAGCACTTCATGACTCCTGAGGAAACAAGGACCGCCCTCATGTCTCTTTACAGATATCAGGCATTACTAGATTTTTTTCCCGTTGGGTTACAAAGAGTGACATTTTTAGCAGGGCTGTGGAGTCGGTAAGCCAAACCTCCAACTCCCGACTCCTCAATTTCCCTGACTTTGACTCCCTCATACATGGCTGATGTTTAAGTGATAAATTTACTGTAGTAAAATGGTAACATCAGGCTTTTCATCACCATTATGATACAATAATCAAGCTATTTACTTGCCTTAATCCTGTTTTCTTGTTCACTCTAGCAGTTCTGAGATGAGTGCAGTCCTTCCTCTTTATCCTCTGATCTGTAGAGGAGGAGCTTCACTACTCAGCGTGTACATAAAGTGCAGCAAAGATTCATCTCAACTAAAAGCCGAGATCCTGAGATCAGGAACACAACAGACATTTATAGGACATTTCATAACTTTCCAAAATTCATATGAAAACATTTACAGCACATCCTGCATTGTACTACTGAACCCAATGTATTATATATTTTAGGAGTCTGAGTCGGTCTATTTTATTCCATCAAAATTAATACCGACTCCACAGCACTTATTTTAGGAACCTATTCCCATTCTGTATAACGGTATGGTGCTGCTTTATTATCTATAGATCTTATAACAGGTTCCCTTTAAAAAAAAAAATAAAAAAAAAAATATGAAGTTATGTGTATTTGGTTGTAGGTGCGGGCAGTTGGACAGTGACGCCAAAGAGATCTCCCCAGTGTTCACACAGTTTTTGGAGTGTGTCTGGCATCTGACCGAGCAATTCCCGCAGGCTTTTGAATTCAATGAAGCGTTTCTTCTTCAGATACACGAGCACGTACATTCCTGTCAGTTCGGAAACTTCATTGGAAAATGTGAAAAAGAACGGGAAGAACTGAGGTTAGTGATCTATTCTTGCGGGAAAAGAAATATCCTACCGCTCAGGTTTTGTTTTAATACAAATAGTGATATGGAAAATGTAAAAAAAAAAAAAAAATTCTAAAAAAAAAAAAATACATTTAACATAAAATACTTGATCTACACAATAAGTCATTTTCTTTAGATACAATTCTCTTTAAGATAACTGACTAGTTTTACCTGGAACGCTATAAAAAACAAATATAATAAACGACTTAAGTTGTTAAATGGAGTCTGTCTGCACAAAATGACTGTTGAAACCCAGCACAGGCACTCGGTGCATCATGGTGGAGCCAAACATTTCAGTGCGCCATCCAACTTGCTTGTTTTTCTGCCCACTTTCTGGCTCCTATAAAGCCAGGGTGCACAATTTTCTTTAAAGGAGTTGACTGCCTCTCAGACTATTAATAATGGGTTGTTGTGTACTGTTCAAGCCTTTTAATATACCGAACCCCCAAACCATGTGTATGTTAATGTTTCCTGGCAATATTATCGGCTCAAGTTTTTTGTAGTAGAGCCGTGGACAGGAAGGAAAGTCAAAGGCGCGGCTTTTTGCTAGCTTTTTCCTGTCCAGCTTGGTTGTCGTTTCTCTCCCTATTTGTGTATAAAGAAGAAACTGTCAATCATACCTAGTAGGATAGGGAGAAGCTGGCGAGGAGCCACCCCCTTGACTCCTCTGTTCCTGACTCTTTTTAAAACAGTGTTTTCTCTGTGACCCGGCCCCGTGCCAGCATGTTATATATTGTAGCTGGTTGTCTCATAGAAGTCTGACGCCCGGTTCGGGCTGCAGGAAACTTCCGACAGGTTACCTTTATTACATATACAAAATATTTCTGATCAGCACGGTTACAGCCTAATGAGTCTCCGTGAAGTGACCACAACGCTTGTTAGCGAGAGCAATTACATCTATCTTATAACATTACTAACTGCTAAATCAAGGCGCTTATTTGCTGTATTTAGAATGATTAATGCCCCTTCAATCGCTGTTTTGACAATTGGCAGCAATTAGGCTAATGTACTAAAACGATAGGTTTCTGGATTAATCGAGGCGCAGATTAAGGTCACCCTCCTCTGGCAGGAACAGGCTAATTTTCTAATTAATTGGATGACGATTATGGTGAAATTAAAGGAAAAGCTTTATATAATTAGCAAATAAGCACAAAAAAACAGCAGCATACACAGAGTATGTGTGTGTGTGTGTGTGTGTGTGTGTGTGTGTGTATATATATTTATTATGTACAGTACAGACCAAAAGTTTGGACACACCTTCTCATTTAAAGATTTTTCTGTATTTTCATGACTATGAAAATTGTACATTCACACTGAAGGCATCAAAACTATGAATTAACACATGTGGAATTATATACTTAACAAAAAAGTGTGAAACAACTGAAAATATGTCTTATATTCTAGGTTCTTCAAAATAGCCACCTTTTGCTTTGATGACTGCTTAGCACACTCTTGGCATTCTCTTGATGAGCTTCAAGAGGTAGTCACCGGAAATGGTCTTCCAACAATCTTGAAGGAGTTCCCAGAGATCCCTTTTGCTTTGATGACTGCTCTGTACTGTATATGTGTATATATATATATATATATATATATATATACATATATATATATATATATATATAATATATATATACTTCTCAAAAAATAAAGGGAACACTTTAACAACAACACAATGTAACTCCAAGTCAATAACACTCCTGTGAAATCTACCTGTCCAGTTATGAAGTAACACTGATTGTGAATCAATTTCTTCTGCTGTTGTGCAAATGGAACAGACAACTGGTAGAAATGATCGGCAATTAGCAAGATACCCCCTATAAAGGAGTGGTTCTGCAGGTGATGACCACAGACCATTTCTCTGTTCTCATCCTTTTTGGCTGTTGTTTTGGTCACTTTTTCATTTTGCCATTGCTCTCACCCCTAGAGGTACAGTAGCATGAGGCGGTGTCTACAGTAGAAACGATAAAGTTGCTCAGGTAGTGCAGTTCATCCAAGATGGCACATCAGTGTGAGCTGTGGCAAGAAGGGTAGCTGTGTCTGTCAGCACAGTGTCCAGAGCATGGAGCAGATACCAGGAGATGTGGAGGGAGCCATGGGACCCAGCAGCAGGACCGTTACCTCCTCCTTTGTGCAAGGAGGAACAGGAGGAGCACTGCCAGAGCCCTGCGAAATGACCTCCAGCAGGCCACAAATGTGCATGTGTCTACACAAACGGTTAGAAACCGACTCCATGAGGGTGGTATGAGGGCCCGACGTCCACAGATGGGGGTTGTGCTCGCAACCCAACACCGTGGAGGACGCTTGGCATTTGCCACAGAACACCAGGATTGGCAAAGTCGCCACTGGCACCCTGTGCTCTTCACAGATGAATCAGTTTCACACTGAGCACATGTGACAGACGTGACCGAGTCTGGAGACGCCGTGGAGAGCGATCTGCTGCCTGCAACATCCTTCAGCATGACCGGTTTGGCAGTGGGTCAGTAATGGTGTGGGGTGGCATTTCTTTGGAGGGCCGCACAGCCCTCCATGTGCTCTCCAGAGGTAGCCTGACTGCCATTAGGTACCGAGATGAGATCCTCAGACCCCTTGTGAGACCATATGCTGGTGCGGTTGGCCCTGGGTTCCTCCTAATGCAGGACAATGCCAGACCTCATGTTGCTGGAGTGTGTCAGCAGTTCCTGCAAGATGAAGGCATTGAAGCTATGGACTGGCCCGCCCGTTCCCCAGACCTGAATCCGATTGAGCACATCTGGGACATCATGTCTCGCTCCATCCACCAACGTCACGTTGCACCACAGACTGTCCAGGAGTTGGCGGATGCTTTAGTCCAGGTCTGGGAGGAGATCCCACAGGAGACCATCCACAATCTCATCAGGGGCATGCCCAGGCATTGTAGGGAGGTCATACAGGCACGTGGAGGCCACACACAATACTCAGCCTCATCAGGAGCATGCCCAGGCATTGTAGGGAGGTCATACAGGCACGTGGAGGCCACACACAATACTGAGCCTCATTTTGACTTGTTTTAAGGACTTTACATCAAAGTTGGATCAGCCTGTAGTGTGTTTTTCCACTTTAATTTTGGGGGTGACTCCAAATCCAGGCCTCCATTGGTTAATAAATTTGATTTTCATTGATAATTTTTGTGTGATTTTGTTGTCAGCACATTCAACTTTGTACAGAACAAAGTATTCAATGAGAATATTTCATTCATTCTGATCTAGGATGTGTTATTTGAGTGTTCCCTTTATTTTTTTTGAGCAGTGTGTGTATATATATATATATATATATATATATATATATATATATATATATATATATATATATATATATATATATATATATATATATATATATATATATATATTACTGTTCAAAAGTTTGGGGTCATGTAGAAATTTCATTATTTTTGAAAGAAAAGCACATTTTTTTTTCAATGAAGCTAAGATTAAATGAATCAGAAATACACTCTATACATTGTTAATGTGGTAAATGAGTATTCTAGCTGCAAACGTATTGTTTTTATTGCAATTTCTACATAGGTGTATAGAGGCCCATTTCCAACAACCACCACTCCAGTGTTTTAATGGTACATTGTGTTTGCTAACTGTGTAAGAAGGCTAATGGACTTTTAGAAAGCCCTAGAAAACCCTGGCACAAGTATGTTAGCCCAGCTGAAAACGGTTTGGCTGATTTGAGAAGCTATAAAATTGACCTTCCTTTGAGCTAGCTGAGAATCTGGAGCATTACATTTGTTTGTTCTATGAAACTCTCAAAATGGCCAGAAAAAGAGAACTTTTATGTGAAACTCGACAGTCTATTCTTGTTCTTAGAAATGAAGGCTATTCCATGCGAGAAATTGCCAAGAAACTGAAGATTTCCTACAACAGTGTGTACTACTCCCTTCAGAGGAGAGCACAAGCAGGCTCTAACCAGAGTAGAAAGAGAAGTGGGAGGCCCCGCTGCACAACTGAGCAACAAGACAAGTACATTAGAGTCTCTAGTTTGAGAAATAGACGCCTAACAGCTCCTCAACTGGCAGCTTCATTAAATAGTACACGCAAAACGCCGGTGTCAACGTCTACAGTGAAGAGGCGACTCCAGGATGCTGGCCTTCAGGGCAAAGTGGCAAAGAAAAAGCCATATCTGAGACTGGCTAATAAAAGGAAAAGATTAATATGGGCAAAAGAACACAGACATTGGACAGAGGAAGATTGGAAAAAAGTTTTATGGACAGACGAATCAAAGTTTGAGGTGTTTGGATCACACAAAAGAACATTTGTGAGATGCAGAACAACTGAAAAGATGCTGGAAGAGTGCCTGACGCCATCTGTCAAGCATGATGGAGGTAATGTGATGGCCTGGGGTTGCTTTGGTGTTGGTAAAGTGGGAAATTTGTAGAAGGTAAATGGGATTTTGAATAAGGAAGGCTATCACTCCATTTTGCAACGCCATGCCATACCCTGTGGACAGCACTTGATTGGAGCCAATTTCATCCTACAACAGGACAATGACCTAAAGCACACCTCTAAATTATGCATGAACTATTTAGGGAAGAAGCAGGCAGCTGGTATTCTATCTGTAATGCAGTGACCAGCGCAGTCACCAGATCTCAACCCCATTGAGCTGTTGTGGGAGCAGCTTGACCGCAAAAAGTGCCCATCAAGCCAATCCAACTTGTGGGAGGGGCTTCAGGAAGCATGGGGGGGAACTTCTCAAGATTACCTCAGCAAATTAACAGCTAGAATGCCAAAGGTCTGCAATGCTGTAATTGCTGCAAAGGGAGCATTCTTTGACGAAAGCAAAGTTTGAAGGAGAAAATTATTCTTTCAAATAAAAATCATTATTTCTAACCTTCTCAATGTCTGGACTATATTTTCTAATCATTTTGTATGAAAATGTATGAGTTTTCATGGAAAATACAAAATTGTCTGTGTGACCCCCAAACTTTTGAACGGTAGTGTGTGTATATATATGTGTGTGTGTGTGTATGTGTGTGTGTGTGTGTATGTATATAATATATACAGTACAGACCAAAAGTTTGGACACACCTCATTTAAAGATTTTTCTGTATTTTCATGACTATGAAAATTGTACATTCACAGTGAAGGCATCAAAACTATGGATTCACACATGTGGAATTATATACTTAACAAAAAAGTGTGAAACATCTGAAAATATGTCTTATATTCTAGGTTCTTCAAAGTAGCCACCTTTTGCTTTGATGACTGCTTTGCACACTCTTGGCATTCTCTTGATGTTTTCACTTCACAGGTGTGCCCTGTCAGGTTTAATAAGTGGGATTTCTTGCCTTATAAATGGGGTTGGGACCATCAGTGTGTTGTGCAGAAGTCTGGTGGATACACAGCTGATAGTCCTACTGAATAGACTGTTAGCTGCTTTTTTCTTGCCATAATACAAATTCTAAGTAAAGAAAAACGAGTGGCCATCATTACTTTAAGAAATGAAGGTCAGTCAGTCCGAAAAATTGGTAAAACTTTGAAAGTGTCCCCAAGTGCAGTTGCAAAAACCATCAAGTGCTACAAAGAAACTGGCTCACATGAGGACCGCCCCAGGAAAGGAAGACCAAGAGTCATCTCTGCTTCTGAGGATAAGTTTATCCGAGTCACCAGCCTCAGAAATTGCAGGTTAACAGCAGCTCAGATTAGAGACCAGGTCAATGCCACACAGAGTTCTAGCAGCAGACACATCTCTACAACAACTGTTAAGAGGAGACTTTGTGCAGCAGGCCTTCATGGTAAAATAGCTGCTAGGAAACCACTGCTAAGGACAGGCAACAAGCAGAAGAGACTTGTTTGGGCTAAAAAACACAAGGAATGGACATTAGACAAGTGAAAATCTGTGCTTTGGTCTGATGAGTCCAAATTTGAGATCTTTGGTTCCAACCACCGTGTCTTTGTGCGACGCAGAAAAGGTGAACGGATGGACTCTACATGCCAGGTTCCCACCGTGAAGCATGGAGGAGGAGGTGTGGTGGTGTGGGGGTGCTTTGCTGGTGACACTGTTGGGGATTTATTCAAAATTGAAGGCATACTGAACCAGCATGGCTACCACAGCATCTTGCAGCGGCATACTATTCCATTCAGTTTGCGTTTAGTTGGACCATCATTTATTTTTCAACAGGACAATGACCCCAAACACACCTCCAGGCTGTGTAAGGGCTATTTGACCAAGAAGGAGAGTGATGGGGTGCTACGCCAGATGACCTGGCCTCCACAGTCACCAGACCTGAACCCAATCGAGATGGTTTGGGGTGAGCTGGACCACAGAGTGAAGGCAAAAGGGCCAACAAGTGCGAAGCATCTCTGGGAACTCCTTCAAGATTGTTGGAAGACCATTTCCAGTGACTACCTCTTGAAGCTCATCAAGAGAATGCCAAGAGTGTGCAAAGCAGTCATCCTCCATGCTTCACGGTGGGAACCAGGCATGTAGAGTCCATCCGTTCACCTTTTCTGCGCCGCACAAAGACACAGTGGTTGGAACCAAAGATCTCAAATTTGGACTCATCAGACCAAAGCACAGATTTTCACTGGTCTAAAGTCCATTCCTTGTGTTCTTTAGCAAAAACAAGTCTCTTCTGCTTGTTGCCTGTCCTTAGCAGTGGTTTCCTAGCAGCTATTTTACCATGAAGGCCTGCTGCAAAAAGTCTCCTCTGAACAGTGGTTGTAGAGATGTGTCTGCTGCTAAAACTCTGTGTGGCATTGACCTGGTCTCTAATCTGAGCTTCTGTTAACCTGCGATTTCTGAGGCTGGTGACTCGGATAAACTAATCCTCAGAAGCAGAGGTGACTCTTGGTCTTCCTTTCCTGGGGTGGTCCTCATGTGAGCCAGTTTCTTTGTAGTGCTTGATGGTTTTTGCAACTGCACTTGGGGACACTTTCAAAGTTTGCCCAATTTTTCACACTGACTGACCTTCATTTCTTAAAGTAATGATGGCGCCTCGTTTTTCTTTACTTAGCTGCTTTTTTCTTGCCATAATACAAATTCTAACAGTCTATTCAGTAGGACTATCAGCTGTGTATCCACCAGACTTCTGCACAACACAACTGATGGTCCCAACCCCATTTATAAGGCAAGAAATCCCACTTATTAAACCTGACAGGGCACACCTGTGAAGTGAAAACCATTTCCGGGGACTATCTCTTGAAGCTCATCAAGAGAATGCCAAGAGTGTGCAAAGCAGTCATCAAAGCAAAAGGTGGCTACTTTGAAGAACCTAGAATATCAGACATATTTTCAGTTGTTTCACACTTTTTTGTTAAGTATATAATTTCACATGTGTTAATTCATAGTTTTGATGCCTTCAGTGTGAATGTACAATTTTCATAGTCATGAAAATACAGAAATATCTTTAAATGAGAAGGTGTGTCCAAACTTTTGGTCTGTACTGTGTGTGTATATATATATATATATATATATATATATATATATATATATATATATATATATATATAATATGTGTACACACACATGTACATACTATGATACTTTGAAAAGCGTTGACAAATAAACCATAATCTTTTATTCCTGTCTCCTCATCCTTCTGAGCTGCAGTTTAAACCCATTTGATTCCAGTTCTTTTGTTTCCATTACTGTGGGTCTGCAGCAGCCTACCAGGTGAGAGCTACTGCCCATATATTTCCCCAACATATTATGCGGATAAAACCCTATTGCGCTCTTTATCCTTCCATGTTTTTACTAACTACATCTATATTATATATAAATGATAGCTGGGAAGGACAGGGTTAAATTTCAGCTCTGCAGTATTTGATTAGATCCACCTGCATGGTTTCCCTAAGAAGCAGGAAGTACAGTGCCTTGTGAAAGTATTTGTCCCCCTTGAACTTTTCTACCTTTTGCCACATTTCTGGCTTCAAACATAAGAGTCAACAGCAAGTGGGACACAATCATGAAGTGGAACGAATTTTATTGGATATTTTAAACTTTTTTAACAAATTAAAAACTGAAAAGTGGGGCGTGCAATATTATTCGGCCCCCTTGAGTTAATACTTTGTAGCGCCACCTTTTGCTGCGATTACAGCTGCAAGTCTCTTGGGGTATGTCTCTATCACTTTTGCACATCAAGAGGCTGAAATTCTTGCCCATTCTTCCTTGCAAAACAGCTCGAGCTCATTGAGGTTGGATGGAGGGCGTTTGTGAACAGCAGTTTTCAGCTCTTTCCACAGATTCTCGATTGTTTTCAGGTCTGGACTTTGACTTGGCCATTCTAACACTTGGATACGATTATTTTTGAACCATTCCATTGTAGATTTTGCTTTATGCTTGGGATCATTGTCTTGTTGGAAGATAAATCTCCGTCCCAGTCTCAGGTCTTTTGCAGACTCTAACAGGTTTTCTTCCAGAATGGTCCTGTATTTGGCTCCTTTCATCTTCCCATCAATTTTAACCATCTTCCCTGTCCCTGCTGAAGAAAAGCAGGCCCAAACCATGATGTTGCCACCACCATGTTTGACAGTGGGGATGGTGTTTTGAGGGTGATGAGCTGTGTTGCTTTTACGCCAAACATATCGTTTTGCATTGTGGCCAAATAGTTCGATTTTGGTTTCATCTGATCAGAGAACCTTATTCCACATGTTTGGTGTGTCTCCCAGGTGGCTTGTGGTAAACTTCAAACAAGACTTTTTATGGATATCTTTGAGAAATGGCTTTCTTCTTGCCACTCTTCCATAAAGGCCAGATTTGTGCAGTGTACGACTGATTGTTGTCCTATGGACAGACTCTCCCACCTCAGCTGTAGATCTCTGCAGTTCATCCAGAGTGATCATGGGCCTTTTGGCTGCATCTCTGATCAGTCTTCTCCTTGTTTGAGATGAAAGTTTAGAGGGACGGCCGGGTCTTGGTAGATTTGCAGTGGTCTGATACTCCTTCCATTTCAATATGATCGCTTGCACAGTGCTCCTTGAGCTTTTTAAAACTTGGGAAATCTTTTTGAATCCAAATCCGGCTTGGAACTGAGAAGAGTCTGCACAGGCTGTGTGCAGAGAACAGCAAGTATCAGCGGCTGCTATGGACAACAGCTGTTTTGTTTGACCGAGCTGGGGCTAGCTCAGCCGTGTATGAGTAGCCAGGGTCTGTTCTGTTTTTTTACAGCCTGGACAACGCTAAGGATTTATGTTTATGATTTTGTTTTGGTGCTGCGCAACCTGTGGAAAGTAATAAATACTGTATTTGTTTGGGTCAAAACTGCATTGCCTGTGTGAATGCGAACTAAGGCCAAATGAGAGAGTGAATCCCTAGAAAATATAAGTATATATTTTGTATATATTATGATTTTTAATTTGTATTATTTTAAGTTTTCATACATCAGTGTGAGGAACGATCAGCGTTTCGCCACGTGACTGCATTCTGACCCGCGATCGCCATAGATAAATAAGAGATTACATTGATAGAAAAGTCATATTAGATATTACATATATAGATGTCAGGATGGTATAAGATCATACCTAGATAGAGTAGAGATATTACATAGGTCCCTATGAGACAGGTGAGATAAAATATTGTAAACGGTTTAACCCTATTTTTGGAGATTGGGCAGGTCAATTTTGGAGGAGTTTCACCACTGTTATTATAGACCACTCAGTTTACAATAGCTATTTAGCTCAGGACCCCTTCTAGGAGCCACTGTAAGAACAGTTTCTTTTCTGGCAGACCTGACTTTTATAAGCCTATTAGTGCCAAACATGTATTGAGATCGTACCAATGGAAACTGCAGCTCGTCCTACAAAATGGAAGACCCGAAGCGCCATTGACAAATGTTTAGTGCATGTAACCAACAGGATAGGTGATAACTGACCAATTGCTGGAAGTCCTACCACTGGGACCCCCACCAATCCCGAGAGCGAGGTCCTTGAGTGCCCCATATGAATGGAGCCATGGTCCACATGAGCACCTCACGCCATTCATTGCCTTTGGAATGGATGAAGATAGCGGATTACAGCAAAGTTCCCTACTCGAAATCTGTGAGGGTCCCAGCAGTGCGATAGGAAGCCATCAGCAAGTAATCACCTGAGGATAGGTGATAACTTGCACCTATGGTACAACCACTTTTAAAAAAAAACAAAAAAAACATCTCAACCTGAAAAAGGCAGTCTCAGCACAAAATAATAATATTAATAATTTTATTTCTATATGCCAACATGTTCCGCAGAACTTAACAATTCAAAGGGGACATGTACAGACATTACAGAGTAATACATAGTTCAGCACATGCAAAGAGGAGCCAGGGGCCTGCTCGCAAGCTTACAATCTATGAGGAAATAGGGAAGAAACAAAAAAGTAAAAACAATGTGCTTGTATTGTGTGGTCCAGCCGTCCGTATAATAAATAGGGGCATTCAAATAACGGTGCATGAACTGGTCACCAGCCAGTATGTGTACAAGTACAGATACAAAGTGGTATTATGTGCATGGAACGAATAAAGCTGAATAGTTTAAAAATGTGGATACTGGGAATTAACCGGTTTGTCTGGGATTGTGCATTCCAGAAAATTGGTGCAGCACGAGAGAAGTACTGGAGACAGGAGTGGGAGGTTGGGATTATAGAGGTAGTCTTAGGTCATTAGCGGAAAGAAGAGGACTGGTAGGGTGGTAGACTGAGACAAGGGAGGAGATGTAAGGTGGTGCTGAACCGTGGAGAGGTTTGTGACTGAGAGTGATAAGTTTATATTGAATTCTGTAGCATCCAATGTAGCATGCAATGGCTGGCACAGGGTAGAGGTATCCGTGTAGCGTTTGGAAAGGAATATGATCCTGGCTGCTGCATTCAGGATTAATTGGAGAGGGGAGAGTTTAGTAGGATGGAAAGGTCGAATTCTAGAGATGTTTTTGAGGTGTAGATGACATGAGCGAGCGAGTGATCGGATGTAGGGAGTGAAGGAAAGATCTGAATCAAATAAAACCACAAACCCCCCCAACCCCATGGCATAACATTTCAGTGCACTTTCCCACCTACTGGTTTTCCATCTATTTCCACCCCTCTCTTCCTTGATTCACAGCTTTGGCTCTACAGGAGTCCAGAGATGAGTAGATGTAGGTGGGAAGGTGCAATGAACAGTTTGGCCTTGTTAAGGGTGCACTGAGCATTGCATATTACTGTATCAACTAAAGTATAAAAAAGCTATTTATGGTTTAGAATGAAAAGAAATGTTATAGGTGTCAATTCACTGTAGGATAATTTTGCTTTAACATCTTACTATTACAGATTAAAAGATAAAACGCATTCGTTATGGGCTTATCTTCTGAGCGAGCAGAGCAAGTTCCAGAATCCAATATTTGACTTGCACTCCTTGGAGACTCAGCCTGTCCTGGAGCCAAACACGATCTACTTTAACTTCAAGTAAGCAGATTTTCCATCCATACATCACATTGCTGGTCGTTGTTCCATACATCTGGTCATCTGTACTACTCTTCTTTGTATACAGGTTTTGGAGGAACATGTATCACCAGTTTGACTCGTTGCTGCACCCCAGGCAGTCAATCCCCAATCTGCTCTTGAAAATATCGTCCGAAAACAAAACTTTGGAAGACGAACTGAAACAACTTCAATTGGTAAGGTTGGCGTCGTTAGAGATCACTGCTCGTTTTAGGTTATCACTCAATGGCAAGTTTTGGCTAAGCGTCAGGCGTAATAAAATTATTTATAAAAGTTCTGGAGCACGCTATTAGGACAAAGAATTTAGATTCTGAAATGTGGACTCCTGGCTGGAGCACAATATTAGCAGCACAAAATATTTCTATGCTGAAATGTGGCCTGCTTTCTGGCAAAAAGTGATACTTACTCACTGATCCTCCGCAGCCCCCGTTCTGAAACTTTCCAAGTCTGTCCCCTTCTGGTCTGTACTGTACACACAGGAAATGCCCCCGGAACCAATCACAGGCTGAGGCGTGGCACCACTATGGTCAGTGATTGGCTGAGCAGGCATTTCCTGCCATAAAAGTGGAATGAAGAATTAGGGACCGGCGGGATCTGTGTAAGTGTATTATCGGGAGATGCGGGGCAACAGTGAGGGCGAGTATTACTCTTTTTTTAAAATACTTTACGTCCTTTGTAAAATACTTTTTTATTCATTGTACAACCCTCATAAAAATCAATAAAAAATAAATAAAACTTTTTCAATTGATAGAAATTTTCTATCTGGCTGCAGAATAAAATATATAATAAAGAGCAGTGAAACAGATGTGAATAAATCAAATCATGTAGGTGTCAGTTACAGAGGGAACTACAGCCTCTCTGCCACCTTTATTCTGCATAAGAGCCACTGATCTGTATTCCCCCATCATGCTATTTGGGCTCCACTATAAATGCTAGGTCTGAAGAACAATAATGCGGTGACACATGGCCAGTGTCGGATTTGGGGTGCCAAGGACCCACCATTAACCAACTCCAGGGCCCCACTTTTCAGCTACATGCAAATGTAACATCATTATCCTCACAAATCTATATAACAATGAGTCGGGTAGATTGTTACATGAATAAGATGCCGCCTTTATCTCTACATAGTGATTCAAGTATATTGTGCCCAGTACTGCTCATATAAGAGGGTGGTGGCCCACCGGAGGATTCTCCTGCTCTCCGGTGGGCCAGTCCACGCCTGCATGGACATGTTTATATGACTACTGATTGACACAAGCTGTGCCATGTTTTTAGTTCTCGTTTATTCCATTACCCTTGTGTTTTTAATGAGGAAACAAAAGAAAACTTATGTCCATATGTACTATTGGGGAATATGCACATCATAGATGGAAGTCTTCTACTGGGGACCCTCTGTGTGCAAGAATGGAGAGTCGCTATGTAAGAACACCTCCTGTCATGGCTGACTTATATCGGGCATGTATTATATAGTCTGCCTCTATTGTAATACTTCAATGTGAAACAGGTTGTCTTTCTGATGAGGCAACCCATTAAACTTTCATAGAAAGTTAATTTTGTGCAACTACACGTACTAAATAATTGTATGTGAGTACCAGAGCAGTATTTATGCTTTTTTTTTTAATCTTTTTATTTTCTACATGTTTTTTTATTTTCTTGCAGAAAATCAGTAACCTTAGCAAAGAAGGAAAAGATGCCAGCGACAGATGCTGCAGCTCCCCAACCGGCCAAGTGTCCCCCAAGCTAAAGGAGTCTTCTTGTTACAAGAAGGAAAAAGTTCTTCACCCCCTGCAGGACCCTAACCGAACCCTAGAGGGCAGTACCACTGAAGACAACCGCTATACTGACTACTCGCAGGAGATATCCAAGGCCGAGCCCTCCATTGTCAGCCTGGAGTTCGGAGTTGCAAAAATGCGAGTTAGTTAAAAGTTGGACTATTCTGAAATTGCCTGGTGGTTGTCAGGAGCGCAGGGCACGGGGAGTGCAGGGCACGGGGAGCGCCTCTTTGGCTTAGGACGTAGCGTGGATAGTGATTGTCTAGGTGAGAATGAGAGGAGAAGGTTAGGAAAAAGTATAGGGTGACTGGTAACATCCTGTGAGCAGGTCATCGAGGGCCCTTTAAATGACGCTACTACTATATACGGGGTCTGATACACAAATGATGTATATAGAAGGATTCAGACATTTCCGACAAGTGACATGTAACTCGTGTAGGTGATGAAGGTGTTAATTCTATAGGGACACATGCTAATATAACATATACATCCTATGTAACCAGGTTCTCCTAGTTATTGTTATGGAGCCGTTTTCAGCTCCTCTGGGGCGGGTTTTAATTGTCCGGATACGTATGTACAGAGTATATTTTATATGATCGGATGTAGCTGTTTTGGTAACACAGGGGCCTTCACTCTTCTAGATAATCTCATATCATACTTATCAATAACACCGTATACATATATACCTTGCAGCCCGCATCACACAATCCTTTAGTCATGGAGACCAATATACTTCTTGGAAAGAATGACTTTCTATAAGCCAGAAGTTGTATAAGATAGAATTTATACATTTCTTCTCTTTAATCTGTTGAATTATGGTCAGTAGGACTTAAAAAAAAATCAACACGTTTGGGATATTTTTTAAAATTAAATGCAATTATTCTTGCCTAAAACTCATTTTTACAATTGGGGTTTCATTAAAAATTAAGCCTTTTTTGCCTTTTATAGCCTATGTGTTGTACTGCCTATTGCTGGCTGCAGAATGAGTTAACTGAGACTCCATCAGTGAGTTTGTTCTGACTGGAGAGTTTATAATTTTTTTTTCTTGCTTCTTCTCCGTTCCTCTCATCTGATTTATCACCACAAAGTTCAGCTAGACTTTCATGTGGTCCTGTAAATTAGCTGAGCGGAGCTCAGAACAAGAAGGATGAGGGTTATAAACTCTCCCCTTAGGCTATGTTCACACATCATGTTTTTTCAGCGTTTTTTTCTGCAGCAAAACCTGATCTGTTGCCAGGAGGTTGTTCACGATTTTTTTTGCTTGTTTTTTTTTTTTGTGCGTTTTTTTCCACTGTCCCTTTGTCTCTTTTATGCATGTACATAAAATTCAGTGAAAAAGAAAAAGAATCTCATTCTGGTTTTGGCACAAAAAAACGCTGAAAAACCTGACGCCTGAATTTTTGGTTCGTTTTTTCACCACCCATTACTTCCAATGTGTGAAAAAATGCTGAAAGAAGTAAACATGCTCTATTCTGCAAAAAACATGCAAAACACAAAATCCTGAACAAAATAAAAAAAAACATGATGTGTGAACAGAGATTTCTGGAATCTCATAGACTTTGCTGGTACTGTAAAACACAGCTTAAAATTTGCATAAAAATATGCATCAAAAACCGCTGAAAAAAACATGATTTGTGAACATAGCCTTAGAATGAGCTCACTGAATAAATCTCGGTTAACTCATTCTGCAGTCAAGAAATAGACAGTGCAACATAGATGCTACAAAATGCAAACGGTACAATTATTTTTTTAATAAAACCCAACAAAATGATACGAAAGAAATATAAAACATTACACCAAATATTTCCATATTATTTAAAAAAAAAAAAAGTAAAACTTCTTAAATTGTATACAACCTTCAAATGGATTGTCAGTTAAAAAATCTCTAAATGTGCTTAAAACAGCTTACCAATATACTTAAAGGGGTTGTCTGGGACTTTAACATCAATGGCCTATCCTTAGATAGGGCCTCAATATCTGATAGGTGGGGGTGCGACACCCAACAGCCCCACCGATCAGCTGTTCCCAGTGCCGTCGGCGGCTGGAAGTGCTCAGTTGGGGAGCTGCGCAGCACGGCCCTATCTACTGTATAGTGGTTGCGGCCGGGTACTGCACATCCACCCCCTATACGAATCAATAGGGTCCTCTTGCAGCTTCTGCTGGATTGGACATCTCCCTGGGTTGTCCGTATCTGTGATGTGTATGGCACTGGTTGGTTAGTTGTCTATCTCATTTCAGTAAAGTCAGTGCCGTTCCTTGTCACACCTGATGCATAGATAGAGAAGGGGCCTGGCTTAGCTATAGAAATAAGCCAGTTGAGCAGCCCCCTTCTGAGCACTCATGACGAGCCGACACGAGAAATGTAGTTCTGCTGAGCACAAGTTGGAAGTTGGAGCTGCCGGGTCCTACGATTACAGTGGACCTGGGGCACTGTTGCTATTGAAGTATTTAGTAATTTGTATAATTAGCTACTAAGAACATTTAGGGATATTTTTTTTTTTAACTGGACAACCCTTTAAAGTGTTGCCTCATGAGGACAGTTCCTATCCATATGCCATAGTGTGGTACACAGAAATCATGTAGAGCCACTATGTAAGAGCTTCTCCCGCCCTGGTTATCACGGCCTCTCCATCTATTCCAAGGAAAGGCTTTGATTTTTGGGGAGATGCATCTTTCGAGAATCTGGACTGGTATTCAATTGCCAAGACATTGTCTTTATGAGATAATCCTGCTTTGTAAAGAGTCACTTATTCCAACTTCCATACACATCCGTTTCTAGATTATTATTATTCTTCATCAGTGCCAGTTAGTGATATTGGGCACCATGATGGCTTGCCTTAGGGAGCCAATGAGCCCTTTAAATCCTGTGTGGCTCTGTATTAGAGATGAGCGGATTGATTTGCGGGACTCCGGTCCACCGTCTAGGTCATTGGTAGACTTGAAGCCCGCAAGTCTCTAAACTTTCCAGCATCCCCGGCGTGGCATCTGTTGGGGCTGGCGCATAGTCATCTGTTCTTCACGTCGCACAGATGTCGTCATGCCAGCCCCAACAAATCAATTGCCATGTCGGGGATGCTGGAAGGTTAGAGATTCGCAGGCTTCCGCTCTACCCGCCAGGCCCCACTGACCTTGACGTTGTCCCGTGAATGGATCCGCTCATCTCTACTCTGTATCTTTCTCATCTCTACTCTGTATCTTCTCCTGCTGACCATGAATTGGTATGGCTCCATGAACATATATTCTGTATTTGGATGGCTTTACTGTGTTTAAACTTTTTTTTATAAAGGGAATTGTTTGCACTAGAAAACTTGAAACTCATGTGATAATAGCCAGTAATTTGGGGTGTTGTGTATATACTTCTTTTTTTACCTTTTGCTGTAAGGGACGCCGGTGTCGGCGCGTGCCTCGGGAGCGCCGGATCTCGCTACTCTTCATACTTCATTTAGCTGGTTTTGTGGTTGTTGATCAGGACAGTGTCATGTCTGCTTGATTTGTATGAGTGGAATGGATAGATGTTGTTTTATGTAGTTATTGTTTCTATTAAAATATAAACTGTAGTTTAATATATTACAATATGATATTGTAGAGGGAATAAATAGGGGGGATTTACGAAGTCTTTTCAGACACCACAGCCCAATAAAGAAAGATGTGCCAAATTAATTAAGAGGCATTTTTTAACCCCTTTCCAACATTTGCTGGTAGGTTGCTTGTATATGGACCGGGCTCAGGTTCTGAGCCTGCACTATACTTATGTGACACAGCCGGCATCTGACTGTAACTGCAGCGGCATTTAAGGGACACAGTCCAAGGGCGAGCATCGGTACAGGCTCTCATCCACTCCCCCTACAACGTAACGGAATGGCAGCTGGGGTCTTGCTGAAGACCCCTAAGGATATACTGTAATTTTAGCAATGTAATGCAAAAAAATTGTATTGCAATATGTAGAACAAGTGATCAGATGACCCCAGGTTCAATTCCTGTAAGTGTGTGTGTATATATATATATATATATATATATATATATATATATATATATATATATACATATATATATATATATATATATATATATATATATATGAAAAGTTATTAAAGAAGAAAAACAAACATTAAAAATCCTTTCACAGCTCCATTGATAAAAAAAAAAAGCCATAACTAATTTTTACTTCTATGTATTTTGAGCCTTAAATCATTTTTGTAATTAGCTTTCTTTAATAAAAAAATAAAAATGCACCTTTTGCCTTCTATAGCACCTGTTGCACAGTCTATTGTGGCAGCAGAATGGGTTAACCAAGGATCCATCAATACTTTGCAACTCTTTTGTCTGTCTTTTTCTGAGCTCCTCTCAGGTGATTCATGACATCAAAGTTGAATGTGCGGGAAACAAAAGAGCTTGTAAAAGCAAAACGGTGACTTTTTTTTTTTTTAATGAAACCCAATTGCAAAAATTATATTTGGTTCCATATTCTTGCAGTTAAGTAAAAAAAATGTCCCAAAAGGTTTAAAATTTCTTTTAAGCATTTTCTCCCCATTTTACTTGTCAATAAAGCATATAAGTACATGGGTGAAGGGGAAATTCCCCCTCTGTTAGTTCATTGCACTGTATACACACAGGATGATGGGACATATCGGTAGTATCCCCGCCTATGTGTCATCAGGGGTTTCACTATGATTTAGCACTTTTCATCACAGACTTATTCAAGGTCAGTAGTTGTCCGGATGTCTATACCTACGGCCGGCCATACACATTACATTAATGTCAGCTGAACCTCCTGATTTTGGCACAACCAGATGTCTGTCTAATGGATACAATGGTGTCCTGACTTTCTTCCAACAGCGTATGTCTGCCAGAAGAATGATCAGGCTGTTTTATTTCAACATGCCTGATCTTTTGCTGATAGTGTTGATAGTTCATCTGTATGGGGAACGAATAGTTGTTGTGTAAACTAGCTTTCGACTGACTGGTGTCAAAAGTGTATGGTTAGATCTATTCTGCAGCTGTAAAATGATTGAGATTTTATCTGTCATTTTTAGTGTCTAAACTGCTGTGTTGACTTGAAATGATAACTTGAGTTTTTTTGTTGTTTGCTGGATGCAGGAAATTAGATTTAGGGAATTTGCCTCAAATTAGTAATATAGTTTTTATATTGTTTTTATTTTTTTTTTAAAATGTACCGGTATCTCTTGCCTACAGGTTGCTTGTAGTACTCCAGCTCAATTCTTAATGTATCTGTCCTCCAATACCAGACACAGCACATGAACAAGAATGGCGCGGTTTCATAATTTAAAAAAAAAAGCACCTTTCTAATTACAGGCAATCCCTTTAAGTTGTTCTGGCCTATGGCTCTTTTGCATCCCAAACCGTCCCTATTATGTGTTCACCAAAGGTGGGTAGCAGCTCTTTACATAGTACCAGATTGTTTGCGGATGACCCATCACTACCCCCGACTAGTCACTCACTGATTCACGTAGGTAAGTGAATTTCAATCTCCAAGATCCTATCCCAATATGTAGTAGATAGTAATAATAGTATTAGCAAATACCTCCAATTAGAAAACTAGTATAGTTTTTCTGATTCGCTATGTCTCTTTCCCCATGTGCAGGCATTGCAGGACCTTAGGTATCCATGGTTACGACCACTAGCAATTAGCTGTCACTATATCAGTGGTCGTAACCGTGGATACCTAGGGTCCTGCAATGCCTAAACATGAGGAAAGAGACATAGCGAATCAAAAAAAACGATATTACTATTTCTAATTGGAGGTATTTGCTAATATTATTATTATTACACCCACTACATATTGGGATAAGATCTTTGAGATTGGAATATCCCTTTAAGACTAGTCTTATTTTTTTTTTTTAGCAATCTCTCAGAAACAAAAAGGGGCCTGTTAGAAAGTAGTAAAAGTAGCAATACCGTTATGGTGGCGGTTTAGGGGCCCAGGGCAGCTGACATTTTCCCTTTAAATTACAATAATATCCAGTTGCTGTTTTACAATGTTGGTTTTTCACACTCCCTAAAATGGCTTCTTTTAAAAAAAATGAAAACCCTACAATGATTGAGACTAGATGAAGAGGTGGCAGGGTTCTCTGCTGTTCCCTGGCTGGGTGGTGTGAACACACACTTAGGGATCGCAGACATGAGAGAATGATGGGATCAGCATAGAACCTAGTAGTGATGGAAGTTGGGTTTTGTAAAATCACAGGGATCCATCATCTAATATGGAAGCCAAAGCGGGTTGAGTAATGATGGACAATGCCTTTACTGTGAATTCTGAGACAGTCCAGTCATGCTTTTGTAGTGAACCATTGAAGACATTCAGATTGTCACTGGCTTTCTGTGCTGTCTCATACAGGGGGTCTCTATACTCTCTTAGGGCATTTGGACCGGGGAAGAATCCTGACTATAAAAGGAAAAGATCAGATCTTCTTCAGTCAGTGGGTAATCAGTGGCGTCACTTGAAGCTTGTGGGCTCCAATGCAGAATCTCCAACAGGGCCCCCAAATATCATTGGTCTTCTCACCTGGGCCAGAGGGACATTTTGGCGCCCCATTAGACTCCCAGGCCTTTGTATGGAAGCCGAATGATCTGCCCTGCGGGGATGTAATATGCTGTAGGTCTGATAATCACATTCTCTCCACCTGCATCAAACATCTGATTAATATGGCAGGTGAGATGCCCGGGAACGTAATGTCAGTGAGTAGCCTCTCATGGCGGCAGATGGGGACGGAAACAAGGATCAGGCACTTTAACAGTTGACTTTTACCTATTGGGCTAAGGTTGTATAATTTTTTAGGGTTTTGAGGGGGGCGACAGAAGTTTTATGTAAATGGACTGTTGTCGATTAGAGAAGTTTTGTTGAGGGCTGTCTTCCTTTAGTACATGTATGACGATGCATTGACACATCCGTGTGTCACTGTCCGTGATTCACATACCGGCCTTGGGTCTCCCGACCCAAACTGGAGAGCGTCATAGGCATAAATGAGGCTCCTCTCAAATTTGGGTGAGGAAACATTGCGGCCCGCGACTGGGCCTGGACATTGCGGCCTAAGCACATGGATGTGTGAATCCGGCATTAGAGGGTGTACATTGCTATTGTAACTGCTGGGTAGCCCCTAAACCAGACCTGGGCACATTATAGCCCTCGGGCCAAATCTGTTCCAGTCGAGAGAGAAAGAGAGAATTTTCTAGATAAAAAGTTCATCTCCCCATTGTTTTCAATGGAGTTTGGGTACAGTTCTGGTACATTGCAACACTGTGCACTTCTGTACCCGCCATGTCAGGGTACATGCTCTTGGCTCCTCGCCGCGGCCTTCGGTGAGGAGTTTATGGCTGCTTATCTGCAAGGAGGACCATGATATGTGAATGTAAGCGGGGAGCCAGATGAGTGGGGATGGGGAAAGGCATCTGAGGAATGATTACTGTTGCAAACAATATGAAAAAATGCGCTTTTTTTCATAAAACTCTGTGAATTTTATGGCTTGGATTCCCGTAGCTGCCAGTGGTATGATGTTAGGATAAGACTTATGATGGCATGTATGGACAACTAATTCTGCTCAGTAGTAATTTTATCTCTTGATATTGAGCAGAGTTGAGTTCAGCCTATTGCTGCGGCCCTCCACAACAGTCCTAATTTTTCATTTGGCTTCGGAAAAATTAATTGCGTAAATCATGTTTTAAACCCATGTGAAGGAACCATTAATGACCCCATGGGATGGGCACTGTCCTGACATAGGAGGAAGAGGGGCACAGCGTGGCAGCAGTAGTACTATGCCGTTCCCATCTCTATGGATCTTCGTTGTGAATCCGATTTTTCTGGACATTAAGCTGAGGCGTAATCCATTATTGTTTTCGCATCTGATGTGCCAAATGTAAGATACAAATGCCCTCGCTTCTGTCAGCTTTCTTCTCGCAATATTTTTTTATAGATGTATTTGCCAGTTGTCAAAATGACTCGATCAGCGTCGAACATGTGTAGTTAGGTAGAGGGAGTGGTGCCTTACTTACCTTTAATTACCATTGTACAGTGTGAATATATAGAGACAATTTGCATAAAAAGAAATTGTATAAATACATTTATTTGATCCTGAGTTCGACCCTATATTCTAACCCAAAGCTGTACTCCTACTGGAAAACATCAACAAGCTTGCCAATGCTAGACTTTATCACCAAGTTTTTTTATACCCCATCATGATGTAGGGGCAGAGACCCTGATTCGACAAATCTCGTAATGGGTTGCTTGCTGTAGTTTTGGTAAGATCTGCTGCAGATCCACCAGTTCTTTGAATGCTGAGCTTCTGTATAACCCGTCCAGCTGATTGGCAGCTTTCAATGGTGAGGTTATACAGAGTTAACTAGTCCTCTAAAGATAATCACTTGCTGATGAAGCAGTGATTTTATCAAAACTACAGCAAGCACCCAGTGTCTCAAGTTTATCGATAGGTTTAAAGGCTTCAGGCTAGTTTTCCGACCTATTTGTTGTGGATTTTCCAAGCTTAAAATCTGCAGCATTTTACAGTACCAGAAAAGTGAAGGAGTTTTAACTTCATCCCATCTACATGCTGTATTTTTTTGTGCAGAAATTAGCTTTTTGTTGCATTTTTTAAAATCTGCAACTTGTGAATTTCTGTTAGGGATACGCACCTTTTTGGTGCGGACTTTACTCGTTCTGTTCAGTGGAGCCCCTAAATCTCTGATTTGGCAATGTTTTGTCTCATTTTTGGTTTGTTTCCACAATATAATAAAAAAAAAACGCACATAAAACCCATGAATGAGTGAGGAAGATATACATGGATTTCAGATACAGAAACGCTGTAAATCCGTACCAAATCGGTAAGGAACCGAGCCTGTGGGATGAACAATCGTTAGTACCATTATTTGGACCTTTTGCAGTTTGCATCTTGTCGGCAGCACACTCCTAGTTTACACGGGAGGATGATTATTTTTTTTTAGGCTGCATAAAAGATGGGTGTTTTGCTCGTTTGTCGGCTGGGTGCTACCATGTTTACTCGGGCAATCGGGACTTCGCGTCCAGCCAATTATTGGCCCATGTAAGCAAACCTCAACTCAAGATCAATACAAGATAATTAATGCAATGCATAAGCAAAGTGACTTAACGTTTTACATAAGTTAATTCAACATGTAAATTAAAATAATGTAAAAAATTGACTTGTTGTGGCTTTTGTAACGTCCATACATACGCTAAGTTGATACGCTTAGTGTCATGTGCCTTGTCCTTTACCTTTGATTGTCCCAGAATGCATTGCAGGAATGTGAGGCCTAATTATCTTTTTTTATGTGTACACGGTATACTATACTGTTATTAAACTTTGCTCTATCCGTTGTGTTTGTCAGAATGTTACTTTCTCTATGCTCCAAAACTGAGAATGTGTAAATGATGCGGCCTATTGTTGACTTCATTAAACATATAAAATGACATGCTGAACACCACTGTTATGTATTGTGTGATTGGAAATGTACTGATGACTAGAACTGTATTTCTATTTTACTTTTTAAAGCAGAAAAACACGTGGCCCCTGAGGCTGCATTATGCGGCCCGTAGGCACTGGAGCTCCCTGTGACGATTGCGTTCCAGTCCATAGGCCGCCGATGCCGGCGCTTAGTTTCAGCTGAATATGCGCCCTTGGATGCACATTCAATTGAAATGTATTGTGGAGCAGAAACCATCTCTCTGCATTGCAATACCCGCCACCGGCCAATCAGAAGCTGACATTGCCATAGCGGCACGGTCAGCATATGATGTATCTGCCATGCTCTGCCCCGGCTGGGCAAGAGAAAAGGTGACGAGGATGGGGACATTGCTACGAGGAGGTGACCAGGATGGGGACATTTGCTACGAAAAGGTGACCAGGATGGGGACATTTGCTACGAGAAGGTGACCAGGATGGGGACATTTGCTACGAGAAGGTGATCAGGATGGGGACATTGTAACGAGAAGGTGATCAGGATGGGGACATTGCTACGAGAAGGTGACCAGCATGGGGACATTGCTGCGAGAAGGTGACTAGGATGGGGGTATTCCTATGAGAAGGTGACTAGGATTGGGGTATTCCTATGAGAAGGTGACCAGGATGGGGGCATTGCTATGAGAAGGTGACCAGGATGGGGACATTTGCACCAAAAGGGTGACCAGGATGGGGACATTTGCTACAAAAGGGTGACCAGGATGGGGACATTGCTACGAGAAGGTGATCAGGATGGGGACATTGCTACGAGAAGGTGATCAGGATGGGGACATTGCTACGAGAAGGTGACCAGCATGGGGACATTGCTGCGAGAAGGTGACTAGGATGGGGGTATTCCTATGAGAAGGTGACTAGGATGGGGGTATTCCTATGAGAAGGTGACCAGGATGGGGGCATTGCTATGAGAAGGTGACCAGGATGGGGACATTTGCTACGAGAAGGTGACCAGGATGGGGACATTGCTACGAGAAGGTGATCAGGATGGGGACATTGCTACGAGAAGGTGACCAGCATGGGGAAATTGCTGCGAGAAGGTGACCAGGATGGGGCTATTCCTATGAGAAGGTGACCAGGATGGGGGCATTGCTATGAGAAGGTGACCAGGATGGGGGCATTGCTATGAGAAGGTGACCAGGATGGGTTCATTGCTATGAGAAGGTGACCAGGATGGGGACATTTGCTACGAGAAGGTGATCAGGATGGGGACATTGTAACGAGAAGGTGACCAGCATGGGGACATTGCTGCGAGAAGGTGACTAGGATGGGGGTATTCCTATGAGAAGGTGACTAGGATTGGGGTATTCCTATGAGAAGGTGACCAGGATGGGGGCATTGCTATGAGAAGGTGACCAGGATGGGGGCATTGCTATGAGAAGGTGACCAGGATGGGTTCATTGCTATGAGAAGGTGACCAGGATAGGGACATTTGCTACAAAAGGTGACCAGGATGGGGACATTTGCTACGAGAAGGTGATCAGGATGGGGACATTGTTACGAGAAGGTGACCAGGATGGGGACATTGCTACGAGAAGGTGATCAGGATGGGGACATTGCTACGAGAAGGTGACCAGCATGGGGACATTGCTGCGAGAAGGTGACTAGGATGGGGGTATTCCTATGAGAAGGTGACTAGGATGGGGGTATTCCTATGAGAAGGTGACCAGGATGGGGGCATTACTATGAGAAGGTGACCAAGATGGGGACATTTGCTTCAAAAGGGTGACCAGGATAGGGACATTGCTACGAGAAGGTGATCAGGATCGAGACATTGCTACGAGAAGGTGATCAGGATGGGGACATTGCTACGAGAAGGTGACCAGCATGGGGACATTGCTGCGAGAAGGTGACCAGGATGGGGCTATTCCTATGAGAAGGTGACCAGGATGGGGGCATTGCTGTGAGAAGGTGACCAGGATGGGTTCATTGCTATGAGAAGGTGACCAGGATGGGGACATTTGCTACAAAAGGGTGACCAGGATGGGGACATTGCTACGAGAAGGTGATCAGGATGGGGACATTGCTACGAGAAGGTGACCAGCATGGGGACATTGCTGCGAGAAGGTGACCAGGATGGGGCTGTTCCTATGAGAAGTTGACCAGGATGGGGGCATTGCTGTGAGAAGGTGACCAGGATGGGTTCATTGCTATGAGAAGGTGACCAGGATGGGGACATTTGCTACAAAAGGGTGACCAGGATGGGGACATTGCTACGAGAAGTTGATCAGGATGGGGACATTGCTACGAGAAGGTGATCAGGATGGGGACATTGCTACGAGAAGGTGACCAGCATGGGGACATTGCTGCGAGAAGGTGACCAGGATGGGGCTATTCCTATGTGAACGTGACCAGGATGGGTTCATTGGTATGAGAAGGTGACCAGGATGGGGACATTTGCTACAAAAGGGTGTTCAGGATGGGGACATTGCTGCGAGAAGGTGTTCAGGATGGCGACATTGCTACGAGAAGGTGACCAGCATGGGGACATTGCTGCGAGAAGGTGACTAGGATGGGGGTATTCCTATGAGAAGGTGACCAGGAAAGGGCTATTCCTATGAGAAGGTGACCAGGATGGGGGCATTGCTATGAGAAGGTGACCAGGATGGGTTCATTGGTATGAGAAGGTGACCAGGATAGGGACGTTTGCTACAAAAGGGTGACCAGGATAGGGACATTGATACGAGAAGGTGATCAGGATGGGGACATTGTTACGAGAAGGTGACCAGGATGGGAACATTGCTACGAGAAGGTGATCAGGATGGGGACATTGCTACGAGAAGGTGACCAGCATGGGGACATTGCTGCGAGAAGGTGACTAGGATGGGGGTATTCCTATGAGAAGGTGACTAGGATGGGGGTATTCCTATGAGAAGGTGACCAGGATGGGGGCATTGCTATGAGAAGGTGACCAGGATGGGGACATTTGCTACAAAAGGGTGACCAGGATGGGGACATTGCTACGAGAAGGTGATCAGGATGGGGACATTGCTACGAGAAGGTGACCAGGATGGGGCTATTCCTATGAGAAGGTGACCAGGATGGGGCTATTCCTATGAGAAGGTGACCAGGATGGGGGCATTGCTATGAGAAGGTGACCAGGATGGGTTCATTGCTATGAGAAGGTGACGAGGATGGGTACATTTGCTACAAAAGGTGACCAGGATGGGGACATTTGCTTTCGAGAAGGTGATCAGGATGGGGACATTTGCTACGAGAAGGTGATCAGGATGGTGACATTGTTACGAGAAGGTGACCAGGATGGGGACATTGCTACGAGAAAGTGATCAGGATGGGGACATTGCTACGAGAAGGTGACCAGCATGGGGACATTGCTGCGAGAAGGTGACTAGGATGGGGGTATTCCTATGAGAAGGTGACTAGGATTGGGGTATTCCTATGAGAAGGTGACCAGGATGGGGGCATTGCTATGAGAAGGTGACCAAGATGGGGACATTTGCTTCAAAAGGGTGACCAGGATAGGGACATTGCTACGAGAAGGTGATCAGGATGGGGACATTGCTACGAGAAGGTGATCAGGATGGGGACATTGCTACGAGAAGGTGACCAGCATGGGGACATTGCTGCGAGAAGGTGACCAGGATGGGGCTATTCCTATGAGAAGGTGACCAGGATGGGGGCATTGCTGTGAGAAGGTGACCAGGATGGGTTCATTGCTATGAGAAGGTGACCAGGATGGGGACATTTGCTATAAAAGGGTGACCAGGATGGGGACATTGCTACGAGAAGGTGATCAGGATGGGGACATTGCTACGAGAACGTGATCAGGATGGGGACATTGCTACGAGAAGATGACCAGCATTGGGACATTGCTGCAAGAAGGTGACCAGGATGGGGCTATTCCTATGAGAAGGTGACCAGGATGGGGGCATTGCTGTGAGAAGGTGACCAGGATGGGTTCATTGCTATGAGAAGGTGACCAGGATGGGGACTTTTGCTACAAAAGGGTGACCAGGACGGGGACATTGCTACGAGAAGGTGATCAGAATGGGGACATTGGTGCGAGAAGGTGACTAGGATGGGGCTATTCCTATGTGAACGTGACCAGGATGGGGGCATTGCTGTGAGAAGGTGACCAGGATGGGGACATTTGCTACAAAAGGGTGACCAGGATGGGGACATTGCTGCGAGAAGGTGTTCAGGATGGGGACATTGCTACGAGAAGGTGACCAGCATGGGGACATTGCTGCGAGAAGGTGACTAGGATGGGGGTATTCCTATGAGAAGGTGACCAGGAAGGGGCTATTCCTATGAGAAGGTGACCAGGATGGGGGCATTGCTATGAGAAGGTGACCAGGATGGGTTCATTGGTATGAGAAGGTGACCAGGATGGGGACGTTTGCTACAAAAGGGTGACTAGGATGGGGACATTGATACGAGAAGGTGATCAGGATGGGGACATTGTTACGAGAAGGTGACCAGGATGGGAACATTGCTACGAGAAGGTGACTAGGATGGGGGTATTCCTATGAGAAGGTGACTAGGATAGGGGTATTCCTATGAGAACGTGACCAGGATGGGGGCATTGCTATGAGAAGGTGACCAGGATGGGGACATTTGCTACAAAAGGGTGACCAGGATGGGGACATTGCTACGAGAAGGTGATCAGGATGGGGACATTGCTACGAGAAGGTGACCAGCATGGGGACATTGCTGCGAGAAGGTGACCAGGATGGGGCTATTCCTATGAGAAGGTGACCAGGATGGGGGCATTGCTATGAGAAGGTGACCAGGATGGGGGCATTGCTCTGAGAAGGTGACCAGGATGGGTTCATTGCTATGAGAAGGTGATGAGAATGGGTACATTTGCTAGAAAAGGTGACCAGGATGGGGACATTTGCTTTCGAGAAGGTGATCAGGATGGGGACATTTGCTACGAGAAGGTGATCAGGATGGGGACATTGTTACAAGAAGGTGACCAGGATGGGGACATTGCTACGAGAAGGTGATCAGGATGGGGACATTGCTACGAGAAGGTGACCAGCATGGGGACATTGCTGCGAGAAGGTGACTAGGATGGGGGTATTCCTATGAGAAGGTGACTAGGATTGGGGTATTCCTATGAGAAGGTGACCAGGATGGGGGCATTGCTATGAGAAGGTGACCAAGATGGGGACATTTGCTTCAAAAGGGTGACCAGGATAGGGACATTGCTACGAGAAGGTGATCAGGATGGGGACATTGCTACGAGAAGGTGACCAGCATGGGGACATTGCTGCGAGAAGGTGACTAGGATGGGGGTATTCCTATGAGAAGGTGACTAGGATTGGGGTATTCCTATGAGAAGGTGACCAGGATGGGGGCATTGCTATGAGAAGGTGACCAAGATGGGGACATTTGCTTCAAAAGGGTGACCAGGATAGGGACATTGCTACGAGAAGGTGATCAGGATGGGGACATTGCTACGAGAAGGTGATCAGGATGGGGACATTGCTACGAGAAGGTGACCAGCATGGGGACATTGCTGCGAGAAGGTGACCAGGATGGGGCTATTCCTATGAGAAGGTGACCAGGATGGGGGCATTGCTGTGAGAAGGTGACCAGGATGGGTTCATTGCTATGAGAAGGTGACCAGGATGGGGACATTTGCTACAAAAGGGTGACCAGGATGGGGACATTGCTACGAGAAGGTGATCAGGATGGGGACATTGCTACGAGAAGGTGATCAGGATGGGGACATTGCTACGAGAAGGTGACCAGCATTGGGACATTGCTGCAAGAAGGTGACCAGGATGGGGCTATTCCTATGAGAAGGTGACCAGGATGGGGGCATTGCTGTGAGAAGGTGACCAGGATGGGTTCATTGCTATGAGAAGGTGACCAGGATGGGGACTTTTGCTACAAAAGGGTGACCAGGATGGGGACATTGCTACGAGAAGTTGATCAGGATGGGGACATTGCTACGAGAAGGTGACCAGCATGGGGACATTGCTGCGAGAAGGTGACCAGGATGGGGCTATTCCTATGAGAAGGTGACCAGGATGGGGGCATTGCTATGAGAAGGTGACCAGGATGGGGGCATTGCTATGAGAAGGTTACCAGGATGGGGGCATTGCTATGAGAAGGTGACCAGGATGGGGACATTTGCTACAAAAGGGTGACCAGGATGGGGACATTTCTATTCGAAGTTGAACAGCTATAAAATTGTACCATAACCCATACGATAAATGGAATTTAAAAAAAAAATTTTTTGTTCTATGTGCGGCCTGCATACCCAGCCAAGTTTGAGACCCCTGTTTTAAAGTTGGATTTGCATTTTTAACAGGAGCCGTGACTCAGGTATAGCAGATGCTAAACAAACATTTGTCGCGTTACATCTGTTGACTTAAAATGCAATTTGTTTAGCGCTCTGCAGATGAGTGACGCGGAGCAGCTTGTCACAGTTGTTTCACATGTGCCAACATCTTATTGAAATGTAGAGTATTGAATGGTCCCTGACCTCCTACAATATTCCAAAGTAAAGGGACAAAAGCTGACCGCTGTGCACCTTCGGCATCATTTGGCATATTCCAGAGATGTGAGAGCAGTGTATGTGTTTCTCACTTGCTCCAGCTTCGGGCCTTGCTCCCTTCTCCTATGATTGTCTCCCTTTTGCAGTAATCCACATAGCGTTTCTCAAGTGACACCTCTGACATCATCACCCTAGACCTTTTAAGGATGGCTCACAAGATGGCAGATGCTTGGGTATTAAGTAGCATTTCCTACTGTTAACCTCAGTTTGTCAGGAATTTGCTTCTTCACTCTTCTCCTTTTTAGGTAAGTGTCTATCAACTGTGCTATTCCTGACTTCCATGGTAAAACCAGCATTGTTTTCAAGCTCAGCCTAACTTACTAGGTGTTGTCCACACCTACCACTCAGCAAGCAAGTTACCAACTTCTCGCAATTGTCCTCAGTGATGTTTACACCTGGCCTCTGTAATCAAGGTAACACTTCTCTTCAACCTGTTTCTTCAACGCAGTTAACCATTTCTTAGCTACAAATCTGAGTTTGCATTTATCGCTGTTATTAACCATTTCCCTGCTGGAAGATACCAGACTGCATTTACTCTGCAGCAATTCTTGTGATTAACTACATCCTTGCTTAAAGATACTATTTTCCTATATAGTTACTGTTACCATGTTGCCCACGTTGCTCACGTTGCTCAGCTTCATTGGTACTACCTGCTCCGCTTGTTTGTCTGCGGTACGGCATTCGCTGCTGTCTTAGTCCTCGCTTATTCATGCTTTGTCAGGACCTGCTCCGATGCACAATCGCCTCCAGTTCACACTGTTCACCCAGACCTACGGCTTAGAGAATCCACCTCAACAAGTGAACTCATATGCTTTTTATAAATCTTGTGCTCCATTTTGGCCCCTTTATATTGGTGATTGGGGAGGGTCTCAGTCCCTGGACCTAAAAGGTTCATAGCTTCTGATATTTCTGACATATCACTATAACATGTTAGGTAAATAACATTCTGAAATATTTCTATTAGGAAAAATCTTTCTTTTCAGCTGCTGCGATGTATGTTATACTATTATGTGCCTTAGCTGCTGCAAAACATCATATTAGCATGATTCCAATGCTAAAAACACAGAAAAACTGGTAAACTGAAGAGAAACCGCCTCATACATATTGGGTTAAATTAAAAAAATAAAAAGCCCTTTAAAATATACCTTTTTATTTCTATAGGCTAAAAACAGCCTGGTTCAAAATGGTACTAATGGCTGGAGACCTGTAATTAATCATTAAATAATAATGCATATTCCTGTGCTGGACTTACCTTACCCCAGTAAATCTCTAGTTGCCCCCTTAACCGTGGGGATTAGTATCCTAAGGGTGGGGTCACAATAGCGTTGCTTGTCTCATGCGATTGAATCAGGTCGATGATACTAATGACAATTGTCTCAGTTTGATCAGTGTGTCATGTGATTTTCTCACAGGAGAGGATCGCAGCACAGGGACGGAGAACATAATTTTTCCATTGCCTAAGTCTGCGTAAATCGGACTGCACTCGGATGACATCCGAGTGCAGTTCGATATTTTAAACGCACCCATAGGCTTGAAAGGGTGCATGCTCCGACTGCTGCAACTTTTTTTCCCATGCTGAATCTGCATAAGGAAAAAATCACAGATCTGCACTGCCCCATAGTATAACATTGGGTTGAGTGCTATCTGATAAAACATTGGATTGTACTCAGCCGAGTTATACGCCAATGTGAGTGAGTCTTAATTCTGATGTACGCCATGGTGCCCACACTCCTCATTGTCTAACCCTGATAGTCCATCACTAGTTGCCGCTATGTAATGTATTCAAGCAAGACATGTATCAGATGGATATTACTAAATCAATACATCGGTATACACACGTGGTCAAAATTGTTGGTACCCCTCGTTTAATGAAAGAAAAACCCACAATGGTCACAGAAATAACTTGAATCTGACAAAAGTAATAATAAATTAAAAATCTATGAAAATGAACAAATGAAAGTCAGACATTGCTTTTCAGATGTCTCTTCAGGTCTTATTCCCAACGTGTTTTTCCCTCTTGGATTTAGAAGTTCATTAGGGACAGTTGGATGTGATAAGGGATGGTGAGCCCTATCGCCTTGGTCCAGTCTTTATGCAGGGTAGGCGTCCCAATATCGATGTTCAAAAAGAGGTTCTGCAGCATCTAGATGTGTATTTTAATTTTATTTTTCCAAAAATGAATAGTTATTGATTATCCAAAGGACATTACCCTTTATAGGGTGATAGCTTTAGCATTGTGGGGAAATGGGGGGGGGAGACAGTGGGACCACCTCCAATCCAAAATGGGGGGGGGACACTGGGACCCCCACCAATCCAGAGAACAGATCCCATTGGAATGGGAGTGTTGGAGACAGCGGAGTACACTGCACAGCTCCACTGGTAATGTCATAGAGAATGAAGGACATGTATGGCCACCAGAGTCGCTTCCTCGGGATTGTTGGGGCTCCCATCAGTCAAACCCTCTGTCACGGGTGTGTCAGGTGTGACAGACAGTCGTCCTGGATCCTGCTGTAGAAGGTCATTGCGCTTGGCTCTGCAGGCACCTTCTTGATTTTCTCTTCTCTATAATGTAATGATATCCTTCTCCCTCTAGGACCTAGAAGTTATCTCAAACTCCTGCTGCTAATTGACACACCCTTTCTGAATGTTTAAATACCTTCAATCTCTCCAGAGAGTCACCGGTGATGGCTCTATTTTCTTCTGTCCAGGCTTGAAGTACTAGTAGTCGGCTAGTTTCTTCTTGGAGTTCCCTTGGAGGATAGTTGGAGTGATCTCCCTAGTGTCTTCTCAAGCTGTTTTCCCTTGTCTGTTTTCCTTGTTTGTCTTTAGTTGCAGTGGGGGCTGACTAGTGCTCACCCCGTCCCCTCCCTATCTAGGGCCTATCGCTAGGGGCAGTCAGGGATTAGGTTTCCTGCTCAGCGATAGGTACGTAACCTATTTAAGGACGTTGGAGGAGCCAGGGTGTTGTCAGATCTGCCTAGGGGTCTCTACTCCCCCTGTCCCTAGTGTTTGGGCTTCCTCCCCCTCTTCCCGTTGTTGTGCACTTAGTCTTTCCCTCACCTTGTGTGACACCCTCACTGATCTGCAAGTTATCACCTAGTCCAAGGACTTTTACGTATACGGGTATAAAACAAGAATATAAGTCACCTTGGAATGCAGTTTCCTACATAAATGCAAATTTCACCTAGATTATATTCCCCTTCTTTTGTAAAGTTACGGACTGTTTCGTGACTTCTAATAGTCTTATAATTTACAGAAAGGAGGACATTATCACATATAAATCCTGCAGATGTGTTATAGAATTTAGCTGGATATTGATGGTGTCATTTTTTTTTTGTTATAAAATCCAGACAAAAATGTACAAATGTAAAAGAAAAAAAAGCCAAACCATTATAATCATATGTGGATTTCTGTTAATGTGCGATCCAACAAAAAAGCTCACTCTAAGATAATATTGTTAATTGCAGACACTTAAGACTTTCCTTCTTTTATAAATTGATGTGTAGGATGACATGATAATTTTACGACTTAACCGTGATTTCTAAGATTTCCTTTACCCGATCTAATGCTCTTAGAGAATAGATGTCTGGGATTAGATAATAGCGCTGCATTTCATGTCTGACTGAGCTGTCTCCCATGTGACAGTTTAATTATAGACGAGACATTTGTTTTAGGGGGAGAGCAAAAAAAAAAATGTTTCCCACCCCAGATATTGTCCTCAGTTTTGTGTTTTATCTTCTGTTCTACCCTCCGACAACTTCAACAACTTCCTCTCTGGAACACTTCACAAGCACAACGCTCTTGAATTGGCTTTCAGCTTCTTACATCTCACGTCTGCTTAAAATATATAAACTGTATTCTCAGCAAACATTGCCTAATGCAATAGCACAGGTGAATATAAGAAACTTTCTAATATACAGGGTGGTCGAAAAGTAGGTGGACAGAAAATAATAACATTTATTTTCATTTACAGTACAGACCAAAAGTTTGGACACACCTTCTCATTTAAAGATTTTCATGACTATGAAAATTGTACATTCACACTGAAGGCATCAAAACTATGAATTAACACATGTGGAATTATATACTTAACAAAAACGTGTGAAACAACTGAAAATATGTCTTATATTCTAGGTTCTTCAAAGTAGCCACCTTTTGCTTTGATGACTGCTTTGCACACTCTTGATGAGCTTCAAGAGGTAGTCACCGGAAATGGTTTTCACTTCACAGGTGTGCCCTGTCAGGTTTAATAAGTGGGATTTCTTGCCTTATAAATAGGGTTGGGACCATCAGTTGTGTTGTGCAGAAGTCTGGTGGATACACAGCTGATAGTGCTACTGAATAGACTGTTAGCTGCTTTTTTCTTGCCATAATACAAATTCTAAGTAAAGAAAAACGAGTGGCCATCATTACTTTAAGAAATGAAGGTCAGTCAGTGCGAAAAATTGGGAAAACTTTGAAAGTGTCCCCAAGTGCAGTTGCAAAAACCATCAAGTGCTACAAAGAAACATAAGGACCGCCCCAGGAAAAGAAGACCAAGAGTCACCTTTGCTTCTGAGGATAAGTTTATCCGAGTCACCAGCCTCAGAAATCGCAGGTTAACAGCAGCTCAGATTAGAGACCAGGTCAATGCCACACAGAGTTCTAGCAGCAGACACATCTCTTCAACAACTGTTAAGAGGAGACTTTGTTCAGCAGGCCTTCATGGGAAAATAGCTGCTAGGAAACCACTGCTAAGGACAGGCAACAAGCAGAAGAGACTTGTTTGGGCTAAAGAATACAAGGAATGGACATTAGACCAGTGGAAATCTGTGCTTTGGTCTGCTGAGTGCAAATTTGAGATCTTTGGTTCCAACCACCGTGTCTTTGTGCGACGCAGAAAAGGTGAACGGATGGACTCTATATGCCTGGTTCCCACCGTGAAGCATGGAGGAGGAAGTGTGATGGTGTGGGGGTGCTTTTCTGGTGACACTGTTGGGAATTTATTCAAAATTGAAGGCATACTGAACCAGCATGGCTACCACAGCATCTTGCAGTGGCATGCTATTCCATCCGGTTTGCGTTTAGTTGGACCATCATTTATTTTTCACCAGGACAATGACCCCAAACACACCTCCAGGCTGTGTAAGGGCTATTTGACCAAGAGGGAGAGTGATGGGGTGCTACGCCAGATGACCTGGCTTCCACAGTCACCAGACCTGAACCCAATCGAGATGGTTTGGGGTGAGCTGGACCGCAGACTGAAGGCAAAAGGGCCGACAAGTACTAAGCATCTCTGGGAACTCCTTCAAGATTGTTGGAAGACCATTTCCGGTGACTACCTCTTGAAGCTCATCAAGAGAATGCCAAGAGTGTGCAAAGCAGTCATCAAAGCAAAAGGTGGCTACTTTGAAGAACCTAGAATATAAGACATATTTTCAGTTGTTTCACACTTTTTTGTTAAGTATATAATTCCACATGTGTTAATTCATAGTTTTGATGCCTTCATTGTGAATGTACAATTTTCATAGTCATGAAAATACAGAAAAATCTTTAAATAAGAAGGTGTGTCCAAACTTTTGGTCTGTACTGTATATATAAAATTATATTTACTAACACAAGCATAACATTGACAATTAAATTTTATTCTGAACAATAATACAAAAGCCCTTAAATTTTATCAACGCAGGTGCTCAAACTGTTTTCCATTACAATTTGCACAGCTTTGAAGTCTGCCTCTTACGCTTCGACAAACTTTTTTGCACAAGTCTCTTTGGGTATTAATTTCTTGAAATGCATCTCTTATGCAATTTTTCAAATCACTGACACTTTTTGGTTTTCGACTATAAACTTTGTCCTTGAGTACTCCCCAAAAGAAAAAATCCATTGGGGTCAAGTCTGGTGAACGTGCCGGCCAATCAAGTGGGCCTCTTCGGCCAATCCATTTATTAGGAAATGTTTCATCAAGATACTTGCGGACCACTCTTGAATAATGTGGAGGGGCCCCATCTTGTGGGAAATAAAGGTCATTTGAATTAGGCTGTTGCTGTAACTGGGGAACAACTTGATTCATTAGAATTTCGAGATACTTCTCTCCTGTGACTGTTCCATCAAAAACTATTGGTCCTAAAACACCAAAACTTGAAATACCCCAAACATTGACACCAGACTCATTTAGTTGTTGCTCTAATGTTAAATGCATGTTCTCATTATACCAGTAAATACAATTATGTCTGTTAATATGGCCGGATAATGTGAAAGAAGCTTCATCACTCCACATAATATTATCTAAAATTACTGGATTTTCTTCAATTTCGTTAGGCATAATCTCACTAAATTGCAGCCGCCTGTCTGGATCATCCTCCAATAAACCATGAATTAGACGTGAACGATAAGCTTTCCGCCCAATAGATTTCAGGATTCGCATGATAGAAGCTCGTGAAATTCCCGATTCCAAAGAGGCTCTTCTGTGGACTTTTTTGGACTCTGAACAAATGTTTCAGCAACAAGTTGTTTATTTTCTTCTGTGCAGACTGTTTTGGGTCGACCAGTTTTTGGAGCATTAAGGATTGAGCCAGTGGCATTGAATTTGTCATGAATGCGGTAAATGGTTTGTCTCTTTGGGGCTTGAGTACCAAATGTTTCAACGGAATTTGCTCTAACGGTTTCAGCATTTTGAGATTTCCAATACTCTGTTAAAATCCATTTTCATTGATCTGTATTTAAATTATTTGCCATTATGTGTTATCTGAATTATCTGAAAAGAAAACAGATTTGAGGGAGATCTATCTGTGAAAAGTAGATCTGTGAAACTGGCTCAGTTGCCCTTAGCAACCAATCAGATTCCACCTTTCATTTTCCAAAGAGTCTGTGAGGAATGAAAAGTGGAATCTGATTGGTTGCTAAGGACAACTGAGCCAGTTTCACTTTACACCATGTTTGATAAATCTCCCCCTTCATAACCTTATTACACTTTCTGTCCACCTACTTTTGGACCACCCTGTATTTTATCAGAGAAATCAGCTCCCTTCCGTACTTGTCAGCCACTTTTCCCTTTCCCCTCTGCCTCCTGAACTTTTTTTTTAACAAGCTGCTACTAGGCGCATCTACTATGTCTTATCTCATGTCTATATCATCCAACAAGTTGACAGAAAAGAGCGATTCAATAGCAAAACTCAAAATGGGATTTCTTCTGAGGCTGGTTCTGAATATATAAACCTTTATAATCAGGTACAAACAGTATAGCTCTAGCCCCCTGATGAAACCTGTATAGGTGAAACTGGTCAGGGGAGCTATATATGTGTGTGTTCTTTAGTTTCTAAAGTGCTACCTGTTAGAATGGAAATAGAATAAATATATTTATACAAAAAGTTACATAGATGTATGGATTGCAGCCATCATCTAGTTAGGGAAATAATTCCATATGATGAGATATTGGTTGTTTGTAACTGATTATAAAGGTGTACCAATGTTGGGAAACCTCCCTATATAGGGATACAGTACAGGTCCACTTTAGTAGTTTAAACATAGACCACTTTTAAATGAAAATTAATAAAAGTTAGTTTTTAATGCATCCCTTACATTGAGTCTATTTACCCTCTGGGTAATATGTTTATAATTTATCAAACCTGAAGGGTTGCTCTCACTCTGGTTTATCATTGGTTCTCAATATCTCACTACTTTATTCTGTGATTTGAAGTTCACCTCCTTCCATATTACTTGTCAGAGAAGGGCGGCTAAATCGGGGTTTTGATGAATAAAAATAGTTTATAAACTAACTGCAGTTGTGAAAACGTTAATCTTTGTAATTTTCCTCTATTAAAAATTAATTTTGAATTATTTTACTCCTGTCTATTGTGGGGAGGCAGTAGTCCTCTCACTATTCTTATTTCACCCCCTAATAGCTGAAACAGATAGTCAATCGCCAACTATGATAACTAAAAAATGCTATGGGGGTGTGATTGCATGATGCAACCATCAGGGGGGGGGTGGAACAAAAGTAATGTGGTAAGGCAGGGGTGCACAACATTTTTTTGGTCCAAGGGCTACATTGCCCTACTGAACTAATCCCAAACGCCGCCAAGCAATGCAAAGGGGTTACATGAACACATCACCAGAACCACCATCAGAACATGCCTGCGGAGCCAGAACCCCTGTCAATACAGAAATGCAGAGCTATAACCACCATCAGTACATGAATGCAGAGCTAGATCCACCGTCAGTACATGAATGCAGAACCACCATCAGTACATGAAGTCAGGGCCAAAAACACCAACAGTACCATCTATACAGCATCAAGCTTAATACAGTGATCAATTGCAATGTCAGGTGAGCCCCATATACAATTGTATTGCATGAACCTACCTCTCCCAGTATGTCCTTAACCAATGGTAAGGAGATGCTATGAGTTGCTGTTACCAGTCATTGTCAGACGGCAAACCATATAGGAACCACAATACTGATGAGACGCAGGCAGTATCACAAATATTTACATCCAGGTACCTTATAGATGACCTGTGTTCTGATTTAAGTCATTCTTCTTTTCTTCTCCATTTTGTCCGGATGTCATGATGAGATTTCATGCCCAAAGCAAGTATTTCCAGACTTCCCTCTTCTCTGTCTTCACCATCACATCCTGACATGGTGCCATAAAAAATAAAAGTATCATTATACTACCCCATAAATATAAATATCTCCTATGCTGTGCCCCTTAATAAATAATTGCCCCTAATTGTGCTTCCTGCACAAAATATGGCTCTCATACTGCCCCTTTCTATAATATCTCCCACACTGCCCCTCTCTATAATATACCACCCCACATTACCCCTCTCCATAATGTCCACTCTCACAGCCCCTCCCCATACACTGTGTGCAGAATTATTATGCAAATGAGTATTTTGATCACATGATACTTTTTATACATGTTGTCCTACTCCAAGCTGCATAGGCTTGAGAGCCAACTACCAATTAAGTAAATCTGGTCATGTGCATCTCTGTAATGAGGAGGGGTGTTGACTAATGACATCAACACCCTATATAAGGTGTGCTTAATTATTAGGCAACTTCCTTTCCTTTGGCAAAATGGGTCAGAAGAGAGATTTGACGAGCTCTGAAAAGTCCAAAATTGTGAGATGTCTTGCAGAGGGATGCAGCAGTCTTGAAATTTCCAAACTTTTGAAGCGTGATCACCGAACAATCAAGCGTTTCATGGCAAATAGCCAACAGGGTCGCAAGAAGCGTGTTGGCCAAAAAAGGTGCAAAATAACTGCCCATGAATTGAGGAAAATCAAGCGTGAAGCTGCCAAGATGCCATTCGCCACCAGTTTTGCCATATTTCAGAGCTGCAACGTTACTGGAGTATCAAAAAGCACAAGGTGTGCGATACTCAGGGACATGGCCAAGGTAAGGAAGGCTGAAAAACGACCACTTTGAACAAGAAACATAAGATAAAATGTCAAGAATGGGCCAAGAAATATCTTAAGACTGATTTTTCAAAGGTTTTATGGACTGATGAAATGAGAGTGACTCTTGATGGGCCAGATGGATGGGCCAGAGGCTGGATCAGTAAAGGGCAGAGAGCTCCACTCCGACTCAGACGCCAGCAAGGTGGAGGTGGGGTACTGGTATAGACTGGTATCATCAAAGATGAACTTGTGGGACCTTTTCAGATTAAGGATGGAGTGAAGCTCAACTCCCAGACCTACTGCCAGTTTCTGGAAGACAACTTCTTCAAGCAGTGGTACAGGAAGAAGTCGGTATCGTTCAAGAAAAACATGATTTTCATGCAGGACAATGCTCCATCACATGCATCCAACTACTCCACAGCATGGCTGGCCAGTAAAGGTCTAAAAGAAGAAAAAATAATGACATGGCCCCCTTATTCACCTGATCTGAACCCCATAGAGAACCTGTTATCCATCATAAAATGTGAGATCTACAGGGAGGGAAAACAGTACACCTCTCGGGACAGTGTCTGGGAAGCTGTGATTGCTGCTGCATGCAATGTTGATCGAAAACAGATCAAACAACTGATAGAATCTATGGATGGAAGGCTGTTGAGTGTCATCATAAAGAAAGGTGGCTATACTGATCACTAATTTTTTGGGTTTTTGTTTTGCATGTCAGAAATGTTTAGTTCTAAATTTTGTGCACTGATATTGGTTTACCTGGTGAAAATAAACAAGTGAGATGGGATTATGTGGCACCCCAGGGGGTCTGGTTGCCACAGTGGTAGAAATACCATGTCTGAGAGCGAGCATGGGTTTTCCTGGTCAGGAGCACATTTGCATGCAACGCCTCCTGCCCCAGTCCAGGGAGGGGAGGAACCTGCCCTTTATAAACTGGATCTTGGGCGGGGTTAGGAAAGTAGAGTTAGTCCAGAGGAAGGGACAGAGGAGCAGCAAGGAGCTCTGTAGGAGCCAGGAGCTGAAGGCCAGGGATTGGAGCTGATAGAGCTCATCCTGGCAGAAGACGCAGAGAACCGGACACCGGAGTCCGAGGCTGTGAGGATATCCACATTCAGCAGCAGAAACCACCTGGCAGGGGATTTCAGGTCCTCTGGCCATAGAAAGCCCGGAGGCTCAGTCACACGCAAGGGACCGGCACCGCCATCAAGGAGCAGAAGGCACCAAAGGCCCCAAGTCACCAGCCATACGGGTGAGCACCACACGGTACACTCAGGGACGTGGGCTACTACACGACTACAGCAGGGTAGCCAGGAAGAGTGCAGTCAGACGGGAAGGCCAACACCTCCACCTGTCCAGGGGGACTCTTGTTCGCTCACAGACTGACCAGGCCTCTAATGTTAGCCAGCACTCCTGGCAGGGCCTTCTTCATTACCAACAGTAAAGACCCTGAACTGCACTGCACGGACTCTGAGTCATTTCTGCTGCGCCCATGCACCACAACCCTCACCATCTACACACGCTGCCCTGAGGCTATACTCCTCCCGTGGGGAGTTATACTACCCTCTGCTGAACACACAACATCAGCCTCAGCGGTCTGCCCCGCAGCGGCGGTTCTCAGTGACCGCAATCCACGCGTGGTGTAGTCGGACATTTCAACATTAAAAACCAAGTAAATAGATCCGCCACTGGTTTGACCACCCTGAGCCACGGGACCGGGTCGCCGCCACGGAGACTACAACCCCTGACATTACACAGAGACCCGGCTCTGGGTATTCCCCCACACACGGCCCAGGGGGCGTGTCAATTATATTTGGTTTCTATTAAGTTGCCTAATAATTCTGCACAGTAATAGTTACCTGCACAAACAGATATCCTCCTAACATAGCCAAATCTAAAAAAAAAACCACTCCAACTTCCAAAAATATTAAGCTTGGATATTTATGAGTCTTTTGGGTTGATTGAGAACATAGTTGATGATCAATAATAAAAATAATCCTCTATAATACAACTTGCCTAATAATTCTGAACACAGTGTAATATACCCCTACACAGTCCCTCTCCATAATATGTCCCCACACTGCCCCTCTCCATAATATACCCCCACACTGCCCCTCTCCATAATATACCCCCACACTGCCCCTCTCCATAAAATACCCCCTCACAGCCCCTCTCCATAATACATTCTCACACTGCTTCTCTCCATAATATGCAATGCGTTTGAATATAGCAATAAGGGAACTGCACCTCATGGACAGCTGCGCGGGCTGCACAAGATGGCTTGGAGGGCCGCATGTTGTGCAGGCCTGTGATAAGGGCTGCTTTCCTGTGGAAAAATGTAGGAGCCCGGTCTCATTGTACAGTGACACAGGATTTGTTTCCTCCGTTCTTGAGAATGAGGAAAGTAGACAACTTTCAGTCCTCTCGGTCAGTAATTCTACATTTGAATAGACCTATATTACAAAGATTAGTCCTACAAAATCCAAACCAAGGAAAATATAAATAGAAAGGATTGGAAAAACTCAAATTATATAACCTAAGATCTAAAAAAATGTAATACATAACTGTTAACAAATAGATTACTTTATTAATCATAGAAATAAATAAATCCAAAAGTACAAGAAAATTCCTGATGCAGGCCACCAAAAAAAATCTCCTAACAAAGATTGCTAAACGCACGTCAAGGGGTTATATTTATCAGCATAATGTAATTCTATTTTCTAAAATCATATGGTGATTAAATGTTCATCATGTCAACTAACAGTACTATTGCATATAGTAGAGGTGCTTTTATTAGAGGGATAACATCCCTTAGTATTATGTTATTAGATAACATTACTTTCTAGAATGGGGTTATATTGTGACCCAGAATGTACAACGGCTTGCGAAAGTATTCACCCCCCTTGGCATTATTTTGTTACCTCACAATCAGGGATTTCACTGTTTTTTTTTTCACAGTTTGCATTAGTTCATGTAAAGAACATGCCTACTGTGAACATTTGGTTTTCTTTTTATTGTGAAGCAAACAACAAATAAGACAAAATAACTGAAAACTTCTGTATGCATAACTATTCACCCCCCTAATGTCAGTACTTTGTAGAGCCTCCTTTTGCAGCAATTACAGACTTTGGATAAGTCTCTATGAACTTTCCACATCTTGCCACTGGGAATTTTTGCTCATTCCTCAAGGCAAAACTGCTCCAGCTCCTTCAAGTTAGATGGTTTCCTCTGGTGAACAGCAATCTTCAAGTCTGACCACTGATTCTTAATTGGATTAAGGCTTAAGGTTTGGAGTTGATTAGTCCACTCCAAAACATTTACACGTTTCCACTTAAACCACGTGAGTGTTGCTTTAGCAGTATGCTTTGGGTCATTGTCTTGTTTCAAGGTGAACCTCCGTCCCTGTCTCAAATCACTGACAGACTGAAACAGGTTTTGCTCAAGAATATCCCTGTATTTCACACCATTTGGCAAACTCAAAACAAGCACACAATTAAAAGCTGTTTCTGCCCACTCTTCCATAAAGGCCTCCTCTATGGAGTGTATGGCTTATTGTAGTATGGACAGATACTCCAGTCTCTGCTTGGGAACTCAGCAGCTCCTTCAGGGTTACCTTTGGTCTCTGTGCTTCCTCTCTGATTAATGCCCTCCTTGCCCGGGCTGACAGTTGTGGTGGGCAGCCCTATCTTGGCAGGTTTGTTTTGGTACTTTGTTCTTTCCATTTGATGATCATGGATTTGATGGTGCTCCCAGGGATTCTCAGAGATTGGAATATTTGTTTATGAGCAGCACGGTGGCTCAGTGGTTAGCACTATTGCTTTGCAACGCTTGGGTCCTGTGTTCAAATTCCACCAAGGACAACATCTGCAAGGAGTCTGTATGTTCTCCCTCTGTTTGTGTGGGTTTCCACCGGGTTCTCCAGTTTCCTCCCACACTCCAAAGAAATACTGATAGGGAATGTAGATTGTGAGCCCCAATGGGGACAGTGCCGATAATATCTGTAAAACGCTGTGGATTTAATGGCGCTATATAAGTGAGTAAAATAAATAAATAACCCAACCCTGACTTGTGCTTCTCAACAACTTTGTCCCTGACTTGCTTGGACATCTCCTTGGTCTTCATGGTGTTGTTTGGTTATTGGTGCCTCTTGCTTGATGGTGTTGCAGCCTCTGTGGCCTTTCAGTAAAGGTAAAGTGCATATACTGACAGACCATGTGACACTTAGATTGCACACAGGTGGACTTCCTGTCGCTAAGCATGTGACTTATGAAGGTAATTACTTGCACCTGAAATTTTTAGGGGCTTCATCACAAAAGCGGTGAATACATATGTACAGTACAGACCAAAAGTTTGGACACACCTTCTCATTTAAAGATTTTTCTGTATTTTCATGACTATGAAAATTGTACATTCACACTGAAGGCATCAAAACTATGAATTAACACATGTGGAATTATATACTTAACAAAAAAGTGTGAAACACCTGAAAATATGTCTTATATTCTAGGTTCTTCAAAGTAGCCACCTTTTGCTTTGATGACTGCTTTGCACACTCTTGGCATTCTCTTGATGAGCTTCAAGAGGTAGTCACCGGAAATGGTTTTCACTTCACAGGTGTGCCCTGTCAGGTTTAATAAGTGGGATTTCTTGGCTTATAAATGGGGTTGGGACCATCAGTTGTGTTGTGCAGAAGTCTGGTGGATACACAGCTGATAGTCCTACTGAATAGACTGTTAGAATTTGTATTATGGCAAGAAAAAATCAGCTAAGTAAAGAAAAACGAGTGGCCATCGTTACTTTATGAAATGAAGGTCAGTCAGTCCAAAAAATTGGGAAAACTTTGAAAGTGTCCTCTAGTGCAGTTGCAAAAACCATCAAGCGCTACAAAGAAACTGGCTCACATGAGGACCGCCCCAGGAAAGGAAGACCAAGAGTCACCTCTGCTTCTGAGGATAAGTTTATCCGAGTCACCAGCCTCAGAAATCGCAGGTTTACAGCAGCTCAGATTAGAGACCAGGTCAATGCCACACAGTTCTAGCATCAGACACATCTCTACAACAACTGTTAAGAGGAGACTTTGTGCAGCAGGCCTTCATGGTAAAATAGCTGCTAGGAAACCACTGCTAAGGACAGGCAACAAGCAAAAGAGACTTGTTTGGGCAAAAGAACACAAGGAATCGACATTAGACCAGTGGAAATCTGTGCTTTGGTATGATGAGTCCAAATTTGAGATCTTTGCTTCCAACCACCGTGTCTTTGTGAGACGCAGAAAAGGTGAACGGATGGACTCTACATGCCTGGTTCCCACCGTGAAGCATGGAGGAGGAGGTGTCATGGTGTGGGGGTGCTTTGCTGGTGACACTGTTGGGGATTTATTTCAAATTTAAGGCATACTGTACCAGCATGGCTACCACAGCATCTTGCAGCAGCATGCTATTCCATCCGATTTGCGTTTAGTTTTACCATCATTTATTTTTCAATAGGACAATGACCCCAAACACACCTCCAGGCTGTGTAAGGGCTATTTGACCAAGAAGGAGAGTGATGGGGTGCTACGCCAAATGACCTGGCCTCCAGTCACCAGACCTGAACCCAATTGAGATGGTTTGGGGTGAGCTGGCAAAAAGGGCCAACAAGTGCTAAGTATCTCAGGGAAACTCCTTCAAGATTGTTGAAAGACCATTTCCGGTGACTACCTCTTGAAGCTCATCAAGAGAATGCCAAGAGTGTGCAAAGCAGTCATCAAAGCAAAAGGTGGCTACTTTGAAGAACCTAGAATATAAGACATATTTTCAGTTGTTTCACACTTTTTTGTTAAGTATATAATTCCACATGTGTTAATTCATAGTTTTGATGCCTTCAGTGTGAATATACAATTTTCATAGTCATGAAAATACAGAAAAATCTTTAAATGAGAAGGTGTGTCCAAACTTTTGGTCTGTACTGTACATGCCAATGTTTAGTCATTTGATCCAATAAATTAAATTTATGCCTATATTTTTCTCACTTCACCAACTTAGAATATTTAAACGCAGCTTGTAATGTACAAAAGAGGTGAAAAGCCAAGCGGGGTGAACATAAGCCACTGTATTGTGGCCGTAAAATGTTTGAACCAGTTAGATTTTTTGCATCCTGCTTGTGGTCACGTTACCTGGTCAGTCAGAATCCGACCCCATTCACCTGCATCACACTGGAACGTAGCAGCGGCATAGAGCGATCTTTGGCCACGTGACCTGTATAACCAATTAGGAAAGCTTTATTCATCTTCAGTAGAAATAGGGCTCGCCTGAACCGAGCTCCCATCCTGATGGGCCCTACAGTGGGTTACATGACATGACACTGAGATGCATGCCTGTGATATGACTATTTGTTGAATTTCCACTCTCAAATGCAAGGTTGCCCATAACCTTATATAAATCCTAATGGAAATGTTGCTTTTGTCGGCAGAATCGTGACTTGCTATTTTTGTAGCAAATACATGTGCTATAGATATAAAATATTACCGTGGTGAATCAGAGGTTAGCTGAATACCATGCTGATAAAGCAGGAATGTACCAAATGTAATCTCTATTGTTTAATTTGCTGCTTAGAATGTATCATCATGTGTAACACAATAGTTATTAAACAGAGGCGCATTCTATAATACATCCTCTTCGTGGATAAGATATAATACACTAACTCCATACATACACTATATGGACTAATGGATTAGGACACACATACACATTAGACCCACAGGAGCTTTTATGAGCAATGCACCCATTCTAAATCTATAGGCATTAGTATGAAGTTGGTTCCTTCTTTACAGCTTACACTCTTCTGGGAAGACTTTCTACAAGTTTTTGGAGGTGTCGGTTGGAATTTTTGCCCATTCATCCAGGAGAGCATTTATGAGGTCAGACACTGATGTTGGAGGAGATGGCCGGGCTCACAATCTCTGTTCTAGTTCATCCTACAGGTGTTGGATGGGGTTAAGGTCGTCAAGTTCTTGCGGACAAAACTCCCCCAACCATGTCTTTACGGACCTTGCATTGTGCACTGGGAACAGTGATGGAGAACAGAAAAGGAAGTTCTCCAAACTGTTCCTACAAAGTTGAAAGGTACAATTGTCTAAAATGTCTTGAATTCTGAAGCATTAAGGTTTCCATTCACTGAAACTAAGGTCTAGTCTGACCCCACAATCCAATATCATTATACCTCCTCCAAGAAACTTTACAGTAGTAAGACAGGTAACATTCTCCTGGCACTCACCAAACCCAGATGTCAGATAGAAAAGTCTTATCCGTCATTTCATAGAACACATTTTCACTGCTTCAGAGTCCAGTGGTGGCGTCTTTACACCACTCCATCCAACACTTTGCATTGTGCTTGGTGATGTAAGGCTGCATGCACCTGCTCGGCCATGAATCTCCTGGCTAGGGCATACTTTTTGTGCTGATGTTAATACCAGAGGAAGTCTGGACTCTGCAGTTATGGAGTCAGCGGAGTGTTGATGCCTTTTATGCCTCTTTGCTCCTCAGCACTTGGTGACACCGATCTGTAACTTTACGTGGTCTTCACTTCATGGCTGAGTTCCTGCAGTTCCTTCCACTTATCAATGATATCACTCACAGGTGATGAGGGAATATTTAGGAGTGAAGAAATGTCATGACCTGACTGGTTACACCGATGGCTCCTTTTACAGGACTGTGCTGTGAGCTCTTCACCACCAGCCAGTCTGTCATATGATAGTAAAAGTGTAGCGTCGGCGTCCCTGCCTCCTGCTAGGCAGAGACGCCGTTCCTCTCACCTCCCTGCTCCGTCCTCGGCATCCTCTTCGCCGCTTCCCGGGCACTGTGCTTAGGGCGCGTGCGCTCCCTCTCTCTTACAGGGGCCGCGCACGCCGTCCTAAGGAGTCCCCGGTCAATTGCCGGTGGAGCTCCCATATATAAGGCACCTCCTTCAAAATGGAGGTGCTCGAGCAAAGTTGTTGCAAAGCCTTTCACCTCTGCTTCAGCCCTCAGGTCCCGTTGCCAGTCTGTTTTCCAGCTCTGTCTACCTGCTTGCATTCCCTGGGGTCCGACAGTCTGTCTACCAGCATCCGCCAGTCTGTCTATGGACAAGTCCACCTGTGGATCAGGAAGCACCTGCCTGATACCTGCCTGATACCTGCCTGATACCTGCCTGAGACCACCTGCCAGCCAGCCGAGAGACTCTTATCCGCTCACCTGGGAGCGCTCACCTGCTACCCGCCAGCTAGCCTACCTGGAGGCTCTGCCGTCACTTGCCGTGACCACCTGCCAGCCAGCCGAGAGACTCTTACCCGCTCACCTGGGAGCGCTCACCTGCTACCCGCCAGCTAGCCTACCTGGAGGCTCTGCCGTCACTTGCCGTGACCACCTGCCAGCCAGCCGAGAGACTCTTACCCGCTCACCTGGGAGCGCTCACCTGCTACCCGCCAGCTAGCCTACCTGGAGGCTCTGCCGTCACTTGCCGTGACCACCTGCCAGCCAGCCGAGAGACTCTTACCCGCTCACCTGGGAGCGCTCACCTGCTACCCGCCAGTTAGCCTACCTGGAGGCTCCGCCGTCACTTGCCGTGACCACCTGCCAGCCAGCCGAGAGACTCTTACCCTGCTGTCACTAGCCGTGACCACCTGCCTGTCTAAGAGACTCCTACCCTGCTGTCACTTGCCGTGACCACCTGCCTGTCAAGAGACTGCTCCCGTCACTTGCCGTGACCTCCTGCCCTTCTATCCAGAGACTGTCCCTGTCACTTGCCGTGACTACCAGCCCGCCTTCCCTGGGAGCCACCCGCTTCCTTACAAGGACTGCCCTTTGTATAGTAGCTCAGAGGTTCCACCTCCCAGACCCGTTACAAAAAGCAGACGACATGGCGGGGGTCCGGATGCTATAAACTGGGGGCAATGGGGCTGAATGAAAAACCTGAATTCAATGATTAAGATTTACGTTCTAGTATTTTTGTCCATATAATAGTGTATAATACAGTCACATACCAGAAATAATATAATACACTACGCCCACAGATATAATGCATTCCCTTTATAGATATGGCGGTATATTAAATTTCCTTCATAGGCTACAATATAAGGTTGCCAGTAGATTCCTTGCTGGGAAGTGACACTATTATATATACCGCTTGTCTCATCTCCATGTTGGTCAGAGGGGGACTGGAAGCATCAAGGCTTTTGCACAGCTGGGTGGTTTGTGTCAAGAAGGATTTCTGTATCTGAAGTAAATACAGTGTAGTGAGGGGATGGCTATGAAGGGCAGATTGTACTTGGAGAATACATTTCCTCCCACACTCCTCTGCATCTCATCCTGGAGGCAGACACGTGCTATCTGGAGGCATGGAAAGCCTTTGTAACAATGTTATGTAATAGTCACATTACTGCCACACATTTTATTGATTCCCATTTTAAAGGCAAATAATCCCCAAATGTCAATTTTGCTATAATGAGTCTATTGTGGATATTACATGTTAAGAATAATATGGTTGTCAGCAAAGCGCAGCAGTCATTTCCCCTCCTACATGACAGAGTTAATCAATTCAGATAATGAGCAAGTGACAGCAGTGCTAAAGCCCATTTACACATGCTGATTTCTGCCTATAAATAAGCATCGATAGACTACAGTGTCTTGAATAAGTATTCATACCCTGTGAACTTTTCCATACTTTTTCATGTTACATCCACAAACTTAAATGTCTTATATTGAGATTTTATGTGATACCTGTTAGAACCCTCCTGTTAGTTTCTTCTATCTTGTGTTTTGCGGTCACGTGACCAGCTGCCTTTATATTCCAGCTCCGCCCTTCTGGCTGTGCTGGACTTCAGTGTTATTTGACTGTTTTGCTAGCCAGGTGCTTCGGTGCCTATCTCTGTCAGTTGCTTGGACCTCTAGTACTTTTGTCAGTTTGTCTTTTGTGTTCTACAACAATTTCTGTTTAGGAAGTGTCCCATTTTTTGTCCCAGTCCTTAGTTCTTTTAGGGACCCCGCCCTTAATTCTATAGGTCTTCGTTCAGACTAGCCGAGGACGAAGGCGGGTCTGTTCACTAGGAACAGGCAGCCCGCTACATCGTAGGGATTCAGCTTAGTCTTACTGTAGGGACAGCTTTCCCCTATCTTTCCTTAGTTCTTGTTGCAGATCATAACAATACCAACACAAAGTAGCAAGTATTTGGGAAGCGTAAAGGGAGTGATACATGGCGTGACAATACAGCTTATAATCTTTATCAACCAGATGTCTATATTTGTTAAGCCAAGAGAAGTACACTATTATCTTTGTGTTGACTTATAAATGTATGTGTATTTCTGTGGCTGGGGAAGAACGTCAGACCAGTATTTGTATAAATCTGAATGTTGACTTCTCTTAGTTTGGAAACAATGAATGTTTGCTAAATATGTTGATTAACCTTTGTGTGGACCCTGTGGCTTATTGACTCACAAGACAGGAGGACAAACTAAGCAAATTCATTAAATGCTCAAACAATGAGACCTGAGCGCTGCCCTTTCCCTCCAACCTGTGGCTGTAGACTTAAAAAGGAAATATGCTTTTGTAGCAGTGAGACTTGAAACAAAAATTAGAGAGAGACTTTACAGGGAGAGTCAAAGATTAGATTCTCTGAGACCGTCAGCTTGGTAGCATGGCTTTACCCAAAGAGACACAGATTTGTATTGTACATGATTCCGGCCTAAGCGTCCTGATTGGAAAGATACGGATCTGCTCCATTGACCATCAGACAGCCCATGGATACATTTGGGGAGACCAGGTTGGGACGATGAAGTCGCCTGGCCCCATGCATATGTTATTTGGGGTTGCCAGGTGGGATCCTCCAGTCACCTGGAACCCATGGAGACATTCGGAGAAGCCAGATTGGGACCAGCCGGTCACTTGGCCCCATGGAAACTCTCGGAAAGGCCAGGGTGGGACCCTCAGGTCTCCTGGCCTTGTACCTCGATGGACTGCTAGCTTCTTAAGCTTGCCGTTACCTCCTCTCTTTGGGGGCCCGCCAAAAGCTGAGTGCCACTGATGGTAGTCGGCCCTGCAAGCCACAAAATCACAGCTGTTTTATCCCAGGCGAGACAGCGGAAGGGTGAGGACTGTGTAATTTTGCACCATCTTGGGTATTTGCTGGGAATGTTCTATGTGTTTATTGTCCGCTTTCTGGTTCAATAAAATATTCCTACACTGTTTTACCATCACCCTGTGTTGTCTGAGTAGTATTATGCCCAAGAAAGACCCCGTGTCTTCATAATGGTTTTTTAATTATTTAAAAAATATAAATCTGAAAACTGTGACATGTATTTGTATTTAGCCCCCCTGAGTCAATATTGTGTAGGACCACCTTTCACTGCAACTACTGCTGCAAGTCCTTTGGGGTCTGTCTCTACCAGCTTTGCACATCTAGAGGTGGTATCTTTGCTCATTGTTTGCAAACTAGCTCTAGCTCAGTGAGATTGGATGGAGGCGTCTGTGATCAGTAATATCCAAGTCTTGCCACAGATTCTCAACGGGATTTAGGTCTGGACTTTGACTGGGCCATTCACACACATGAATATGCTTTGATCTAAACCAGGGGTCTCAAACTCGGCTGGGCACACGGAAAAAAAAATAATTTTAGGGGGCCGCATTCTTTGCAGGACAAAGTGACATTTTTAGTGATACCATTTTTTTTTCTATACACCTTTTGAACATTTTTTGCTGTTTTATTTTATTTTTTATAGCTTGGGTCGTTACGGATGTGGCGATAATAAACGTGCACTTTTTTTGTTTACTTTAGTTTATATATAAAGCTGCATTTTTAGTGGCAAAATATTTTTTCATGCTTTATTTTGAAGTTTTTCTGGCAAAAATCTTGTAGTAATGTGACCCATCCTGGTCTGCATCTTGTAATGTCCCCCATCTTTGTCCCCATCTTGTGGTAATATTCCATACTGGTCCCTATCTTGTTGTAATGTCTCCCATCCTGGGCCCCATATTGTCATAATGTCACATACTAGTCCCCATATTGTAGATATGTCCTTATATTGTAGTAATGCCCCATCCTGATCCCCATCTTGTTGTAATGTCCCCATCTTGTAGGAATGTCCCCATCATGGTCCCCCTCTTGTAGTAATGTGCCCATCCTGGTCCCCATATTGTAGGAATGTCCTCCATCCTGGTCCCCATGTTTTAGGAATGTCCCCATCCTGGTCCCCATATTGTAGGAAGGTCCCCATATTGTAGAAAGGTCCCCATCCTGGTCCCCCTCTTGAAGGAATGTGCCCATCCTGGTCCCCAGCTTGTAGGAATGTCCCCATCCTGGTCCCCCTATTGTAAGAATGTCCCCATCCTGGTCGCCAAACTGTAGGAATGTCCTCATCCTGTAAGAATGTCCCCATCCTGGTCGCCATAATGTAGGAATGTCCCCATCCTGTAAGAATGTCCCCATCCTGGTCCCCATGTTGGAGGAATGTCCCCATCCTGGTCGCCATGTTGTAGGAATGTCCCCATCCTGCACAGCCAAAGCAATAGACGGAATCTTTTTTTAAAAAATTCCAAAATTCAAATAGAAAATAGCAAAAAGGCAATGGTAGTTACCAGCTAAGATGTTCATGGAAAATGCACAACAGGATGCAGCAAGCCCCCTTTTGTAAGAAGGAGGTAACACAGGTGCAGAATGCTGATGAACAATCACTCTCAACCTCTTACTCCATGGAGGGGGTGATTGCCTAGCATTAAAACTGCACACAGATGAAACTTGCAATAGGGCGCAATTCACACTCATGTAGCACGGTGCCTAGTCAGCAACCTATTACACGCCCTTACTATTCGATTAGGCGGGATACCGGGCACCCTATCAGTGCATAACATAGGTGAAAGCCCCTAATTTACAAGGTCGCCATCGATGGGCCTGGCTGCACCCTGTAAGATAAAAAAAGTGCATAAAAATAATATGAGGTATTAATCGAATAGTAAGGGCGTGTAATAGGTTGCTGACCTTTCTACAATATGGGGACCTTCCTACAATATGGGGACCTTCCTACAAGATGGGGACCAGGATGGGCACATTACTACAAGAAGGTCCCCATCCTGGTCCCCATCTTGTAGTAATATGCCCATCCTGGTCCCCATCTTGTAGGAAGGTCCCCATATTGTAGGAAGGTCCTTATCCTGGTCCCCATATTGCAGGAAGGTCCCCATCTTGTAGGAATGTCCCCATCCTGGTCCCCATGTTGGAGGAATGTCCCCATCCTGGTCCCCATCTTGTAGGAATGTCCCCATCCTGATCCCCATCTTGTAGGAAGGTCCCCATCCTGGTCCCCATCTTGTAGGAAGGTCCCCATATTGTAGGAAGGTCCTTATCCTGGTCCCCATATTGCAGGAAGGTCCCCATCTTGTAGGAATGTCCCCATCCTGGTCCCCATGTTGGAGGAATGTCCCCATCCTGGTCCCCATCTTGTAGGAATGTCCCCATCCTGGTCCCCATCTTGTAGGAAGGTCCCTATCCTGGTACCCATGTTGGAGGAATGTCCCCATCCTGGTCCCCATCTTGTAGGAAGGGCCCCATCCTGGTTCCCATCTTGTAGAAAGGTCCCCATCCTGGTTCCCATGTTGGAGGAATGTCCCCATCCTGGTCCCTATCTTGTAGGAAGGTCCCCACATTGTAGGAAGGTCCCCATCCTGGTCCCCATATTGTAGGAAGGTCCCCATCCTGGTCCTCATCTTGTAGGAATGTCCTCATCCTGGTCCTCATGTTGGAGGAATGTCCCCATCCTGGTCTCCATCTTGTAGGAATGTCGCCATCCTGGTCCCCATATTGTAGGAATGTCCCCATCCTGGTCCCCATGTTGGGGGAATGTCCCCATCCTGGTCCCCATCTTGTAGGAAGGTCCCCATCCTGGTCCCCATGTTGGAGGAATGTCCCCATCCTGGTCCCCATCTTGTAGGAAGGGCCCCACCCTGGTCCCCATCTTGTAGGAAGGTCCCCATATTGTAGGAAGGTCCCCATCCTGGTCCCCATCTTTTCGAAGGTCCCCATCCTGGTCCCCATATTGGAGAAATGTCCCCATCCTGGTCCCTATATTGCAGGAAGGTCCCCATCCTGGTCCCCATCTTGTAGGAAGGTCCCCATCCTGGTCCCCATGTTGGAGGAAGGTCCCCATCCTGGTCCACATCTTGTAGGAAGGTCCCCATCTTGGTCCCCATCTTGTAGGAAGGTCCCCATCCTGGTCCCCATCTTGTAGGAAGGTCCCCATGTTGGAGGAATGTCCCCATCCTGGTCCCCATCTTGTAGGAAGGTCCCCATCCTGGTCCCCATGTTGTAGGAATGTCCCCATCCTGGTCCCCATCTTGTAGGAAGGGCCCCACCCTGGTCCCCATCTTGTAGGAAGGTCCCCATATTGTAGGAAGGTCCCCATCCTGGTCCCCATCTTTTCGAAGGTCCCCATCCTGGTCCCCATATTGGAGAAATGTCCCCATCCTGGTCCCTATATTGCAGGAAGGTCCCCATCCTGGTCCCCATCTTGTAGGAAGGTCCCCATCCTGGTCCCCATGTTGGAGGAAGGTCCCCATCCTGGTCCACATCTTGTAGGAAGGTCCCCATCTTGGTCCCCATCTTGTAGGAAGGTCCCCATCCTGGTCCCCATCTTGTAGGAAGGTCCCCATGTTGGAGGAATGTCCCCATCCTGGTCCTCATGTTGGAGGAATGTCCCCATCTTGTAGGAAGGTCCCCATCCTGGTCCCCATATTGGAGGAATGTCCCCATCCTGGTCCCCATCTTGTAGGAAGGTCCCCATCCTGGTCCCCATCTTGAAGTAATGTGCCCATCCTGGTCCCCATCTTGCAGGAAGGTCCCCATATTGTAGGAAGGTCCCCATCCTGGTCACCATATTGTAGGAAAGTCCCCATCTTGTAGGAATGTCCCCATCCCGGTCACCATCTTGTAGGAATGTCCCCATTCTGGTCCCCATCTTGTAGGAATGTCCCCATCCTAGTCCCCATCTTGTAGGAAGGTCCCCATCCTGGTCCCCATATTGTAGGAAGGTCCCCATCCTGGTCCCCATATTGTAGGAATGTCCCTATCCTGGTCCCCATATTGTAGGAATGTCCCCATCTTGGAGGAATGTCCCCATCCTGGTCCCCATCTTGGAGGAATGTCCCCATCCTGGTCCCCATCTTGGAGGAATGTCCCTATCCTGGTCCCCATATTGGAGGAATGTCCCTTGTGCCGTTCTTCACATACACATATGAGAAAAAAAAAAAAAAGATTCTTCTCACCTGTCCTCCGTTCCCTTGGCGTCCTTTCTGCACCTGTGGTCCGCAGGCACCATAGACCCCTTGACGATTGCGGCCCGGTCCAGGAGACGCCGACAGCTACGCTTTAGTTCAGTGTATTACTGCACAGAGACCGGCTCTCTGCACAGCAATACCAATGCCAGCCGCCGGCCTATCAGAGGCCAGCAGCTGACATCTGCGCATGGCAGTGATGTCATACGCTGCTGTGCTGGGACGCAGATGTCAGCTGCTGGCTATCGTGCCTGCGGGCCGCATGAAGCAGCCTGAAAGGCCGAATGCGGCCCGCGGGCTGCGTGTTTGAGACCCCTGATCTAAACCATGCTTGTAGCTCTGGCAGTATGTTTAAGATCATTTTACTGCTGGAAGGAGAACCTATGCCACAGTCTCAAGTCTTTTCCAGCCTCTAACAGGTTTTCCTCCAGGATAGTCCAGTATTTAGCTTCATCCATCTTCCCACCAAATCTGACTTGTATCCCTTTCCCTGATGTAGAAAAGCATCTTCACAGCATGATGCTGCTGTAATGACCGGAGGTCCCAGAGAGATCCAGTGAGTCACAAACTGAGACAGAGACAGAAATAAACAACACTTTCTTTACTAAAACAGAGATTAGACTAAAATTCAGTATTGCATGAATCAGTCTCAGGTTGTACCTGGGACACTGTCTCTAATAACTACACACAATCAGCAAAAGCTGAAATCAGTGTGCCAATCTCAAGGTTTCCAGTTTATGTGAATTATTCTAAAGATCTGGAACAATTTTACCTAAACACTGTGTCAATCTAGTGAGGGTGTTCTATAGGGACCCCTGAGATGGCACACTGAGTACAATTCTACCACTACTAACAACAATGCATGAAACTATACCAATTGCTCTTATTCTCCTAGTATAGGGATACCCGGGTATCTTAAAGTTACGGTACCGTTAACCTCGGATGTGGTCTATCACAGGCCTGTGATTCGCGGTGGCTGCAGCTAGTCCTGGGAAAACATTGGCGCAAAATAAAAAGCAACGTTCACAAAAACAGTAAAGGTTTCTTGTCTTGTCGGCCGATGCCGAGCCCACACGCCGGGGACTTTAGTCCTGTAGCCTCAGGTTAAGGTCTGGGAAGAACTCTTCACCAGGCTTGTCAGTATCCTCTCAATGTGAATGGCACCGCACCCCTTCTCTCCTCTTGCAGTCACTCACTGTTTTCCAGATCACCGACCACCGCTCCGTCACAGAGATGATATCCTCAGTCTCTTTCCCTCTCACTCGACACTTGGCTCGTTCAGCACAAAGTCTCTAGTCCACTCAGCATGGACTTCCACAAAACTCCAAAGAGCCACACAGTTTTCCCCAGCTCAGCACTTGTTCTTAAGCTGTCATGCTGTCTCTGTGTACTGGAGGTAGGGGGCCTAAGCTGACCCTAAGCTGGGGCCCTGACTAATCCCTCAACCTGGAGGTACTGTTAAAGGTACAGAGGTCCAGGCCGCCAGCGTAACCCCTACCTCCTGAGGATCCCTGCACCTAAGTAATCTAGTCCTGAGAAGGACCCCGATCACAACAAAAGGGGACAGGTAATAATATGCCCACACTCAGTACTTAGACGAACGAGACAGTACAAGGGTAAAACCAAAACCACCTTGCATACAAAAACTACACAACTACAACAGAGGGAACACCAACGGGAAAGGAGATAAATGATAAAGCGAGGAAGGGAAAAAACACTCCAAATACACTTAGCTCTGAAACTCCAAATACCACGATCCGCTCTGTTAGTCTGCATGAAATGCTTTCACCGACACTTCCCCAACAGACCGGCAGGCATTTGAAGGAGTCCCACTACAGCAGCATTGATTGCAGCTGGGCGAGGCTGGACCTCGTCTAGCACAGAGAGAGAGAGTTAACTCCCTCACTGCCGAAAAACACAAAGCACCAAAAACTCAGCTGCGAGAAGTCAGGCTGTGTAATCGTGACGATCTTCGTGGCGACACACCCGTGACAGTACCCCCCCTTCTACGAGGGGCCTCCGGACCCTCAGGGCCAGGTTTATCCAGGTGAGTCGTGTGGAAGGCCCGAACTAATCGGTCTGCGTTAATATCCGACGCAGGAACCCACATCCTCTCCTCAGGACCATACCCCTTCCAATGAACCAGGTACTGAAGGGACCGGCGATTAAAGCGTGAATCGATGACCCTCGATACCTGGAACTCCAAGTTACCATTGACCACCACTGGAGGGGGAGGTAAAGGTGACGGTACCACCGGCGCCACATACCTCTTAAGCAACGATCTGTGGAACACGTTGTGAATTTTAAACGTAGGGGGGAGGTCAAGACGGAATGCCACCGGATTAATTATAGAACTGATCCTGTACGGCTCGATGAACCTGGGACCCAGTTTCCAGGAGGGAACCTTAAGTTTTATATTCCTGGTAGACAACCATACCCGATCGTTCACACCTAGGTCCGGACCAGACACTCTCCTCCTATCAGCCATACGTTTGTATCGGTTCCCCATAGTATTCAGATTCTTCAGCACCCCTCCCCATACTGAAGCGAGTGATGAGGAAAATCGTTCCTCCTCAGGAACCCCCGAAGAGCCCCCCCTACTGAAAGTACAAAACTGGGGGTGAAAACCATACGCCCCAAAAAACGGGGACTTACCAGTGGACTCGCTCCGCCTATTATTAAGAGCAAACTCTGCCAGAGGTAAGAAAGACGCCCAGTCCTCCTGGTTCTCTGACACAAAACACCGGAGATATGTCTCCAAGCTCTGGTTCATACGTTACGTCTGACCATTGGTCTGAGGATGAAAAGCCGATGAGAACGATAAATGCATCCCCCGCCGTGTACAAAACGCCTTCCAGAATTTGGACACAAACTGAGACCCCCGATCTGACACCACCTCGGATGGTACCCCGTGAAGCCTCACAATCTCCCCAATGAACACCTGCGCAAGAGTTTTAGCATTAGGAAGAGCAGGAAGAGCGATAAAATGTGCCATCTTGCTGAACCTGTCCACTACAACGAGTATGACCGTTTTACCCGAAGACGGAGGGAGGTCCGTAATAAAGTCCATAGACAGATGAGTCCAAGGACGCTCCGGGATCTTCAAAGGTAAGAGGGCCCCAGACGGACGGGTATGTGAGGTCTTAGAGCGCGCACAAACCCCACAGGACGCGACAAAAGTTACCACCTCCTTATGTAAGTTAGGCCACCAAAACCGACGCGAGAGGAGATCCACAGTTGCTTTACTCCCCGGGTGTCCCGCAAAAACTGAGTTATGGTGTGCCTCGATCACCTTTTGTCGCAACTGATCTGGAACAAACAGTCTCCCCGGAGGTCCAACAGGGGCGTCCCCCTGAGCCTCCAATACCTCCTCCTCAAGCTCAGAGCATACTGCCGAAACCACCACCCCCTCCTGAAGGATAGGAATCGGGTCGTCCGTATTCCCGGCCCCAGGGAAACTACGAGATAAGGCATCCGCCTTTACATTTTTTGACCCAGGACGATATGTAACGACAAAATTAAACCTGGTAAAAAACAATGACCACCTAGCTTGTCTGGGATTCAGACGTTTCGCGGACTCCAGATATAGCAGGTTCTTGTGATCGGTGATGACGGTGACCGGATGGACTGCCCCCTCTAAAAAATGGCGCCACTCCTCAAAAGCTAACTTAATGGCCAAGAGTTCCCTATTGCCGACATCGTAATTCCTCTCAGCGGACAACAATTTTTTAGAGAAAAAGGCGCACGGATGCCACTTACCAGGGGACGAACCTTGTGACAAAACTGCTCCCACCCCTACCTCGGAAGCGTCTACCTCTACAATGAATGGCTGTGACGCATCAGGTTGAATGAGTATGGGTGCCGAGGCAAAACATTTTTTCAAGGAGGAGAATGCTTGACAAGCCTTGTCAGACCACCTAGAAAAATTCGTCCCCTTTTTAGTCATGTCTGTGAGAGGCTTAACCATGGACGAGAAATTACGAATGAACTTCCGGTAATAATTAGCAAACCCCAGGAAACGTTGTAGTGCCTTAAGATTCTCTGGCCGATCCCACTCAAGAACTGCCCGCACTTTCCCAGGGTCCATACGAAAACCGGACGCTGAAACCAGGAAGCCTAAAAACTGGAGTTCCTGTACGGCGAACACACACTTTTCCCATTTGGCATACAGTTTATTATCCCGCAAGATCTGTAACACCTGCCTAACGTGCTCCTGATGAGACACCAGATCCGGCGAGTAAATTAAGATATCATCCAGATATATGACAACAAACTGTCCCACCAGGCGGCGAAAAATGTCATTAACAAAGTGTTGGAACACCGCCGGGGCATTAGTCAGACCGAATGGCATGACAAGGTTCTCATAATGCCCCTCCGGAGTGTTAAACGCCGTCTTCCACTCACCCCCCTCCTTCATCCTAATCAGATTGTACGCCCCCCTGAGATCCAACTTAGAGAACCATTTGGCGCCCACGATCTGATTAAAGAGATCGGGAATAAGTGGGAGCGGATACGGATCTCGGACCGTAATCCGATTAAGTTCACGGAAATCCAGGCAAGGGCGTAGGCCTCCATCTTTCTTCTTAACAAAGAAGAACCCCGCGGCCACCGGTGAAGATGAAGGTCTAATATGCCCCTTAGCCAGACTTTCTGAAATATAATCCTTCACGGCCTGCCACTCAGGACCAGAAAGGTTATACAACCTAGCTTTAGGTAACTTGGCCTCAGGGAGCAGTTTTACAGAACAGTCATACTTGCGATGAGGAGGTAGTTCCTGACACCCTTTCTCCGAGAATACATCCTCAAAGTCCGCCAGAAATGGAGGCAAGACCCTAGGAGTAACCGCACCGATGACCGTATTCATGCAGTTTTTATTACAGAATTTACTCCATTGGCTTATCTCTCTGGATTGCCAATTAATAACCGGGTTATGCTTAGTTAACCAAGGAAGGCCCAACACTATAGGAGTGGGAAGACCCTCCAACACGTAGCAAGACAACAGTTCTTTATGTATCGCCCCCACTTGAAGTTTTACGTTATGCACAGCTTGCAAAAAACTTCCCTGACCGAGAGGCCTGGCATCGATCGAGAATATGGGGATGGGTTTAGCCAACTCACTCAATCGCATACCTTGAACCCGGGCAAACCGAGCGTCCACCAGATTAGCCCCGGCCCCACTATCCAGAAGAACAGATATCCTCTCAGTTCTCGTACCCACCACCACCTCCGCCGGTACGAGAAACTGAGACGAACCTAGGGACGAAATACCTACTCCCAGATTGCCGTCCACCACACAACCTGGGATCAACAGTTTTCCGACGACTCTTCACTCTGCAAGGGACGGGATGGACACCCCCCAATAAAATGTCCCTTTCTCCCGCAGAAGAAACACCTTCCTGTCTTATGGCGCACCACCGGTCCCCTCCCCCGAAATGATGTCCCTCCTAATTGCATAGGCTCCTCTGGACGGACCAGGGGAACCACCATATGAGGGGACCTTGTAGGAGGTGGAGTCATCACAGGGGGTGGAGTTATCCCGCACCTCTCCCGAAGCCGTCTGTCAATGCGAATAGCAAGGGCCATAGCGGCTTCCAGTGACGCGGGAGAGTCATACTGTGCCAACACATCCTGTAATTTGTCGGATAAACCTTGACAAAACTGGCTCCTAAGAGCCGGGTCATTCCACTGGGTGTCAGTGGCCCACCTACGGAACTCCGAACAGAATTCCTCCGCCGGACGATCTCCCTGCTGGATCCTACGTAACTTAGATTCAGCAAGGGAGATCCGATCCGGGTCATCATATACAAGACCCAGAGCAGCAAAAAACCTATCCACTGACTGGAGAGCCGGGGAGCCCGGGGGAAGAGAGAACGCCCAAGATTGTGGGTCCCCTTGTAGGAGCGAGATGACAATTCCCACCTTTTGTTCTTCACTCCCCGATGACCGAGGCCGCAGCCGAAAGTACAATTTGCATGCCTCCCGGAAAACAAAAAACTTGTCCCGCCCCCCAGTGAACCTGTCAGGGAGAGCTACTTTAGGTTCTGGTCCGGCTTGCTCCTGAGGATACAAAACCTTGGACCTAACGTCCGCCAGCTCCATGGACAAACCCTGCAACTGCCGAGCTAGACCGGCTACTGGATCCACGGTAGCTGGAGAAAATCTAAGTGGCCGGTGAAAATGTCACGCTGTCTCTGTGTACTGGAGGTAGGGGGCCTAAGCTGACCCTAAGCTGACCTCAACCTGGAGGTACTGTTAAAGGTACAGAGGTCCAGGCCGCCAGCGTAACCCCTACCTCCTGAGGATCCCTGCACCTAAGTAATCTAGTCCTGAGAAGGACCCCGATCACAACAAAAGGGGACAGGTAATAATATGCCCACACTCAGTACTTAGACGAACGAGACAGTACAGGGGTAAAACCAAAACCACCTTGCATACAAAAACTACACAACTACAACAGAGGGAACACCAACGGGAAAGGAGATAAATGATAAAGCGAGGAAGGGAAAAAACACTCCAAATACACTTAGCTCTGAAACTCCAAATACCACGATCCACTCTGTTAGTCTGCATGAAATGCTTTCACCGACACTTCCCCAACAGACCGGCAGGCATTTGAAGGAGTCCCACTACAGCAGCATTGATTGCAGCTGGGCGAGGCTGGACCTCGTCTAGCACAGAGAGAGAGAGTTAACTCCCTCACTGCTGAAAAACACAAAGCACCAAAAACTCAGCTGCGAGAAGTCAGGCTGTGTAATCGTGATGATCTTCGTGGCGACACACCCGTGACATAAGCAGGGACACAGCTTCACCAGGGCCAGGGGTTAACAACCCCCACAGGAAAGCTTGTAGAGAGAGAGTCTTGTTGCAGTTCAGTGCTCACAGTTCTCCTCAGACGCCCTGTCCAGCCTCTCGCACAGCAGACACCCTCAGAACAGACAGGGTCTCCTGATCTGCCCCAGCTTTGAGCTCAGCCAGGCAAAACCCACAGGGTCCTAATGCTCTCCTGCTGTTATCACAGTTCACACTCTCACACTGCCACCACAGTGGGGATGGTGTTTTCAGGGTGATGTGCAGTGTTAGTTTTCCGCCACACATAGCTTTGTGCATTTAGCCCAAAAAGTTCTACTTTGGTCTCACCTGACTAGAGCACCTTCTTCCACATGCTAGCTGTGTCTTCTACATGGATTTTTGCAAACTGCAAATGGGACTTCTTATGGCTTGCTTTCAAAAGTGGCTTTCGTCTTGCCACTCTTCCATATATGCCAGATTTGTGGAGAATATGACTAATAGTTGTCCTTCTTCCACCTGAGCTGTGGATCTCTGTGGCTCCTCCAGTTTCACCAGGGGCCTCTTGGGTGATTCTCTAATAAGTGCTCTCCTTGCTTGGGATGTAATTTTAGGTAGATGACCATGTCTTGGTAGTTTTGCAGTTGTCATACGCCTTCCATTTTTGGATGATACATTGAACAGTGCTCGGTGAGATGTTCAGAGCTTGGGCTATTTTTTTTTATAACCTAACCCTACTTTAGTCTTCTCCACAACTTTATCCCTAACCTGTCTGGTGTGTTCCTTGCTTTTTATGATACTATTTGTTCCCTAATGTTCTCAAACAAACATCTGAGGCCTTCATAGAACAGCTGTAGTTATACTGAGAATAAATTACACACAGGTGGGCTCAATGTACTAATTATGTGATTACTGGAGACAATTGGTCACTCAGGATTTTACTTAGGGGTATCAGACTACAGGGAGGCTGCATCCAAATACACGTCATAATTTTCAGATTTATATTTTTAAAATAATTAAAAGACTATGTATAATTTCCTTTATACTTCACAAATAATTGCTACTTAGTGTTGGTATATCACATAAAAATCCAATAAAATATATTTAAGTTTGTGGATGTTTCTTGAAAAAATGTGAAAATGTTCTCAGGGTAAGAATTCTTTTTCAAGGCACTGTACATACAGTACATGTCGATTTGGTAATTGTTTAATGGCCTGTTCATACTGTACGTTCTGTCCCCTTATGTAATTTGGTCTATGGTGTGGATGTTCATTGCAGATTTCACTTCTTTCAATGTAGTAGAAGTGAAATTCAAGGTGAGACCACAGGGAAATCTGCATTACACAGAGCTTACTACCAGGGTCCCCTAATTCTGATAAAATGCTGGGACTCCACTGATCGAATATTAGAATAGTACAGGAAAACTCACCTAAACGGGAAAAAATATCATGCAATCTACAGGCACCATGCTGTAGAGATAGCCAATGGGAGCTATGTATCACACCGATGGCTGGTCTCTGTGATGTAACCCAGAGTGTTTCTCTAGTGCACAGGCACTAAGAGGTTCGTTTGGTGCACTTGGGACCGTGTTACGGGTAGCTGAGAGAGTTGGGCGGGTCCAGCTACCCACATACCTCACCTCTGGGTGTGGTTAACAGCCTATATAATGGAGGCTGTTGTTTGGCACATGGTCTGTGTGTTTGGAGGGAGAAGGCCTCCTGTGTATGTTTGTCTCCAGACCAAGTCAGGATACTGGACGCTACCCCAGCCTGTGTGCCACACAGGCCTGTCTGAGCAGAGACCTGCTAAAGATATTTTTCTTTGTATGCCTGATCTAAAGGCGGGTTGCTTTTCTGTCTGGCTTCTGGGTTTATGATGTAATAAACCCACATGAACTTTTAAAGGAACAAGCCTCCTGTTTACCTACCGTCGCACCCAAGTGAGTAAAACCCTTTGCTCTTTCTGGGACTTTCGTTGCAGTGGGCGGTCCTATCAGTGACTGACAGCGCTCTCTGTATGCACACTTATACAAAGAAAGCTGTCAGTCACCCAGGGCTGCCACCAGGAATTTCAGGGTTCCATACTCGCAAAATTTTCTGGCCCCCTTGAGACTCCTCCTAGGCTCCGCCTCCACCCCAACTCCACCTCCAACCCTCGAACCTTCCACAGTCCCACCGCCCACTCTTGGAAAAACTCCATTAACAGTTCCCATCGAACACCATATTACATACACAGCCAGCAGCTTTTGTTTTGGCCAAAAGATTTTTTTTAAGCCACCACCACAATAAGGTAGACTCACATACAAGGGACAAATATCACCACATCATGACCAGACCACATATTACCTCCCCATGGTGACCAAATACTACGATACTGATCATTAATAAAAAAACACAATACTAATAACACTAATATTACCATAAATGCCATTATACACAGTATCTTGTACGTAGTATACAGTGCATAGAAAAAGGAATCAGAGCTTAGCACGCTTTGTGAGTTGGAAATCCATGGGCAGAGAACCGGTGGGTGCCATGACTCCAGTCGGTGTGGCTCAGCAACAATGGAAAAGTGAAAAGAGCGGCACTTCCACAGGTAAAATAAAATCACTATTTTATTTCTTTATACCATAAAACCCGACATACAAAGATAAAAAACTGATGCGTTTCTGGCATCTTAGACGCTCTTACTCATATTACCTGTACACTGACACTATACAGTGTATACTGTCAGTGTACAGGTAATACCGTGATCACCAGTGACGTTATACACAGGAGCTCTGTAAATAGTATACAGTGTATAGTGTCAGTGTACAGATAAACACACTGACTCACCGGTGATGTCTCTAGTTGAAGTTCTTCATCCAGCGCAGATTGCCATCACTTCTTCCAGCCAGGACATGTCTCTGCAGAAAATAACAACGTTATCTACAGCACTGCTGCCAGAGCACATTCCCCAATTTTTCCCTAACTTCTACACTACAACAGATGAAGAAAAGAAAGCAACATAGTACCGCCCTGCACAGTAACAGGGCCCCCCTCACTGAAAACAGTATCCTCAAAAATACATCTCAGCTGTAATAATATTCATAATTAGCCCCTACAGTAATAATGTCCCACATCCTGCCCCCTTGCCTCCATCCTGCCCCATTTGTCTCCATCCTGCCCCCGTGTCTCCATCCTGCCCCCATTTGTCTCCATCCTGCCACCATGTCTCCATCCTGCCCCCAATATCTCCATCCTGCCCCCCAATGTCTCCATCCTGCCCTCAATGTCTCCATTCTGCCCCCATGTCTCTCCATTATGCCCCCATGTCTCTCCATTCTGCCCCCATGTCTCTCCATCCTGCTCCCATGTCTCTCCATCTTGCCCCCATAGTGAGGCTTTACAAAAAAAGTAAAAAAATAAAAAAAAGTTTCTCCTTACCTTGCTGCGGTCCGGCAGCACCAGGCTCTCCCATCATCTGAGGCACTGCCACCAGCGCATGACAATGACATCATATGCCGGCGACGTGCCGGCCTGTAATTGGCTGGTGGCTGTTAACTATTGCCGTGCGGGAAGCTTCTCGCATGGCAATAGATTTCTACTGAACGTGCGACGCACATTCAGTGACTGAACCGGGAGAGTACTGCTGCTGAGGCCCGGTGAGCAGAAGAGGGGGGCCCCTCTGCTTACTGGGCCCCATACGCCAGTAAGGGCAGTAATGCCCTGATGGCGGCCCTGGGACCACCTCCTGGACTAAAGATTCCAGAACATGCAGAGGTTTAAATGATGGAAATACAGGTTATAATGAATCTTTTCTCACAAAACTATATATCAGTCTACTCCACTCCCCCTGCACTATAGCATGGTGCCTGTAGATTAGACTGCATTTTGATTGTGACAGGTTACCTTTAAGAATTTGGTGAATGTCTCACATAGTTTACATGATTTTTAACAATATACTATTGTCACAAATACCTTATTGAAGATATGCCCAAATTACTGTTTTTGGTTGGACTATCTTATAGACTGGATCACTAATAATTACGACTGATGAACTATGTCATAGATATAATGTAAAATCTATAAAGCCATCTCTTAAGAGGGGACGTGTCACCCTCATATTGAACATTGAAGCATGGTTTAATAATAACTTGGGAAAGGGACAATAGCTAGCACTGCATCTGCATTATGACCTCCTGCTGTGAACAGGTAATTGAGTGGGTTATCTGCTGAAGAGTAGACAAGAAGTCTGGGCTCAGCGTACACAAGAGGCTGGGAAGTGCGACTTTTCTCGCCCGTGGAAATAAGTTTTCTCTCTTCAAAGCCACATTTGGTCAAGAATATCAGATATTATGGCACCTATGTCCAGTTATGGATATTGGAGTTTTTTGTGAATGGCGTAGGTCCTCTAGTTATGGGAGACATATTTTCGGCATCATGATGAAGTGGCGAATGTCACGCATACCATTTACTTACATTACTGGGCAGCCTGCGCATCAGCTCCACATTAATATCGGACAGATGGATAACGATATATATGCCATGTTGCCTATCTATGGAAACCTAAAATCATGATAGGAAATATGGCATTAATATCTTTTGCCTGGGACATCCAGGTGAGAAAATATCCTGAAAATCGGGAATCCCATAATTTTTTGGGACCCTAGCCACATCACATTGACCAGCCCCAATCTGAGGACACCCAGGGAAAGCATGTGGGCATGACTTTTATTTGATCAATACAGATTTTGAATTATAATCATTGTTCTGTATCATTTTCCTAAAAGGAGAGCTTCGCTCCGTTAAGATTTGTACCATTTCCATGACACAGGTTTAGTACTTTTCTTTTGTTATCTCTTTTAATTTTTGTGATTGTATATACTGTATTGTCTTGTCCCATTTGTATATTTTTATAAACATTGCCTACTTTTTGGATTAAATATATAAAATTTAATAGCTTCATTCCTCCTGCAATATGAACCGCACCCCTGAATCTATACGTTACCTGTACCTGGTATTCATCAGTCTGTATAAACCATTGGTAGTGGCAGCTATTTTTTGGGGGTTATTGCAGAGCTTGGCAGTGACTATACTTGAGTATATATATTCCATGTGTTGGAATTGGATGTGGGTATACTATATGTTTACTGTGAGTTCTCAAATAACTGACCTAGTAGCGACAACAGCCATGGTCTCATCAATCCATCGTCAGTCAATTGTGTAATTGTCTTGACGATTGGAGGCAGCAGAGTGCTGTTCGTGACAAATTGGTGGCAGCGGTGGTATATCTGCATGATTTTCGGACTGTTGTCCTGACAAACTACAATCAGGACCATAACAAGTAAGTATTGTGCCCATTAGCAAAACTTGGAATGGGGTCTTACGCAACTATAGTCACATACTGTACATAAGCAATTTCAGAATGTGAAAAGCTGATGGTTGTTTTATTCTCTTTAAATAACAGAGGTAATGTATAATGGCATACCACAGGACATTGGTAATGCACACAGTGATGTCACAAAACAGTGGTAATGCACACAGGGATGGCACAAATCAGGGATATTGCTTAAAGTGTAGTCACAGTATATGGATAATGCCCATAGCTATGTCATAGTACAGGGATGATGCACACAGTGATGTCAGAGTACAAGAATAATGCACACAAGAGTTCCACAGTACAGAGAATGTACACATTCGTGTCACAGTACATAGTGTGGTAGATCAGCTCACTCGGCTGCACATAGAGGTAGACACAGAAACACTGTCTCTTTAAATATTTTGCTGGTTTTATTAAAAGGACTGCATAAAACCAGGGCACTGTTAGCAAAACAAACACAGCCTCCCCGGCTTAACAGGGAAGCAAAAACATTACATATGGCACAGTCCGGGAATCCGCCTGCCTCAGGACCAATCAACACAATGTCCAGTTTACTTTAACATGAAAAACACAGCTCCAGAGCTTTCACCCCACACACACTGCTCTAAAAAGGTGTGTATTTATCCTCTGGACTCCTCCCACTCTACAGCTGTTAAATTACCCTAGCACTAAACATGGCTGATTAACCGGTTTCAGCACTTCGTGTGCTGGAACATTTTTCCTAGGTTTATATTACTGAAGCTAACAACCTCAGTGCTACATATCTCCCCTCTAGTACTTTGCCAGTGACTTTGTCACAATAGATATTGCACATAATGATGTCAACAGTGGAGTGATAATGTACACAGTGAAGTCACAGTCAAGGAATTAATTTCACAGTACAGGTATAATGAACACATTGATGTCACAGTACAGGGATAATTTACACAGTGTCGTCACATTAAAGGGATAATGTACACATTGATAAAACATAAAAGAAAAAGACCGCGGTCTCTGGAGGGCCAGGGAGTGCAAAGTGGACAGGGGGATGTAAAATAAAACCAACCTTTATTAGGTCAAACTTAAAACAACGCGTTTCAGCAGTGGAATACTGCCTTCATCAGGTCATGGGACCTGAATGAACGAGTAGAACCATCTCAAGGAGGATCACAAGGAGATAGACAGTATGTGACTTAAATATGAGTGTCTGAGCAAAGGGTCTGAATACTTATGACCGTATGATATTTCAGGTTTTCTTTTTTAAGAAATTTGCAAAAATTTCTACATTTCTGTTTTTTTTTTAGTCAAGATGGGGTGCAGAGTGTACTTTAATAAGAAGAAAAATGAACTTTTTAGAATTTACCAAATTGGTGCAATGAAACAAAGAGTGAAAAATTTAAAGGGGTCTGAATACTTTCCGTACCCACTATATATAATAAATACAGAGATGTCATAATACATAGTGCCAGTAGCTTAGCTACCGGGGGGCAGAGGGTGCGATCGCCCTGGGCCAATCTCTCAGAGGGGCCTTCCTGGAGCTACGCTACGTTTAACTGTATCGGAATGCAGAACTCACCGATACAGTTAATCCCCAAGGTAGATCGCCACGCCGTGCTGGAACACTGACGTCCTGTGCATGCATCGGCACTATGACAGCAGCACGTTGGTGTGCCTGACCCTCACTATACGACTTGTCAGGATCCTGGATTAGGTGAGTATGTGATGTTTTTTCATTTGATTAAAACTTGTGGGGGCATTATAAACAATGGAAGACCCTGATACAGGTGGCAGGGTCACACATTATAGGGATTACTAAGGGGACCCTTATAAAGTGTAGGGGGAAATTAAATAGTTTAGAGACTAATACAGTGGCTATTATACTGTTTGGGGGCTAATGTGGGGACCATTATACAGTTTGGGGCCTACCATGAGGGCCATCATACAGTATGGGAAATACTGTGGGGGCCCTCATACATTGTAGGTACATCTGTGGGGATCCTCATAAAGTGTGGGAGCTTGTAATGACCGGAGGTCCGAGAGAGATCCAGTGAGTCACAAACTGAGACAGAGACAGAAATAAACAACACTTTCTTTACTAAAACAGGGATTAGACTAAAATTCAGTATTGCATGAATCAGTCTCAGGTTCTACCTGGGACACTGTCTCTACTAAATACACAAAATCAGCAAAAGCTGAAATCAATGTGCCAATCTCAAGGTTTCCAGTTTATGTGAATTATTCTAAAGATCTGGAACAATTTTACCTAAACACTGTGTCAATCTAGTGAGGGTGTTCTATAGGGACTCGTAAGATGGCACACTGAGTACAATCCTACCACTATTAACAATAACATTCCATGAAACTATACCAATTGCTCTTATTCCCCTAGTATAGGGATACCCGGGTATCTTAAAGTTACTGTACCGTTGACCTCAGATGTGGTCTATCACAGGCCTGTGAATCGCGGTGGCTGCAGCTAGTCCCAGGAAAACTTTGGCGCCAAATAAAAAGCAACATTCACAAAAACAGCAAAGGTTACTTGTCTTGTCAGCCGATGCCGAGCCCACACGCATGTGGCCCGGTCTCTGGCGAATGTGAAGAATGGATGGGTGCCGGTCAGATGCATCAACGTTCTAGATGAGGCTGTTACAATTCCTGCCGGGACCATTCTGGCTGAACTGTTCGTGCCAGCAAGGAAGGTGCCTGACAAGGCAGTGTTCGAACTGCGCCCAGATGAACAGTCTTCCTGGACATACGCGGTCGAAGTAGGCCGGACCGAACCTCCTACCAAAGAATGGAATGGTCGTGTGATCATGAACCAGATGGGATTGGATCGGGAGGAACTGACCCCCGTGCAACTGGAGCAGCTGGAGAGGGTCTTGTGGGAACATAAAGAGACCTTTTCGCGACATTCGGAGGATTTCGGTTGTTCCCGGACGATTGAGCATGAGATTCCCACTGGGGATACCCCTCCTATTAGGGAACGTTATCGTCAAATTCCCCCAACGCTCTATCAAGAGGTGAAGCGCATGGTGGCCAGTATGCTTGACAGTGATCCGAGAGAGCCAGAGCCCCTGGGCGGCCCCTGTGGTCTTGGTGCGAAAGAAGGATGGGACCCTTCGGTTTTGTGTGGACTATCACAAAATGAATGCTCACACGGTGCGGGACGCATATCCATTACCTCGCATAGAAGAGTCTCTGTCGGCATTGGGTCGGGCCAAATATTTCCCGATGTTGGATTTAGCAAGTGGCTATTGGCAGATACCAATGGCTGAAAAGATCGGGCCAAGACGGCGTTTGTCCTACCAATGGGGCTCTATGAATTCAACAGGATGCCCTTCGGGCTCACTAACGCCGCGAGAACTTTCCAACGCCTGATGAAACATTGCTTAGGCGATATGAATTTTGAATCAGTCCTGATATATCTAGATGACATTGTGGTGTTCGGGATCTCATTTGAAGACCATCTTGAGAAGTTACGTCAAGTTCTCCGGCGGTTCAGTTGTTACGGCCTAAAAATAAAACCAAAGAAGGGCCAACTGTTACAGAGTCAGATTGAGTATTAAGGCCACGCTGTGACTCCGGACGGGGTGCTGCCTGCGACCAATAAGGTCATGGTCGTGCAGGAGTGGCCACCTCCCCGTAATCTGCGAGAGATTCGGGCCTTCTTGGGTTTAGCGGGGTACTATCGCCAATTTGTACCCAAGTTTTCACAAGTAGTGAGTCCCCTGAATGAGCTTTTAAGAGGGACGGCACAAGGCCCCCAAAATCGCCCCATCCCATGGGGACCCCTGCAGCAAAAGGCGTTTGAGGAGGTGAAGGCCGCCCTAACGAGTGCTCCGTTGTTGGCATATGCCCAGTTTGATTCCCCTTTCCTGTTATACACTGATGGCAGTCTGCATGGGCTGTGGGCGGTACTAGCACAAGTGCAGGATGGTCAGGAGCGAGTAATCGCCTATGGCAGCAGGTCCTTAAGAGACGCTGAATGCAACCCAGCTAACTACAGCTCGTTTCGCCTAGAGCTACTGGCCCTGATGTGTGCGATGACAGAATGCTTTGCCAAGTATTTAACAGGAGCTGAGGTGCTAGTCATGACTGATAATAACCCTCTGGCTCACCTAGAAAGCGCAAAACTGGGAGCGTTGGAGCAGCGGTGGGTTGCTGGCCTTGCTAAGTTTAACTATCGAATTAAGTTTCGCTCTGGGCGGGAAAACGGAAATGCGGATGCACTCTCAAGGGTGCCTCTTGGGTCCTCGGGGGAAAATGTTGATAACCAGCTTGAGGACATTGAAACCCCTGACTTGGGGCAGGTACCTGTCTTCCGAAGTGTGGTACATTCAAGTGGGGTGGTGTCAGGGATGCCATGTGTTCTGGGAAAAACACCCTCGGATTGGGTGAAAGATCAGAACGATTGCCCTGACATTGCACTAGTGCGCAATTAGGTGCAAAAAGGGGTCTGGTCGCTTGCAGAGGAAAAGGCCCAGCTGTCCGCGGAAGGAATGTAACTACTGCGACAGTGGGATAAGTTGTGTCTGGAACAGGGCCTCTTGTATCGTAAGGTGTACCTGCCATCTGAGCTGCAGCACCGGTACCAGCTAGTAATCCCTATGGGGATGGGTCCTGAGGTCGCTCGCGTGGCGCATGAGAAGGGAGCCCACTTTGCGAGTGAAAAGACACTCCAGTGGCTACAGCGAGTCCTCTATTGTCCTGAATTAGGGAGTATGGTGACCGAGGCGTGTCGGCAGTGTCGGGTCTGTGGGCTCAGTAAAAGCCCTGAGCAGCGGGCGCCCACTCAATCTATTAAGACTTCCACTCCCTTAGCGATGCTCATGATTGACTATGTCTTGATAGGATACTCAACGTCTGGGTATTCCTATTGCTTGGTAATGACAGACCACTTCACCAAGTATTCTGTAGCAGTGCCGACAAGAGATCAGACGGCGGAGTCGGCGGCTGAGGCCGTGTGTCGACATTTCATCCAGGTGTTTGGGTCTCCGCAAAGAATACACTCGGATCAAGGGGCATGTTTTCAGGGGGCATTGATGAAGGAGCTGTACCAGCTGTATGGTATCGCACCGTCAAGAACGACACCTTACCATCCCCAAGGTAACGGAGCTTGTGAGCGCTTTAATCGGATTCTGTTGAAGATGTTGAGGACGTTAGAGGGTAAACCGCAGGTACGCTGGCCTGAGTATCTCCCCGAATTGATGTGGGTCTACAATAATAGAGTGCACAGCACTACTGGCTACTCACCACACATGTTGATGTTCGGGAGGCCAGGGCAGGACATTGAGGATTTGAGCATGCCAGGTCCCTCCTCCAATCCTCCTCGGACCGCATCAGAATGGGTTCGAGAACACCGGCGGCGATTAAGGGTGGTGCATCAGGTGGTGGGTGATCAACTCAGTCAGGTGACCCATAGGGACGCGCGTCCCATGCAAGCCGAGCCTTTCTCCCCGGGGGATAGAATGTCGGTGAGAATCAAACAACGGTTCGGAAAGCTGAGTGAACGATGAGAGGCGACTCCGTACCTGGTAAAAAAAACGGGTGAGCCCTGAGATTCCAGTCTACGAGGTCGAACCGCTGGGGACAGGGGGCCCAACCCGTAATCTTCATCGTAACATGCTACAACGGTGCTGGTTTGAAAATGTGGTCCCCGTTTCCACAGAACCACAGGCCGTGTCCCGAGGGGTGGGCATTCCTAATGCTCTTGAATTTGATGGTGAGTCTGCCTCTGCACCTGCTTACTTGCCCCCTGGAATCAATCGGTCCCCTTGTGGAGAGAGGGTTGAGAATGTGGTATGTCCTTCAGAGAACAGGGAATCTGGTCAGTTACCTGACCTGGATGATGTGGCACAGGGTGCCACATCTCAGGAGGGAGCAGCCTCATTGGCTCCCTCTGATGATACTCACACAGCAGACACCCTCAGAACACACAGGGTCTCCTGCTCTGCCCCTGCTCTGAGCTCAGCCAGGCAAAACTCACAGGGTCCTAATGCTCTCCTGCTGCTGACGCGCCCCCTGGGTCTCTGTGTAATGCTAGGGGTTGTAGTCTCCGTGGCGGTGACCCGGTCCCGTGGCTCAGGGTGGTCAAACCAGTGGCGGATCTGTTTATTTGGTTTTTAATGTTTAAATGTCCGACTACGCCACCCGTGGATTGCGGTCACTGAGAACCGCCACTGCGGGGCAGACCGCGGAGGCTGATGTTGTGTGCGCAGCAGAGGGTAGTATAACTCCCCATGGGAGGAGTATAGCCTCAGGGCAGTGAGTGCAGATGATGGGGGTGATGGTGCGTGGGAGCGACAGTAATGACTCAGAGTCCAGTGATGCAGTCCAGGGTCTTTACTCACAGTTTTATACTCCAAGCCACTTCTGCAGGTAATGGCTGCCCACGTCGTACTGTGCTCACCAGGTGAGGGGCTCAGCCAACTCCCAGGTACCTTTGGAATGCTTTTCAGGACCCCCTTCGTGTGTCCTTTCTCTGGCCTGTCGTACCCCACAATTGACCACGTTTCTGTCCAGCTGCCTCGGGCCTTGGCGGGCAAACGTATATTCCGTTTCCCTGGGCCCTATATGGTGCCTTCCTAACGGGTATAGTGAGGGACCGTAACACGTGCAATGCCACGGCCTCCGGTTACTAGCTGAGGATAGTTGCTCTCCTCCACTAGATGAGGGATCCGGTTCCCTTTCTTGGCCTGACCCCCCAAACACATTTGTCACTTATAAAACATTTTTCTTGTAACACTTTTATCAACTGGTCACAGTGCTCTTTGCAACCAGGTGTCCATCTTCACTAAGGTTCAAATTTGCGAACATGATGGACCCGTCCCAAACCCTCAAAGTAGGCCCTTGGGTGGCTGCAGGGCATAGATGATCCAGGTGTTGGACCACGTCTTCGGCCACCTCCAACGGGTTTTTGTTCTGAGGTCATAGGTTGTATTAATATAAAACCAATAAGGGGCACTTTAAGAATTGCAACTATTTACAAGGGTTGGCTGCTCCCAGTCCTCAGCCGGATAGAAAGAATTGACTGCTCCCAGTCCTCAGCCGGATAGTTCACTGACCCTTTCCGGGTAACTTTGCAACAATCCCGAACCGGGTGAACTTTTTATAATCCGCAAACGGGCGTGATTCTTCCTCTTCCACCCTGACGGGTAACTATTTACAGTGCGTGCTGCCGCCATCTAGTAGCGTTCCCTCTCCTCGTACTCTTCAGACCCGTCCGGGTCCTCCACGTAGCAGGATCCAGGGTAGCGCTCCTCTCCCTCCCGCCGGACATTGAGAGCATACCACCCTCGCAGACCTCGGTGTCGGGTGTAAGACACCTGATCCCCCGGGAACAGATCCCGTTTCGGGTGACCCTCGGGCAGGCGACTCTCCACATCCCTCCGATTAACAAAGAGGTCTGTGTTTGTCGTCGGGTCCCGAATGAACCCCATCAGGTCCTCCCCAGTCTGGTCCCACTCGATTTGGACCTCTTCTTCCGGGAGCTGGGGAATGGTGACTGGCTGCAGAGCGGGCAGGAGCGGAGGAAGCGGGGCTTTGGCCTCCGCGGACGGGTCCCTCCGGTCGCAAGGGCGAACCCATCCGCGTAGCAGGGGGACCGGCTCCCCATCAGGACCGGTGAGCTGACTATATAAGTCCGTGCCCAGGGGTGGTAATGTTGGGACTGGGGGCGCTAATGGTGGAAGGCGCCTGGGGGCATCAGACCTGACGACCAGGCCTGGAGCGGGCCGCTTTTGACCGCACTCGGGATCCAGGGGCACGGCGTGGGGCATGGTCCGGCGGCTGCGCTCGAGGCTTGGGGCCTAGGTGTAGGCGGCGGGAGCAGAGGAGGTGCAGCGACTTCCGAGGCGATCGGCTCCGTGACGGGGTCCAGGGGCAGGCCAGTGGCGTCAGGGCTCGTAGCAGGGGTGTCCCCCTTACCTGCTCCCGCTGCAGCGCTCCTCTCGACCTCCGGTGGTCCTTCTCTGTCCTCAGGGGCAGGCACGCTGTCGGGTGCTGGCAACGCCACTTGCTGCCGCGTCGCGACCCGCCGGTCCATCTCTTCTTTCCATCCCGCGATGGCCTCCCGCTGCGCCTGGACCATCCTCCGGTCTAAATCCTCCAGTCCAGCCCGGAAGAATTCAGGGTCCTCTCTGGGGAGCTGGGCCATAAGCTCCGCGAGGCTGCACGGAGCCGCTTCGGCCTGCAGCAGGCCACTCGTGAGGGTACCGGGGCTGGCGCTCCTCGCCATCTCCGGGTGTGGTCCGCCAAAACTGATCCAAACAACACCCTGCCCTTCGGTTTTCTTTCCCTTCCGTCCCTGTTGGGGGTGGTCCCGGGGAAATCTGCTGACAATCACTCTCAGGGGCAGCCCCCCCACGTTGATGGACATCTCTACAGCCGCACTCATGGCTGTTGGGGGTGGGCTCTGTCTTTGGCGCCATTCTGGGACCTGGCCCACGATGGGAGGTGGCTTCTTGTTGTCTTTTGGCGCGCACATAATGGCGTCCGTTCTGCTGGGGCGGGGGTGCCACATTCAATACAGTGAAACAGTCTCTAGGCACACAATACCCGATGATAGCGGGTTGGTTTCGATCCTGCCGACTACGCCAAAGTTGACGCGCCCCCTGGGCTGTGTGTGGGGGAATACCCGGAGCCGGGTCTCTGTGTAATGCTAGGGGTTGTAGTCTCCATGGCGGCGACCCGGTCCCGTGGCTCAGGGTGGTCAAACCAGTGGCGGATCTGTTTATTTGGTTTTTAATGTTTAAATGTCCGACTACGCCACCCGTGGATTGTGGTCACTGAGACCGCTGAGGCTGATGTTGTGTGCGCAGCAGAGGGTAGTATAACTCCCCACGGGAGGAGTATAGCCTCAGGGCAGTGAGTGCAGATGATGGGGGTGATGGTGCACGGGAGCAACAGTAATGACTCAGAGTCCAGTGATGCAGTCCAGGGTCTTTACTCACAGTTTTATACTCCAAGCCACTTCTGCAGGTAATGGCTGCCCACTTCGTATTGTGCTCACCAGGTGAGGGGCTCGGCCAACTCCCAGGTACCTTTTGGAATGCTTTTCAGGACCCCCTTCGTGTGTCCTTTCTCTGGCCTGTCGTACCCCACAATTTACCACGTTTCTGTCCAGCTGGCGGGCAAACGTATGTTCCGTTTCCCTGGGCCCTATATGGTGCCTTCCTAACGGGTGTAGTGAGGGACTGTAACGCGTGCAATGCCACGGCCTCCGGTTACTAGCTGAGGGTAGTTGCTCTCCTCCACTAGATGAGGGATCCGGTTCCCTTTCTTGGCCTGATCCCCCTACTCTGGTAGCGGCGGGCGTACTGTGGCGACTGGCCGGTCCGCACCCCTGGGGTCCCTTCACTCCACTCCTGGAGCCTCCTCCGTTCCTCTCCTCTCCTTTCTTCTCCTCCAGGCCCAGGCCTTGAGACTTGGCCTGCCTGCGGAGCAGAGCTCGTACAGAGCCCCTGCTCCCTGTCTCCTTTCCTCTCTGACTGAACTGAACTGAACACCGATCTAAGATGGTGCCCACCTTATATATCTTCTACCCAGTGAACCCAGGATCTACTCTCCCCACCCACACACTACCGGGTTCCCCCTTTCTAGGTGTTCCCTCCCCCCACTCCAGCCAGGGACAGGGGCAGTTGTGCTCACTCTTGGGAGCATTGTCCCCCTGTCCCCCGGAAATGTGGTGTAGTGCATGTGGGTGTTAGGGTCCTGACTCCTGAGCCACACTCCATCCTTACCTGGAAGTGAGATATCACACCTCTGGGTGAGATGCAATACCTCTGTAGCGACCGAAGCCTCGGGGCGCTACACTGCTATCACAGTTCACACTCTCACAAGCTTACTGTGGGGACCATTATACAATGTGGGAGCTAATGCAGGTGCCATTATATAGTTTGGGGGCTAGTGTAGGGACTACTGTGGAGGCATTATACAGTGTGGGCTCTACTGCGAGGGCCATTTTATACTATGTGGGCTTCTGTGAGGGTCATTTTGCTGTGTTGGGGGAACAGTAGGGACATCATACTATGTATAGAAGAGCTGGGGGGTATCACACTGTGTATAGTGGAGCTGTGGGCCCATCATACTGTGTATAGGGGAGCTGTGGGGACATCATACGCTGTATAAGGGAGCTGTGGGCTCACCATACTGTGTATAGAGGAGCTGTACATTTGGGAACACAGTGGACATTATTAAATGTTAAGTAGGTAGTTAAGATGCATTATTGTTATAGGGGCACTCAGAGTATTGTGGCCGTCAAAGGAGCAAAATATGAACACTGTTTTCTAGGGCATTTGCGCAGGGCATTAATATTTTCTAGGGGTCAATTTTACGATCAAGAGGGCACAAAGGAGTCATTATTACTATGTAAGGGGCACAGTGGTCGGCACTATTATGTGGGGCAGTAAGAGAAGTGCTGCTTTTGTGCCAAACAATGGGTGCAGTAATAGGGGCATATATGGCAGCAGTAGCTCAGCATTGTGGTATCCATAGGATGAGGAGTTTGTGAAGGTTGGTAATAGATGGGGACGGTGCTGGAAATGTGAGAAGTGAAATGCATCTTTGTTGTAGTCTCTGCAGATGAGTTGTGGCTGGAAGAAGCTGTCATGTCTGTCTGGGCAAGTTGGAAAAGACAGAAAAAGTGAATGACTCCATCAGAAAGATCATCAGCTGTAAGTTACTATATATACCTGTACTGTTATCACTTGTATGTTTTGCAACACTGGTATCTACCATTATGTGTCACCATATGGCAGAAATATCAGTGCACCACCATAGTTGTAACATGGTTGTAATCAAGGTTACTGCTTATGGGCCCCCTCAAATGTTTCGCCCCCCTTCCTAAGCCGAACCCCTAGCTACGTCTCTGCATAGTGCAAAACTATTGTTATAGAAAATGTATACTTGCACACAGGAGAAGTAACCACAAGGCTCCATATTAAAAATTATAGTTTAGCCATATTCAGTTTTCCATCTTTCTAGGAAATGAGCCGATAGCAGCTATTCCAATAGTTATGCCCAGGCCCGGACTGACCGACGGGAACAGATAAATCCCCTGTGCAGGTGTGAGTCTGCCACATCCCAATATGAGCAGTAGTTGGCACAATACACTTGAATCTACATGTAGAGACAAAAAAAGAAGCAACTCATCATCTATTTATCAAGCTACCCAGTTATTTAAGCTGAGGCAATTTTGTGAATGAGGATAATGTTAATATTTGTGTGTAGCTGAACATTGGATCCCCAGAATTAATGTTACTGGTGGGTCTTGGACCCCCAGTCTGACACTGGTTACACCCATGGAAAGTGTTAATAGCATGATGATTGGATCTGAAAATCTTTGAAGAAGTGGCAGGAATTCTCTTTTATCTCAGATTCATAACTAGGGAAAAAGCAAAATGTGTTGTATTATCCGACTCCAGCTATTACTCCGCAGTATGGAGGAACTGTATAATGACAGCTGAGAGCAGATCTTGACTAATCACACGAGGCGCTCCCGCACTGAGATGTATGTATGCATTATTTAGTTACACTAAGTGCCCTCTTCGGGAACTTTATAGTCTTTACATTCTTCATCTAATTTTTTAAAGATTAGATCTAAAGGCAAATTCCAAATACACAGTGATCGAATAATAGATCCCAGCTGTTAATATTTGCAAATTGGCACAAAACCCTTATACAGGTTACTGTTAAATTCACTGGAGTGAAGGGGGACTCAGGGCCAGTGCTGTGATTCGGTTCTGACTTCTCTTCACCCTGAAACCCCGCTTGTAAACGGATATTTTCCTTCGGACCAGGATTAGTAACACACACACCAGGAGACCTTTCGTCCAGTTCAACAGATTTGGTTTTACTATACAGTTCAAATACATTCGGCTGCAGCATGCAGTATGGGGCAGAGCCCCCTCCGGTAGTTGTTCTCATTAAACAGTACTGCCCAAACTGTCCCCACCTCAATTACTTCTGTTGGTACTGGGGACTCCCCATCCTGCAATCCAGCATTCCTGAGGCCCGCCTCCATTCCCTCCCACTCTTCCCTGACTGGCTTCTTCCTCTTAGGAGAGAATGAGACATGGACTCCAATGCCTACTCCGGGCTATAGGCCCCCGACCATCCAGGGATCTGCACTAGCCTTGCAATGCATCCTCCTGATGTTTGGAAGCTTGGTACTGTTAGGGCCCATTGCAGCTTGTATGTGAACTTACCTTGAACTTTTCACTTACACTGAGACTCTCTATCAGGACGTGCTTCCCCTTTTTGTTTTCTATAACCCCTCCCAGTATGTGGACTATTCCCAAACATATTTAACTGTTTCTTACCTGGTGTGCTAACTATATCCCTACCACCATTGAATGGTTCCGTTAATGGACAGCCCTTTGCACTCCCTGGGTACGGCCTTGAGGTTAAAACTCCTGGAATCCGAAACACTCACCGGTTATATATAACACATGCAAGCAAAAACACTTTTAGCAACTTCAACCTACATGACACTGCGTCTTCTTGAGCTACTGCTCACCTTCTTACATACCCCCACAGCAAACTATGGTCATCCTTGACCACATCGAACTCTGAAACTTAAGAACACAATATTATTGCATACTTAAACAAATTCAACAGTCTTAATTCTTTCCCTTTTCTTCTCCTGTGCACAAAGTTTTCTCTCTTTCTGTTTGTGGGTAGTTCTGACCCCGGTCCCACTAGGTTGGGACCCTGGAATGATTGTCCATGTCCCTTAAAATGGGCAACAAGCCCAATGCAGCAAACCGCTGCCAAACTTGAACAACTGTGGGAGAACTCCTTTACCCAGTCCCCTGAGTAAAACTGACCCCGAATTCCTCTGAAGAAAAACAAGGCCCAAAGAACATGACTTTCAAAGGAGAACCTGGAATAGACTTGGAAATTTCCACTACCTCCACACGCTCTTTTTTTTTCCAGGCTGCCCAGGAGTCAGGAGATGGAGATTGGTCCCACCTCCACGGCTGATCAGGATACTGCCGCCTCTCATAGTCAACCTGAAGCAGTCCTGTCCCCGTCATGAACACCTGTGCTGAGGTGATCCCTGAAATGTACAGGTACGTCCACATAGGTTTCAACGCCAGGACGTCTCTTCTCCTCTTCCTCAGCCCAAAGGGAGCCTGGGTACCTGCATCCTCTTTACAGCGCTGTTACGTGTCTCCCTTCTGCTCCCAGAACATGGGTTGCAGTGCTGGTGGCGGTTTTGCCTTTCAAAGTCATCCTCCTCCTCCCACTTTTCAACTTCTTCACTGGTCACGGGGTGGGTGACCTCCACCGTGTACCAGTCTTTGCGGCACTACACTTTTCAGAACTGGATTTTCTCACCTACAAAGAGACTGTGCAGGCGGTATGGCAAAGTGTCCTTCTTCACCATAGCCCGGTTAATGTACTCCTCATCCCTGGCCCTTGCTCCTTTGTGAAACCGAACCCTTTGATGTAGTTGAAATTGACCACCCGGCCCTCCGTGCACTGTTCCTCGAATAAGGCTTGCTTCGGGCCTGGGAGCCACCCTGGACCAGCGCGTCCACTCTCATCCGCTCCTCAACGACATCGGGCATCTTCCGTGGCCATAGGATTCCTCTTGCTGTCGCCCTCACAGGTGTTGGTGAGCCCCACCTCACTGCAGGTTTCAGGGCTTCCCTCTCTTCCTCAACCTCTTCTCCCACAGGACCCACACATTCTTCCTGGGGCAGTGCGGTCGACCTAACAGGATCAGATTGACCTGGTGAGGGAACGTTCTCCAGTGCCGGAATCTGGTCTTCAGTGGGCATCCGGCTCCAGTAGAGTAACCAGATCTCATGTTGATACAGGCCCACCTTTGGTTGCGGGGTTGTCTGCCACTGAACGGATATAGGCATCGGCTGGCCTGCGGTTTCACCTGCCGACGGTTCTTCTCCTGCCGCAGTCCTGGGGGTTGTGAGATGAATAATCTCTTCATCGAAGGATACCACCATTTTTTCCATTACGCTGCTCGTGCAGTCCATCACAGCGGTGTCGTCTAGAGCATCTGCTGCAGTACTCCTGTGCTGTAAGCAAAATGGCGTCGGCCAGTTACTCACCGCTCCCTTCCCACCCGATTGGCTCCGTCCTTTCAGGGGCTGTACTAGTAACACGACCGCCACCTCTTTTGTCACTCCTCGTGACTCAGCCTCCGGAAACGCCTCCTTCACTCGGCGTTTCTCACCCAATGGGCCGAGAAACTGGATCGCGCCTCCTTGCGCGACGCTCCACCTCTTCTGGATTGGACCTTGCCTGGATTGGCACACCTCCTCCTTGAGGTTATCACTCTGGTGGGCTGGTCACTTTGTCATCGTGCCTTCAGAAGCCATCCAATCCCACGATGGGCTGGACCTCCCTGCCTCGGACTACAAGCCGTCGCCATCTTGGGATTCACGCTGCTGTCCGCCATCTTTGGGTTAATGATGCCATCCGCCATCTTAGAGCTTGTACCACTGTCCGCCATCTTGTCTGCCAGAATGGGGCTGTGGAATCACTGACAGGGAACAAAAGATCCAATGCACAGTCCAGCCCCTGTGTACCGAAATCTAATTAGCAGAAAACTTCAAATGATGATTAAAGTAGAACCACAAAGCGTATTTCCTCACCAAAGGCATTAAACCCTTCACAACATATGACGTACAGTTACGTGATATGTCGTGTCCCTCCCTGCCTTTGATGTGGACTCGCAAGCCAAACCTGCATTTTTTCTGGCACATGATGGCTGATTTATTCAGCCCTGATTTATAAAGCCATCACTTGCCTCTAATACGCAACGGCTGGGGGTGCGTTATTCCTTGCACTCATCGTTATGCCTGTGACATGATCATGCAGCACCAATGGGTTGCCATGATAGCCGGGGGTCTGCTGAAGATTCCCGTGCCTGTCATTATTATTCTCCTGTGAAAGCCAGCGTTTAGCTGGCATTCATAGGTGATCTTGATTTTAGCTATATACACCAGTGCTGATGCACTGCTATGTATAGCACAAGCGATCAGATGATTGCAGCTTCATGTTCCCTAAGGGGACTATTAAACACAGTAAAAAGTTTTTAAAAAAATATGAAAAAATAAAATAATTCAAAAACTCAAATCACCCTTTTTTTTTAAAATACACATATTTGATATTGCTGTGTTCAGAAAAGTCCAATGAATCAAAATATATAATAAATGAATTTGATCGTTAAATAACATAACGAGAAAAAAATTTAAATGCCACAATTGCAATTTTTTGGCCACTGTAACGCAGCAATAAAATGCAATAAGAAGCAATCAAAACATCTTCCCTTAAATGTAATCAGTAAAAATGTCAGCTCAGGGCGCAAAAAATAAGCTCTCACACAGATTCATATCCTGAAAAATGAAAACGTTATGAGTCTTGGAAAATGGCAACAAAAACAAAGGTATTTTTTTTTTTACAAATTTCCGAATTTTTTTCACCTCTTAAATTAAAAAAAAAAGCTTTGTGTTATCAGTGTAATCGTACTGACCTGGAGAATCATATTGCCATGTGAGTTTTACCATATAGTGAACATGGCAAATAATAATAATAAAAAAAAAAATTATGGAATTGCACTTTTTTAGCAATTTCAACCCACTTGGAAATTTTTCCGCACTTTCCATTGCATCACATGATAAGAATGAATAATGGTGTAATTCAAAAGTACAATTCGTCCAACAAACACAAGCCCTCATACTGCAATGTGGGTGGAAACATAGAAAAGTTATGGCTCTTGGAAGAAGGGGAGGGAAAAATTAAAACAAAAAAAAAAAAAGCGGAAAATAGCTTGGTCATGAAGGGGTTAATGTAATCAGTATTATAGCGCCATTACAGCCATGTCAAAATCGTGCTGACAGGTTCTCTTTAAAGTGACGAACCAGCCTTGATCTTAACACTGATTTGTGATTCAGAGCTTATAGGTGATGCTGCTCTATCTCTGTCTCCTGCAGATCTGCATCTTGAGGTTGTCTTCTGTGTAAAAGCACAAGCCCTTCCAAGGTCTCGGGGAAGACCGTGCCTGCGGAGAAGAGAGAATTATTAAAAAGTACACCAGTGATAATTGTCACAAATGAGTCTTAGTAAAGGGGATCCTGGAGAGTCGTGAGTATGTGAAGATGATGCTGGAATAATTATCCATATCATTGTTCCCTATTAGTGTTGAGCGAGCACTAAAATGCTCGAAGCTCGGGCCGAGCTCGCCGTGATACTCGGGTGCTCGACCCGAGCAACGAGCCCAATGTTAGTCTATGGGAGACTCGAGCATTTTTGCGGTGGCACCCCCGGCAGTCTTTTAAAAGCCTAACAAGTGCCCCAAACGATAGTGACAGTGCTCAAATGACATGGGGACAGCATGGGGATCACCCCAGGAAGCATTTCTGACCCCCAGGTCACTGCTGTCAACAACGTGGTCGGAGGTATTAAGCCACTTTTACGGGCTCACAATAAAACGTTCAAAAACAAAAGTGAAACTTTTTTCCTGTGAAATATGTTAAGGAACATCCTTTCCATGGAAAAGACTTGTGTATAAGTTAAAATAAATGACCAAAAACAAAAGTACTCCTCCACACCTTCGGCTATGTTCACAAGTAGCATTTTTTATGCGTTTTTGCACTTTTGTATTGCTTTCAACAATGACAAATGCATTCACCGGGAAATGTCATTTTAACATTTAACAACCTTATCTGGCCATGTGCTGTGTGACACATGCATAAAGTGCTCAAAAGACATGGGAACAGCATGGGGAAGACCCCTGGAAGCATCTCTGACTCCCAGGTCACTGTCTAAAAGTGTGCCCATCATAAGTGATCCTTGCCGCATCAGAAGATGCAGACTTGCAACTATCCCCATGCAAGTTCTAGTCACAGGGCAGTGTTCAATTGTACCTCCCCCATTCCTTGCAATACAAGCGCAAGTATGCAGCCTGCCACCCACCCACCCCCAGGCTGCAATACCATACTGCTTGCTTGAACTTGAAATTGGGCCTTTTAGGCATGTGGAGGCGGAATCTGGCCACCACGTTATGGCTGTGTTGGCGGCCTGGAATCCATACTCAGTCCCCAGCCGCCCGGCGTCCGGGTGTCCATACTCGGTCCCCAGCCGCCTGGGGGCAGCCGGGTGTCCATAAACGGTCCTCAGCCGCCACTATTTCTCCTTGGAACATGCCCCCCACACACTTTTCTTAGCCCGGCCTGCTTTAGGCAGCATTGGACGAGCCCACCAGAGAACCAGACTCCTCCGGTGGGCCCTGACTTCTCCATCGGTGGAGTTGAGAGTGCCAAGGTGAGGAGCATGATGATGATGACAGAAGTTAGCATCTGCTATGTTTTCTTTTAATGCAAGTGTAAGTGTGCAGCCTGCCACACACCCACCCCCAGACTGCAATTCCATACTGCTAGCTTGCACTTGAAATGGGGCCTTTTAGTTTGGAGGAGGCCGAAGCTGGCCACTACCTCATGGCAGCTTCGGCAGCGAGGTATCCATACTCAGTCCCCAGCCGCCCCTATTTGTCCTGGTGTGCCTTATACATAAGATTAAGCGCGTATACCAAAACATTACCTGTGCCCTCCCCAGTGCATTTAGTGGGAAGGAGAGCCTATTCCGCTGTAGTGTGTGCATGCCAAACCCCTGTTCATGGTATATGCGAAGATGCCTCCCACCTTGCACCTGTCGTTGCAGACTTGCAACTATCCCCATTCAAGTCCTTGTCCCAGGGCAGTGTTCAATTGTACCTCTCCCATTCCTTGCAATGCAAGCGCAAGTATGCAGCCTGCCACCCACCCACCCCCAGGCTGCAATACCATACTGCTTGCTTGCACTTTAAATTGGGCCTTTTAGGCATGTGGAGGCGGAATCTGGCCACCACGCCATGGCTGTGTCGGCGGCCTGGTATCCATACTCAGTCCCCAGCTGCCTGGTGGCCGGGTGTCCCCACTTGCTCCCCAGCCTCCAGGGGGTGGCCGGGTGTCCATACTCGGTCCCCAGCCACCCCTATTTGTCCCGGTAACCTTTCCCACACTTTTCTTAGCCTGGCCTGCTTTACGGCAGCATTGGCTGAGCCCACCGGACTATCAGACTCCTCCGGTGGGCCCTGGCTTCTCCATCAGGGGAGTTGAGAGTGCAAAGGTGAGGAGCATGATGAGGATGATAGATGTTAGCATCTGCTTTGTTTTGTTGTAATGCAAGCGCATGTATGTAGTAGCGGCTAGGCCTGAGGTGGTCAGCGTTTTGGCGCATATCCTACCTCCTCCGAGGATTGCTGGATGTTTTCCTGCTACTATCCAAGTTCTATGACTCCCGTTAAAACAAAGCTTCAGGTGATAAATGATGGATGAGGTAGTGGCAAAGGAGAAAGAGCAGGAGGAACAGGGACCATTCACATCAATATCAGGCCAGTCAACCAGATATGTCTTGTAGGATATGTTTCTGTAACAAAAGGAGCGGTTCGGCTACACAGTTATAGGGCATACAGTGAGTGCAATGCCTACCAAAAATTTCGAGGCACTCCAATGCCCCTTGGAAATGACATGGAGGTCAGAGGGCGTTAACTAAACCTTTTTTTCCATTTATAGCAACTGGGTCTCCTGTGCACTGTTGGCCTAAGCGGTGAATGGAAGGCTTTCCAAAAATTATGAGGAACTGCAATGCCCCTTACAAGAGCCATGTGTGGCACCCCAGGGGTCTGGTCACCACAGTAATAGAGATATTACGTCGGAGAGCAAGTGGGAGGTTTCCTGGTCAGGATCCCTTAAACATGCAACATCCTCCTGCCCCAGTCCTAGGAGGGGAGAATTCTGCCCTTATAAACTGGATCTGGGGCGGGGATGAGTGAGTCAGAGAACAGAGAACAGTCAGAGTCAGAGTGAGAGCAAGGGAAAGTAACAGCAAGGAGCTCTGTAGGAGCTAGGAGCTAAAGACCAGGGCCTGGCAGAAGACAATAGGAACCGGACACAGGAGTCCGAGACTGTGAGGACTTATATATCCAGCAGCAGAAACCAGCCGGCAGGGGATTTCAGGTCCTCTGGCCATAGAAGCCCGGAGGCTCAGTCACAAGCAAGGGACCAGCACCGCCGTCGTGGAGCGGAGGCTAACAGAAGGCCCCAAGTCACCAGCCATACGGGTGAGCACTACACGGTACACTCAGGGACGTGGGCTACTTCTACCCGCTTACAGCAAGGTAGCCAGGAAGAGTGCAGACAGACGGGGAGGCCTACAACTCCACCTGGCCAGGGGAACTCCTGCTTGCTCACAGACTGACCAGGCCTCTTATGCTAGCCAGTACTCCCGGGAGGGTCTACCTTATAATCATCAGTAAAGACCCTGAACTGCACTGCAAAGACTCTGAGTCGTTCCTGCTGCGCTCGTGCACCATCACTCCCATCATCCACACTCACTGCCCTGAGGCTATACTCCTCCCGTGGGGAGTTATCCCATTCTCTGCTGCGCACAACAACACCAGCCTCAGCGGTCTGCCTCGTAGCGGTGGTACTCCCTGACCGCAATCCACGGGTGGCGCAGTCGGACAATTAACCTCAAAATCTAAGAAAGACAGCCACTGGTTTGACCAGCCTGAGCCACGGGACCGGGTCACCGCCACGGAGACTACAGACCCCAGAGACCCGGCACCGGGTATCCCACACACGTGTACACACGGCCCAGGGGGCGCGTCACATGCAGTACAGCATATTACAAACATAAGTCCCATTATTGGGGAGTGGGTCTCCCATAGTATTTGCTTATGCCTTGCAAGCAAAAGCTGCCAAAAATTAGGACGGAGCAACTTGCAATGCCCCTTACAAAAGCCATGCAGTACAGCATATTACAAACATAAGTCCCATTATTGGGGAGTGGGTCTCCCATAGTATTTGCTTATGCCTTGCAAGCAAAAGCTGCCAAAAATTAGGACGGAGCAACTTGCAATGCCCCTTACAAGAGCCATGCAGTACAGCATATTACAAACATAAGTCCCATTATTGGGGAGTGGGTGTCCCATAGTATTTGCTTATGCCTTGCAAGCAAAAGCTGCCAAAAATTAGGACGGAGCAACTTGCAATGCCCCTTACAAGAGCCATGCAGTACAGCATATTACAAACATAAGTCCCATTATTGGGGAGTGGGTGTCCCATAGTATTTGCTTATGCCTTGCAAGCAAAAGCTGCCAAAAATTAGGACGGAGCAACTTGCAATGCCCCTTACAAGAGGCATGCAGTTCAGCATATTACAAACATAAGTCCCATTATTGGGGAGTGGGTGTCCCATAGTATTTGCTTATGCCTTGCAAGCAAAAGCTGCCAAAAATAAGGACGGAGGAACTTGCAATGCTGGCACCCTGGTGGTATAGTGGTGGTGGAGGCTGAGGATAAGGAGAAGAAGATAAAACAGCCGAAACGAGGAAGCGTATACCCATGTGTGGGTGTGAAGCGGTGCATGTGAATACACCTCCCGAAATAACACAGTGGATTTGACTTTATGTTACTCTGCTGTCATTTGGTGGTGATGAGAAGTCTGGCCCAATCCAGCCCTTGTTCATTTTGATAAGGGTCAGCTTGTCAGCATTGTCAGTTGACAGGCGAGTGCGCTTATCAGTTATAATTCCCCCAGCGGCGCTAAAAACACGCTCCGATAACACGCTAGCGGCAGGGCAGGCCAGGACCTCCAAGGCGTACAGAGCGAGTTCATTCCAAGTGTCCAGCTTGGATACCCAATAATTAAAAGGCACAGAGGAATCACGGAGGACGCTGGTACGGTCGGCAAGGTACTCCCTCACCATCTTTTGAAACTTTCCACTCCTTGTGAGAGTACCCCGCGCCTCAGGGCCTGTAAGCTGGGCGGGTGTCAGAAAACTGTCCCAGAACGTTGACAGTGTTCCCCTGCTGGATTGGAGTTGCATCTCTCTCGCCTGTACGCCTTGGTTGGGCAACGAACTGTGACCTCTGCCGCTAGCGTGTTCAGATGGGAATTTTTTTAAGAGTTCTGCAGCAAGGGCCTTCTGGTACTGCCCCATTTTTGTAGACCTCTCCACCTCAGGAATAAGAGAGTGAAAGTTCTCCTTGTAGCGGGGGTCTACAAGTGTCACCAACCAGTAATGACTGTCACCCAAAATTTTGACAACGCGAGGGTCACGGTTAAGGCAGCGTAACATAAAGTCAGCCATGCGTGCCAGACTGGTAACGGGCAAGATTTCCGTGTCCTCACCAAGATGACGACTGACCATGCTCTTCTCCTCCTCCTCCTCTTCCTCCTCCCCCCTGTCCTCAGGCCACCCACGCTGAACCGACGGTATGACACTTGTACAGGTACTACCGTCTACAACGCATGATAGCAGCTCCTGTTCTTCTTCCTCCTCCTCCTCCTCTCCCTCATTGTCCCCCAATGCACGTTGGGATGAGATGAGGCTGGGCTGTGTGTAATCGCCCGCTACGGCTTCTTGATCCATCTCATCATACTCTGGCTGCAATGCCTCCTCTTTAATTCTCTGCAGAGAGCGTTGCAAAAGACAGAAAAGTGGGATGCTGACACTAATGATGGCGTCATCGCCACTCACCATCTTGGTGGCCTCCTCAAAGTTTGTCAGGATGGTACATATGTCAGACATCCAGGTCCACTCCTGAGGTCTTATGTGTGGAGTCTGACCTGAATATCGACGGCCTTGTTGCAGCTGGTACTCCACAACTGCTCTCTTCTGCTCACAAATCCTTTGCAACATGTGGAGGGTAGAGTTCCAACATGTGGGGACATCACACACCAGTCGGTGTACCGGAAGCTGCAAACGCTGCTGCAACACAGCAAGGGCGGCGGAAGCTGTAGCCGACTTGCGAAAATGAGCTGACAGGCGGCTTACTTTCACGAGCAGATCTGGCAACTCGGGGTACGATTTAAGAAACCGCTGAACCACGAGGTTAAGCACATGAGCCAGGCATGGTACGTGTGTGATCTCACCTCACCTCAGAGCCGCCACCAGGTTACGGCCATTGTCACACACGACCATGCCGGGATGTAGGTTCAGCGGTCTCAGCCACAGATCTGACTGCTCTTTCACAGCTGTCCACAACTCACAAGCAGTGTGAGGTTTATCATCTAAGCTTATGAGTTTCAGCACAGCCTGTTGCCGCTTGGCGGAGGCAGTACTGCAATGCTTCCAGCTTGTAACTGATGTGGTGATATCTGAGATGGAGGCTGAACATGAGGAGGAGGAGGAGGAGGAGGATGCTCAGGAGCTGTACACTGTGGGGGCAACTCTGACTGACATAGGGCCCGCAATCCTCGGTGTGGGGAGGATGTGTTCCGTCCCAAGGTCCGACTGGGTACCGGCTTCCACTATGTTTACCCAGTGTGCCGTCAGAGAGATGTACCGTCTCTGGCCACAAGCACTTGTCCACGTGTCCGTTGTCAGGTGGACTCTCCCAGTAACTGCGTTGTTGAGGGCACGGCAGATGCTTTGGGACACGTGCTTGTGTAGTGCGGGGATGGCACACTGGGCAAAATAGTGTCGGCTGGGGACCGAGTACCGAGGGACGGCCACCGCTATAAGATTGCGGAAGGATTCCGTCTCCACCAGCCTAAAAGGCAGCATTTCCAACGCAAGCAGTCGTGAAATGTGCGAATTTAGGACTGTGGCCTGTGGGGCGTTAGCTGCGAATTTCCGCTTTCCTTCAAAGGTCTGGGATATGGACAATTGAACGCTGCGGTGGGACGTGGACGTGGACGTTGATGCTGTTTCTTGAGAAACTGCCATAACAAGTGAAGACTGAGAGGAGGGGGCATCTTTACATGCAGTATGGACAGGGGATTGCCTTGCACACACAACAGGGGGTTCTATTGCACGCACAACAGTGGAAGAAGCAGTGGTGACACCCGCTGACACTGGTCGTGGACCCTGGGTTTCGCCCCACAAAGTCGGGGGCTTTGCTGCCATGTGCCTGATCATGCTGGTGGTGGTTAGGCTGGTAGTTTTGTCACCCCTGCTGATGCTGGTGTGACACCCCAGGGGTCTGGTTGCCACAGTGATAGAGATGTTATGTCTGAGAGCAGGTGGGAGGTCCTTTGGTCAGGGATCCTGTGCATGCCACACCTCCTGCCCAGTCTTGGGAGGGGAAGAACTTCCCCTATATAAACCCGGGGCTGAAGCAGGGTTAGCAGTCAAGGAGAGTAGAGACAAGAAACAGCAGAAGCAATACTACTACGAGTCAGGGGCTGGCAGCTGCAGAGCTCGCCCTGACTGAGAAGCTTTCTTACCGGACCCGGCGTCCGAGGCTGTGGGGACTAACTCTTACCCAGCAGCAGAAGCCGACCGGCAGGGGATTTCAGGTCCTCAGGCCCAGAAACCCGAAGGCACGGTCACACGCGTGGGACCAGCACCGCCATCGTGGAGCGGAAGCCATTAGAAGGCCCCGAGTCACCGGCCATACGGGTGAGCACCACACGGTACACTCAGGGACGTGGGCTACTTATATCCGCTTCTAGCAAGGTAGCCAGAAGAGTACAGTCAGTTTGGGAGGCCTACAACTCCGCCTGGCCAGGGGAGATCCCATCTGCTCAAGGACTGACCAGGCCCCGTTCACTAGCAAGTACTCCGGGAGGGTCTATCGTTGTTACCAGTAAGGACCCTGAATTACACCGCACCGTCTCTGAGTGGTTCCTGCTACCCCCATCATCCACATCTGCTGCCCTGAGGCCATACCCCTCCCGTTGGGGGTTATACCATCTACGCTGCACCATCCATCCACCGGCCTCAGCGGACTGTCCTGCAGCGGCAGCTCCATAGCTGCATTCAACGGGTGGCGTAGTCGTCCTGCATCTACCGCTGTTACATCGCCGCTCAGTTTGACTCCCTGGGCACGGACCGGGTCACCGCCACGAGACTACAACCCTCAAGAGATCCGGCTCCGGGTAAGCTCCCGCGTGCGCAACGCAGCGCGACACAGGCCCAGGGGCGCGTCAACTTTGGCGTAGTCGGCAGGATTTCGTGCCCGCAACCACCGGGTACTGCGTGCCTGAAAAAGAGACTTTTCAAACTTACCTGTGGTGAAGATTCCCGCCATCCGGCGCCATCTTCAGCCTTCTTCCCGCCATTGGTGAAGTTTCCCGCCATCCGGCGCCATCTTCTGCCTTCTTCCCGCCATCCGTGGAGTTTTCCCGCCATTGGACGCCATCTTGAGGACGCCGCGCGGGAAGAAGAGGGGCGTGGACTCCGAAAGCGCGCGAGAACTGAAGCCCCGCCTCACGTCCGGACGTTGCGTAAGGTCCTGGAAGGAGCCCAGCAGACGCCGACGTCACAGGAGCGCGACGGAAGGTCCTCAACCCTGACGATCCACTGCGGAGCCGCGGCCTACGGAAGAGGATCATCGCAAGGTAGGCCACGGTCCACTAGGGGGGAGGAAGATGTCGGATACGGAGGAGAGCTTCACTGCCTCAACCCCCGCCAGCGCTACCGCTGCTGCAGTTATGCCGTTCACCATGCCCTATATCCCGGGAGCAGCTTGGCTACCCCAGTACTCAGGGGAGTCACATACCCTGCATGACTTTAGAGAAAAGCTGGATAGCCTCTTCCAGGTGTACCCCCTCACAGAAGAGCAAAAAGTGAGCATCCTGGTGGCCCAACTAACCGGGGCAGCCAAAAGGGAAGTAAAATCCTGGCCACCTGGGAGGAAGACTGTCGCAGGGATACTAACCCGGCTGAAGGACACCTTTGATACCCGCACCTCAGCCGAGATTAAGCTTAGATTCTACGGGTGCAAGCAGCGAGCGCATGAGAGTATAAGGGACTATGCACTAAACCTACAAGAGGCCCTGAGGGCCATTAAGCAGACCGACCCTGATGGAGTGGGAAACGAGGACAGGCTGTTGACCGAACAGTTTATAGAGGGACTGTATTGTAATACCCACCGAACCCAGTTGCGGGCAATGGCCTTACAGGATCCCCATCTGGGCTTTGCACAGTTCAAGGACAGAGCCATCCGGGTGCTCCGAGAACCGGCACCGGGTGGTGTTGTGACCCACAAGCGCCCTGCTCTCACCACCAGGAGGCGGCGCCCTTGTCGGCAGGGCCTGTGGGAGCTGATGCGCAGGCTTTGGACAATGACCCGGCTCCAGACCTACACCATCAGGTCCAAGAGCTAGCTAAGAGCGTTGCTGCGCTAACCCGAACTGTGCAGTCTTTACAGGCTTCCACCCCAGGGAAGATCCAGCTGGCATCCGGACCGGAGGACATCCCGTGGCGTCGACCAAGGAGGACCCCACCGGCCAGAGGAAGACCCAGTGACCGATACAGCGAGGACGGACGACCCATCTGCCGCCGCTGCAATCAACCTGGACATATGGCAAGGTACTGTTCTTTAAACGGGCACAACCTGGGGTAGAGGGCCAACCCCCAGGAAAAAGGTCACCAGGCCCATCGAACTGGCGCGACAGATATGTGGGAGGACGTCCAGTCTTGCCTGTGGTACTGGATGGCATTCCCATGAGTGCCCTACTGGACACCGGGTCACAGGTCACCACCATCCCGTACGTGCTCTTTAAGCAGTACTGGAATGACTCGGATATTACCCGCTACCCTGACGACGACTTGAGTATCATCGCCAGCAATGGCCAGCCCGTGCCACAGATCGGATTTAAAGAGGTGACCATCAAAATCGGTAGAGTCGAACTGGCAGCACAGGGACTGATCATTGTAGATATTGACAAACATGAGAGTCACCCAAAAATAACTCTAGGAACTAATGTAATTGAAAATTGTCTTGCAGAGGTGATTTTCCTTTTACAGCAGGTTGCCAAGAACGCCAGCTTCGGCGAGCAGCGGGTGCTCCAGAAAGAGATCCGGGCACTGATGCGACGGCAACAGGTGGAACTCTCCGGCGGTGAGATTGGTAGCGTAAGAATGTGTGACCCTTTTCCTATTGCCATGCCCCCAAAAAGTGAAATGATGATTTGGTTCCGGGCAGCTATTGGTCTGAGAGGTAGAGATTACCAGGCAACGGTAGAACCAGTTTACTCGGACAGTAGGCCCACCATTTTGACAGCACGGTGGGTGGTTGATGTACGCCATGGGAGGGTGCCCGTTCGCATAATAAATATCGGGGAGAGGGAAGTGTACCTGCCCCGGTATGCCACGCTAGCCAAATTATATACCATTAACCAAAATTCTATACAATCTGTGGAACCCTTGCCTCCATCTCACCCGGAGGAAGGTAACGGCTCTAAGAAAAACATGGAGGACTGGTGTCAGCAACTACATCTGGGTACTGACTCCACTCCCGCACACCAGAAACAAGGAGTCTATCGGGTGGTTCAGGAGTACGAGAGAGTGTTCAGTAAACACCCGTTAGACTTCGGGCGAGTCAAGGGGGTAGAACACCACATCCCCACGGGAGACCATCCTCCTATAAAAGAGAGGTATCGACCCGTACCCCCTGCCCACTACCAACACGCCAAGGGGATGCTTAGAGACATGAAGGAGGCTGGGGTGATCAGGGATAGCTGTAGCCCCTGGGCAGCTCCACTAGTCTTAGTCCGAAAGAAAGACAACACCATGAGGATGTGTGTAGATTACCGGAAAATCAATCGTATCACACACAAGGATGCGTACCCCTTACCAAGGATAGAGGAGTCATTGGCTGCTTTAAGATCTGCTAACTTCTTCTCTACCTTGGATCTCACTAGCGGGTACTGGCAGGTTCCTGTAGCAGAGGCGGACCGGGAGAAGACCGCATTCACCACCCCGATGGGACTTAGCGAGTTCACCTGCATGCCGTTCGGACTCTGCAACGCACCGGGAACCTTCCAACGACTAATGGAGTGTTGTCTGGGCCACAGAAACTTTGAGACGGTCCTGTTGTACCTGGACGATGTCATCGTATATTCCAAGACGTATGAGGACCACCTGAAACACCTGGCGGAAGTGTTCGAAGCTCTGGCAAGTTACGGCCTAAAGGTGAAACCCTCCAAGTGTCACCTCCTGAAACCAAAGGTGCAGTACCTGGGACACATGGTGAGCGCTGACGGAGTGGCTCCCGACCCTGATAAGATCACCGCAATTAAGGAATGGCCAAGCCCCTCCAGCGTAAAAGAAGTGCGGCAGTTCCTCGGGTTGGTAGGCTACTACCGAAGGTTTATTCCCGGTTTCACCAAAAAGGCAGCACCTATGCAGGACCTCCTGATAGGCCAGTCCCGGAAGGCCAAGAACCAGAAGCCGCCCTTCAAATGGGAGGAGCTGGAAGAAGAGTCCTTCCGCCAGCTGAAGATGGCCCTCACGGGGGACGAAATCCTGGCGTACCCGGATTATAGCCAGCCCTTTATCCTCTACACCGACGCCAGTAACATCGGGCTAGGAGCCGTACTGTCCCAGATCCAGCAGGGGAAGGAACGAGTAATCGCCTACGCCAGCCGAAAACTGCGACCCACCGAAAGGAACCCCGAGAATTACAGCTCATTTAAGCTAGAGTTCCTGGCCGTAGTATGGGCAGTCACCGAGCGCTTTAAGCATTACCTCGCTTCTTCCCGGTTCACCGTGTACACGGATAACAACCCGTTGACACACCTGGACACGGCAAGACTCGGTGCCCTGGAGCAGAGGTGGATGGCCCGTCTGTCCAACTACGAGTTCACAATCAAATACCGGGCAGGACGCTCCAATACCAACGCGGACGCCCTGTCCAGGATGCCCAACCTGCCGGACGGAGGAGAAGATCCGGAGGGACTGGAAGAAGTTGAACTCCCTGCGTTCCACCGTCATGGGACTATCCAGTATTCCCACCGGGTAAGGAGTAAGCAGGCTGCTACGTTGAACCCCTTACCCCACTACAACTGGGCGGAAACGCAAGACAGCGACCCTGCCGTCCGACTGGTGAAGGAGATGCTGACTCGGCCGGAGGCTCGCCTTGAACCAGACGCTCCGGAGGAAGCCAAACAACTATGGGCAGAGAAGAGTCGACTGTTCCTTTACAAAGGGAAGTTGTGCCGCAGAATGGTTAACTCCCGGACGCATGAATTACTCTGGCAAGTAGTGGTGCCACGAAGAGACGCAGCCATGGTGATGGAGGCATACCACGATGGAGCTGGACACTTCGGGTGGAAGAAGCTGGAGTTCCTGCTGCGCGAGTGGTTCCACTGGGTAGGCATGAGGGGAACCATCGAGAAGTGGTGCAGAGACTGTGGCCCGTGCAACCTGAGAAGGAAGGACCGTGCCAGCCAGAAGACTCCTCTGCAGTCCATCGTCACCCGGCAACCGTTGGAACTGGTAGCCTTGGATCATGTAAAACTGACCCCAAGCAGAAGTGGCTACGTCTACGCGTTAACCATCGTGGATCATTACTCCCGGTTTCTGGTTGTCATCCCCGTCAAGGACTTAACGGCTCAAACAGCAGCTAGAGCCTTTCAGCAGCACTTTTGCCGTCCACACGGGTACCCAGACCAAGTGCTGACGGACCAGGGACCTGCCTTTGAAGCGGAGGTCTTCCAGGAATTCTGCAATCTATATGGCTGCCGGAAGATAAGGACGACACCCTACCATCCGCAAACTAATGGACTTTGTGAGAAAATGAACCAGGTGGTAATGGATCTTCTAAAAACGTTGCCCCTGGAAGAACGCAGTCTGTGGCCTGAGAAGTTGCCCGATCTGGTGGACCTATACAACCACATCCCGGTAGGTTCCACCAACTGTACCCCGGCTTACCTAATGAGGGAAAGACCTGGTAAGTTACCTGTTGACCTGGAAATGGGAGTCCTGACACCCGAGGACACTTCACCAGAAACAGACTGGGACACAGAGAGGCAGCAGCAGTACCGGAGAGTACAGGAGAGCGTGGAGCGAAGTCTCTGTCAGGCTAGGGAAAGACAAGAGAAAACTTACAACCAGTATGCTCCCGCTGTTCCCCTGGTACCCGGAGAGCAGGTCTTGAAGAGGAAGAGATGGCTCCACAAGTTGGACGACCAGTGGGAGAAGGACCCGTACACCGTACTGCCCTCAAGCCACGAGAACCCGAAGGTTTGTACCATCAGTAAAGACGGAGGGGAAACCACAGCCATTGTATCCCGGGACCACCTGAAGAAGTGTCCCGAACAACTGAGGAACCCTGAAGAGGAACAAGAAGACCATCGACCCGTAGAGGAAAGGGAAGATATGGTTAGTACTGTGCTCGGGGACTTCCCTCGGTCTTGGACTCAAGTCAATGGTGCAGTTGTGGTACCTGTACTCACCTTCCTCCAACCAGCATCCCAAGCACCTACGGAGCAACAGGTAGAGCTGGAAGAACAGCCGGTCCAGGAGGCAGAAGACTCCACACAAGCAGAACAGGAGGATCAACCCTCTGCTTATAGTGAGCCTGCCGTACCCCTAGTGAGACAAAGAGCCGGTAGACAGCTGCCCAGTTTACCCTTGACAGCTCCTACACCCTGTAGTTCAGGGCCAGACAGTCAGCTCCGTAGGTCCACTAGGGCCACTAGAGGCCAGTTACCCGCACGCTGGAGGATTTGAAGTGTATAAATTGTTTTATTTATGTTTATCTGTGTATTGTTGCTTGTGTATAATTTTGTGTTTCCAGTTATTTTTAGGAATCCTTGGTGGATTTACCGGGAATCCTTGTACATAGTTGGAGCGTAACCCAGGGCGGACTAAAGACTGTTAAGGACTCGGGGTAGGACAAACCCCTACCTGGTTACGTCTCCCTGTTTTGGTGAAATGGACACCTTGCTTTTCTTCAAAGACTGCACCCGGTTACGGACATGCCGTAACCAACTTTATATGTTTTTCTTATTGTATTATTATTGTTTTTATCTTGTTATGTTTTTCTAAAATATGTTTAGTCCCGGAGTACTAAATTTCACTAGGGGGGAATGTGACACCCCAGGGGTCTGGTTGCCACAGTGATAGAGATGTTATGTCTGAGAGCAGGTGGGAGGTCCTTTGGTCAGGGATCCTGTGCATGCCACACCTCCTGCCCAGTCTTGGGAGGGGAAGAACTTCCCCTATATAAACCCGGGGCTGAAGCAGGGTTAGTAGTCAAGGAGAGTAGAGACAAGAAACAGCAGAAGCAATACTACTACGAGTCAGGGGCTGGCAGCTGCAGAGCTCGCCCTGACTGAGAAGCTTTCTTACCGGACCCGGCGTCCGAGGCTGTGGGGACTAACTCTTACCCAGCAGCAGAAGCCGACCGGCAGGGGATTTCAGGTCCTCAGGCCCAGAAACCCGAAGGCACGGTCACACGCGTGGGACCAGCACCGCCATCGTGGAGCGGAAGCCATTAGAAGGCCCCGAGTCACCGGCCATACGGGTGAGCACCACACGGTACACTCAGGGACGTGGGCTACTTATATCCGCTTCTAGCAAGGTAGCCAGAAGAGTACAGTCAGTTTGGGAGGCCTACAACTCCGCCTGGCCAGGGGAGATCCCATCTGCTCAAGGACTGACCAGGCCCCGTTCACTAGCAAGTACTCCGGGAGGGTCTATCGTTGTTACCAGTAAAGACCCTGAATTACACCGCACAGTCTCTGAGTGGTTCCTGCTACCCCCATCATCCACATCTGCTGCCCTGAGGCCATACCCCTCCTGTTGGGGGTTATACCATCTACGCTGCACCATCCATCCACCGGCCTCAGCGGACTGTCCTGCAGCGGCAGCTCCATAGCTGCATTCAACGGGTGGCGTAGTCGTCCTGCATCTACCGCTGTTACATCGCCGCTCAGTTTGACTCCCTGGGCACGGACCGGGTCACCGCCACGAGACTACAACCCTCAAGAGATCCGGCTCCGGGTAAGCTCCCGCGTGCGCAACGCAGCGCGACACAGGCCCAGGGGCGCGTCACTGGCATGGCAGGTGGAACAAATGGCCTTTTTGGGGTTATCAGCAGAGTCTTTAAAAAAATTCCAGACTCTGGAAGACCTACCGCTTGTACTGGCAACGTCCCTCGTGTTGGTGTTACGGGGAACGGTTGCCTGCCTTCTGTCTGCGGCCACCACACTGCTTCTTCCTGCCTGTTTGGGTACTCTGCCTCCCTCCCCCTGTGTGCTGCTGGCCTCACTCTGCATGTCCTCCTTCAACGTTGGGTCAGTTACTAGATCGTCCACCACCTCCTCCTCTTTCACTTGCGCATCACGATCCTCCTCCTCACTTCCTGGCAATTGTGTCTCGTCATCGTCCACCTCTTGTGACAGATTGCCAACGTCGACTTCCTGTGGCCGTGGCTGTTCAAATATTTGGGCATCGCAACATGGGATCTCCTCTTCCACCACTTCAAGCGTATCAGGCGAGGGGCCCAAATATGGAAATGGAACAGTGAACAGCTCTTCAGAGTGTCCAAGCGTGGGATCACTTGCTGTCTGACGACACTCGGCATGGTGGGAGGAAGGAGCATCAGGGTGAGGAGGAGTATGCGGTCGAGACTCACGGCTACTAAGAGTTGACCGTGTGGAAGACAGACTGGAGGTGGTGGTGCCCAGGTAACTGGAAGTATTATCTGCTATCCAATTAATAACCTGTTCACACTGATCAGTTCTCAATACTGGTGTTGTTCTGTGCTTCCCTAGTAATTTGGTCAAGAAGTGGGAGCGAGAAGATGTGGCTGTTGGTTGTGGCACATTTTCACCTTGGCCACGGCCCCGTCCTCTGCACGAACCATCACCAGAACGTCCACTTCCACGTCCCTTGCCACGCGCCTTGCCCATTGTAAATGAAGTAAAATAGCTTACACTTGCACTATCAATGGAAAAAGGGTAATAAAGAGTAGATTAGAACCGTGGAAGAGGAAAACCACAGTTATTGTTTACTGGGGTATACCACACTTTTTTAAATAGAGATATTTGCGGCTGAACAGTGAGCGACACACTCAAACTGCTTTTTTTTTAGATACCAAAGGCCCAAAACTGGATAGTACAGCGATTTGACCCGTGGAACTGCGAAACCACACTGGGATGTCGGGCCTACACAAGACTATTTTCAACAGATATATTTTTGTGTCGCAACAGTCAGGAGACACTACTGTTTTTCTTTACGGAAAATATACCAAAACCTGAATACTAGAGATTTTTTACCGTGGGATGGCAAAACCACAGTTATTGTTTACTGGGGTATACCACACTTTTTTAAATAGAGATATTTGCGGCTGAACAGTGAGCGACACACTCAAACTGCTTTTTTTTTAGATACCAAAGGCCCAAAACTGGATAGTACAGCGATTTGACCCATGGAACTGCGAAACCACACTGGGATGTCGGGCCTACACAAGACTATTTTCAACAGATATATTTTTGTGTCACAACAGTCAGGAGACACTACTGTTTTTCTTTACGGAAAATATACCAAAACCTGAATAATAGAGATTTTTTACCGTGGGATGGCAAAACCACAGTTATTGTTTACTGGGGTATACCAGACTTTTTTAAATATATAGATTTGCGGCTGAACAGTGAGCGACACACTCAAACTGTTTTTTTTTTTAGATACAAATGGCCCAAAATGGATAATACAGAGGTTTGAACCGTGGAAGTGCAAAACAACACTTCTGTTTCTCTAGCCTACACCAGACTATTTTCAACAGTTATATTTGTGTCTGAAAAATCAGAGACACGCTTTTTTTTTTTGGGGGGGGGACACACCAAAGGGTTAATAAGACGGGTATTTGTACAGTGTGAAGGAGGAAAAAAAAAGGAGGATTTAGATGAAAAAAAAAGGATTTTTCCTGGCCCCCGACACCTGGTGCTAAGTCCAGCAATTTCAGCAGCAGGAGCACACAGGACTGTAATGCAGCGTTTGCTGGTATAACCACTGTGTCTCCTATACAGCCTGCCTGCCAGGTATCTGGGATGGATATTAGTCCTGAAAAGGACTGTTTGCTTGTTCTGGCAGCCTTTACAGACCCTACACTAACTATTTCGCAGTTTATATCTCTCACTAAATCAGCAGCGCTGTCCCTACACTGTCTAATCCGGAGCGACTGTGTCCAAGATGGCGGCACCCGGTTTTAAATACTCGAGGTAACGCTGTGCGGCCAGCCAATCACTGTAATGCCCACAACCAACATGGTTGCAGCATTACAGTGACTGGCTGGCAATCCCTGCATGTTCATTGGCTCTGTAAAGAGCACCAAACATGCAGGGCGGAGACCCGAGCTCCCACCCGAGTAACCCGGAAATGCTCGGTGCTCGCCGAACATCCCGAGTAGCGTGATGCTCGGGCGAGTACCGAGCAGTGTCGAGCATGTTCGTTCAACACTATTCCCTATGTAAAATAATAGAGGAATTTTAATGCAGAATTTACTTGTGATAAAAAAAAATAGAAAAACTCCATCCAGTAATTGCAAAGTTAGATGAAGTAAATAGGTAATAGTCCCTGGTAATAGAAGACTGCAAAATAAATTCGAAAAATTCATTAAGAGATGGAAATAAAGGATCCTGTAGGCAGAGCCTCCGCTGTGCTTTCATTTGCTAATTAGCTTTATAATAGAGCAATGTTCACATTATCCAAAGGATGAATCTTTGCGCTGATCTCTGCATGTACAGCTTCCTATTGATTATAGATAACCACTCAAAGGGTTTTATTTTTCTGGGTAAGAACAGTCATTGACTTGGAGATTGGAGGAAGAACAGTGAAAGTTAGGTTGGTATTTCCCTATATTAATCAAGAAAAAAATGAATAAATGCAGATATTCCCTAAATATCTATAGATGGGAAACCACTAAATCGAACTTTCCCAATCCCCACAATCCGAGGTAACGCAGGATAGGGCAGTGTAAAACATTATGCATGATATGTATTACACGGCCATCCTCTGTACCTTTCGGATGGACTTTGGCTATAATCGATATGTAAATTAGGTTCACAAGTGCACAGGTGGACGTATCAGGGCACTTGCAGTCTACGGCTCATCTTCACTTCTCACCGCTGGCGCTGCCACCACTTCTTGATTGACAGCAGGCTGTGCTGTATAGCATCACCTCGGTTTTGCACAACAATAAAAGCCAAATTTCGGCACAATGGATCACGCTGTAGTAGCCATCTTTCATATCGTTTTACACTCTGCTATCCTGCACTGCCTCTGCTTGCACATGGATAGAATTACTGACTGGTTCCCTTTGAGTGTCCTAGGAAATGACTATTTTTGCCAGTGTGTCACCCTGGCCTGGATGCCACAAGTATAATTAAGCTGTGTCTGAGAGCAAGGGGGAGGTCCTCTAGTCAAGGACCATTAGCATGCAGCACCTCCTGTCCCAGGCCAGTAGGGGGAGCAGGCTGCCCCTATAAAAGCTGGAGCTGGGGGCAGGGTTAGAGAGAACTGGACAACCTGTCTCTGGATAGAGAAATGTCCCAGAGCAGGGACAGACAGTTGTGTTGCAGCCTAAGAGGACGTGTGGCAGTAGGAGAGCCACGAGCCAGGGACAAGAGGCGAAGTGCGCCTGTCCTGGCAGACGAAGAGACTAATCTACCAGACTTTGATGTCTCAGGCTGTGAGGATTCCACGTCCTACAGCAGATAACCAGTCCGCAGGGGACTGTATGTTCCTTGGCCTAAGAAGCCCGGAGGCTCCGCCACAGCAGAAGGGACCAGCAAAGCCGTACCAGGCCGGGAGTAGAAAGGGACCCAAGTTGCAAGCCATACGGGCGAGAGGACACAGTGAGCTCGGGAAAGTGGGCTGTTACACTACAAGGAGGGAAATAGCCAGAAGGAGCACAGAGAGCACGGTAGGCCTACACCCTCACCCTGACCAGGGCCAGCCTCCCACTTGCTCTCAGACATCCAGGCCCCCCTCCTATCCGGGCCTGTTTCTGGGTCATATTACCTGTTCTAATAAAGACCCTGAACTGTTTAAGAGGCCTCCGTTTCCTGGCTATCGTGGTCGGAATCATCCCCTCCATCATCCATTATATATTCTGCCCTGGGGCCATACTCCTCCCATGGGGAGTTGAACTATTCAGTGCTGCACATTTGTATCATCCCCAGCGGTCTGCACTGCAGCGGCGGTTAGCCCTGACCGCAATCCACGGGTGGCGTAGTCGGACATTACCTACAGCACATAGCAGACTACCACTGGTCTGACCACCCTGAGCCACGGAACCGGGTCGCCACTACTACTCCCAGCATTGCCCTGAAGCCCGGTTCCGAGTGCCCCACGGCCCAGGGGGCGAGTCAGCTTTGGCGTAGTCGGCAGGATAGTAACCAACCCGCCACAAACGGGTATTGCGTACCTGAAAAAGACTATACACGCACCTGAAAAGAGGTTTCCCGCCATCCGGAGCCATTTCCCGCCATTTCCAGCCGTCTCCCGCCATCTTCCGTCAGTTCCCGCCATCTTCAGCCGTTTTCCCGCCATTGGACGCCATCTTCAGGACGCCGCGCGGGAAGAAGAGGGGCGTGGACGCCCAAACCGCGCGAGACCCAAAACTCCGCCCCATGCACCGACGCTGCGCAAGGTCCTGGAAGGGAGAGAGAGCGACACTGACGTCACCAGGACGCGACGCAAGGTCCTCTTCCGGAGCAGCACCAGCGGAGCCGCGGCCTACAGAAGAGGATCGTCGGAAGGTAGGCCACGCTTAACTAGGGGGGAGGAAGATCACGGACGCGGAGGGACCTTCTACCACCAGTTCCGCTGCAGCAGCGGTGATACCATTTTCCCTGCCTTACATTCCTGGAGCGGCCTGGCTGCCCAAGTATTCAGGGGAGCCCCATGCCCTAACTGACTTTAAGGAAAGGCTGTACAGTTTGTTCCAAGTTTACCCCCTGACAGAGGAACAGAAGATTAGCATACTGACAGGGCAGCTAACTGGCGCAGCCCAGCGGGAGGTAAAGTCATGGCCTGCTGAGGAGAAAAGGACCGTAAAGGACATTCTGGCCCGGCTGCGGGGTACCTTTGATACACGTACCTCCGCTGAAATTAAAATGCGGTTCTACGGATGTAAGCAGCGGGCACAGGACAGAATTAGAGACTATGCCCTAAATTTGCAGGAAGCCTTGAGGGCCATCAAACAAGCTGACCCTGGCAGCGTGCAGGATACGGATAAGCTACTAACAGAACAGTTCATAGAAGGTCTGCTGTCTAGTGCCCACAGGACCCAGCTGCGCCTCATGTTCTTTCAGAACCCTGACCTGACCTTTGCCCAATTCAAGGACAGGGCCATAAGGGTGCTCCGTGAGCCCGCAACAAGTGGCGCTATAAACCCCCGGCGCCCTGCTCTCACCTACCACCAGGAGGCGGCGCCCTCCTCTATGGACTCTGTGGGGGCCGATGCACAGGCCCTGAACCAAGCACCGTCGAAAGATCTGCACCACCAAGTCCAGGAGCTGACCAGGAGCGTCGCGGCGTTGACCAGGACCGTCCAGGCGTTACAAGTGGACCCGTCAAGACCCATCGAGTTGGCTTCAAGTCCGGAGGATGTCCCGTGGCGTCGACAGAGGAGGACCCCGTCGTTTCGAGGGAGGCCTAGAGACCGCTACGCAGAGGATGGACAGCCCATTTGCCGTCGATGCAACCAGCCCGGACACATTTCCAGGTACTGTAATTTAAACGGGTCCAACCTGGGGCAGAGGGCCAACCCCCAGGCATAAGATCACCAGGCCCTTACAATTGGCGTAATAAGTACGTTGGGGGGCGCCCGGTTTTACCCGTGGTGCTGGAGGGTATCCCCATGAGCGCCTTGCTGGATACCGGGTCGCAAGTAACCACTATCCCTTATGTACTTTTTAAGCAGTATTGGACTGATGCTGATATAACACGGTATCCAGACAGTGACTTGAGCATCATTGCCAGTAATGGCTTGCCCGTGCCGCAGATGGGGTTCAAAGAGATGACCATTAAGATTGGTAAAGTTGAACTGCCGGCACAGGGAGTGATTATTGTGGACATTGACCGTCGTGAAAGTCACCCTAAAATAACTGTGGGTACTAACGTGATTGAAAATTGTCTTTCAGAGGTAATTGTAATTCTACAACAGGTGGCGGTGAATGCTAGTTCCAGCCAACAGAAGAGATAAAAGCCCTGATGAGACGGCAGCAGGTAGAACTGTCTGGTGGTGAGATCGGTAGCGTAAGAATGAGTGACCCATTCCCCATTTCCATGCCTCCCAAAAGTGAAATGATGATCTGGTGTCGGACTGCAATCGGGTTGAGAGGTAGAGACTACCAAGCCATTGTAGAACCCGTGTACTCAGACAGCAGGCCCACCATTTTGACAGCCCGGGGGGGGTTTGATGTCCGTCATGGGAGGGTGCCCGTTCACATTCTCAACATTGGGGAGAGGGAGGTACACTTACCCAGGTACGCTACACTTGCCAAACTGTTTGCTGTCGAACACAAAGCTATCAGGGCCGTGGAGCCTTTGCCTCCATCTCCACAGGCGGAGGGTAATGGCTCCCAGAAACTAAAGGAGGACTGGTGCCAGAAACTCCATGTGGGTGCTGACTCCACTCCCCTGCACCAAAAACAAGGAGTCTACCAGGTGGTCCAGGAGTACGAGAGAATTTTTAGTAAGCATCCGCTAGACTTCGGCAGAGTAAAAGGGATAGAACACCATATCCCCACGGGGAGCCACCCACCAATAAAAGAGAGACACAGGCCTGTACCCCCTGCACATTATCAGAACGCCAAGGGCATGCTAAGAGAAATGAAAGAGGCTGGGGTCATTAGAGATAGCCGTAGCCCCTGGGCAGCCCCCCTGGTTCTGGTAAAAAAGAAAGACAGCACCATGAGAATGTGCGTGGACTATAGACAAATCAACCGTATCACCCACAAAGACGCATATCCGCTGCCTAGAATAGAGGAGTCTTTAGCCGCACTAAAATCAGCTAACTTCTTTTCTACTTTGGACCTTACTAGCGGGTACTGGCAGGTTCCTGTGGCAGAGGCTGACAAGGAGAAGACCGCCTTTGCCACCCCGATGGGCCTGAGCGAGTTCAACTGTATGCCCTTCGGGCTCTGCAACGCCCAAGGGACCTTCCAGAGGCTGATGGAATGCTGTCTAGGGCACCGAAACTTCGAGATGGTCCTCCTTTACATGGACGACGTGATCGTCTATTCGAAGACTTACAAGGACCATCTAAAGCATCTGGCCGAGGTGTTCGAAGCCCTGGCAGGCTATGGCCTGAAGGTGAAACCACCGAAGTGTCACCTGTTGAAACCGAAGGTCCAGTACCTAGGGCACGTGGTAAGTGTGGAAGGAGTAGCCCCCGACTCTGACAAGGTCACGGCAATCAAGAGCTGGCCAAGCCCCTCGAACATCAAAGAAGTGAGGCAGTTCCTCGGGTTGGTAGGCTACTACCGAAGGTTCATCCCCGGGTTCACTAAGATGGCAGCTCCTATGCAGGACCTCCTGATAGGACAGTCTAAGTCCTGAAGCCAAAAGCCACCCTTCAAATGGGATAAACCGGAAGAGGAGTCCTTCCGCCAGTTGAAGATGGCCCTCACAGGGGATGAGATCCTGGCCTACCCTGATTATGGCCAGCCTTTTATTCTCCACACAGACGCCAGTAATGTGGGACTGGGAGCCGTACTGTCACAAAACCAACAGGGCAGAGAAAGGGTGATCGCGTACTCCAGCCGGAAGCTGAGGCCCACCGAGAGGAACCCGGAGAATTACAGCTCCTTCAAGCTAGAATTCTTGGCGGTGGTGTGGGCCGTAACGGAACGCTTCAAGCATTACCTGGCCTCCGCAAAGTTCACTGTGTACACGGACAACAACCCGTTAACACACCTAGACAGTGCAAGACTTGGTGCCCTGGAACAGCGGTGGATGGCCCGTCTCTCCAATTATGACTTTGTGATCAAGTACCGGGCAGGCAAAACCAATGCCAACGCTGACACCCTGTCGAGAATGCCTCACTTACCTGAAGGTGACGAAGACCCAGAAGAGCTGGAGGAGGTAAAACTCCCCGCGTTTCACTGGTATGGGGCCGCTCAATACTCCCACTGCGTGAAAGAGGAAGATTTAACAACTGTTATGATCAATCCCCTACCTCACCACAGCTGGGCCGAGACCCAAGATAGTGACCCTGCAATCCGCCTGGTGAAAGATCTGCTGACCCAGGAAGACGCCCGCTTAGATCCGGATGCTCCAGAGGAAGCCAAGCAGCTATGGAAAGAGAAGAGCAAGCTGTTCCTCTATGAAGGCAAGCTGTGCAGAAGACTTGTCAACCACCGGACACACGAGCTGACCTGGCAAGTCGTGGTCCCAAGGCGGGATGCAGTTATGGTCCTGGGGGCTTATCATGACAGAGCGGGGCACTTCGGTTGGAAGAAACTGGAGTTCCTGCTAAGAGGATGGTTCTTTTGGGTCGGCATGAGAAGGGCTGTAGAGAAGTGGTGCAGGGACTGTGGCCCTTGTAACTTAAGGAGAAAAGACCGCACCAGCCAGAAGACACCCTTGAAGCCCATCGTCACCCAGCAGCCTCTTGAGCTGGTAGCTCTGGACCACGTCAAATTGGCTCCAAGCCGGTCAGGGTACATCTACGCCCTGACAATCGTGGACCACTATTCCCATTTTCTAGTGGTGGTCCCGGTAAAAGACTTGACAGCCCAATTGGCGGCCAGAGCCTTCCAGCAATACTTCTGCCGTCCACACGGGTATCCAGAACAAGTCCTGACAGACCAGGGTCCAGCGTTCGAGGCTGAAATCTTCCAAGAGTTCTGCAACCTCTATGGCTGTAAGAAGATTCGGACAATGCCTTATCACCCACAAACCAACGGGATGTGTGAGAAAATGAACAATATAGTCATTGATCTCCTGAAGACGTTGCCCCTGGAGGAACGCAGCCTGTGGCCAGAAAAACTGCCGGACCTAATAGACTTATACAACCATATCCCGGTGAATGCTACAAACTGCACCCCGGCTTACCTGATGCGAGCCAGACCAGGTAAGCTGCCCATAGACCTGGAGATGGGAGTCCTAACACCTGAGGACACCTCCCCGGATGCGTACTGGGATACGGAAAGGCGACTGCAGTACAAGAAGGTACAGGAGAGTGTGGAGAAGAGCCTGGCCCAGATGAGAGAAAGGCAAGAAAGACTCTTCAACCAACACGCCCCTGCTGGTCCCGTAGAACCTGGTGAGCAGGTCCTGAAGCGAAAGAGAAGGCTACATAAGTTGGACGACCAGTGGGAAAGGGAACCCTACACCGTACTGCAGTCTGACCACGACAACTCGAAGGTGTGCGTGATCACCAGGAATGGAGGAGAAACCACTAGTACCGTCTCCAGAGACCACCTAAAAAGGTGCCCCGAGCAACTCCGTAGTGCAGAAGAGGATCAAAGTGACCTTGAACCCGCAGAGGACAAGGAAGAAATGATCAGCACCGTTCTCGGAGAGTTTCCTCAGTCCTGGACTCGAATAAACGATGCCATAGTGGTACCCGTCCTGCATTTCCTGCAACTGGCTCAGCAACAACCTACACCAGAGCCAGAAGGTGAAGAAGAGCAAGCAGTTCCAGAGGCAGAAGAGCCTGTACCAGCAGCCCAGGAGAATCAACCCTCTGCTGACAGTGAGCCTGCCATGCCTGCGGTAAGCCAAAGGACCCGCAGACAGCTGCCTGCCCTACCTGTACACCAAACTGGTAGTTGTACCCCTATCGGTAGTGGGGAAAGCCAGGTCGGTCCACCACCAGACAGTGGATTAAGGAGGTCAACCAGGAGCACAAAGGGGCAGATACCCACTCGCTGGAGAATATAGGGTGCACTAAAACTGTAAATAACCCTGTTGCCAAGTGTTGAAATGTTTGCAAAGTTACATGCATGATTGGTAATTGTGTGTTTCAGTTTCTTACAGTTACCGTACGGACCCAAAGGTTATGGACTTTTAATAACCGGGACTTTGTATGGACTGCGTTCGGAGCCTGACCAAGGAATGAACTAAGACAGTAAAGGACTTGGGGCTAGGACAGACCCCCACCTGGTTAAGGCTCCCAGTTGTGTTGGTGATATGGACACCCGGTCACAGACCACACTGTGACCTTAAGAACATATTATTCTTGTTTCTTGTTTAGTCCCGGAGTACTAAATTTTACTAGGGGGGAATGTGTCACCCTGGCCTGGATGCCACAAATATAATAAAGCTGTGTCTGAGAGCAAGGGGGAGGTCCTCTAGTCAAGGACCATTAGCATGCAGCACCTCCTGTCCCAGGCCAGTAGGGGGAGCAGGCTGCCCCTATAAAAGCTGGAGCTGGGGGCAGGGTTAGAGAGAACTGGACAACCTGTCTCTGGATAGAGAAGTGTCCCAGAGCAGGCACAGACAGTTGTGTTGCAGCCTAAGAGGACGTGTGGCAGTAGGAGAGCCACGAGCCAGGGACAAGAGGCGCCTGTCCTGGCAGATGTAGAGACTAATCTACCAGACTTTGGTGTCTGAGGCTGTCAGGATTCCATGTCCTACAGCAGATAACCAGTCCGCAGGGGACTGTATGTTCCTTGGCCTAAGAAGCCCGGAGGCTCCGCCACAGCAGAAGGGACCAGCAAAGCCGTATCAGGCCGGGAGTAGAAAGGGACCCAAGTTGCAAGCCATACGGGCGAGAGGACACGGTGAGCTCGGGAATGTGGGCTGTTACACTACAAGGAGGGAAATAGCCAGAAGGAGCACAGAGAGCACGGTAGGCCTACACCCTCACCCTGACCAGGGCCAGCCTCCCACTTGCTCTCAGACATCCAGGCCCCCCGCCTATCCGGGCCTGTTTCTGGGTCATATTACCTGTTCTAATAAAGACCCTGAACTGTTTAAGAGGCCTCCGTTTCCTGGTTATCGCGGTCGGAATCATCCCCTCCATCATCCATTATATATTCTGCCCTGGGGCCATACTCCTCCCGTGGGGAGTTGAACTATTCAGTGCTGCACATTTATATCAGCCCCAGCGGTCTGCACTGCAGCGGCGGTTAGCCCTAACCGCAATCCACGGGCGGCGTAGTCGGACATTACCTACAGCACGTAGCAGACTACCACTGGTCTGACCACCCTGAGCCACGGAACCGGGTCGCCACTACTACTCCCAGCATTGCCCTGAAGCCCGGTTCCGAGTGTCCCACGGCCCAGGGGGCGAGTCACCAGCGGATGTTCTTATTTGGCAGTGCTACATGTATACTTTCACCACCCTATTGACCCCTTAATAACATCTGACGTACTAATACGCGTCTGTGCCCTGGGACTTAAGAGCCAGACCCATATTAGTACGTCATCGCGATTGCGCGCGCACACAGGCTGTGCGGGCGCGATCGCCGCCGGTTGTCAGCTGATTGTCACAGCTGACACCCGGTATTATGTGCAGGGAGCGGTCCTGCACCGCTCCCAGCACATTAACCCCTGCGATGCTGCGATCGAAGTCGATCGAAGTCGATCGCGGCATTGCGGGGGCAAAGGGAGGTGATCGCCGATACTCACCTCCTCTTTCGGCTTCCAGCGCAGTCTGCAAAGGCTTCCCGGGTGTTGCCATGACGACCCGATGTCGTCATGACAACATCCGGGTCACCAGACAGCAGGAAGATTGTTTGGACATGCGCAGTGCATCTCCAAACAATCTTCACACTGTGCACCGCTGATAGCCTGCATGGCATAGGGATGGTGCTGCATTCCTGTGCCATGCAGGCGATCAGAGAAAAAAAAGTGAAAGTCCCAAAGTGGGACAAAGTAATAAAGTGTATAAACTGTCTGAAAGTGGAAAAAAAAAAAAAAATTGCAAAAATATAAAAAAAAATAAAAAAAATAATCCACCAAAAATAAAAATATAATGTACCCATCAATAAATATTATTATAAAAAAAAAAAAAACAATAAAAGTACACATATTTGGTATCGCCGTGTCCGGAACAACCTGACCTATAAAACTGTCCCACTAGTTAACCCCTTCAGTGAACACGGTAAAAAAAAAAAAAACCGAAGCAAAAAACAATGCTTTATCACAATACCGCCAAACAAAAAGTGGAATAACACGCGATGAAAAAGACGCATATAAATAAAAATGGTACCGCTGAAAACATCATCTCGTCCCGCAAAAAACAAGCCGCCATACAGCTCCATCAGCCGAAAATTAAAAAAGTTATAGCTCTCAGAATAAAGCGATGCTAAAAAATATTTTTTTCTATAAAATAGCTTTTATTGTGTATAAGCGCCAAAACATAGAAAAATGATACAAATGTGGTACCGCTGTAAACGTACTGACCCGAAGAATAAAGCTACCTTATCAATTTTACCACACGCGGAACAGAATAAAAAAAAAAACAATTCCTGTATTGTTGGTTTTTGTTTATTCTGCCTCCCAAAAATCGGAATAGAAAGCGATCAAAAAATGTCACGTGCCTGAAAATGGCACCAATAACAACGTCAAGTCATCCCGCAAAAAACGAGCCATCACATGACTGTCTGCCAAAATCTGGAAAAATTATAGCTCTCAAAATATGGCGATGCAAAAACTAGATTTTACAAAAAATGCGTCTTTTAGTGTGTGACAGCTGTCAGTCATAAAAACCCCATATGATTCTGGCATTGCTGTAATCACACCGACCTGAAGAATAAAGTCGTCTAATCACTTATACCGCACAAGGAACGGCGTCAAAAATAAACTCTTGGGTTAGGATTGGGCTAGGGTTAGGGCTGGGTTTGGGGCTAGGGTTGTGCTGGGGCTAGGGTTGTGCTGGGGCTAGGGTTGTGCTGGGGCTAGGGTTGTGCTAGAGCTAGGGTTGTGCTATGGTTAGGGTTGTGCTAGGGTTAGGGCTGGGGTTGGGATTTTTTTCAAAAGTAAGAAAAAAAGATGACGATATGGCGACTAGTGTTGAGCGCAAGTGCTCGCTACTTGAGTTTGCATCGGGTGCTCTGGTATGCATTGCGTATCATGGGTATTTGAGTGACATGCTCGAGTCTCTGCCCCATATGCTTCGCGGCCAAAAAAACTTTATGGGGATTGCCTGTCATGCACGAGCGATCCCCGCATGTTTTTCTTTGGGTGTCTAATAACCGTGAAACATGCGGAGCAGGGACTCGAGCATGTCACTCGAGCACACGCTGTACATGGTGCATACCCGAGTACCCGATGCAAACTCAAGTAGCGAGCACTTGCGCTCAAGAATAATGACAACTTATTCAATATGATGACCTAATGTAAACAAATTCTGTGCCGTACCTCTGGGTTCAAAATGTTCACTATACACCTTAATAAAATCCTTGAGGGGTATAGTTTCCAAAATGGGGACACTTGTGGGGGAGCTCCACTGTTTAGGCACATCACGGGCTCTCCAAACGCGACATGGTGTCCGCTAACGAATTGAATGGAAAATCGTCTCAAATTGTTAGCGGATGCCATGTTGCGTTTGGAGAGCCCCTGTGTGCCCAAACATTGGAGCTCCCCCACAAGTGACCCCATTTTGGAAACTAGACCCCCCAAGGCACCTATCTAGATGCATAGTGAGCACTTGGAACCCCCAGGTGCTTCACAAATTGATTCGTAAAAATGAAAAAGTGAAAAAAAAAACACTTTTTCATTTTTATGAATCAATTTGTGAAGCACCTGGGGTTCCAAGTGCTCACTATGAATCTAGATAGGTGCCTTGGGGGGTCTAGTTTCCAAAATGGGGTCACTTGTGGGGGAGCTCCAATGTTTGGGCACACAGGGACTCTCCAAATGCAACATGATATCCGCTAACAAATTGTCGGCTCAAATTGTTAGCTGACACCATGTTGCGTTTGGAGAGCCCCTGTGTGCCCAAACTTTGTAGCTCCCCCACAAGTGACCCCATTTTGGAAACTAGACCCCACAAGGCACCTATCTAGATTCATAGTGAGCACTTGGAACCCCAGGTGCTTCACAAATTGATTCATAAAAATGAAAAAGTGTTTTTTTTTTCACTTTTTCATTTTTACGAATCAATTTGTGAAGCACCTGGGGGTTCCAAGTGCTCACTATGCATCTAGATAGGTGCCTTGGGGGGTCTAGTTTCCAAAATGGGGTCACTTGTGGGGGAGCTCTAAAGTTTGGGCACACAGGGGCTCTCCAAACGCAACATGGTGTCCGCTAACAATTTGAGCCGACATTTTGTTAGCGGATATCATGTTGCATTTGGAGAGTCCCTGTGTGCCCAAACATTGGAGCTCCCCCACAAGTGACCCCATTTTGGAAACTAGACCCCCCAAGGCACCTATCTAGATTCATAGTGAGCACTTGGAACCCCAGGTGCTTCACAAATTGATTCATAAAAATGAAAAAGTGTTTTTTTTTTTCACTTTTTCATTTTTACAAATCAATTTGTGAAGCACCTGGGGGTTCCAAGTGCTCACTATGCATCTAGAAAGGTGCCTTGGGGGGTCTAGTTTCCAAAATGGGGTCACTTGTGGGGGAGCTACAAAGTTTGGGCACAGAGGGGCTCTCCAAACGCAACGTGGTGTCCGCTAACAATTTGAGCCGATTTTCCATTCAATTTGTTAGCGGATACCATGTTGCATTTGGAGAGTCCCTGTGTGCCCAAACATTGGAGCTCCCCCACAAGTGACCCCATTTTGGAAACTAGACCCCCCAAGGCACCTTTCTAGATGCATAGTGAGCACTTGGAACCCCAGGTGCTTCACAAATTGATTCATAAAAATGAAAAAGTGTTTTTTTTTTCACTTTTTCATTTTTACGAATCAATTTGTGAAGCACCTGGGGGTTCCAAGTGCTCACTATGCATCTAGAAAGGTGCCTTGGGGGGTCTAGTTTCCAAAATGGGGTCACTTGTGGGGGAGCTCCAAAGTTTGGGCACAGAGGGGCTCTCCAAACGCAACGTGGTGTCCGCTAACAATTTGAGCCGATTTTCCATTCAATTTGTTAGCGGATACCATGTTGCATTTGGAGAGTCCCTGTGTGCCCAAACATTGGAGCTCCCCCACAAGTGACCCCATTTTGGAAACTAGACCCCCCAAGGCACCTATCTAGATGCATAGTGAGCACTTGGAACCCCAGGTGCTTCACAAATTGATTCATAAAAATGAAAAAGTGTTTTTTTTTTCACTTTTTCATTTTTACGAATCAATTTGTGAAGCACCTGGGGGTTCCAAGTGCTCACTATGCATCTAGAAAGGTGCCTTGGGGGGTCTAGTTTCCAAAATGGGGTCACTTGTGGGGGAGCTACAAAGTTTGGGCACAGAGGGGCTCTCCAAACGCAACGTGGTGTCCGCTAACAATTTGAGCCGATTTTCCATTCAATTTGTTAGCGGATACCATGTTGCATTTGGAGAGTCCCTGTGTGCCCAAACATTGGAGCTCCCCCAGAAGTGACCCCATTTTGGAAACTAGACCCCCCAAGGCACCTATCTAGATGCATAGTGAACACTTGAAACCCCCAGGTGCTTCACAAATTGATTCGTAAAAATGAAAAAGTGTTTTTTTTTCACTTTTTAATTTTTACGAATCAATTTATGAAGCACCTGGGGGTTCCAAGTGCTCACTATGCATCTAGAAAGGTGCCTTGGGGGGTCTAGTTTCCAAAATGGGGTCACTTGTGGGGGAGCTCCAAAGTTTGGGCACACAGGGGCTCTCCAAACACAACATGGCGTCCGCTAATAATTCAAGCAAATTTTACAATCAAAAAGTCAAATGGCGCTCCTTCCCTTCCGAGCCCTGCCGTGCGCCCAAACAGTGTTTTTGCCCCACATATTGGGTATCTGCGTGCCCAGGGGAAATTGCACAACAAATTTTGGGGTCCATTTTTTCTTGTTACCCCTGTGAAAATAAAAAAAATTGGGTCTAAAGTAACATTTTTTTGAAAAAAGTTAAATGTTCATTTTTTTCTTCCACATTCAAAAAATTCCTGTGAAGCACCTGAAGGGTTAATAAAGTTCTTGAATGTGGTTTTGAGCACCTTGAGGGGTGCAGTTTTTAGAATGGTGTCACTTTTGGGTATTTTCTGTCATAAAGACCTCTCAAAGTGACTTCAAATGTGATGTGGTCCCTAAAAAAATGGTTTTGTAAATTTTGTTGGAAAAATGAGAAATCGCTGGTCAACTTTTAACCCTTATAGCTCCCTAACAAAAAAAAATTTGGGTTCCAAAATTGTGCTGATGTAAAGTAAACATGTGGGAAATGTTATTTATTAACTCTTTTGTGTGACATATCTCTCTGATTTCAGGGCTTAAAAATTCAAATTTTGAAAATTGCAAAATTTTCAAAATTTTCGCCAAATTTCCGTTTTTTTCACAAATAAACGCAAGTGATATCGAAGAAATTTTTCCACAATCATGAAGTACAATATGTCACGAAAAAACTATCTCAGAATCAGGGGGATCCGTTGAAGCGTTCCAGAGTAATTACCTCATAAAGTGACAGTGGTCAGAATTGTAAAAATTGGCCTGGTCATTAACGTGCAAACCACCCTCGGGGCTTAAGGGGTTAAAGTACGTTCGTTGACCATTCAGACATCAGTATTTTTCTCGTACGTGAAAAAAAAGAAAAAACACAGTTTTTCATCAGAGTAATCCGATATTCATCCATTGTTGGTCTATGAGCCAATTTTTACAATCAGTGTGGCATCTGGTTTTCTTGCATGCAATTTTTTTTTACAAGTTTCTCTCATTCATTAAACAGTAAAAAAACTGACAGCACCGGGATGACTCACAGAAGTTTTGAGTTGAATGAACAAATTTGATCCGTAATTCGAATATGTCTGTTTTTTTTACAGACAGGTGTGAACAGCCACTTAGACTTTAATGGGTATATATTCTATTGGTGAAAAACACATGGACACAACTCATACATTAAAAACAGACATCTGAACAATGCCTTAGGCTGAATTTCTGTCATCATTAAAACTTACATCTGCCATCTTTACCTTGCCAGTTCTTTCTGTTTTCCAGCTTTGTCTTATGACCGCCACCTGTCCTGACCCATATACTGTATGTGTTCTTGTATTGCATACACTCTGCTGTCCCTGACCTTGGCCTTGTGCAACTATACAGCAATCTTACAATATTGTAGCGTTCCTTACAATAACATGTGCATGCCATCAGCTGTTGCTTTTGGGGACCTTGGCATTTTTTGTGCAGTCTATGCACCCCCCACGGGCGAGTAAAATTAAAATCTAAATTAAAATCATATTTAAAACTCCAGTGTAACCACTCCCTGCCCAGAAGGCTATCTGTGACAGTAATGGCCATCACTTTTCCTTTTCATTTCATTTTTATGCTCTTTTTGTAAAAGAAAGTGCATTTTAAGCAGATTTCCCACAATGGACATTTATACTAATCAATAGGATCGATGATAAATGTCTGATCGCTGGGACCCCGATGTTGGGACTCCCAGGATAATTAGAACAGGGGTCCTGATCCTGAGTTTGAATGAAGTGGCAGTCGAACATGCACAATGCCGCTCTAATCAGTGTCTATGGGTTTGACGGAGATATCCAAATGCTGTACTTGCGCTCTTGGTAGGTCCCATAAACGTTGTAGAACCGTACAAGTGCAATCATCATTCTATACAGAGCTGAGAATGAATGGGGAACTCAAGAACCATATTCTAGTCATCAAAAAAACCCTTTAAGGAAACTGAATAATATCCAATAGAGAAGATCAGCATAATCAAATGCACCACCAGCTGCTCTTTGACACCATCAATAGTGAATGGATTTTCCATTTCTGCCTTGGGAAAAGCAAGAACAGAGGAGCTGTCAAAAGAGCCATTCTCAGTGCTTCCATATTGACTCCATAGATGGACCTGGTATCATTCAATTGGTTATGGAGATTATTTTTTGACCATATTTCTGCAAAATGAAATCAATAACCCCTTCAGATAATGACTACAAAGGACTGATTGTGTGACTAATTAAAAGTAACTTATCAGTGATCATTATTGGAATATCCATAGTATGTCTTATAATGAGATCTAGAAATGCAATGTGCTCATTGTGATGTATAATGAGGCTACTAAGCCTAATTGAGATGTGGGTTTAGCACACACAAGAATAACCCATCGAGCTGGCCTGATCTGACCTCCTGTCTAATAGAACAGTTTCCGAACTTTTCTAGTGCTGCATTGTCTCTGCTTTACATAAATGGTGGTACTGCCATGGGTATTCATTAGCACCATCGCCAGACACTCTTGGGAAAATAGAAAGATCCTGGTGTGGAGTGATAAGAAGAAATGTATATTGATGTGTAATCAGCCATAGAGGAAAATAGTGAATATTATAGAAGTATTACTCTTAAGTTTCCAGTCTCCTGATGCCCTATACCAGTGTTCCCCAACTCTGGTCCTCAAGAGTCACCAACAGGTCATGTTTTCGTTAGTTTGCACCTGTCCAGGTGTAGCAATTATCATCTGGGCCATACTAAGGAAATTCTGGCAACATGACCTGTTGATGGCTCTTGAGGACTGGAGTTGGGGAACATTGCCCTATGCTTTAGTGCCATAATACCTGGTACCCAGTGGTTAATTGGTTGCCTCTCATCCCTTGTAATTCCACTGGATGGGGATGGCGAAGGACGGCTTAGCTGTAGAAATTAGCCAGTTTCCTTCACGTAATCAGAAATAATGCAGTGAGTTGACATTTTGATTGACATCATGTTGGGGTAGATATAACATTTGATCGCTTCTTATTGCATTTTTTGCAGAACTGTAATGACGAAAAAAAAATAATCGCAGTTATACTTTCTCATTTATTTTTCTCATTATGGTGTTTACCGATCGGGTAAATTGATTATATATTTTGATGGATTAGACTTTTACATATGCGGGAATACCAGATATGTTTAATAAGTTATTTTTATTAATGAGGTGAAAAGGGGCCTGATTTGAATTGTTATATATATATTTTTAAAATATTTTTATAACTTTTTTTTATGTCCACTTAGAGGTCTTAAATCTGCAGTAGTCTGATCACCTATAATTTATATTGAAATGCTATCGCATTGCAGTATCTAATAAAAATCATGGTCTCTTATGAACGCCAGCCACAGACTGGTCTTCATAGGAACCGTCACCTCCGCGTTCACGCCTTGGAGGAGACCAGTGGGAGGGTGGAACTCTCCCTCATACAGTGTGCCATAAATGTCGCTGTAGGTAATTGACAGCAGCATTTAACAGGTTAGCAGCAGCAGGCAGAGGTCGGCTTCATCAGCAGCTGTTAGAGGCAGATGATGGCTAAATAACACAGCCATCATCTGCCGGGAATAGGGCGTGCTCAGCTTCTGACAAGCGCCGTACACAGAGACGTAGATAGGGTTTTGGTTCAGGGGGTGCAAAACTTCTGAGTGGGCCCCTGATTACAACTATGGTGGCGCACCCTAATAGTGGATGTAGGAAAACCTCATCAGATGACCGCGTTGTTACTAAAAATAATCTCTATACAAAGACCAGCACTGATATTACCGCCATATGGTGACCATATATTAATAGATACCAGTCCTGCAGAACATATAAGAGATCACAGCATAGTTATATGGTGACTTACAGCTGATGTTCTTTCTGATTAACCCTCCGTCACATACAATAGGCCTGACAGGCACATCTCTTTTACTTTCATTTCTCCTTCCTCACCAGATTGTGAGGAAATCCCCTCCCTCCAGGTAGTCTCCTGTCTCTAGCAGCTCTGTGAAACCTCATACCACAGTTGGATTGCAGAACTTCAGGAGGACAGATATAACTGCGCTAATCTCTCAGGCTCATTGTATGTTAACACGTCACACTCAATAAGGTTGGTATTTTATGTTTTTATTCATCACAATTGTTTATTTAGCTTGTTTTATGAATGTATAGCACAAAGTGTGAGGATATTTCATAGAAATAAGGCAGATTAAAAAAGAAAGTGTGCTGCTCAGGCATATACAGTAGTTCCCTAACACATATTCCTTCTCTTGCTTCAGATTATCTGCTGAAATGGAGAGGAAAATGTACAATTTATCAAAAAACCTTGATGTTGAGGAAGTAACAAACATGCTGTTAGATGATGCAGACCCCACACTGAATGAGGATTTAGGAGAGGAAAGTGAGATTGATTCTCATGATGAGGTGGAAGTATGTGAAGTGGATTCTGAAACAGAGCAAGATGGTGACAGTGATGAGGATGAAGATGTAGAATCTTATTATATGGGAAAAGATAAAAAAACCCAATGGAACAAGAAGCCACTCCAGAAAAAACGTAGGGAACCTCAAAACATTATTACTCACCTTCCTGCAGTTATAGGAACTGCAAGTAATGCAAAAACTGTAGTTGAATGCTGGAATAGTTTATTCACTGATGACATTCTGGACTCTATTATCACATATACCAACCAATATATAGACATTATAAAGGACAAGTTCATCTGCAACAGAACCATCAAGGCCACAGATGAAATAGAACAGCGTGCTTTTTTTGGATTATTATACCTTGCAGGAGCTTATAGGGCAAATAGACAAAGTTTGGAGGAACTTTGGAGTAAAGATGGGGATGGAGTTGAAAAATTTGGCCTTGTTATGTCCATAAACAGATTCAAGCTTCTAATTCGTTGCCTACGGTTTGACGACAGAACTACCTGAACCGAACGTAAAACACATGACCGACTTGCTCCAATTCGTGATATATTCCAAAAATTTGTTGAAAACTGTAAAAAAAGCTATTGCCCTGGGGAGAATCTCACTATTGACGAAATGCTCCCTGGTTTTCGTGGTAAATGTGCCTTTCGTCAATATATTCCATCAAAGCCTAACAAATATGGAATAAAAATGTATGCCCTTGTTGATGCCAGTAAGACCTACACTTACAACCTGGAAGTTTATGCAGGAAAACAACCAGAAGGTCCTTACTGTGTCAGCAACAAACCCAGTGATGTTGTAAAAAGACTGGCTGAGCCCTTATTTGGATCGGGTCGCAATATAACAGCTGACAATTGGTTTTCAAATTCTGATCTGATTGATTATCTGAAAATGCAGAAGCTTTCATATGTCGGAACTGTAAGAAAAAATAAAAAAGAATTGCCTACACAGTTTGTAAGTGTGAAAGGGAGACAACAGTACAGCAGTATGTTTGCATTTCATAATGGAAAGGTTTTGGTTTCCTATGTACCACAAGCAAAAAAAATTGTACTTCTTCTATCAACACTTCATGATGATGATGCCATCGATCCTGGGACTGAGGCACAAAAAAAAACGGAGATAATTACATTTATAATGCAACCAAAGGGGGTGTTGATACTGCTGATCATATGTGCTGAACTTTCAACGTCAGCAGAAACACCAAACGCTGGCCAATGGTCATATTTTTTTTGCTATGTTGAATTTAGGTGGTATAAATTCACAAGTCATTTACCTTGAAAACAAGCTTGAACCACTCCGTAGACGATTCTATCTGAAAAAATTGGCCCATGAACTAGTGCTTGGAGAGCTACGCAGGAGAAGTATGAAAACAATCGGTATCCCCTCTCGCCTTCAAGTTCAGCTCAAAAGATTCCGCCCAGAAGATGATAGTGAAAATTCACCACCTGCACCACCTCCCAAAAGAAGGAGATGCAACACCTGCACCACGGAAAGCGGAATCAGAAGGCTTTCTAATTATGAATGTCACAAATGTCATAATGCAATCTGCCTGACACATGCAAAAATGATGTGTAATTCTTGCTCTTTGCTCTGCAAGTGTAATTCTTCTGGGGAAACTTCAGGATCTAATTCTGATTGAATATGTGTTTAATAGTACTTAAGGTACCTTAAAATTAAGTTTGTTTCCATAAATTTTCTTTGTAGAGTTTTTTGACAGAGTCGAACTGGGGACTATTTGGCGGGAGTTTTGAAATGTTTGTATTTCAGAGTTATTAGTTTTATGTTAAGTAAATGTTTTTTTTTTTCACCTGATTATGTGTAGTCTCTTTTATTACATCCCTATGAAGGTCACTGATCACTTTTAGAGCACTGAAATTGCAAACATTAGATATTATAGGTATTTTTCTAGCCTGCGCCTGACAGTCACATTGTATGTGAACTCGTTAGAACCGATATTGTATGTGACGGAGGGTTAAATTGTTCACTTTTCCCGTCTTTTCCATCTGGCCCAGACCGACACGACGACTTCTCCATCCAGGACTCAGTCTCTGGTCTGCAGAGATCACAACAAAGACACATTTGACTCCTTACATTTCAGGCCCTGTCCCCGTCTATTACCAACCTGCACAAACTCCTCATCCTGCTGATACCCCAATACTGAGCCTCTGTTCTTGTATGTGTTCCTATTACTGCACCTGCTGTGCGCCCTCTAGATGGTAAAACAAACCTCTAGAATATAATAATGCCGTGTGCAAGTGCCCTAGAAAATAGTGCCCACATTTTGCTCCCTAGAAAGTAATAATGCCCTCTGTGTGCCCCTTTGACAGTCACAATAACCTGAGTTCCCCTGTAATAAGTGCCCACTTAACATTTATTAGTGTCCTGAGTCTCCCCCCATGTACAGTTCCCTTCTACATAGTATGCTGGTCTCTTATACACAGTATAATGCCCCTCACTGTATAGTTCCCCCCACACAGTATACTGACCACTTAGTAGCCTCCAAACGGATGGCTTCCACACCGTATGATGGCCCCCACACTGCACAAAGACCCCACATTATCTCCCACACTGTATGACCCTAACTGTATTCCCCACACTGTATAAATAGCCTACATATAGTATAATGCACCAGATTGTCCTCAATATAGTATAATGCACTCCAATAGGCAGAGTCTGTACCATAATCCCCCCCATAGGCAGAGTCTGTACCATAATCCGCCCCATAGGCAGAGTCTGTAGTATAATCCCCCCTTAGTCAGAGTCTGTAGTATAATCCCCCCATAGTCAGAGTCTGTAGTATAATCCCCCCATAGTCAGAGTCTGTAGTATAATCCCCCCATAGTCAGAGTCTGTAGTATAATTCCCGCATAGGCAGAGTCTGTAGTATAATCCCCCCCATAGGCAGAGTCTGTAGTATAATCCCCCCCCCATAGGCAGAGTCTGTGGTATAATCCCCCCATAGGCAGAGTCTGTAGTATAATCCCCCCCCCATAGCCAGAGTCTGTAGTATAATCCCCCCCATAGGCAGAGTCTGTAGTATAATCCCCCCCCCATAGGCAGAGTCTGTGGTATAATCCCCCCCCATAGGTATAGTCTGTAGCATAATCCCCACCCATAGGCAGAGTCTGTGGTATAATCCCTCCCATAGGCAGAGTCTGTAGCATACTCCCCCCCCCATAGGAAAAATAAAAAATAAACAATAACACATTGCTCACCTCTCTCTCCTCCCTGTTCCCTTGCTGCTCCGTGCGCCCGGCCCGCACACATCTTTAGAACAGCGAGCCGGGACTGATGGGAAAGGGCGCGTCGCACTCCCTCTCTCATCACTGAGCTTGCGGTGACGGGCGGGGGGGCCCCGATGCTGGCACCGGGGGCCCCCCGCCCTCTGCCAGGCAGTGCAGGTGTCTCGCCCAGGGGGATATAGGGGACTCGGTACCCGGGCCTTTTACCTTGCTTAGGATGTCACGGCAGTTGGCTCCCGGGCCCGTACTCTGGGGTCTCTCTTGAAAAAGGGGTTTTTAGCGTATGGTTTGTTTCGTGACGCCACCTGTGTGGCGGATTTTTTTGTTAATAACAGTTTTTGTCGCGTGACGCCACCTGTGGTTTCTGGTAATGGGTACCAGCGCTGCTGCAGACGTCCGGGGGTGATGGGATGGCAGCTGGGATGTTTCTGCTCCCCAAGGCGGAGCGGACCCCCGGGGCAGTGTTGATGGAAGGGATGCAGGTGAGAGATGGCCAGGTCAGGGGGAATGACGGACACGCACACAGGGGATTCGCTTCAGTACCTTTACAGGTGTAACATCACGTATGGTCCAGGGTACTTGCTAGGAAGGGTGCACTTCAGGACTTCTCCCCAGTGAGCGGGTATAAGGCCTCCTGATCCGTGTCTGCCTCTCTCTAAGCTTCTAGCCAGCCTGGAACTTGGCCTAGCTTCTGTGTTGTGTTGCTCTCTCACCTGACCGCTGGGTAGTAGGACCTTTCTTTGGCAACCACTATCCCTGGACGCTGGGGCCTTCATGGTTCCTAGTCCTGTTATTGCTGGTAGCTTCAGGATGACCAGGGGTCTGGAAGCCTCCTGGTATGCCGGTAGTCCCTACTGGGTATAGAGGACCCTGTAGGCGCGGACCCGGTGTCCGGTTTGTGTCTTGGGGTGAGCCTATGATGCTCCTCTGCCCCCTCAACTCTCTCTCCTCTCCTCTTTGCCTCCGGCCACACTCGGGGCCCTCAACTCAGCAGCAGACGTGCTGCGTCTTCACTGCTTTCAGTGGCAGCACACTCTCTGAACAACTAACTGAACTGCCTGGCTCCACCTTCCATATATATATCCCTCTCCGGGCTCCCTCTAGTGGTATGAGGTGGAAGGGTGGAGGTGTCTGCATGTAGTGAGGGCCTCTTGTGGAGAAGTCCATCCATGCACCCTTTTGGGTCCTGTGGTACCTGTGAACAGCAGGGTGCCACACAGGAACATAGAGTCTCCCTACTCTGCCCCAAGGTGTAACTGTACATTTACAATAGCGTAGCTCCGGGTTAGACATCAGGTCTAATAAATCCATGTAAGAATCTATGCTGTTTGTATTGTGAAATTTGGTGACTGATATGCTTTAGTAGTGAAAATTAAAGAACAAAGGTGTTAATTGTAGAATTGTCCATGGAGTTCCAAGACTGATGTGATTTTATTTTATTTTTTTTTGCTGATTACAACACTGTTGTAATAAATTTGTTTTACCCCTATGACAAATCGATTACACAATGGTTTTATCAAATAATGATTATATGAAAAACATTCCCAGGACAGGTTCTCATCCACTTATGGTCAAGTTGTGTTCCTCTGGTCAGTCAGTGTACAGATGTGCACATATGATATGTATTAAATAGCAGGGAAGCAGAGGCAGCGTACAGTCACTGCTGTGCTTTACCACAGTAATCAGCTGCTGACAGATTCATGGCTCACTTCTCTTAATTACTGCTGTGAAGGGTCGGCTGTGGCTGATTTATCACTGCCGTGTGCTGGATATTTATGTCTGTGCCTGTCACATAGATGATGTCACTCTTCACAATATACAGATGTGTCATGTGTAGCATTAGGTCATCCTAGATGAGCATAGAACGGGCGCATATTTGTAATTCGGTATGACAGATGCAAATTCTGGGGTGCATAGTGGGCTGTGATGCCATTAATTCGAATAATTAGACCTGGTCCCAGATTTTGTATCTGTCAAAAAGGGGTTACAAACGTGTGCCGATTTTATGAAACTGGCCTAGGGCCAAAATCCAGTTATTCTATGTATTTTTTGGGGCAGAGGTATTTCTAGGCTTGTGATGCGCCCAGGGGATGGGGACGACTCTGCGCCCGGGCCTTGTTGTTGCCTGATCTTGGGGGATGTCGCGGTGGTCGGCTCCCGGGCCCGTACCCTGGGGTCACTCTTAAAAGAAGGAAAGGGGGAAAGTGTATGGGAAATGGGAAATGTTCGTGACGCCACCTGTGGTGTCTGGTGAGGGTCACCAGCGCTGCAACAGTCCTCTGAGGCCAGTGTCAGGGCAGCTATAGATGGTTCGGCTCCCCACAGGTGGAGCGGGGCCTCAGGGCAGCGTAGAGAGGATTTGGAAAAGAGCGTTGGCGGGTGCAGAGCCGCGTAGGAAAGAACAGACAGAGGCAGTAATTGAAGTCATCCAAGTCTTTACTCACGGTAGCGTTTTCTCAGCTCAGAGCTTCTCTCTGCTGTCACACGGCGAGCTGCGGCCGCCAGGGTGGGGTTCAGCACACTCCAAGTAGTTCAGGAGCATTTGTCAGGACCCCCGCTCTAGTGTGTTCCTCTCTTGTTGAACTTCTCCCGCCTTGTGTCCCCCACTGAGTCCCGTACGGGTACTGCGATGTCCCTTGTGGGTAACGTGTAGTTCCCGGACCGACTAGGTGCCCTTTTTGGTCACTTGTGGTGAAAACGTGGCTTAAGGCCGGGTCCCTCTAGATAAACTCAGATTAGGGCATACAGGTGGCGACTCCGCTCCGTCCGTATCCCCCTGGGATCCACATAAGCCTCCGGACTTTTCCGACAGAGACGTAAAATGCAAAGTCAGATAATCGAGGACCGGTACCCCCTCTTGCTGCCTGACAGTAGGGAGAATTAGCGTTAACGATCGGGACTAGCCCAGAGTGGGAGGGGATAAGGTGAAGGGACAGAGACATTTTCCTGTCAGGATATGAGATGGGACCCACTGTGTGTCGAGAACAGACCTAAGGTCTAGACATTAAGCAGTGCTGCGTGACGTGGGTGCCTCAACTTGAGAGGAGACCAAAACAGTGGTTAGCGTGATCTTGAGTAAAGAGAGAGAGTAAAAGAGAGAAGTTGCCGAAGGACAAAGTGATGCACTGGAGACGGGTCCTGGGACAGGATGCCGAGCAGTATGGCCCCCAAGATTATAACTCAGAAAGGTAACGGGTCAGGATGAGATAGAGAACGTGAGATCAAGAGAGTGTGCTGGGTGAGCATTCCAAGATGTCAGTAGCCATATTGGCAAAATAATTCCCTTGAGGAGAAAGAAGACGCGGAACCACGGGTTGAGAATAGGACTCTCAGTAACTGGACAGTAATACTGAGCTGGGATGTTGTCAAGGAAGGTGAAACGGTGGAGATAGAGACCAAGTGAGTTAAGAGAAAGGAACTGAGACTGTGTGTGAAAATGCTCCGTATTTTGTAGGAAACGTTCATCAAGCTGTGTACCCGCTATCTACTGTACATAATCCCCACCGAGCTTTCATTCAGTAAAAAGTGTATTTTTGACTGGTGGTCTCCCTCATTGAACTGTTCAACATCTGGTCCTGGCCAACCCAAGCCATCAGTAACATGCGGCTTGCAAGGGCGTAGTGCCCCCATAGCACGTAAGAGATGAGTACTTCGCCCTTAGCTACTGCCCTGTGCCACGTTACAAGAAGAAGAGTTTACTAAAATATACACTGAGGCGGCTGGGTAATGCCACTGAGAAAGAGAGTCATTGACCCCTGTCGTTACGCTTTAAGAGGAACTGGAGGAGCCGGAGATGTGAGACGCATCGTAGTATGATGGCTGAATTTTCCTGAATACTGATTTTGAGGGTACTGTACTGAGTGGGCATCAGCTGAGTGACGTGAGATGGCATCAGACTAACAGGGACTTGTGAAAAAGAAAGGCCAGCATCTGAGGGTAGAGACCAGGATAGGACCACAAGTGACCAAGAAAGGGGTCGGTAGCCCTTAGGGAATGTCAGTGAAAAAGGAAAGAAGTAGGCCTGTGTTATAGAGTGTATCTGCCAAGAACCAAAGAGTGACCACTGCTGCTCTGGTCCATGCGTTTTGCTACAGCAAAGGCATTACACCAACAGCACACATTGCCGCTCTAGCCAGTAAATGAGTTCAATGGCTTGTACCATCAACCTCAGTGCACCACCACTGAGCTCAGTGACTGGCCGGTAATGGGCACTGTTAATATAATGTTATCACTGCGGTCCAAACACTGGGACCGGAGCAGCAAAAATTAAGCCCTCACACAGCTCCATTGACGTTGCAGATCTTGGAAAATGGAAACACAACTTAAAACATTTTTTGGTATTACCATACAAGTTTGGTATCGTTGTAATCGTACTGACAAGGAGAATCATGATGCCAGGTCATTTTTACCATACAGTGCACGCCGCAAAAACAATCCCTTAAAAACATTATCAGATTTGCATTTTTTTCCAATTTCACCTCACTTGGAATTTTTTTCCAGTTTTCCAGTACACTATGGGGTGTCATTCAATAGTACAACTCGTCCTACAAAAAACAAGCCCTCATACGGCTATGTGAACGGAAGAATAAATAAGTTATGGCTCTTGAAAAGGTGAGGAAAAAATGAAAAAGGAAACTGTCCATGTCTTAAGTAGGCTATCAAATCTTGATCAATGGGAGTCAAACCCCTGTAGCCCTGCTAATCAGTGGGGTGGATTTACTATCAATGCAGCATTGTCACCAAATTAAATTTTATTACAAAATTGTATTTGAGCCTCTGTAATTCCCTGCTGCAAAAGTAAAGATTTATTCCATTGAAATCCAATACAATTGTGTTACAGTGCCCCGAAGCATTGTCTTCTGATGGATGTAAGTGCTCTGTTTACCTCCTCACCGCACATGCCTTTATTAGATCCCTGTCACAACATCCAGAGCAGCACATTGCTGATAGACTGCAACCCATAAAAAATGCACATCTAAAAGGAACAATTTTATGCGGAATTTTTTTTAATACATATATTTTATTATTATTATATGTGTTGTTGTTTTTTTTTATATTTTTTTCCCTTTTTAATTAATTTTTTTATTATTATTTTTTGTAATCCTTTTTTTTTTCTAAATTTTAGATTTTTATTTATTTTTTTTATTTCAACGTTGATATGCAATTAAATATCCAATGCAAAATATTGTCCTTTTTAGGTAATGAAATTGCATTGCAGAAAAACACGCACAGTATATTGCAGTTTTCATGTTGCGGCTCGGAAAGGGTTAAGGCTGGAACGCAGAACAACATCATCTCTCCCCATGCATTTACATTTTAATGTTTTTTAATAAAATGGCGGCTGTAGGCTAAGCAGTCTGAGGCATCACCTCGCCAGCGTATACCTGGTTTGAACTTACACCGTGGACGTGTTACATAAACCTTTTTTTTTTTTTATAAAGGGGGAGCCTTGTATTTGGTTGCAGTTTGCAGATTGATTTAGAATGGATGACAGCGAACTGGCACTAGCCCATTACTGACGAAAGCTGCTTATCCCCCCCCTTGGTTGCTATAGAGATGAACAGGAGCAGCGGAGAAGCTGCCAGTGAGAAAATCAGCATCAGGCATCTGTGGGGGTCTGCAGGAGGAAGGAGGCAGGATCAGGGAGACGGCAAACATGGACTTGCATTATGATTGTGCCGAGTCCCCAGCAGCTGAGCAGCCATCAGGAAAGATTAATAAGACTGCTTTTAAATTATTCGGGAAGAGGAAATCGGGCAGTGGTATGCCAACGATATTTGGTGTGAAAAACAAGGGAGATGGGAAGACCACAAGCAAAATGGGCATGGTACGGAGCAAGACCCTGGATGGATTAGCTGATGCTGTCTTGGAGAACAGCAAGAAAGACGAGCAGTGTCCATCGGAAGCTGCTGCCGCCGATACGAGCAATGACGCCAACAGCCAGGCAGTCACAATAAAGACAGATGTTTCGCCCAGCAGCCCCGTATCAAAATCAAACAGTTTCTTTTCTTTGCTGAAAAAGAATGGAAAATTAGAGAACGGGAAAGGCGAGAGTGCAGAACAGAGAGCTGGCAGCAGACAAAAGAAAGGACTGAAAGGCTTGTTTAACAGCATACGGTGGAATAGAAAGGACAAAAATAACAAGGACGATAAAGAAGGGGCTATAGAAAATCAACCCGGCCTTATTTTATCCGGTTCTCTGACGGCAAGCTTAGAATGCATCAAGGAGGAAATACAAAAACCTTTGTGTCAACCAGAAGTACCTGCAGAGACCCTCACAGTCGATTTACCCTGTGAGGAGCAGAGTGGAGAAATCACCACCTTGCATGAGGACAATCAATTGAAAGCAAACGAAGAATCTCCCTGCACATCACAGCAACCGATCCAACCCCAAGATGGGGAGGATGAGGGTAGCCCGCAAATGGAGCACCATGACCTGCTACCGGAACCGGCTGTGGAGACCCTACAGGAAAAGAAGGATGAAAACATAACAGGTGAACGTCCAATAACCAGTATTTGCTTTGTTGAACCTGAGTGTGATAGTGGGCAAGAAATTGCAATCCCCGACCCTTCTACTGTTGATCCACCCTCTGAACAATCTTTTGATCGTATATGTTTGATGTTGGCTGATGTTACATCACTGAAAAGCTTTGACTCTCTTACAGGATGTGGTGATATTATTGCCGACCAGGACGATGATGGAAGCAGTGGTATCGGTGCAAGGCTTATCCATGGGAATGGCAAGAAAGCCATTGCCAAAAAGACTCCAAATATTATTGCGTATCAGGGAGGTGGAGAGGAGATGGCAAGTCCTGATCAGGTAGATGACAATGACATTCAAGAATTTTTGGGGATGATACCACCACCAGAGGAGGTGAGCAAAGAGGTGGGAAAAGTGAGTACTAGCAGACAATCATCAAAGGAGGAAAAACATACTGAGAGCCCAAGTGATATAACCGTAGCAAAACCATCGAAGCTGAAGCAACATGCTACTAATTGTAATGAGAAAGGGGATGTGAAAAGCCGAGGGAAGGAGCAGAGAGACTCTGTTCGGAATAGTGATGAAGGTTACTGGGATTCCCCCACACCAGGGCCAGAAGAAGAGTCTACTAAGAGTGCGGGAAAGAAAGCCCTATCCAGAGACAGCTGCAGTGGAGATGCACTCTATGACCTATATACAGATTCGGAGGAAAACACAGCCAGAGCGCATGCGGAAGAGAAAAGACCTTGCCAGGCACACACCAAGCCACTCTCTCCAGTAACCATCACATGCCCTGTCAAGGCAAATTACACCAAGGACTCAAAAATACCTATCAGCATTAAACACCTACCAGTTCATTCCCCAAGCCAGCCAATGGATACTGGTAGTAGCACAACACCATCAGCTGCACAGCATCACCCAGTAAAAAGTGAACTTCCCAGAACAAAAATTCCAGTCTCAAAAGTACTTGTAAGACGGGTCAGTAATAAGGTCATAACGGGACCTTCATGTAAAACAGCATTGCATGAACCCGCCAGGAAATAATTGGACCTACTACTACGGATATCCCAATTTGCTGTGAGCCGCTACCGTCTTATGGGCAAGCAGACAACTGAAAGATCATCTAAAAAACTTACATACAATCCAGGTCAAGTTTTAACCACTATACAAGAAATAACATTTTCTCACTTTTTTTTCTTTTTATGTTTGTACATTTGTGGTAAGCTACATGGCATTCATTTCGGATATATTAACTCTGAAGAGTCTGTTAGACTAAGGATATGCATCAGAGGCATTTCGGAAAGTAATAGACTTTTGGAAGATGATGAAGCACTTATAATATGTCTTTATTCATCCGGCTTAACCCTCGTGGATTTCATTTCATAGCTGGTTTCTTTTTAACAGTCAGGGATGCAAAGTTCAGCTTCATGGCAAGAGCTGAATCATTTTGCCAAAAATAATGATCATAAATGATGATGGTGTTTTTGTAAGAATGTATACAATAAGGCCTTTAGGGTCTGGTGGCAGGATGATGCCACTGTCATAGGTAAGTGGTAACCATTTTTGTCCCCTTGGGTGGTAAATTGCTTAAAAAACTTAATGAAAACTGCAATTAAGATAGAATTGGATCTATAGAATAACAAACCAATGATCTCTAATATCTAGATTGAATGTCCACCTTAAAGCCCACTATACACATTAGATGGTTGGTGGCCAAACGATGCTTAGGCCGATCGTTCATCCGGTAGCCATCTTAGCAAGCTCTCCTTTACACAGGAGCACTCAGTCGATCTCTACTGTGTTCTCTATGAGGGAACCGCCAACAGAGATATCTGTCGACAGTTTATATCCAAGAGACAACACGATCGGCAGTCCGAAATCAGACTTGCCTGATCGCTATTTTCCCTTACATAAATTGTCCGGGGCTCCAATACGATGTCCAATACCATCGATATCGGCGGGTTTGGTTCACATTAGTCTAATGTGTATGGAGGGCATTAAGGCAGCCAGCTCTTTGTTAAGACGTCACCACCCTTTGTATTGTATTGAACGATTGTGTTTGAGTTCACACCAGGTGATTTTGGAAGGGATAGCTTTTTCAGGAATCTTTTGCCCTGAGTTCACTGAAGGGGCTTGGTAGCGGGGGGTGCAGGACTTGTTTAATCTGGTGTAACCTTTAGTATCCACTTCATTTCTGGCTCTATCTCTTAATCTCTGTTCTAGTATGTGTGTGTGTGTGTGTGTGTGTGTGTGTGTGTGTGTGTGTGTGTGTGTGTGTGTCGGGTGGGGGGGGGGGCTTCTTCATGTGCATCATGACTAAAAATCAGGAGGTTATTGGGGCCTAGTAAGCAGTAGAAGCATCCTGGAGGCCAGCAGAGGATTGCAGGTGAAGGACTGAACACTGCTTTTGGTTGGCTGACACAGTGAACCACACTGGAACGAACAAGGGTAGTTCAAACCCTTTTGCTTATCATTAATATTGGGCCTTATTGACTCTTCCTGATTATATTGAGGAAAGAAGGATTGGGCATGTTGAATTTCAATACCTGATACGTTTGTTCCCGTGGGAGCTAAAGAGGACCTTTCACTGGATTTTTGTGAGTACCTCACCCAATTGCCGCTACTCGAATGATTTTGGAAAAGTTTCCCTTTTTCTGCTGTGCTCCTCCCTTCCAAACTTATGCCCATCGGTAGTAAAGATGTAAATTTCCCCTTCAACCAACTGGGTGTATACCAAAAATCCTCTTTCTGGGCGCAGCTGAGTTTTGATTGCCCACTGTCAGAGGAGACAAAAGAAGACGCCCACATAAAATTTCTGTGATATACGCCCACTTGGTTGAAGAGAAAATTTACAGTTTGATTTCCGAGGAGCATAACTTTGGAACAGAAGAGAACAGGAGAAAAAGGAGAACTGTTCTAGAATCAGTGGAGGGGCATCAATTGAAGGAGGTACTCAGTTTAAATAAATACAAAAAAAAACAGTGAAAGGTGCTCTATAAACCAACCCCAGAGTTCTCATTCAGAGGCTTACTCCCCTCTCCCCATTGAAAACACATGCACACTCAACTGAAATGACTGTGTATGGGGAAAGGGGTTCAGAAGGAATATCTGTCGGCCTAATAAATATTTCGCATTTGGCTATTAAAGGTGTAAGTGCTCCTTAAGGTCTCATTTAACTGCCTGTATTGCAGATAAAAACCCCGGATAAATCTATTGAACCAAACTTGCAGCACCATTGGGATTTCTGGTACTGCAAGTTCAGTTCAGTGGAATCCGGAGGCTTCTGGTTGTTATATCGAGATACAGACAGTTAAACAAGGGTCAAGTATGCCTACTATTTAAATGCTTAAAGAGGTCGTCCACCACTACTTTTAAATTGATGGCATATCCTTAGGATAGGTCATCAATGTCTGATCGGTTGTGGTCCGACAGCTGTCACCACCTCCAACCAGCTGTTATCGGTGTTGGCCGGAAGTATTCACTTGCTGAGCTGCTCCATCTACTTGTTGTGGCCGCCGCAGGGTTCTACATATCCGCATCCTATTGATTTGAATTGGAGGCGGATCTGCAGTACCAAGACCTGCCCACTACAAGTAGATGGAGCAAGTGAGCACTTCTGGCCGCCGCCACTGATAACATCTGATTGACGGGGGTGCCAGGTGTCGAACCATGACTGATCAGACATTGATGACTTATCCTAAGCATAGACCATCAATGTAAAAGTAGTGAACAACCTCTTTAATTGTATTGTTCAGGATATGAAAATATTTCCTGCTTTCTTCCAAAAATAGCGCCACTCCTATCCATAGGTTGTGTCTGGTATTACATCTCAGAATGTGACTGAGCTTTAATACAAAACCCAGCCTGAGGATAGGTGTAGTGTTTTGTAATGTATTCTTAATTCTAGACCTCTCTTCATGTTAGTCTACGCCAGGTCCTATGTCCATAGACAAACATAGCCATTCACTGTACATAGGCAGCACTGAGTATAGAGAGTTATATTCCTTGTGTTGGGGAGACGCAGGCCAGCACTATACAAAATATAAAACAGATTATTGTTTTTTATGCACTGTGTGAAATATAGAGCAGCAAATCCTTTCTACCTGTACAGCACTTGTATGGACCAAATTCCTTCTTTTCCTGTGTATGCTGTATATAGGTGTATATCTACGGGTGTGAGCACGTTACTGTGTACATATGCACAAAGGTGACTTTCCTTGAAGGAATCGCAAATCATACTTCCAAAAAAGTAAAAAAAAAAAAAAAAGAAGGTCCGGAAGAAAAATACACACAATTTAATATATGTTACTATTTTTATATTTTATATTTGTGTCTAATTGCCAAGTAGTGGACTAATGTCATTGCATATCAATAACAGATGGCTGTCATGGACTGAGGCTGTTGTAACATAGAATCGAATCTCCTGTACAGGCACCGCATATAGTAGACAGGTGTTTCATTAAAGATTACTTTTTGTTAAAAACAGCATGATCTCTGTAATCACTGATTAAACTGGTTCTGCGACTGCATTAACAAAAGCAAACCATAAGGACACAGGGGGGTTAATTCACTGGAGAGAGTCCTGCCCCAATGCATTTCATCATGTCATCATCCCCCAGCCTAACAAAAGAAGCCTGATTTACAAATCTCACTTATTGCCCCCTAGAGGTCATAAACAGAATTACCGGTGATAATGAGAGCACAATCCATCCATCATAGACAATTCTGTATTTCTACAGACATTTGAACTCTACTATTTTTATCACATCCTATAACGTCATAGATTTTAGTCCATTTTCTCAAAATATCCTTGGGACTATGGCGGCCTTATAATGAACCAGCCCTTGCTGAGGTTTACAATTGACAAATTTGCTAGAAATTTTAGCATGTTCAGATTTTGTCGACCAAAAAAAGAAACATTTTTGTGCATTTATTAGATTACTAATGTGCAGGGGACGAATGTGATTCTATATTTGCCCCGATATTTGGGTATCAATGGCTAAAGGCCCATTTACACCGGCTGATATAATGTGTCAGATTCTAACGCTACCGACCCATGGTTCATGATAACTGTGTAATGTGAATGGGTTGAGCGACTGAACGATATGTCTAAAAAAAAACGCTTTGTCGTGCATTAAAATCGTATAAGTGAGCAAAAAAAATTCTCGCTCAACCTTTGAAAATTGTGCAATGTATATGGAGACTGTTCTCTCGTTCAACGATTTGACCGACAAAAAGGAGAAGTGGAAAGTCAAGTCTTCAATAGTAGAGGGCTAGGGTTAGGGAATAAATAGGGGAATTGTATTTTACTCGAATTTTGCAAAAATTAACATTCGCCAAAATGCCTATTTTTAGTAATTAGCTTCCATGTGGATTCAGAAAATGGAAGCGGACATTTTTCTAAACCGTAATAGGCCATCAAAATGTTAAAAGATCCAAAAAATCCTTATACTCCCCTTACCACTCACCTTTCCAGCTCCTCCAGCTCCTGCACTCCTCGCTGTCAGCTGTCCGGTCCTCCCTGCATTTACAGATCGCCGCCTCTCGTGTTTGCGGGAGGGTTCAGCACAAGTGCGCGAAAGGTCAAGTAGTCATGCACTGTGACTTTGTGCGCGCAAATGCAGAACCATCCCGGGTCGGGCCCCTTCAAAGCCGGAAGTCCTGGGCCAGCAGGAGAGGCCAGTGGATTGCAGCGATCTGAAGATGCGTCGAGGACCGGACAGGTGACAGTGAAGAGTAAAGGGGCAAGAGAGGTGAGTGGTGAGATAGGATAGGGATTTTTTACATCTTATGTTTTTATACGCTCTTGTGTCTGGAGAGACCCCATAGCATAATACAACATAGTAACGTAGGTTGAATAAAGACCTACTGTAGGTCCATCCATTTCAACCTTCCTTCTAAAGGACATTAAATTCTCAGCAAATCAAATTTCCTGGGATAATCCACATGAAAAGGCGAAATGGAATTTTGCTTGATCCGCTCTTCTCTACTAAATAGGTATCTGTCTGTGCGACTACAGTGCACAAAGTCTGATGTTACACTGTAACAATCTCTGTTCAAACGTTTCATTCCCTATTCTCATTCCCTATAAACACTTGTCTGACATGGCCTCAAGGTTATAATGTATACAAAGCAACGGGGCCAAATCATTAAACAGTTTGCACCATCAAACTGGTATAAAACAGTCTGAATTAAGAAAAAACATTGCACAACTTGTAGGTGTGCAAAAAAACTGTGACCCTAATTCATCAAGGGCGGCAATTCTTTCAATGGGGGCATGTTGAGAGGGCAAGTGGGAGCAGACGCTCCTGAATCATTATCATATATCTTACTCCAGCCTCTGCTGGAGTAAGATTTGTCATGTAGCGAACGCTGCCGCTCATCAGGAATTTAACAAACAGGGGTCGCCACGCCCTGCCCCACCCCAGCTCTGCTCACTTTGTCAGAGCTGGGGCAAGAATGGCGTGAAAACACAGAAGTCACATTTTTTTACGCATTGCGCAAAAAAATTGTAACCTTTCAAAGCTTTTTTTGCCGGAATGATGAATCACCCATTGTAAGGCTGTGTGCCCACGATGCGTTTTTTAAGCGTTTCCGCAAAACGCTGCAGAAATGCTTAAAAAACGCATGGTAGAAGGCCTGCCATGTTCCCCAATGATAATCCGCATGTGCTGTGCACATGCTGTGGAAATTTCCGATGCGGGTTATCATTGCGGAAAAAAACGCAGCACTACCAGTTATTTTGCGGAAGCGCTGGGTTTTCGCCGCCATTGACTTGCATTGGAACGCATGTAATCCGCATCACTGGATCTGTACATGCGGAATACATGTGTTTCAATGTGCGGATGGTACCCGGGTTTGGAGAAGAGGAGACTCTCCTCCGGACCCGGGTACCATAGAACCTGTAAAAAAAGGAATAAAATAAAAAATAAATATTATATTTACCTTCTGATGGCCCCCGGTCTCCTTGTCTTCGCTTGCTGGCAGCTCGCGGTGGACTGAAGAACCTGCGCTGACGTCATTTAGTCATGTGACAGCAGGTCCTTCAGTGTACCGCGAGCTGCCGGCAAGCCAGGGCAGAGCGAATAAAGACTGCGGGGGCCATCAGAAGGTAAGTATAGATTTATTTTTTTATTTTTTACCATTCTTTAACCCCTTCACAACCCTGGGATTTTCCGTTTTAGCATTTTCGTTTTTTGCTCCCCTTGTTCCCAGAGCCATAGCATTTTTGTTTTTTGGTCAATATGGGCGTGAGGGCTTTTTTTTTGCGGGACGAGTTGTACTTTTCAACGCCATTACTAGTTTTACAATATCGCGTACGGGAAAACGGGAAAAAAATTCAAAGTGCGGTGAAATTGCAAAAAAAGTGCAATACCACAGAAGTTTTTTTTTTTATTGTTTTTACCACGTTCACTGAATGCTAAAACTGACCTGCCATTCTTATTCTCCAGGTCACTATGAGTTTGTAGACACCAAACATGTATAGTTTTTTTTTTATTTAAGTGGTGAAAAAAAATTCCAAAGTTTGCTAAAAGAATAAAAAAAAATGGCGCCATTTTCCAAGACCTGTAGCGTCTCCATTTTTTGGGATCTGGGGCTGGGTGAGGGTTTATTTTTTGCGTGCCGAGCTGAAGTTTTTATTGATACCATTTTGGGGTAGATCCGATGTTTTGATCGCCCGTTATTGCATTTTATTGCAATGTTGCGGCGACCAAAAAAACGTAATTCTGGCGTTTTGAATTTTTTTCTTGTTACACCGTTTACCGATCGGATTAATTATTTTTTTATATTGATAGATTGGGCGATTCTGAACGCGGCAATACCAAATATGTGTATGTGTTTTTTTTTTAAAAATTTTATATTTTTTAAATTTTTTAATATTTTTAAAACCATTTTTTTTTCACTTTTTGCTTGCTTCTATAGTCTCCATAGGAGACTAGGAGCAGCACTTGTCTGGTCAGCAGATCACCTCTATGTAGCAGAAATGTTCCTGTGCTATGAGAGCCGACCACTAGGTGGCGATCATAGCGATCACTACATGACAACCACTGGAGTCTGCTGCAGACCCAGGGTTGTCATGCCCACCCATCAGTGACCCGCGATCACGTGACGGGGTCACCGATGGGCAGGGTAAGTGACGCGCTTCCGGCGCGGCGATGTTAAATGCCGCTGTCAGAGATTGACAGCGGCATTTAACATCTTAACAGTCCCAGGTTGATCGCGATTCCACCCGCGGCTGTTGCGGGCACATGTCAGCTGTAATAATCAGCTGACATGTGCCCGGTTCAGTGTGGGCTCAGTGCCGGAGCCCTCATTGAACAGGGGGTTACAGCCTGTTGCGTATAAATACGGCACAGGCTGTAAAGGGGTTAAGGTCACACTATATAAATCCATGCCGTTTACCAAGTTGTCAAGCACTTTCCAAGTGATGCTAAAATCGCTTGGAAAGGAAAGCGCTTGTCAACCCGAATGCGGAAATGCATGTGAAGAACGCTTCACATCCGCATGTCCCTGGCAGGAAAAACGCATGTACAATCCGCATGTACAATCCACATGTACAATCCGCATGCGTTTTTTTCTGCCAGGGAGATGCAGAAACGCTCAGGAAAAAATCCGGAGCATTTCTGCATCGTGGGCACATAGCCTAACTTTTGGCATTTGGGCATTTTTGGTGGGAGAAGGAGGGAGGAAGTAGAGGCAGAGCCCCTCTCCCTTCCTTTCACCTCCCGTCTACACAGAATCTTATCAGTAGTAATTGCCATCTATCTCAGTAATGTAAAAATCTGTTTTCACTGTATACAGATTTTATCGGTGAATTGAGAATATTTTGAATGAATGATCAGTACTGGTGGAGAAAGAAGCTGATTTCTCTGATCAGATATTTTACAAAGTTGCTTATATTCATATGTACAATTGTTTTATGCAATAAAAATTAAAACAACTGTTACTCTTTAGGAGAGGCACACTTCTCAATGAATTTGGCATGCAAAACACTAGGCTTGATGAATTGGGGCTAAAATCTCCATAATCAAAGGGGCCAATTTTTTGTTATTTGAAGAACCGGACACTTGGCACATTGAGAATGTTGTTTTTTTTGTCATTAAATGTATTTCTATCTTTTTTAATAGATTAAAAATGGTCCTAATAGTGACTTTTTTATTTGCACGTTATTCATTATTTCATTTGCGTTCTTGTTTAACTTAATTTTACTCAGTTTCTTGTTTTTATTTTTTCCGTCAGCATTACATGCGTGGTTTTGATTAACCTGATGTGTTGACACAATCTTTGGCCTCATTCACAAGTCCAATTTTTCCACGCACAAGAAAATAACGAACTGATTATTCTGATCAGCTCCTACTACAGTTTGATCAGAGTGTGGTATGAGTGTCATCCGATTTTCTCGTACGTGGAGAAATTAAAAAAACACGTCTCAATCTTCTCCATTCTGACAGTCCGTGAAAAAAATCGGACTGCGCACAGATGTCATCGGAGGGCGATCCGTTTTTTTTCACGGACCCATTAACTTGCATTGTCGATTTTGATCCGACCCTCGGAATAAACTTGAACATGTCTACATGCCACAAACCACATGGCCCGAGGAAAAAAAAATCGGACATGTGCACAACCAAAAAGGATATCATAGGTATGAGTGATATTCATGAAAACTATGGAAAGCACTCATACGTGAAAACAGGGCGTGTGAATGAGGGCTTACTGGAACACCCTAGTGGAATACAGGAGCTGTCTATTTTATTTTTGCACAGTTGAAGACTAATTTGTGACATTTTAAATTTTGAATGAAGAGTGCGACATGCTACTCTAAAAAGGAGCAAAAGAAAAAGAGCCACAAAAAATAACCATCTTTGATTTTGTGCCAACTCATCACCCATTTTGATGAATCTGGTGAAAAAAAAATCTATATTTGTTGCCTATGCATTGATATATATTGATGTAGCAGAGGTCAGTTTGTTATTTGTCTTTTCTTTTGTGTTCTGTAATATCTGACCTAGTTAAGATAGCAGAAGAAATATCTATGCAGTCCATTGGAAGACCACGGATAGTACAGCAGAAAATTACAAGCTCTGATACAGTCAACTCTATTGCATCTTGCAAACTCAGCTCTGCCACATCTCGCAAACTCAGCTCTGCCACATCTTGCAAACTCAGCTCTGCTACATCTCGCAAACTCAGCTCTGCCACATGTCGCAAACTCAGCTCTGCCACATCTTGCAAAATCATCTCTGCTACATCTCGCAAACTCAGCTCTGCCACACCTCGCAAACTCAGCTCTGCTACAGCTCGAAAAAAACTCACCTCTGTTACATCTCGCAAACTCAGCTCTGCTACAGCTTGCACACTCAGCTCTGCTACAGCTTGCACACTCAGATCTGCTACAGCTTGCACACTCAGATCTGCTACAGCTTGCACACTCAGCTCTGCTACAACTTGCACACTCAGCTCTGCTACAGCTCGCACGTTCAGCTCTGCTACAACTGTACACATTTTTCCAACTTCACTAGTAATAGGAATCCTTATTTACTGCTCCATGTCTCACACCAGTTACAGTACAAACTCATCTCTGCTGCTCTGACAAATGCAGTTCTGCTATATCTGCTACATCTATACATGTGCTTAATTAATATAAATCTATTTTTTGTACTTTTTTGCTATATCAGAAACCAATGGCCCATGCTATGGGTATGTCCGGCTTACTACGCGTGGGCTGGGGTGGGAGATATTATGCACACATTACGGTAGACAGTCCCTTTTATTGTTCCCCCGGATCAAGCATTTAGTGATTGGAAACATCGTCTCTGTTGTTTTAATCCTCAGTCTGTCGATGGATTAACATGGTTATCCGCACATTAACAGACTTATCAGCATTTAATGAAAGATCAGTCTGTGCTCGGTCTACAATGAAAAAAAAAGTAATTCTCAATGTGTTGCGCCTCCGACACATAACGATATTGGGGTCAAATCGTCAGTGCATGATTGGAGATGCCTCCTCCTTCTATACACAGGACGAAAGAAAAAAGATCTATATTATATTAGTCAATATCATGGTGCAGATTTATTAAAACTGTCTAAAAGAAACATTTACTTTGTTGTTTATAGAAACCAATTACAGCGCAGCTCTCATTTTATCAGAGCAGGGTGAGAAATGCAACCTGAGCTCTGATTGGTTGCTATGGACAAACAACAGTGAGTCAAAGGTCCTCATTTATTCAAACTGCCTAACAGTAAGACAAGTAGGCATGAAATAACCAATCAAAGATCAGCTTTCACTTCTAAACTACTCTGGAAAAAATAAAAGCTCAGCTCTGATTGGTTGCTATGGACAAACAACGAGTCAAAGATCCTCATTTATCCAAACTGTCTTACAGTAAGCAAATAGTAACCAATCAGAGATCAGCTTTTACTTCTAATCTACTCTGGAAAAAAAAGCTCAGCTCTGATTGTTTACTATGGCAAAAAGAATGGACTTTTCAATTTACACAAAACCATACATATAAAGTTAAAAACCTCCATACATTTGTGTTGGTAGAATAGGGACATTCAAGTCCTGCCCCTCTCCCATCAAGGGCGGCAGCCCACTAACCCTGTTTAGAAACTCCCCCAAACTGCACAGGGCTGACTAAAAATCACATGGTGCCATCCACCTTGGCTTAGGGTTTCCATCAATCTTTCCACTTTTTGAATTTTGGGACTTTTGCAGCCTTGAATATGAAGGCAAAATATAGTATCTACCGATGAGAGAATTTGCCGAACTTTTAATTTAAGAGATGGGAATTGAATGTGCCTTAATATGCTGGGAGGTCTTCAGACCCCAAAACCCCAAAAAGCTATCCTCACCTCTCCCTGGTCCATTCCTATCTCGTAGTGCTGCCTGCTCTGGTCCAATCTTCAGTCTGACAAATATGTCGTTGTTTGAGGCCGAGACACAAGTCACTGACTTGGCTTAGGACACGCCAAAGATGCCGATAGGCAGAGTCAGACCGAACATTGGACAGGAGTGGGGCTGTGCGACTGGACAGGTGAAGACCGTTAGAATTCAGCAAAATGGCGGTGGTTGCTTGTCATTTTGCCCGATTTGCATAAAGCAATAATCAGATTCTAATGAATCCGAATTTTTTGCAAAATTCAAAGTTAATTTGATTCACTTTGAATTGATTTGCTCATCTCTAAAAGTTACATGGTGGTCATTCACATTAGTCAGGGACTGATTCCACCAGAACTGTGAAATCTTTGTTTTCTGCAGTCTTGTGCTCTGACTAGGACTATGTGCATATGATTATTGTTGAGCGAATTTGTTCGGCATTTCAAATTTGAGATCATGTTCGGGGTTCCTGCTTGTTCGCGCCAAAAAATTTTCTCCGCCCATGAACATCCCTGATTTGCCACGCTGTCATGCAGATGTTATCGTGGCAAATCAGGGATGTTCGTGGGCGGAACCGATTTTTTTGGCGAACAAGCCGGATCCCCAAACACGAACTCGAATTTGAAATGCCGAACAAATTCACTAAACACTACATAAGATGCTTCAGGAAGATGTCAGTGGTGTTTTTCCTGAATCGTATTCTTTGCTGTCTCTACAGTTGCTTTTTAAAATGGGAAGCCGCATGAAGAATGGTCAGGGCACTTCTTTTAACCTGAAGCTGTTAAAAGAAGCTAAAAAAACAGAATATCCTCAGACAATCGTTGCGTTTTTACCGTTCAGTGCATTTGTTCATTCTCTTTAGCATTTCTTTAGCAGTTTTTCAGGCGTTTTACTGAGGATATAAGCCTGAAAAAGTCATCATGTACACGTACGGTGTAAACTGCGTCTGAGTGTCCACCTCCAGTAGGTGTATATGCTCGAAAATGATGCATGACGGAGCACATGATGACTCCGTTGGCACCATTATACTCTATGGCCCTGTTGGCGCAAACACCCAAATCCCATTTTGCAGAGGGTTCAGATGTAAGCCTCAATGGGACCAATGAACGTGGGACAAAGCGCAGAGTGAAAGCACCCTTAGGAAACAGTAGTTTGAAAGTCACAGTGACATTTGCCATCATAAATGCCCTAAGTTTCACAGTATCAGATATTGATGAAGAAATAATAGTTGCTGCTATATATTACATATCTGGATACTTTGTGAACGTTTTGTTTCCCAATAGGACACGATAAAAGGTTCCACTAATAATAATGTAATTCCATTCATTTTAACGCTTGTGATACGCGGCAACTTTGGCCACGAAATAGGTTGTGTGATCAAAGTTCACTTTATGTGGCTACTACATTGCAGCATAATTCAAACTAAGTGTGTTGCATTGTGACCTGCCAGGTAACGCGACTGCGACAAGCTGGTCACAAATGAATGGATTTTTGTTACTTGCTTGTCGTTGTACTCTTGGTACTTGCAACTGACGCGCCCAGGGGGGGTGGGGAACGACTCAGTGCCCTGGCCTTGTTGTTGCCTGATCTTGGGGGATGTCGTGGTGTCGGGCTCCCGGGCCCATATCCTGGGGTCACTCTTAAAAGAAGGGGGAAAGGTATATGGGATAGGGGAATGTTCGTGACGCCACCTGTGGTGCCGGGTGAGGATCACCAGCGCTGCAACAGTCCTCTGAGGCCGGTGTTCAGGCAGCTTAGTTGGTACGGCTCCCCACAGGTGGAGCGGGGCCTCAGGGCAGTGTAGAGAGGGTGTAGAGTAGAGCGTCGGCGGGTGCAGAGCCGCAGAGAGAAAGAACAGACAGAGGTGGTAGTTGAAGTCATCCAAGTCTTTACTCACTTTGGTGCGTAGTCAGCTCAGAGCTTCTCTCTGCTGTCACACGGCGAGCTGCGGCCGCCAGGGTGGGGGTTCAGCACACTCCAGGTAGTTCAGGAGCGCTTGTCAGGACCCCGCGCTCTAGTGTGTTCCTCTCTTGTTCAACTTCTCCCACCTTGTGTCCCCCAATGAGTCCCATACGGGTACTGCGATGTCCCTTGTGGGTAACGTGTAGTTCCCGGACCAACTGGGTGCCCTTTTTGGTGACTTGTGGTGAGAACGTGGCGTAAGGCCGGGTCCCTCTGGATAAACTCAGATTAGGGCATACAGGTGGCAACTCCTCTCCGTCCGTATCCCCCTGGGATCCACATAAGTCTCCGGACTCTTCCGACAGAGACGTAAAGTGCAAAGTCAGATAATCGGGGAACGGTACCCCCTCTTGCGGCAGGGTTTCTCTGGCTGAGCCAGAATAAGGTATGCAGGTGGCGACTCCGCTCCGTCCGCACCCCCTGAGATTCTTTCGTCTGTGGAGCCTATCTCCTTTGCTCCCCTCCTGGGCCTTCTTGCTTGGACTCTGCCCCGACCCCCCGTCTCGAGGCCTGGGACCGTGGGCCCTCAGCCGGCTGCAGCCTTGTGCCGACTTGCCGTCCCAAGGACCCACGACCAGAGACCCTGTTATTAAAATGGCCTCCAGTTATATAGAATTCTAGTAAAGTGCTTAGGTAAATGCTTCTTCCACCCTCACTCACTACGTGGTTCCCCCTAACTTTGGTTCCCCCCAACTCCTCCATTCAGGCCTGGGGCAGCACTATGGTGCTTTAGGCCCCCTTCAGAACTGGAGTGGTGTAGTGTTGAGTATGTGGTTGGGGTCCTGTGAGGTACTCCATCCTTACCTGGGAGTGGAGATACCACACCTCGTTCTGAGGTGCAGTACCCCTGTGGCGACTGAAGCCTCAGGGGCGCCACACAACGAGACCCCATTCACCTGTATTAAGCTGTGATGTAACAGCAGCATATGGAGATCTTTGGCCACAAATCTTTTGCAGCCCCAGCCAAATGGTTTTGCAGGTAAGACAAGCAATTACAAAGCAGATCTGTGAAGCTCACTCTAAAGTCTCCCATACACAAAGTTTGATGAACCAGGCAATTTTGGCAGGACCAGACATCTATTATGTATTATATGGGGATCTCCCAATTATTTTGAAATGTGATTTTGAATTTCATCGCCCGATTCTCCTGTTCTCAGTGGAGATAAGATGTTGACAGATGTTTGACAGCTGCTTACTCCCTGCTCGCTATTGAAAACACATGAAGGCTTTGGTGAGCATATATACATGGGGGAAGGTTGACTGGAACAGAGAGTTAACATTCGTACTAAAGGATCGATAAAATATACAAACTGCAGACATTGTAGATTCTTGGTTATAATGACCCACTTACTTTCTCTGACATGGGGTTAATTCTGAAATTGTGATCGGGCCAACATCAGGACAACCTGCGGCACTGGAATTTATGCTGAGTGTTCTGTTTCAAGATTTAATCAATATAATCATTAGGGCAGAGACGTTATAAGTTCTGATGCTTGCAACTCTTCTATCGATCCACTTTCTAACTACTCATGCATAGCACTTTATTCTCTTAAAGGAACACTTAATGTGTAGTCAGCAGCTAATAAAAGTGCAGGTTATAGAAAGAGCTGCTAATATCATCCACACGTATGTATGCAAATGTTTCTGTGAGGTAAAGAAATGATCGCCGGAGCAGACATTTCTCTGTTCATCCTATTCGTAATTCCTTTGTGGAACGGTATACTTATCCTTTTTCCAAACTGAAATGACTGCTCCAAAGCAAAGAAATTACAAGTAAATTAAAATAAGATATTCTGAACATTTAGACTAGCCGTAGATTAGGATTCAAGACCAATCATTCTGAACGACGTTTATGATTAGTCAGTTAAAGATGATCTGCCTTGACCTGTCACCTGGCCTGGTATGTAGATCTGACACTCACCTTTAAAGACTGTTCAACTACAAAGCCCCAAAACAACCTAAAAAATCCAATATGCCAAATTCACTTTAACAGCCATCATTCAGCATCTAGTAAACTTGTTTTTATCATGAAAAGGAGATGATGATCAGCAGAAATTGGTTCAAATTGGTCTTTTTAGTTATGTAAAATGTCTATGGCTGCTTTTAGTGTCGTTTTAACTCATATTATCTTGTCGTCACTGAATCTCCTCCACATTGTTTCATCTAAATGATACAGTACAAGGCTATTAAGAATGAGTCAACTATGCTCATCCTGCCAGGGGGCTGAAAATTGCACACTGCTTGTGACACGCATGCTGCTGCACCTGGCACATTACGTATCCTGTCCTGTGCCCGGAGAATTAAAGCTCCAGAGCCCCAAAGCAAACTCAATAGTAGGACATCCAACTAAATATAGACTTACTTGTCTCTCATTTCTTTACAAAAAAAATAAATAACTCTTCAGATCAAGGTCTGATAATCAGTCATTATTTAGGACTTTTTAGTAGGTTGTCTCATACGCTAATTTTTTCATTTTGTGTGGTCTAGTATACAAGTGTTTTAATTTCTTTATAATTAAAATTAATTAATTATAATTTAAATGGGTATTCCAGAAAAAGCATGCAATGGATATGGTCACTTCCTAATTATGGGGGTCCAGTCCAGACACAGTGCGGAGAACTGCGACTCACTGCTGGGGAGAAGTTGTAATACTCTGCACAATGATTGCCATGATGCGATATTGGATCACAATCAACCAGAAACACCCTCCCTTAGCAATATGCCTTCACTTGTTATTACTGAAATATCCCTTTAATAGTTAATATGCCTTGGATTGTGACCCCCTGCATTACCCAGAATGAGTCCATACTGATCTATTTTGAATGTGTTCTCTCACCCCTCACAATACTTGTATTCAGCAGGACCAACAATTTACAATTATCACTTATTGTTTAGTGTTGGCAATAGCTGGTAACTATGGTAATGAATTATTCTATTCACTTTCTGATTCCGCTGCAGTTCATGGTGTGTGTTTTTGCTGGTAGCAGCACATTTGCCAACATACTGTCAAATATAACCAATGTACGTTATTAATTATTTCTTAAGATAAAGCAAATTATTATACGTCGGTGATTATTTTGCATCAGCATTATGTGCACATTGTAGATTAGGTCAAAAGTAATATTATGTCTAGTGCATGAAAGAGATTATAGAAAGCTTCTTAAATGTAGGAATGGGAGAAAACTCTGGTTTTAGATACTATCCTTTAAGAAATAAAGAATATTACAGGCTGAAATCTTACACCCACATAATCCCCCCCCCCATGTCTGCAACTTGAGGACACCACTCTACACATTACATGGTCGGTTGGTTCCACCACAATCCTCAAATTTAGCTTGGGTTTTCTTTTTATTTCTTAAACTTCACATATAATGCCATTGTGGTTAAAATTTAGAAATACCATATACTTACCTTCTGACCCCCACTGTTTATCTGAAGTAGTCACATGCCAACCCCATCGGAAATGAGGGAGAGGACACCGGCGGGGAAAATGACCAGCAAGGTGAAGGAAAGATATGTGCTATTTCTTAGTTTTTATCAGATTGAAACCAGATGTAAAGTTAAAGAAGGAGACCTACCTTTAATAATAGCCTCTAAATAGTTGTCAGTATAAATCAATCATCTATGATGGTGTTCATTTGATGGAATAACTATTAACTTACCCTGAAACTATTACCCGCATCCACTAAGAAGAGGTAAGTCCTCCATCTAGAGCAGAGGTCCCCAACCGCCGGTCCGCGGACCAGGACCGGGCCGTTGGGGTTTTTCAGCCGGTCCACGGGGAGAGGGGGCCCCTCCAGCCTCCAGCAGGGCCGCCATCAGGGCATGACTGCCCTGACTCCAGTATGGGGCCCGGCCGGTAGGAGCCCCCTCGGAGCCCCCCTCTTGTGCGTCTCTCTCCTCATGGGGCCCCCGGCCGCATGCTAAGCGCCGGGTCCGGGACATCTTAGCGCTGCGCTGCTGCGGCAGCACCTTCATGATTCCCCTGACTTCCGGTCATGTGACGGCGCCGTCACATGGCCGGAAGTCAGGAGAACCTGGTGTCAGCGATTTGGACGAGCGCCAGGATTCTGCAGGGATCGCATGGGGGTAAGTATAACAAGTTTTATTTTTTTTTAAATACAATTAACTAGGAGTGGGGGGAATGGGAGATGCACATGGGGGGAGGGGAGAGATGAGAGATGCACATGGGGGAGGGGAGAGATGAGAGATGCACATGGGGGGAGGGGAGAGATGAGAGATGCACATGGGGGGAGGGGAGAGATGAGAGATGCACATGGGAGGGAGGGGAGAGATGAGAGATGCACGGGGGGGTGAGAGATGCACGGGGGGGTGAGAGATGCACGGGGGGGATGAGAGATGCACGGGGGGTGGATGAGAGATGCACGGGGGGGTGAGAGATGCACGGGGGGGATGAGAGATGCACGGGGGGTGGATGAGAGATGCACGGGGGGGTGAGAGATGCACGGGGGGGTGAGAGATGCACGGAGGGGGATGAGAGATGCACGGGGGGGTGAGAGATGCACGGGGGGTGGATGAGAGATGCACGGGGGGGATGAGAGATGCACGGGGGGGTGAGAGATGCACGGGGGGGTGAGAGATGCACGGGGGGTGGATGAGAGATGCACGGGGGGGTGAGAGATGCACGGGGGGATGAGAGATGCACGGAGGGGATGAGAGATGCACGGGGGGTGGATGAGAGATGCACGGAGGGGGATGAGAGATGCACGGAGGGGGATGAGAGATGCACGGGGGTGAGCTGCACATGGGGGGGTGAGAGATGCACATGGGGGGGGTTATGTTTACATAACTTTGTTGCCTTATGAAGGGCGGGGGGGGGCCCCCAAAAATTTCTTGCACAGGGGCCCACTACAGTCTGTGTCCGCCCCTGGGATGAAGTAAATGCAGCTGAACAGCAGCTGTCAGGACAGCTGCCCTGTCCTGCTGCAGGGCGTGATGGGGCCTCAGTGATGCGGCTCCTGGCACAGCACATTATGTGGGGCTCCTGGCATAGCTCCTGGCGGGGACCTGGTCTACACTATATGATAAGTATGCACTAAACTCCAAATCCCTCCATTACCCCGCCCCCATATGACCAAAGCCCCGCCCACCCCACCCCCTCCTTGCTGGGCCATGGAAAAATGATCTTGCTTCAAGCCGGTCCCTGGTGCAAAAAAGGTTGGGGACCACTGATCTAGAGGACCCCGGAATTGCTGATACCTTTCTGGAATAGGCAGCATCTATACTGAAAATTTGCAATCCCCTGCAGGAGCGTCGCAAGCCTGCTACACACCAGTAAAGGTAAAATCCTAAGGGGACATCTGAAATCTACCCCCACTAAAACAGTTGCTGTTTGTCACAGGTTGAATAGCACTCTACCTGCAGGTTTTAGATGTTATAGCTCACTCCAGCTACCTACCTACTAATCTCTCTATTTCTCCCCAGTGATCACGCAGTTCACTCTGCTTCAACTGGCAGCCTATTACGCCTACTAGTAGCTCACCACGCTTCCACCAACAGTGTATTGGGCTTGTCTCAAAAGAATCTGTGCCTTGGCCATTATAAGGCCCCCCTTGGTCCCTCTCCACCACCACATGTGGCACTTAATCTAAACCTAAGCCTTGATAAGCCTGTCTAAAGAGGCACTGCATCCACCAGCAGCAGGTACCTTACATATTTATGTGGACCTTTGTTACTAACTTTATTTTTTAACATGCCTTATTTGAGTTATATTCCTCACGCACTTATTTCTACCTCCAGAAGTAACCCTACAGCCAGGTGTCCGACTAAATAGTCCTACCAGGACATACCTACTGGGTCACATTACTGGACCCCTGTATTCTCCTCCAACTATGAGTATCAACATACATCAGATACCCCAGTTCAGGTAATCACCCCCAGTCACAGACTTTTTACTCCGACTACTGTTTGCCCCTACCTTTATGTTATTTTATCCTAATAAATATATTTATTATTAACTTTCTCAACAGCCATCCTAACTATCTACCTCTCCAGAACCGGATTACACCTCTACTTCCATCCTAGACTGTAGGCCTACAGGTATATTAAATTGACCCCTACCATCAATCATCTAAACTTAGTGTTTTATGTTAATTTAATTAATTCCCATACATATAATTCCTATCTAAGGAACCTCATTATCCCCTTTTCTTCTCTCTTCCTTAAGGGACGACCCTCAGACCAAGCCTTATTGGGATACTCCGCCACCTATGACTCAAATCAGGATTTCACCTACTTCAATATATTATCTACCTATTTTAGCCTCATAATTTTAATTTATATTAGAACTTTAAGAAAAACCTTTAAAATAAATTGTCGTCTATTTTTTTAATTCAAGACTTATTTTGTCTTTTAGTCCAGCGCAAATTACTTTTATATTTATGCATTCAAGACAGTTGACAATCTTCACAAGAGAGGACTTTCCAGAATACTCACCCAAAGGTCAGACTGTGCAATGTCCAGAGAAATTACAAAGAAAACAAAGAGCTTCAGTTCAAACTCTAAAGGTCTCATCATGTTAAATGTTGAAGTTCATCATAACAGAAAATTAGAGGTGCTGCAGGTGCAGATCACATTAATGAAAACTTCCTCCTACTTTATGAATCAAAAAATGTATTTCTGCAGTCACAGAACAGCCAACTCCACACAATGAAGCGCAACCTTAAATATTTTCTCAGTACGTAGGATGCACTAAAAGAAGTAAAATCCTTAAGCAATTTACTTATTCCCTGAATCACTATGACAGATTCTCAGATACTTTATCTAACAGAACACCAGTCCCCAGGGATTAAATTATATATGGCATATTAGCTCTTTTAACATTTTTATTGATATTATTTATGTTAGGCATTTATCTCTATTGTTTTATCTATAATGTTACAAAGGAATTCCACCTCTCTTTTAGTATTTTAAAGAGGCATAGAAGAAGTGATCCTCTCGCCAACAGTTTGTCCCATATACAACATGCTATATATCCATTCTATACAAGATAGGTGATAAATGTTTGATTGCTTGGGGTCTGTTCATTAGAAGGCAGATACAAAGTCATATGAAGCAAAACACATGAAAAATTTCCAAAAGCTAGGTCAAAATGCAAAAGCAATGTTTGAAAAATTAGAAAATTAGGTACGCCCTTACTGCTTCTGTAGGAATAAAGAGGGTAAAATTCAACGAAGTGCTAATCAAAGGCTTTTGATTAATTGTTCATCAGCAAGCGTGACAGAAGCTGACGTTTTGATAGTTTGCTGCTCTGGAGTATTCAGGCTTGTTGTTAATATAATTCCATGGAGGAAAGACATCAACAATAATTTTAGAGAAGCAATTGTTGCTGCCCATCAATCAGGGAATGGTTAGGCCAAATCCAAACTATTTTGAGTCCTTCATTTTACAGTGAGAAAGATTATTCTAGACAGTTGACAATATTTGCATAAATTGACTTATCAGCAAATTTGCCCCAAGGTCAAACCATGCAATGCCCACAAATATTGCAAAAAAACAAGAGCTACAATTCAGACTCTAAAGGCCTTTGTTAGCATGTTAAATGTTCAAGTTGATGACAGTAGTATTAGAAAAAGATTGAAGTAGTATGGAGTGTTTGGAGAGGTTGCCAGGAGAATGCCTCTTCTTTTCAAGAAGAACATGGCAGCATGGCTAAAGTTTGAAAAGTTGCATTCGAGCAAACCACAAGGCTTCTGGAACAATGTCCTTTGGATAGACGAGACCAAAGTGGCCATAATGCCCTGTGCTACGTTTGGTGAAAACTAAACACAGCAAAACTACCACATACCAATTGTCAAACACTTTAGTGGAGGGGTGGTGTTTTTGGCTTATTTTGCAGCCAGAGGACCTGGGCACCCCGCAGTCATTGAGTAGGCCATGATTTCTCTGTTTATCAAAGTATTCTACTGTAGATACAAATCTGAGGCCATCAATCCAAAATATAAAGCTTAGCAAAACCTGGGTCATGGAACTGGACAATGATCCCAAGAACACGAGTAAATCTTCATCAGAATGGCTGGAAACGAAAAGAATCAAGGTGTCCCGAGTTAGAGTCCAGTCAAAGAGAGCTGTGTGTAAACGAATACCCACAAACCTCAAAGAACTTAAGCAACGTTGTGAAGAAGAGTCGGCCAAAATTCCTTCAGAGACTGATGAAGTCATACAGAAAATGACTATTTCAAGTTATTGCTGTTAAGAGTGATTTTACAGACTATTGATCCATGGGGGGGTACTTAATTTTTAACATATTGCTTCTGCATTTTGGTCTATTTTTTGTTAAATATATAATTACACGGTGTAATTTGTTATGTTCATCTGGGTTGTATTTACCTAATTTTAAGACCTTTCAAGGACCAGACGTTTTTTTTTTGCTATGTCCTGATAAAACCATAGTATTCAAAGAGGGTGTACTTTGTTTTTCTCATGACTGTGTAACACGGGTACTTTAGATGCAGTGACACAGAAGCACAGAGCAGCCAATAAGGGGTTAATAAACAGGGGGGGGTTATAAGAACAAGGTCAATCTCCACGCAGAGAGCAACAAGGAAAATATGGGGGGAAAACAAGGAAAATAGCAGGTGAAAGTCTATAACTAACAGTTCACAGTCTGACAAGATGTAGCAGAGCCAAACCGGTTGTAAACGTCAGTTTGTATACTTAGCTGACTCTGGCTCCTCACAAGGCAGTCGCCAGCGGATGCAGGTGATGATTTCTTCAGGCTTCCCCGCCCAAACAATGCTCCGTCTTCTGGCGGCAGCGGGCGGTCTCCGGTTTTACCCGCTGAGCCCCTAGTCCATAACACGGCACCTCACGTGCCTCGGCTCCACGGACCCTGCGTCCCTTGTCTCTATAGTTGGGCTTGACTTCTCCGGTCCACTGCACCAGACTCCTGCTCCCAGTACTCGAGCCAGGAGCCTGGACCCTCTCACACTGGACCCTCTCACACTGTTCTCTTGCGCCGGACTCAGCTCCGCTTTCCCGCCCAAAACGTCCTCGTCTCTTCCTCTCTCCAGTCACACCAGGAGTCCCTCGGTCACCTGACTTCCCAGCTCTGTCTCTGGACACACCCCCAACTTCCCAGTCACATGACTCCTGTGCTCGCAGTCTGTCTCCCCCCTGCAACAGGAGGTACGGCCCGGCAGTTCCGGATCCCTTGCTCTGAAAGCACTTACACCCCGGTCTTCCCCCTTACATTCCCGCTCTCCTTTAACTCGCCATTCCACGGGCGAGAGTTCCTTCATTAAACGTTCACACTCTTGGACTTCCTGGACGATACGGTGCCATATAAATTGATCTTGTTCGTAACGTTGAGGAGGCACTCCTGCTGTTGTCCATTCTGATCGGCGTAACTCAGTTTGACCGATGGGGGGTGCAGGGTCACTCGGATTCCCAATCTCCGCCTGCCGGGTGGCTTCAACCGATGTTGTTCCCTCGCCGCCTGTACTGGGGACTGCAGGTAATCAAGTGCTGGGGCTCGGAGGTAGAATCAACAATTCTTCTTCGTCCACATCGTGGCTTGGGGCAACTGTGACAGGACCTTCTCTAGAAGCAGGTGATTCTTCTTCATCCTTGTCATCTTTAGACAGACAGGGCCGCAGCATACTACGATGAACCACTCTGGTAGGGGCTCCATCAGTCCCCTCGGGTTGAACTTCATACACAGGTCCTTCAGCGCCAATCCTGCGCTTCACTCGGTGCGGGGTCCGTTCCCACCACTTACTCAATTTGCCCCGGGGTCACCTGTCCCGAAGCAATACCCGCTCCCCGGGCCTCAGAGCTGTCCCTCGAAGAGGCAATGTCTCATGATGTTTGAGTTCCTGAAACTTTTGTTGTACCAACCGTAGGAGGGTCTGCAGTCGATCCCGATGTTCCCGGACCCAGGAAGACATCCCCGTCCGTGGGTAGTCCTCCTCGGGGTCCAGCTCTAACTCGGTGATCTCTCGCCACTTTAGCCCGAACAGCAAGGTATAAGGAGTGAACCCTGAGAGTGGTAAGTAGTAGTCCGTGACTTCTCAATCTTGTACAACCGGTGCAGCTCTTCCATCACCCGGCCTTGGAAGCAGGCGCCTTGATCGGAATGGATCCTCTTTGGGCAGCCGTACACCCGAATGAAGTCTCGGCAGATGGCCTGCGCAGCTGACTCGGCGGTCTGGTCCCTGGTCGGGGTCACTACTGCAAACTTTGTGAAGTGGTCTGTCATTACCAGGCAATGTTCATACCCGAGATGCGCCAGTCCAACAGCCAAATAGTCGATCATCAGCACCTCCAAGGGAGCAGAAGTCACAATGGTTTGTATGGGGACCCGCTGCTCCGGGGGCTTAACCAGCTCACAGCTCCGACATCTTCGACAAGTGTCTTCTATTATTACTCGCAGTCGGGGATGATACACCAGCCTCTGCAACCACTGAAATGTCTTCTCTGGTCTGAAGTGAGCCCCTCGTTCATGAGCCTCCTTGGCCACTATTCCTACCAACTTCTCTGGGATCACCACTTGCCAGGTGGTCCCGAACTCTCGCAGTAGCTGAACCCGTCGGTACAGCAGCCCGTCTCACAAACACAGTCTCTCCCATTGTCCCAGCATTTTCAGTGTTCCCGGGGACAGGGTACTCCTCTCTTCTCGACTGGGGACTTGCCGCAAAGCCACCCATTGACGTAATTGAGCAACTTCTCTGTCAGTCTGTTGAAGTCGGATCCAGTCATCTCTTGGCCGCCCTAGCACTTGTTCTTCCGACGTCCCTCCGATCTGTCCCTGCTCCGCGGTCAGCGGTCCCATGAAACTTCGGAAGCTAGGGGTCTCATCCGCCTCCAAATATTCATCGCTGTTATGATCAGGCCGTTCATATGTCACTCTGGAGAGGGCGTCGGCGTGAGTATTCTCTGCCTTAGGCTGGTAGGCGATCTTATACCGGTACCTGGCCATGCGGGCCACCCACTGCTGCTCCAGGGCTCCCAATTTCGCATTCTCCAGGTGGGCCAGCCGGTTGTTATCTGTTCTCACCAGTACTTCGGACCCGGACAAATACTCTGCAAACTTCTCGGTCATTGCCCAAACCAGAGCCAGCAGCTCTAATTTGAAAGATCTATAATTATCTGGGTTCCTCTCGGAGTCATGAAGGGAGCAACTGGCGTACGCAATCATGCGCTCTTTCCCCTCCTGTGCTTGGGATAACACGGCTCCTAGACCATGTAGGCTCCCATCAGTGTGGAGTGTGAATGGTTGGGAGAAATCTGCATAGGCAAGTATTGGGGCCTCGGTCATGGCCATTTTTAGGGCACAGAAAGCCTCTTCCTGGCTGCTTCCCCACCGAATCGCCTGATTCTTGGAGCCCGCCGGCACTCCCTTAAGTAGCTCCAGCAATGGGTTGGCTATGCGGGTGAAGTTCTTCATGAATCTTCGGTAGTACCTGGCAAGTCCCAGGAAGGCTGGAACGTCCTTTACTGTCTTCGGGGTAGGCCACTCCTGTACGGCGGCCACCTTCTCCCGGGTGTGCCTGACTCCTTCACCGGATACAGTATGACCGAGATATTCGATCTGTTTGCGGAACAGGTGGCACTTCTGGGGCTTCACTTTTAGGCCATGACTCTGTAGGCGACTCAGTACTTGCTCCAGTTGCTGGAGGTGCTCCTCGAAGGTGGCAGCATAGACAATTATGTCATCAAGGTAAATCAGTGTTGCCTCGAAGTTCAAATCGCCCAGGCACCTCTCCATCAGACGCTGGAACGTCCCGAGGGCGTTAGTCAGGCCAAAGGGCATCCGATTGAACTTGAGCAGTCCCATGGGTAATATGAATGCCGTCCTCGCATGGTCATGTTCGGCCACGGGCACCTGCCAGTACCCACTGGCCAGATCCAAGGAGGAGAAGTATCTTGCCTTCCCTAAGGCCGACAGAGACTCTTCGATTCGAGGTAGTGGGTAAGAGTCCCGTACTATACAGGCATTCAGTCATCTATAGTCCACACAGAACCGCAGGGTCCCATCTTTCTTCCGGACCAGGACAATCGGGGCTGCCCACGGACTCTGACTCTCCCGTATCACACCATTCTGTAACATATGGGCTAGCGTCTCCTTAACCTCTTTATACATCTGGTGAGATATCTGTCGGTATCTCTCCCGCACTGGGGCAGCGCTCCCCGTGGGAATCTCGTGGATAATGGCTTCGGTGCAACCAAAATCATCCTCATGGCGAGCAAAGACTTCCTGGTAACGCTCCAGTACCTCCTCAACCTGCTGCACCTGTCGAGGTGTAAGTCCCGTCAATTCAGCCGCATTCATTCTAGGATTCTTCGTCCCCCCTTCCCACTAGCCCGGTGGGGTTCCGGCGGCACGGTGACCGCCAGAGTCCATGGGTCTCCTCGTACAGCGGACAGCTGTACCACTTCAGGTCGCACCAACTTCTCTGGCATTCCCAGAATCTGGGCTATTTCCGCCCTGGGAGGGAGTGTGAGATCATCTTCGCCCAGATTAACACACCGCACTATAACATTGCCATCCTGGACGGTGGCCAGTGTCTGAGCCACCAAGAGTCCGGGAGGTACTTTGTCCATCGATGTTAGTTCTATCTGAACTTCAACTCCCTCAAGAGGTGTGCAGGCCCGTGCGGGTAACGTGAGTACAGTTTGTCCAGGCGGTAAGGTGAGCACCGTAGCTGCTGGCACTATTATTTTTCCCAGGACCTTCCCTTCACTCGACGTCTCCTGAGCCTGGGCAGCTCGGATTAGTTGTTGAAAAACCCTCCTCTGGGGGGTTCGTGGGTCCCACTGGTCTAGAGGAATCTCCCTCGGCTCACTAATCAGGATTTGCCCGATCTCTTTCAACACATTCATTCCGAGGGTCACCGGGGGTCCACTTCCGGTTCCCCCTGCGACTAAGACGATTCCTTTTTTCCCCACATCTTTTCCATGTACTCGGATCTTCATCCACACCACCCCTGCGACCGGGATGGGTAATTGATTAGCTGCCGTGAGTCTAATTACTGGTTCCCATTCAGGCCGCGCTATCTCTGGGAATCGCTGTTGGAAGTAGGCTTCTGTCATCGTAGTCACCTGGGATCCCGTGTCAATCAGGCAGTGAACAGCCCGACCGCTTATTTCGGCCCAGACAGTCGGGATGGTGGAAACCAGGTCCTTGGGACTTCCTTTTCTTCTTTCCCCTTCCTCAGGCTCCGGGTTGTGTCTCCCAAACACGGAGCTTACTAGTTTAATGGCTGCCGCGACAGGGGCTGCCCTCGGCTAGCACAGCCCCTGGCGTAATGTCCTGCGCCTCCACACTTCCAGCAGGTCGTGTCTCTGTCGGTGTAGGGCTGCCTCACTCCTCTACGGAACTCTCCTGCAGCGGGGGGGCCTGAATTCAATTCTTTCCATAACTGGGGCAATCGATCCGGGTATCTCTGGTGTTGGGGCAGGAGTCTTCTTGAGACTGGACCATTCATCCTGCATCTCCCGTATCTCCTTCCGCATCTCTTGAGCCCATTCCGGTTCAGCTGCAGGCGGGGTGGGTACCTCATTACTCCGGACCATCCTTGCCAGGGCCGTCACCCCCATCTCTTGCTCTCTCACATGTGCCTCTGCCCCCACTTCTAGAAAAGTCATACGTGGGTTGGCGCGCAGGCGCTCCCGCAAGGCCTGCTTCAGCTGCACATCCCTGAGGCCTGCCAAAAACTGGTCCCTCAAGATCACGTCAGGGGGGCCCATTCCCAAATTCCCCATGTCATCTTTTCTAGTGATATAGGCATGCAACCTCTGTAAGGCATTAACATACTGCGTCACAGTCTCCCCCTCCTGCCGCACTTGGTGAAACAGCCGTATCCTCAGCTCTCCTAAATTGGTGGGATCCCCATGCATCTCCTTCAGTATCCGCACTACTTTATCTACAGTATCCCGGTCATGGGGAGGGCGGTACATCACGGATTGTCAGGCATCGCCGTCCAGGGCCAGTAAGGCTATATCGGCTTGCATAGCTGGGGTCATCGGATGCATACGTAACATACTCCTAACTCTCTCAACCCAGTCCCACAGCATCATATTGTCCCCGGTGAACTTTGGGAGATTGCTGAGCATGGCCCCCAGCGGCAAGCTAGATTTAGGGGCTCCCAGGATGGACTGCTCTGCAGTGTCTGTGTCTAACGACTGCATCCTGCCAACTACGCCAAATGTAACACGGGTACTTTAGATGCAGTGACACAATGAAAATATGGAGGGAAAACAAGGAAAATAGCAGGTGAAAGTCTATAACTAACAGTTCACAGTCTGACAAGATGTAGCAGAGCCGAACCGGTTGTAAACGTCAGTTTGTACACTTAGCTGACTCTGGCTCCTCACAAGGCAGTCGCCAGCGGATGCAGGTGATGATTTCTTCAGGTTTCCCCGCCCAAACAATGCTCCGTTTTCTGGCGGCAGCGGGCGGTCTCCGGTTTTACCCGCTGAGCCCCTAGTCCTCGGCTCCACGGACCCTGCGTCCCTTGTCTCTATAGTCGGGCTTGACTCCTCCGGTCCACTGCATCCGACTCCTGCTCCCAGTACTCGAGCCAGGAGCCTGGACCCTCTCACACTGTTCTCCTGCGCAGGACTCAGCTCCACTTTCCCGTGCAAAACGTCCTTGTCTCTTCCTCTCTCCAGTCACACCAGGAGTCCCTCGGTCACCTGACTTCCCAGCTCTGTCTCTGGACACACACCCAACTTCCCAGTCACATGACTCCTGTGCTCGCAGTCTGTCTCCCCCCTGCAACAGGAAGTATGGCCCCGGCAGTTCCGGATCCCTTGCTCTGAAAGCACTTACACCCCGGTCTTCCCCCTTACAACTGTATAGTGATCAGCAAGTATTTCTTACCCCTGAGACTCCTTTTACAATGAGGATGGCTTCCTCTGCCACAGGGGTCCATAGCCTGTCACATTGCTAGTCACACTCGTGCCTCTACCATATGGTGGTATGAATTGTGTGGACCTGAATAGGATCAATATTGCCACCATCCTTTTTTTTGCCTGATGTGCAAGAAACTGTCCTGATGTCACCGGCACCAGCAGCGAGAGCTTCTATATAATGAGGAATTGTTCTCCCATGACAGAATCATATTCTTTATTTAATCTAGGTCATGGAGTAAAGTTGCCGGCAATGATGCGTATGTATATGTATGTGTTTCTGAAGGGTTGGATCAGTCATACTTGCAGATATGACTGTAGTTAGATTTGACAGCTCATGGCTTCTCATAATGAATTATCCTTAAATGAACTGAGAAATTGGAATAATACATTGTCCTGCCTGGGGCTCATTGTCCCTTTGATTAATTCAGCCATGGCTATAAATATTATACAGTGGGTATGGATTTACTCTGCATATATATTATTATCATCAAAAATACTAATTTAAGAAGTCATCCAAAATTAGAAGCCAGAACATTGCCAATCTTGCCTATTTGCGATGTCTAATATTGTAGCTCAGCCCCATTTACTTGAATTGAAGTATTAGATACTTTTCTCTATCACCAATGTTGTCCCATTAGCCAAAGGACAGATGGTGGATCCGCTCTGTTGTTGGCATAGATTAGACCCTTAAATGGAGTCTAAGGGCATAGTCAGACGCCGGTATAAATCGCACCGAGGTCGGAACGCAGTGCACGGACAAATTGGAGATTTACATTTTAAGAATGATGGAAAATGGTTCTCGTTTAGCTATTTCATAGGTCTGTGTCACTAAGACTGAATAATAACTTGTAAAAACACACCGAGAAATGGATAACCTAAATCAGGAAGTGATACCCATTGGGGTAGGTAATGTTGCACCCCAGAGCCCTGTGGTAGTTGCCCCTTGCTATTGTGTCAGATAATAGGCTCCATGGAGGTTCTTCTTGTGGGCCAGTTATTATTATTATTTATTATAATTTATTTCTATAGCGCCATTGATTCCATGGTGCTGTACATAGGAAGGGGTTACATAGCAAAAATCTGAAAAAAACATGATGTGTTAACATAGCCTAAGGGCTCTTACAAAAGACATATTTTCGCTCCGAGTGTGATCGGACAAAACATAGGATCGCACTTGGACCAGTGTTATTCTATGGGGCCGTCCACATGTCCGGATTGCATCCGATATTCGAATCGTACCCTGCCTTTCAAGTCAATGAATCTGTGGAATCAAGTGGATGACATCTGAGTGCGGTCCGATTTTCACAGACTGACAGAATGGAGAAGATGGAGAATTTTATTTCCTTCTTCTCATCCGAGAAAATGGGATTACACTATGATCACGCTCTGGTCAAACTCTGATCAGAGTCGGCCCGAGAGAGCATAGTCGGCCCGAATCTCTCGGATGAGAGAAAATATGGTGGTGTGATCTCGGTCTAAGGCTATGTCATCAATATAGGGATGAGTCACCAATATAGTAAGCCTGTAAAACCACTTTAATATCATTTTGTAAGGTGAATTGTAAATGTGGTATCCCAATATGTCAGAGAAGGCCGGGATAAATGGAACTTCTGTTCTCAGAATTATGGATAGTTCACTGGCACACATAGAGCTCCTATCTACCAGAACAGAGCACATAAGCCATCCTTCAGCTTGGCAAAATGCCCAGATGGTGCCCATACTATGTAGAAAATACAAGACAAGGAGAGCCGATCGTGTCTGGCAGATGGTACCAGCACCACTCCACCCCCATAGACTGGCACTGCATATATGTATTCATTCTATTCCCCATTTTGACAACACTACAAGTCTTCTGGGAAATGTAATTCGTCTGGACAGCTTACGTTTTAATTAGAACATATTTAGTAGTACAAAATAAAAACCAAATCTTTGTCTGTGACAGCAGAACATGTGTTCACATTCAGTTTATTATTATTAAAGGGGGCTATACAGGGATAGAATAATATGGCTACTTTTCCAGAAACAGTGCTACACCAGCCCATAGGCTGCATCTGGTATTGCATCTCAAATCCATAAATCAGTCCAGGACCAGTAAGGATATTCTTACCTCTTCCGCTCTTCATGCCCAGGCACAATTTAGTTTTTTTTTTTCTGTACATGCGGATTTATTAGCTCTTGAGTTTATCTCATACTCAGTTTTCTAAAAAAATTACCTCTTTTTTTCTTATGATATTTGAGGTATCATAATGTATGTATGTTTTTGTATGTAATGTATGTTTTTATGTTATGTTTGTGTATGTAAGGTATGTTGTTTTTTTTTTTAAATTTTTAGTACAAGGTATGACTTAAAGGGGTCGTCTTCTTTCAGAAAATCTTCATCCCCGGCTGTTTGCTATAAGCTCAGCGACTCTGACGGGGCGTTTCATCAACCCAGGCAGTAATGCTGCGCTCACTGATTGGCTGTCGACGTGATCTCAGCGCCTTAGCCAATACCGAACATCCGGACCAGCCTCGGGGACTCAGCGCTAAACCCGAGGAGGACGAGTAAAGAGTGCTTTGTAAATTTATAACAAACCACAGCAAGGGAAGAAGATTTTCTGTAAGGGGACAAACCCTTTAAATACATTTAGAAATGTGTTTCCTTTTCCATTTTAATTTCTCTATATGGAATACATAGGCTTTTTTTTTACTTCATTCCCAAATTGTGACTCTAATAAGGTCATAAAAGATCCATGGGGGGGCATCTCAATAATATATATATATATATATATATATATATATATATATATATATATACAGTACAGACCAAAAGTTTGGACACACCTTCTCATTTAAAGATTTTTCTGTATTTTCATGACTATGAAAATTGTACATTCACACTGAAGGCATCAAAACTATGAATTAACACATGTGGAATTATATGCTTAACAAAAAAGTGTGAAACAACTGAAAATATGTCTTATATTCTAGGTTCTTCAAAGTAGCCAACTATTGCTTTGATGACTGCTTTGCACACTCTTGGCATTCTCTTGATGAGCTTCAAGTGGTAGTCACCGGAAATGGTCTTCCAAAATCTTGAAGGAGTTCCCAGAGATGCTTAGCACTTGTTGGCCCTTTTGCCTTCACTCTTCAGTCCAGCTCACCCCAAACCATCTCGATTGGGTTCAGGTCTGGTGACTGTGGAGGCCAGGTCATCTGGCGTAGCACCCCATCACTCTCCTTCTTGGTCAAATAGCCCTTACACAACCTGGAGGTGTGTTTGGGGTCATTGTCCTGTTGAAAAATAAATGATGGTCCAACTAAACGCAAACCGGATGTAATATCATGCCGCTGCAAGATGCTGTGGTAGCCATGCTGGTTCAGTATGCCTTCAATTTTGAATAAATCCCCAACAGTGTCACCAGCAAAGCACCCCCACACCATCACACCACCTCCTCCATGCTTCATGGTGGGAACAAGGCATGTAGAGTCCATCTGTTCACCTTTTCTGTGTCACACAAAGACACGGTGGTTGGAACCAAAGATCTCAAATTTGGACTCATCTAACCAAAGCACAGATTTCCACTGGTCTAATGTCCATTCCTTGTGTTCTTTAGCCCAAACAAGTCTCTTCTGCTTGTTGCCTGCCCTTAGCAGTGCTTTCCTAGCAGCTATTTTACCATGAAGGCCTGCTGCACAAAGTCTCCTCTTAACAGCTGTTGAAGAGATGTGTCTGCTGCTAGAACTCTCTGTGGCATTGACCTGGTCTCTAATCTGAGCTGCTGTTAACCTGCGATTTCTGAGGCTCGTGACTCGGATAAACTTATCCTCAGAAGCTGAGGTGACTCTTGGTCTTCCTTTCCTTGGGCAGTCCTCATGTGAGCCAATTTCTTTGCAGCGCTTGATGGTTTTTGCAACTGCACTTGGGGACACTTTCAAAGTTTTCCCAATTTTTCGCACTGACTGACCTTCATTTCTTAAAGTAATGATGGCCACTCGTTTTTCTTTACTCAGCTGCTTTTTTCTTGCCATAATACAAATTCTAACAGTCTATTCAGTAGGACTATCAGCTGTGTATCCACCTGACTTCTGCACAACACAACTGATGGTCCCAACCCCATTTATAAGGCAAGAAATGCCACTTATTAAACCTGACAGGGCACACCTGTGAAGTGAAAACCATTTCCGGTGACTACCTCTTGAAGCTCATCAAGAGAATGCCAAGAGTGTGCAAAGCAGTCATCAAAGCAAAAGGTGGCTACTTTGAAGAACCTAGAATATAAGACATATTTTTAGTTGTTTCACACTTTTTTGTTAAGTATATAATTCCACATGTGTTAATTCATAGTTTTGATGCCTTCAGTGTGAATGTACAATTTTCCTAGTCATGAAAATACAGAAAAATCTTTAAATGAGAAGGTGGGTCCAAACTTTTGGTCTGTACTGTATATATATACTGTAAATATACAGTACAGACCAAAGTTTGGACACACTTTCTCATTTAAAGATTTTTCTGGATTTTCATGACTATGAAAATTGTACATTTACACTGAAGGCATCAAAACTATGAATTAACACATGTGGAATTATATACTTAACAAAAAAGTGTGAAACAACTGAAAATATGTCTTATATTCTAGGTTCTTCAAAGTAGCCACCTTTTGCTCTGATGACTGCTTTGCACACTCTTGGCATTCTCTTGATGAGCTTCAAGAGGTAGTCACCGGAAATGGTCTTCCAACGATCTTGAAGGAGTTCCCAGAGATGCTTAGCACTTGTTGGCCCTTTTGCCTTCACTCTGCGGTCCAGCTCACCCCAAACCATCTCGATTGGGTTCAGGTCTGGTGACTGTGGAGGCCAGGTCATCTGGAGTAGCACCGCATCACTCTCCTTCTTGGTCAAATAGCCCTTACACAGCCTGGAGGTGTGTTTGGGGTCATTGTGCTGTTGAAAAATAAATGGTGGTCCAACTAAACGCAAACCAGATGGAATAGCATGCCTCTGCAAGATGCTGTGGTAGCCATGCTGGTTCAGTATGCCTTCAATTTTGAATAAATCCCCAACAGTGTCACCAGCAAAGCACCCTCACACCATCACACCTCCTCCTCCATGCTTCACGGTGGGAACCAGGCATGTAGAGTCCATCCGTTCACCTTTTCTGCGTCGCACAAAGACACGGTGGTTGGAACCAAAGATCTCAAATTTGGACTCATCAGACCAAAGCACAGATTTCCACTGGTCTAATGTCCATTCCTTGTGTTCTTTAGTCCAAATTTGTCTCTTCTGCTTGTTGCCTGTCCTTAGCAGTGGTTTCCTAGCAGCTATTTTACCATGAAGGCCTGCTGCACAAAGTCTCCTCTTAACAGTTGTTGAAGAGATGTGTCTGCTGCGAGAACTCTGTGTGGCATTGACCTGGTCTCTAATCTGAGCTGCTGTTAACCTGCGATTTCTGAGGCTGGTGATTCGGATTAACTTATCCTCAGAAGCAGAGGTGACTCTTGGTCTTCCTTTCCTGGGGCGGTCCTCATGTGAGCCAGTTTCTTTGTAGCGCTTGATGGTTTTTGCAACTGCACTTGGGGACACTATCAAAGTTTGCCCAATTTTTCGCACTGACTGACCTTCATTTCTTAAAGTAATGATGGCCACTCGTTTTTCTTTACTTAGCTGCTTTTTTCTTGCCACTATACAAATTCTAACAGTCTATTCAGTAGGACTATCAGCTGTGTATCCACCTGACTTCTGCACAACACAAATGATGGTCCCAACCCCATTTATAAGGAAAGAAATCCCACTTATTAAACCTGACAGGGCACACCTGTGAAGTGAAAACCATTTCCGGTGACTACCTCTAGAAGCTCATCAAGAGAATGCCAAGAGTGTGCAAAGTAGTCATCAAAGCAAAAGGTGGCTACTATAAGAACCTAGAATATAAGATATATTTTCAGTTGTTTCACACTTTTTTGTTAAGTATATAATTCCACATGTGTTAATTCATAGTTTTGATGCCTTCAGTGTGAATGTACAATTTTCTTAGTCATGAAAATACAGAAAAATCTTTAAATGAGAATGTGTGTCCAAACTTTTGGTCTGTACTGTATATATACATATATATACAGGGTGGTCCAAAAGTAGGTGGACAGAAAATAATAACATTTGAATTAGGCTGTTGCTGTAACTGGGGAACAACTTGATTCATTAGAATTTTGAGATACTTATCTCCTGTGACTGTTCCATCAAAAAATATTGGTCCTAAAACACCAAAACTTGAAATACCACCCCAAACATTGACACCAGACTCATTTAGTTGTTGCTCTAATGTTAAATGCATGTTCTCATTATACCAGTAAATACAATTATGTCTGTTAATATGGCCGGATAATTTGAAAGAAGCTTCATCACTCCACATAATGTTATCTAAAATTACTGGATTTTCTTCAATTTCGTTAAGCATAATCTCACTAAATTGCAGCCGCCTGTCTGGATCATCCTCCAATAAACCATGAATTAGATGTGGACGATAAGCTTTCCACCCAATAGATTTCAGGATTCGCATGATAGAAGCTCGTGAAATTCCCAATTCCAAAGAGGCTCTTCTGTGGACTTTTTTGGACTCTGAACAAATGTTTCAGCAACAAGTTGTTTATTATCTTCTGTGCAGACTGTTTTGGGTCAACCAGTTTTTGGAGCATTAAGGATTGAGCCAGTGGCATTGAATTTGTCACGAATGCGGTAAATGGTTTGTCTCTTTGGGGCTTGAGTACCAAATGTTTCAACCCAATTTACTCTAACGGTTTCAGCATTTTGAGATTTCCAATACTCTGTTAAAATCCATTTTATTTGATCTGTATTTAAATTATTTGCCATTATGTGTTATCTGAATTATCTGAAAAGAGAACAGATTTGGGGGAGATCTATCTGTGAAAACTAGATCTGTGAAACTGGCTCAGTTGCCCTTAGCAACCAATCAGATTCCACCTTTCATTTTCTTAAGAGTCTGTGAGGAATGAAAAGTGGAATCTGATTGGTTGCTAAGGGCAACTGAGCCAGTTTTACTTTACACCATGTTTGATAAATCTCTCCCATCATAACCTTATTACACTTTCTGTCCACCTACTTTTGGACCACCCGGTATATATACACACACACAGAGCACCTCACTATATACTATATACATAGGTCCACATTATATACTTAATTATGCTTTATACACCACATAGGATGTGCAGGGGCTGGTGTATATACATATAGGAGGCACTGAGGGTGGTGTATATACATATAGGAAGCACTGAGGCTCGTGTATATACACATAGGAAGCACTGAGGCTGGTGTGTATAAATATAGGAGGCACTGAGGCTAGTGTATATACATATAGGAAGCACTGAGGCTCGTGTATATACACATAGGAAGCACTGAGGCTGGTGTGTATAAATATAGGAGGCACTGAGGCTAGTGCATATACATATAGGAGGCACTGAGGCTGGTGTATATACATATAGGAGGCACTGAGGCTGGTGTATATACACATAGAAATCACTGAGGCTGGTGTATATGACGCGCTCCCAGGGCCGTGGGGTACTCGGCAGCCGGGCCTCTGGTTGCCGGGGGATATCACAGTGGCTGGCCCGGTCCGTGACCCAGGGCTGCCAGTGAAATGGGGGAATACTTTTATATGGGGTTTTTCGTGACGCCACCTGTGGTGTCTGGTGAGGATCACAAGCGCTGCAACAGTCCTCTGAGGCCGATGGTAGGGCAGCTTGGGATGGAATGGCTCCCCACAGGTGGAGCGGGCCTCAGAGCAGCGTGGGGGGATGTATTGGATGGTGGTGCAGGGGAGAGACGGCAGGACAGTCCCGGAGGAAAGATGGACACTCACACGGGGGTAAGCTTCAGTACCTTTACTGGTGATGCTGCAGGCACGGTCCAGGGTACTCCAGGTGAAGGGCGCACTTCTGGACTCTCCCCAGTGAGCGGGTATAGGGCCTCCTTATCCGTTGCTTTACTCTCTAAGCTTCTGGCCTGCCTGGAACTAGGCCTAGCTTGGTTACTGTCTCTCTTAGCACCTGCTGACCTGGTGGTAGGGCCTTCTTTTTGGATATCACTCTCCCTGGACGCTGGGACCTCTGTGACTCCTGGCTCTGGTACTACAATCAGCATTAGGTGGACCTGGGACCTGTAGTTCTCCAGGGGTTCCGGTGGTTCCTACTGGGTATAAGGAGTCCCTGTAGGCGCAGACCCGGTGTCCGGTATATAAATCGGGGTGAGCTACTATGCTCCTCTGCCCCCTGAGTTCCACTCTCCTTTTCTCCTCGCCGTCGACCACACTCGGGGCCCTTACTACTTGGCAGCTAGCGTGCTGCATCTTCACCGCTCTCCGAGCGTCGGCACGCTCTCAGCTCACTCAGAGCTGTGTTCCTGTCTGGACACTCACAGACTGAACTGAAACTCAGACCAAGACTTCACTCTCACTGAGCTGCATGGCTCCATCTTCCCTTTATATATCCCTAATGGGCTCCCTCTACTGGTCTGAGGTGGAAGCTGGAGGTGTATGAATGTAGTGAGGACCTCTTGTGGAGAAGCCCGTCCATGCACCCTTCTGGGTTCTGTGGCACCAATGCGCAGCAGGGGCGCCACATTTATACATATAAGAGGCACTGAGACTGGTGTATATACACATAGGAAGCCCCAAGCTGGTAATGTTGGTAACTCACCAAGCTGGAGATGCTACAGATCCTGCAGGGCACATGCAGCTACTGTTTGAAGTAATCGGGGTTTAGGTACCACTGGTGCTGTTTCAGGTTCAGATACCCCTGGAGCGGTGTCAGGCTCAGGTACCGCCAAAGCGGTGTCAGGCTCAGGTACCACTGGTTCAGCTTCAGGTTCAGGTACCACTGGAGCGGCTTCAGGTTCAGGTACCGCCAGAGCGGCTTCAGGCAACGGGAACAGGTTCAGGGCTAGACAACACAGATCACATGACAGTTCAGGTTCAGACTAAGCGGATTCTACCACAAGTTCATGAACTAACAGAATAGGTTCAGTAATAGGTTCAGGGACCTGACAACTAACTAGCAGGCACAAACACAAGCTAACACTAAAGAGGGCATTGTACAAGCACTTCCCTACAGGGGAGAGTGCCTTAAATACTAGAGGCCTCACAGCTACTGGCTGGGGGCATTTCGAAAGTGCTTGTTGCCCCTTTAAGAATCGAGGAGCGCATGCATGCACTAGGCACGCCACTGGGAGACCTGTGCACAGGCTCCAGGAAACCAGGACGCCAGGCAAGGCACGGAGACACCGCTGAGCAGCTGTGGCAGTGAGTATGTTGGCATCCCTGCCGGAAGGAGGGAAGGTGAGAATGCAAGGATGCCGGCATTAGTGTTACAACAGGATGTGTGAAATCGGCCTTACTGCAGTTTCTGCTTACCTCCAGGTGTAACAAAGGACTAGACAGAAAAAAACAACAGATTGAACCTTTTTTTCCCTAATGACAGATGCCAGGAAACATCTATCTATCAAAAGAGAAGGTATTAAGCAGCACATGTGTGGCGCCCCTGAGGGTTCGGTCGCCACAGAGGTACTGCAGCTCACCCAGAGGTGAGGTATCTCACTCTCAGGTAAGGAAGGAGTACAGCTCAAGACCCTAACACCTGCATTCACTACACCACATTTCCGGGGGACAGGGCGAGATTGCTCCTACGGGAGAGCACAGTCCCTGGTCCCTGGCTGGAGTGGGGGGAACCACCTAGAGAGGGGGAACCATGTAGTGGATGGGGTGGAGGACGTAGATCCTGGGAGCACGTGTAGAAGGAGGTATAAGAGGGAGGAACCATCTTAGATCAGGGTTCAGTCAGTCTGAGGAGAAGTGGAAGGAGCAGGGGCTCTGTAGGAGCTCTGCTCCAGAGGCGGGCCTAGCCAGGAGGCCTGAGCCTGAGAGGAGAGGGAGCAGGAAAGACTCCAAGAATAAGAAGAGAAGGGACCCTAGGGGTACGGGCTGTGCAGCAAGCCACCCGTACACCCGCTGCTGCCAGGAGGTAGAGGGGTCAGGCCAGATAAGGGGAACCGGTCCCTCAACTAGCGGAGAAACAGCAAGGCTCAACTAGAAACCGGAGGCTGCAGCATTTCATGTACTGTAAGTCCACACCAGTCGCACTAAGAAGGTAGCCACATAGGACCCAGGGGACGGAACACACGTCGCCCGCCAAGGCCCGAGGGTACCGGATAGAAGTGTCGCTGGGTGTGAGGTGCAGGGAGAAGGCCAGAGAAAGGACACACAGAAGGGGGTCCTGCTAAGTACTCCGGAGCTATCTGGGGGTGGACTGAGCCCCTCACTGAGTACGCACAGCACGACGGGGGAGATTGCTCTGGCACCTGTAATCTGGACTGCAACAACTGTGAGTAAAGATCTTGGGACTGCATCACACGGACTCTGTGTTCATTACTGACTCCCTGCACTACAACCATCATCATCCACACACACTGCCCTGAAGCTACACTCTTCCTGTGGGGAGTTATACCACCCTTGCTGCAAAACCACCAGCTTCAGAGGACTGTTCCGCAGCGGCGGCCCCTATTAGCCGCATTCCACAGGTGGCGTAATCAGACATTAAACACCTTTACATATAGACTAGCCTTTGGATTGACGACCTGGGTCACGGACCGGGTCACCGCCACAGTGACTACAACCCCCAGCATCTACAGGCCCCGCTCCGGGTACCCCACGGCCCAGGGGGCGCGTCACATGCAAATCTGAAAATAGAAAACTGCGGGTGCCCGTCCTGCTGGCATGTACTAACCTTGAATATGAAAAAGTAAAAACGAACTGCAACAAAGGCTCCTTCTTCAAGGCTTGAGAAAGGCTTACAGAACCGAAACGTTGCCTTAGCCCTTATGGGTGAATAAAATCACGTTTTTTGAAGGAGTGCTGTCCATTTTTAATTTTTTATCTATCTATCTATCTATCTATCTATCTATCTATCTATCTATCTACAGTGCCTACAAGTAGTATTCAACCCCCTGCAGATTTAGCTGGTTGACACATGCGGAATTAACTTGGCATCGTGACATTTGTACTGTAGATCAGCCTGGAAGTGGGAAATGCACTGCAGCAAATTTTATTTTTTTTTTTTTAAAAACGTTAAAAGTTAATTCAGAGTGTCATTTATTATTCAACCCCTCAAACCACAAGAATTCTGTTTGGTCCCCCAAAAGTATTAAGAAGTAGTTCAGGCACCAAGAATAATGAGCTTCACATGTGTGGATTAAAGATCTCTTTTGCCAGCCTTTTCTGACTATTTAAGACCCTCCCCAAACTTGTGAACAGCACTCAGACATGGTCAACATGGGAAAGACAAAGGAGCATTCCAAGGCCATCAGAGACAAGATCGTGGAGGGTCACAAGGCTGGCAAGGGGTACAAAACCCTTTCCAAGGAGTTGGGCCTACCTGTCTCCACTGTTGGGAGCATCAACCGTAAGTGGAAGGCTTATGGAACTACTGTTAGCCTTCCACGGCCAGGACAGCCTTTGAAAGTGTCCTCCCGTGCCGAGGCCAGGCTTGTCCGAAGAGTCAAGGCTAACCCAAGGACAACAAGGAAGGAGCTCCGGGAAGATCTCATGGCAGTGGGGACATTGGTTTCAGTCAATACCATAAGTAACGTACTCCACCGCAATGGTCTCCGTTCCAGACGAGCCCGTAAGGTACCTTTACTTTCAAAGCGTCATGTCAAGGCTCGTCTACAGTTTGCTCATGATCACTTGGAGGACTCTGAGACAGACTGGTTCAAGGTTCTATGGTCTGATGAGACCAAGATCGAGATCTTTGGTGCCAACCACACACGTGACGTTTGGAGACTGGATGGCACTGCTTACGACCCCAAGAATACCATCCCTACAGTCAAGCATGGTGGTGGCAGCATCATGCTGTGGGGCTGTTTCTCTGCCAAGGGGCCTGGCCATCTGGTCCGCATCCATGGGAAGATGGATAGCACGGCCTACCTGGAGATTTTGGCCAAGAACCTCCGCTCCTCCATCAAGGATCTTAAGATGGGTCGTAATTTCATCTTCCAACAAGACAGCGACCCAAAGCACACAGCCAAGAAAACCAAGGCCTGGTTCAAGAGGGAAAAAGTCAAGGTGTTGGAGTGGCCTAGTCAGTCTCCTGACCTTAACCCAATTGAAAACTTGTGGAAAGAGCTCAAGAATAAAGTCCACATGAGACACCCAAAGAACCTAGATAACTTGGAGAAGATCTGCATGGAGGAGTGGGCCAAGATAACTCCACAGACCTGTGCCGGCCTGATCAGGTCTTATAAAAGACGATTATTAGCTGTAATTGCAAACAAGGGTTATTCCACAAAATATTAAACATAGGGGTTGTATAATAATTGACCCACACTTTTATGTTTAAAATTTAATAAAATTCAACTGAGCAACATAACTTTTTGGTTTGTAAGATTTATGCTTCTGTTCATAAAACCTACTCTCGTTTGCAGTTTGAAGGCTCTAACTTATTTGCATCTTATCAAACCAGCTAAATCTGCAGGGGGTTGAATACTACTTGTAAGCACTGTATCTAAATGAAGGCAACATTCCCAAAATAGAAAATGTAATAGGCTCACACCTAGAGCCGAAACGTCGCCAATATTGGCCATTAAAAAGTAATTTTTCACTTTTTTGAATTGGTATGCTGCCTCTATTTTCTTTGATTCATTCTATCTGTCTATCTACAGTTTAGGGGAATTTTGTTACACCATAAAAAAACAATACACTATTTTTGTTAATATATTAGATGCAAAACTAATTTTCTAATACAGTAGAAACATGCTAAATCTAAACGAATTAGAATTTTTGGACCTATATAAAGAAAACAAGGAATGTGTGTGAAATTCCCATCTATCCAGAAACACAGTCATCATAAATACTTTATCCACTCTCAGGCTCAGGAGACAGTCTGCTTTTAAATCAAGGCAAAATTGTTCCCTGTTGGTATAAGTGCAGCCGCTTGAATTAATCCACTTTTATGGTTTTTGTTATCCCATAAGCCTCAACCAACTGGCGCAAGATTTATTAAGAAGGAAACCTCTGTGCTGTCTTCAGCTCTTCTCCTCCGATGTACAGAGAGCTTTTGTCATTTTTAATCTTGCCCTTGATAAAAATAGAGCAGATTTTTGCTGCTCTAATCAGATTAACAAATATTTTACAGAACAAACAACAAATAGGTCTACAACTCTGTGCCGAATAATATCTTTATAGGACACAGAGCTCTAATTTTCTGATACAGAGCTTTGTCTCCCCTGATTCTCTACGCTCAGCCAGCTCTCTACACTCAAGGGTGACTTTATGCAATTTTTGCATTAAAGTGAATCTGTAGCCTGTGACTCACACCTCTTAACAATAACTCCATATTTAAAGATAAATCCACATAGAGACACTGGAATAGGATGTGGACTGAGTGTGACTACACGCCAATGCGACTACGCCACACGTGACCTCAAGCATGCACCTTGTAATGAGATGTCCGATCAGCTGCAGATCTACTGAACTGAACTTAAGAGCCTCATATAGGCTTTTACGGTGACATGTAAAAGTTTGGGCTCCCCTGGTCAAAATTACTGTTAATGTGAACACTTAAGCTAGTTGAAGATGAAATGATCTCTAAAAGACCTAAAGTTTAAGTTGACACATTTTCTTTGTATTTTATGCAAAAAAAAATATATATATATATGTTCATCTTTTACATTTTAAAAATTACAAAAAAGAAAATGGGCTGAAGCAAAAGTTTGGACATTGTGCATGGCTAGTATCTAGTAACACTCCCTTTTGAAAGTATCACAGCTTTTGTAGCCAGCCAAGAGTCTTTCAATTCTTGTTTTGTGGGATTTTCATCCATTCTTCTTTGGAAAATTCTTCCAGTTCTGTGAGATTCCTGGGTCGTCTTTCATGCACTGCTATTTTGAGGTCTAGCCACAGATTTTCAATAATGTTCAGATCAGGGGACTGTGAGGGCCATTGTAAAACCTTCATCTTGCGCCTTTTGAGGTAGTCTATTGTGGATTTTGACATGTGTTTATTCATTTGTAGAAACCATCCTCTTTTCACCTTCAGCTTTTTTACAGACAGTGTTAAGTTTGCATCAAGAATTTGTTGAAATTTCATTGAATCCATTCTTCCCTCTGCTCATGAAATGTTCCCTGTCCCATTGGCTGCAACACAACCCCAAAACATTATTGATCCAACCCCATGCTTAATGGTTGGTGAGATGTTCTTTTGATGAGATTCTCAACCCTTTTTTCTACACATAAACCTTTGATCATTGTGGCCAAAGAGTTCTATTTTAATCTCATCGGTCCACAGGACTTGTTTCCAAAATGCATCAGGCTTGTTTAGATGTTCTTTTGCATGCTTCTGATGCTGAATTTTATGATGAGGACGCAGGAGAGGTTTTCTTTTTTTGACTATTCCATGAAAGCCATATTTGTGCAGGTGTCTCTGAACAGTAGAACAATGTATCACAACTCCAGAGTCTGCTAAATCTTTCTGAAGATCTTTTGCAGTCAAGCGGGGGTTCTGATTTGCCTCTCCAGCAATCCTAAGAGCATCTGTTACAGAAATTTAGCTTGGTCTTCCAGACCTTATCTTGATCTCCTTATTCCTGCTAACTGCCATTTCTTAATTACATTTCGAGCTGAGGAAAGGGCAACTTGAAAACACTTTGCTATTTTCTTATAGCTTCTCCTGCTTTGTGGGCCTCCACCATTTTCAGAGTGCTAGGCAGCTGGTTAGAGGAACCCATCACTGCTGTTTTTTCGCACAAGGTTAGAGGAGGCTGGGTTTTTATAAAGCTGGGAAATTTCCATCACCTGGCTTTTCCTAACGATCATAATGAACAAGCCATAACCCTAACAGGCTAATTAAGGTCTGAAACCTTGGTCAAAGTTATCTGAGCACATAAATCTCCAGGGGTGCCCAAACTTTTGCATCGGCCCATTTTTGTTTTGTAATTTTTAAAATGAAAAAAATTACAATATATATATTTTTTTGCCTAAAATACAAAGTAAATGTCATCTTTAACTTTGATAATCAGCCGCTCCCGATGCCGGCAGCAACCGGAGGTGCTTAGTTGCAGAGATGCACAGTGGCCGCAGCCGGGTACTACACATCCGAACTTGTAGTACCCAGCCGCAGCCACTATGCAGCTGACAAACCTGTGCAGCTCTGTAAGTAAGCACTTCTGGCTGCTGCCAGCACCTGGAACAGCTGATCAGATGGGAATGCCAAAATGTCACACTCCCACCAATCTAATATTAATGACCTATCTTAAGAATAGGCCATCAAGTAACAGTCCTGGTCAACTCCTTTAAGTTCATGATAGGAGAGCAATGGACGGTTTAGACATGATGATCTATACTCAGACCGTGAATGCCATATGTGTGAAATCAGCCTAACTCATCACCTTACTTAATTAAAAGCATAAAAAGAGGAGATATGCAGAAAGATATTAGAAACTCTAATACATACAAATGAATACATGTTAGTAAATAGATGTACATAGAGATATCCAATATAACAACAAAAAAGTCGGCATCTCCAATAAAATCTCTGCAGTTCAAAAAGCATCTCTCAATTATCATAAATAATAAATATGTATTTTTCTTACCTGGTATAAATGCCGCTGTTCTCCTGAATCCGGCGTTGTTTTTCTTTTGTTCCAATGCCTCTCTGTTACTGAGATGATCCTCTCTTCCTGTACGTAAATCTAGTCTTTTTAGCCAAGAAGGTGTGGTCCTCAACTCTTTGCTCTGTGATTTTTTGTAAGGACCATGCCCATTTGGCTAAAAAGAATAAAATTTATATACAGGGAAGAAGGGGACATGCCTCAGAAATGGAAAGGCGCAGATACAACAAATAATGCCAGATTCAGGAGAACAGTGGCATATACACCAGGTAAAATAATTACATACCGTATTTATGGCACTAGACCATATGAGACATACAGGTGCTTCTCACAAAATTAGAATATCATCAAAAAGTTAATTTATTTCAGTTCTTTAATACAAAAAGTGATGCTCATATTATATAGAGTCATTACAAACTATTTCAAGTGTTTATTTCTGTTAATGTTGATGATTATGGCTTACAGCCAATGAAAACACGAAAGTCATTATCTCAGTAAATTAGAATACTTTATAACAACAGCTTGAAAAATGATTTTAAAATACGAAATGTTGGTCTACTGAAATGTATGATCAGTAAATGCACTCAATACTTGGTCGGGGCTCCTTTTATATCAATTACTGCATCAATGCGATCAGCCTGTGGCACTGCTGAGGTGTTATGGAGGCCCAGGTTGCTTTGATAGCAGCCTTCAGCTCGTCTGAATTGTTGGGTCTGGTGTCTCTCATCTTCCTCTTGACAATACCCCATAGATTCAGGCATAAGGTCAGGCGAGTTTGCTGGCCAATCAAGCACAGTGATACTGTTGTGTGTAAACCAGGTATTGGTACTTTTGGCCGTGTGGACAGGGGCCAAGTCCTGCTGGAGAATGACATTTCCATCTCCAAAAAGCTTGTCGGCAAAGGAAAGCATGAAGTGCTCTAAAATTTCCTGGTAGACGGCTGTGCTGACTTTGGTCTTGATAAAACACAGTGGACCTACACCAGCAGATGACATGGCTCCCCAAACCATCACTGATTGTGGAAACTTCACACTAGACCTCATCCAGCTTGGATTGTGGCCTCTCCACTCTTCTTCCATTCTCTGGGACCTTGATTTCCAAATGAAATGCAAAATGTACTTTCATCTGAAAACAACACATTGGACCACTGAGCATCAGTCCAGGTCTTTTTTTCCTTGGCCCAGGTAAAACGCTTCAAACATGGTTTATTGGTCATGAGTGGCTTGACACAAGGAATGCGATACTTGTAGCCCATGTCCAGGATATGTCTGTGTGTGGTGGCTCTTGAAGCAATGGCTCCAGCAGCAGTCCACTCCTTGTGAATCTCCCCAAAATTTTTGAATGGCCTTTTCTTAACAATCTTTTCACGACTTTGGTTATCCCGGTTGCTTGTGCACATTTTTTCTACCACACTTTTTCCTTCCACTCAACTTTCCATTAATATGCTTGGATACAGCACTCAGTGAACAGCCAGCTTCTTTAGCAATGACCTTTTGTGGCTTACCCTCCTTGTGGAGTGTGTCAATGACTGCCTTCTGGACATCTGTCAAGTCAGCAGTCTTCCCCATGATTGTGGAGCCTACTGAAACAGACTAAGGGACCTTTTTAAACACTTAGGAAGCCTTTTCAGGTGTTCTTTGTTAATTATTCTAATTTACTGAGATAATGAATTTTGCGTCTTCATTGGCTGTAAGCCATAATCATCAACATTAACAGAAATAAACACTTGAAATAGATCAGTCTGATTGTAATGACTCTATACAATATATGAGTATCACTTTTTGTATAGAAGAACTGAAATAAATTAACTTTTTGATGATATTCTAATTTTGTGTGAAGCACCTGTAAGTGTTGACAAATGTTCTGTTTAGATGAAGAGTTTGATTAGATGTACAACTGCTAATACTCCATCCCTTTAGTAGAAATCAAGAAGACTCAGTATGTAGGACAATATGAAAGAAATATCCTCTGATAGGTGTAAGGAAGTGATAACATGAAGAAAAGTTCCTGTATCTGTGACGCCTCTTCTCGGAAGCCCCTTCTTACCCTGGGAGATGAGGACTCGGAGTCGGGTCCTAAATTGAAGAGATGGGGTGCAGCCGTGGCCCGGACCCGCTCCGTGCCCAGGGCCGTCACATTAAAAGGGTGGTGTGGGCTTATCCGGGTTGAGTGGCTGATTACGACTACGCCACCTGTGGCACCTGGTGAAGGCCACCAGTGCCGCTGCAGTCCGCTGAGGCATGGTGGTATGGCGGCCATGGTTGTTACTACTCCCCACAGGCGGAGCAGGGCCTCAGGGCAGAGAGACAGGAAGACGGGGGTAGTAGTCCAGAAAGTCTGCATAGTGCGGTGTGACGCAGAATAACAAGTTCGAAGGCCATAGAGGTGAACTTCCAAGGCTTTACTCACATAAGAGATGGCAAGAGGAAGGCGACTCCCTGCTCCCCGCTGAGTTCTGCGGTCACCAGAGACGAGGGTCCGACAACCTCCGAGTAAGTCCAGTATTCGATCAGGACCCCGCATCAGAGTGTTCCTGAACTACAGGCCGTAACCTTTCCTGCCCGTGTGTGTAGATAGGCCGGGTCTCCCTCTGAAGTCCTCTCAGAAAAAGGGCATGGGTGGCAGCTCGGCTCCTTCCGATACCCGGTGGGATCCTCAGGGCCTACTGGGCTTTCCCGACCAGGACATGGAGTAGCAAGGTAGGGTGTCGGGGGCCGGTACCCCTCTCGCAGCCGGACTCCCTCTGAATACATCAGGTTGGCGAGGACAAGTGGCATACACCGCTCCTTCTGCATCCTCCCTGGGATCCATTTGCTGTGGAGCTACACTTTTAAGCTCCGGGCCTTCTTGGTCGTGGTCCTTGACCGGGTTGAGACATTCCTTGTCTGCAACCTGCCCCTCGTCCCAAGGCTGAGGTACGAGGGCTGTGCCTCCATCCCCTGCAGGTCCACACAGGATCCACTTTCAGGGTGGGAGATCACAGTAGATGACAGCCAATAAACTTGACTAACAAGGACCGCCAAAAGACCATGAACCAAGATGGCTTTTTATTAAATATGAATTTTACAGTGTCACTAAAATGTGAGTCCTCCACCCTCACCCACTAACTGGTTCCCCTAGCTCTTGGTTCCCCCAGTCTCCCTGTAACCAAGAGGGCAGCACCTAGTGCATTCTAGCCCCCTCTGGTGGAGAAGTGTGGTGTTGGATGTGAAGGAAGGTTCCTGACCATCGCACTGTTCTTACCTCAGAGGAGGAACACTACACTCCATTAAAGAAGTGCAGCATCCCTGTGGCGGTCGAACCCTCAGGGGCGCCACATATCTCCCTCCTGGAGTTACTGCAGGGTATACAGGGGAAGAAGTTACTGTAACAGTCTGTGAACCGTCTCCATTCTATCACTTGCAGCTTCCCTTTCCTAACCCTTCCCTATAGACACAAAACCAGGTAAGTAAAACTTTCCATTCTGCTCCAAAACTTTCAACAAGTCCTAGACATGAAATATTACATCTCTAGATCACCATTGAACATGACCATAAAAAAGTCTTCAATAAGCTCTTCCTAAGGTTGATACAGAAAGTCAGAATATTTTCCTTTTTTTAATTTTACAATCATAAAAGTATTATTTAAAGGATGTTTTTTCTAAGATTTGCTCTTTTCTTAAAGTGGTTGTCCACTACAGCCACTGATGGTCCGTGGTCTTCACAGTTTTATCAGAGGTAACATTGAAGGCTGTAGCCAAATTGGCTGCAGTACTCACATGACATAACACTGTAAAGTGACTGCACCAGTTTTGGGAGGTGAGTATATGCATTTTTTTATTTTACTGAAGCCAATTTAGCATTTAAGAAAGGGTTGTACACTAGTGTGTTGCAATGTTTTTTGTATTTTGATTGCATTCACTGGATCCATTTCATTTGGATTTTCTTTCTACGTGATGCACAGAGCTTGGTGCATCCTAGAAGCCTACTCATATGTAATGAGCTGAAATTTCCTATAGAGATCTGTTTGTAAGGCTTTGTTTTGCTCTCTATATAACTGACAGAAACATGAACATCTCAACCCATTGTCCCCCTAAAAGGTCATCATTGTTAGAAAAATTGAGGCTTGATTCACAATAGGAAAATTTGCAAAGCATTACATATGGGGTGAATTTAGGAGCAGAGATCAAACTCAAATAACCCTTTTATTCATTCATTTTTTGAAGGTCAGGAATTCATGCACACAAGTGGGGACTGTAGATCTGATTTACTAATGGAAATTTTTGGTAATGGAAGAGCAGATTGGACTCCTGGAACATCGTCTGGAAAGGCCACAATGTGCTGTGTGACTGCTTTCAAGAAAAAAGAAGAAAAAAGCCTGTCTCCAGTGATGGACCTTCAGTGTCACTCCATCCCATCCCACCTCTTCCCCAACTTCACTACCACGCTTATCCCAGCCCTAACCCATCTTTTCAACCTATTGCTAACCTCTGGTACCTTCGCTTCTTTTTTCAAACATGCCATTATCACACCTATCCTAAAGAAACCATCTCTCGACCCGACCTCTATGTCCAGCTATTGCACAATATCACGGCTCCCGTTTGCCTTCAAACTCCTCAAACAGCATGTCCATTCTGAACTTTCTTCTCATCTCTCATCTAACTCACTCTTTGACAACCTACAATCCGGCTTCCGTCTCCACCACTCTACTGAAATTGCCCTGATCAAAATTACCAATGACTTACTGCCAAAGAAAATTCTCTGTACTCCTCCTTCTAGACCTGTCCTCAACCTTCGACACAGTCAAACACTTCATCCTACTATAAATCCTCTTTTCCCTTGGTGTCAAAGACCTCGCCCTCTCCGGGATCTCCTCATACCTTTCTAACTGCACATTTAGCGTTTCTCATTCCTACACTACCTTCTTATCCCGCCCTCTGTTGGTGTCCCTAAAGGCTCTGTTCTGGGACCCTTACTCTTCTCAATCTATACCTTTGGTCTGGGACAACTCATAAAGTTCCATGGCTTCAAGTACAATCCATAAGCTGATGATACTCAGATCTTCCTCTCTGGCCCAGATGTCACCTCTCTGCTGTTCAAAATCCCGGAGTATCTATCAGCCATATCCTCATTCTTCTCATCACACTTCTCAAAGCTCAGTGTGGACCAAACTGAACTCATCATCTTTCCTCCATCTCACCTAACTTCCCTGCCTGATCTATCTATCACAATAAATTATATCATGCTTTCCCCTGTACCACAAGTCCGCTGCCTCGGAGTAACCCTTAACTCTGCCCTGTCCTTCAAACCGCACATCCATGTGACGCGCCCCCTGGGCCTGTGCTGTGCTGCTGTGCAGGGGGAATACCCGGATCGCTGGGGGTTGTAGTTCTCCGTGGCGGTGACCCGGTCCGTGCCCAGGGTGGTCAAACCAGTGGCAGTCTATTTGTATGGTAATAAGTGTCCAACTACGCCACCCGTGGATTGCGGTCAGTGGGGACCGCCGCTGCGCTGCCGACCGCTGAGGCTGATGTTGGTTGCGCAGCCGAGTATGGGATAACTCCCCACGGGAGGAGTATTGCCTCAGGGCAGCTAAGGTGGAAGATGATGGGAGTGATGGTGTGAGGGTCCCAGTGCTGATGGTGCTGGTGCGACAAGGAATCACAGAGACGTGTGGTGCAGTTCAGGGTCTTTACTGATGGTACAAGGCAAACCCTCCCGGGAGTACTGGCTAGTATAAGGGGCCTGGTCAGTCTGCGAGCAAGCAGGAGATCCCCTGGCCAGGTGGAGTTGTAGGCCTCCCCGTTAATCTGCACTCTTCCTGGCTACCTTGCTGTCAGCGGTTACAAGTAGCCCACGTCCCTGAGTATACCGTGTGGTGCTCACCCGTATGGCTGGTGACTTGGGGCCTTCTGTTAGCCTCCGCTCCTGGATGGCGGCGCTGGTCCCTTCTCTGTGACTGAGCCTCCGGGCTTCTATGGCCAGAGGACCTGGAATCCCCTGCCGGCTGGTTTCTGCTGCTGGGTGTATATCAGTCCCCACAGCCTCGGACTCCTGTGTCCGGCTTTAGTATCTTCGTCCAGGGCGAACTCTGCTCAGCTCCAGCCCCTGGACTTCTGCTGCTGCTCCTACAGAGCTCCTAGTTCTTCCTTTCCCTCTCCAGACTCTGACTGCTCTAATCCCGCCCCAGACCCAGTTTAAAAGGGCAGATTCCTCCCCTCCCAGGTCTGGGCGGACCGTGTTGCATGCTTAGGGATCCTGACCAGAGAAACCTTCCACTTGCTCTCAGACATAATATCTCTATTACTGTGGCAACCAGACCCCTGGGGTGTCACATTCCCCCCTAGTAAATTTTAGTACTCCGGGACTAAACACATTTTTAAAGAAACATAAATACAAGGTATAACAATAACAAGACAACATATTTACAAGAAGCTTTAGTCTGTAGAGGTCACGGCGTTTCCGTGACCGGGTGTCCATATCACCCAAGGTGAAGTTTATGAAAACAAAGGGGGTGTCCATGTCACCCAACAAGGCGAAGTCTTGGCACAGAATAGGGGACCTGTCCAAAGCAAACCCCTTGCGTTGTCCTTGGGCGTGGCTGCAAGGGTGGAGCTAGCTACTTTGGGCCGCCAGTAGGCCACGCCAGACAGGTTTTCTCTTCTGCGGCCGTCTTCACAAGAGGCACCAAGGTGCAACTATCTACAAAACTGTTCCGGTTATCCAGTGTCCATAACCTGTTAGTCCAAATAAATCTGCAGGGTAACTGAGAAACATAATTAGTAACAGGCAACAAACATAAACCATAAACATTTTTCAATAAACAGTCAACTTTACAGTGCATTGGTTTAGATTCTCCAGCGAGCGGGCATCTGACCTCTAGTGACTCTAGTGGACCTACGGAGCTCACTAACTGGTTCTGCACTACAGGGTGTAGGAGGTGTTATGGGCAAGCTGGGCAGCTTTCTGCGCACTCTTTGGCTCACTAGGGGCACAGCAGGCTCACTACTAGCAGAGGGTTGATCCTCCTGTACTGCTGGTGTGGACTCTTCTACCTCTTGGGCCGGCTGCTCTTCCAGCTCTACCGGTTCCTCTGTAGGCACTTGCGGGGCTGTCTGGAGAAAGGTGAGGACGGGTACCACGACAGCGCCGTTTACTTGTGTCCAAGACCGGGGGAAGTCTCCGAGTACGGTACTGATCATTTCTTCCCTTTCCTCTGCGGGTTGAGGGTTTTCTTGATCTTCTTCAGGGCTTTGCAGCTGCTCGGGACACTTTTTCAGGTGGTCTCTGGAGACAATGGCTGTGGTTTCTCCTCCATCCTTACTGATTACGCAGATTTTTGGGTTCTCATGGCTTGATGGCAGTACGGTGTACGGGTCCTTCTCCCACTGGTCGTCCAACTTGTGGAGCCACCTCTTCCTCTTCAAGACCTGCTCTCCAGGTACCAGGGGAACAGCGGGAGCATACTGGTTATAAGCCTTCTCTTGCCTTTCTCTAGCTTGAGAAAGACTTCGCTCGACGCTCTCCTGTACTTTCCGATACTGCTGCTGCCATTCTGTATCCCAGTCTGCCTCTGGCGAGGTGTCCTCAGGCGTCAGGACTCCCATATCCAGGTCAATAGGCAGCTTACCAGGTCTTGCTCTCATTAGGTAAGCCGGGGTACAGTTGGTGGAACCTACAGGGATGTGGTTATACAGGTCCACCAGATCGGGCAGTTTCTCAGGCCACAGACTGCGTTCTTCCAGGGGCAATGTTTTTAGCAGATCTATCACCACCTGGTTCATCTTCTCGCAGAGTCCATTGGTTTGAGGGTGATAGGGCGTTGTTCTTATCTTCTTGCAGCCATACAGGTTGCAGAACTCCTGGAAGACCTCCGCTTCAAAGGCTGGTCCTTGGTCTGTCAGCACTTGGTCCGGGTACCCGTGTGGACGGCAGAAGTGCTGCTGGAAGGCTCTAGCTGCTGTTTGAGCCGTTAAGTCCTTGACCGGAACCACCACTAGGAACCGGGAGTAATGATCTACGATTGTGAGGGCGTAGACATACCCAGATCTGCTTGGAGCCAGTTTCACATGGTCCAGGGCTACCAGTGCCAGTGGCTGTCTGGTGATGATGGGCTGCAAGGGAGTCTTCTGGCTGGCACGGTCCTTTCTTCTCAGGTGGCACGGGCCACAGTCTCTGCACCACCTCTCGATGGCTCCTCTCATGCCTACCCAGTAGAACCGTTCACGCAACAAGAACTCCAGCTTCTTCCATCCGAAATGCCCTGCTCCGTTGTGGTATGCCTCCAGAACCATAGCCGCGTCTCGTCTTGGGACCACTACCTGCCAGGTCAACTCATGCGTTCGAGAGTTAACCATTCTCCGGCACAGCTTCTCCCTGTAGAGGAACAGCTTACTTTTCTCCTTCCACAGTTGCTTAGTCTCCTCCGGAGCATCTGGGTCAAGACGGGCATCGGCCTGGGTCAGCATTTCCTTCACCAAATGGACTGCGGGATCACTGTCTTGCGTCTCCGCCCAGTTGTAGTGGGGCAAGGGATTGAACGTCACGGAGCGCCTGTCCCTCACACGGTGGGAATACAGGGTAATCCCATGACGGTGGAACGCAGGGAGCTCAACTTCTTCCAGATCTTCTGGATCTTCCCCTACATCCGGTAAGTTCGGCATTCTAGACAGGGCATCCGCGTTGGCATTTGAGCGTCCTGCCCGGTATTTGATGGTGAATTCAAAGTTGGACAGGCGGGCCATCCATCTCTGTTCCAGGGCACCGAGCCTTGCAGTGTCCAGGTGTGTCAACGGGTTGTTATCCGTGTACACGGTGAATTTGGAGGAGGCAAGGTAATGCTTGAAACGTTCGGTCACTGCCCACACTACTGCCAGGAACTCCAGCTTGAATGAGCTATAATTCTCAGGGTTCCTCTCCGTGGGCCGTAGCTTTCGGCTGGCGTAAGCGATTACCCGTTCTTTCCCTTGCTGGATCTGGGACAGTACGGCTCCTAGCCCGATGTTGCTTGCGTCCGTGTGGAGGATAAAGGGCTGGCTGTAGTCTGGATATGCCAGGATTTCATCCCCCGTGAGGGCCATCTTCAGCTGGCAGAAGGACTCCTCTTCCAGCTTTTCCCACCTAAAGGGCGGCTTCTGGTTTTTGGCTTTCCGAGATTGACCTATCAGGAGGTCCTGCATAGGGGCTGCCATTTTGGTGAAACCGGGAATGAATCTTCGGTAGTAGCCTACCAACCCGAGGAACTGCCGCACTTCCTTTATGCTGGAGGGTCTTGGCCAGTCCTTAATCACGGTGATCTTATCAGGGTCAGGAGCCACTCCGTCAGCACTCACCACGTGTCCCAGGTATTGCACCTTTGGTTTCAGGAGGTGACACTTGGAGGGTTTCACCTTTAGGCCGTAGTTTGCCAGAGCTTCGAACACTTCTGCCAGGTGTTTCAGGTGATCCTCGCAGGTCTTGGAATAGACGATGACATCGTCCAGGTATAACAGGACCGTCTCGAAGTTCCGGTGTCCCAGACAGCATTCCATCAACCGTTGGAAGGTTCCTGGTGCGTTGCAGAGCCCGAGCGGCATGCAGTTAAATTCACTGAGACCCATCGGGGTGGTGAATGCGGTCTTCTCCCGGTCCGCCTCTGCTACAGGAACCTGCCAGTACCCGCTAGTGAGATCCAAAGTAGAGAAGAAGTTAGCAGATTTTAATGCAGCTAAGGACTCTTCTATCCTTGGTAAAGGGTACGCATCTTTGTGTGTGATACGGTTGACCTTCCTGTAGTCTACACACATTCTCATGGTGTTGTCTTTCTTTTTCACCAAGACTAGTGGAGCTGCCCAGGGGCTACAGCTGTCCCTGATTACCCCAGCCTCCTTCATGTCTCTAAGCATCCCCTTGGCGTGTTGGTAGTGTGCCGGGGGTATGGGTCGGTATCTCTCCTTTATGGGAGGATGGTCTCCCGTGGGGATGTGGTGTTCTACCCCTTTTACTCGCCCGAAGTCTAGCTGGTGTTTACTAAACACTCTCTCGTACTCTCGAACCACCCGATAGACTCCCTGTTTCTGGTGTGAGGGAGTGTAGTCAGTACCCAAATGCAGTTGCTGACACCAGTCCTCCATTGGTTTCTTAGAGCCGTTACCTTCCTCTGGTTGAGATGGAGGCAAGGGTTCCACGGCCTGTACAGAGTTCTGGTTGATGGTGAACAATTTGGCTAGCGTGGCATACCGGGGCAGGTGTACTTCTCTCTCCCCGATATTTATGATGCGAACGGGCACCCTCCCATGGCGTACATCGACCACCCCCCGTGCTGTCAAAATGGTGGGCCTACTGTCTGAGTAGACGGGTTCTACCATTGCTTGGTAGTCTCTACCTCTTAGACCAATAGCTGCCCGGCACCAAATCATCATCTCACTTTTTGGGGGCATGGCAATAGGGAACGGGTCACACATTCTCACGCTACCTATCTCACCACCAGATAGTTCCACCTGTTGCCGCTTCATCAGTGCCCAGATCTCTTTTTGGAGCACACGCTGCTGGCTGGAACTGGCGTTCTTGGCAACCTGCTGTAAAATGAGAATCACCTCTGCAAGACAATTTTCAATCACATTGGTTCCCAAGGTTATTCTAGGGTGACTCTCATGACGGTCTATGTCCACTATAATCAGTCCTTGTGCCGCCAGTTCGACTTTACCGATCTTAATGGTCACCTCTTTGAATCCCACCTGCGGCACGGGCTGACCATTGCTGGCGATGATACTCAGGTCGTCATCTGGGTAGCGGGTTATGTCCGAGTCATTCCAGTACTGCTTGAAGAGCACGTACGGGATGGTGGTGACCTGTGACCCGGTGTCTAGTAGGGCACTCATAGGAATGCCATCCAGTACCACAGGCAAGATTGGACGTCCCCCTACGTATTTATCACGCCAGTTTGATGGGCCTGATGGTCTTATGCCTGGGGGTTGGCCCTCTACCCCAGGTTGTGCCCGTTTAAATGACAGTACCTTGCCACATGTCCGGGTTGATTGCAGCGGCGGCAGATGGGTCGTCCGTCCTCGTTGTATCTGTCGCTGGGTCTTCCTCTGGCCGGTGGGGTCCTCCTCAGTCGGCGCCACGGGACGTCCTCCGGTCCGGATGCCAGCTGGATCTTTCCTGGAGAAGAGACCTGTAAAGACTGCACAGTTCTGGTTAGCGCGGCAACGCTCTTAGTCAGCTCTTGGACCTGATGGTGTAGGTCTGTAGCCGGGTCACTGTTTAAAGCCTGCGCATCAGCTCCCACAGGCTCTGCAGACAAGGGCGCCGTCCCCTGGTGGTAAGTGATAGCAGGGCGCCTGTGGGTCACAGCGCCACCTGGTGCCGGTTCTCGGAGCACCCGGATGGCTCTGTCCTTGAACTGTGCAAAGTCCAGGTCAGGGTCCTGTAAGGCCATTGCCCGCAACTGGGTCCGGTGGGTATTGCACAGTAGACCCTCAATAAATTGTTCAGTCAACAGCTTATCTTCATTTCCCACGCTGTCAGGGTCTGCCTGCTTAATGCCTCTCAGGGCCTCTTGTAGGTTTAGAGCATAGTCTCTTATACTCTCATGTGCCCGTTGTTTGCACCCATAAAATCTTAGTTTTATTTCGGCTGAGGTGCGGGTATCAAATGTGTCTTTCAGCCGGGCTAGTATTTCTCTGACAGTCCTCTTCCTCCCAGGTGGCCAGGACTTTACCTCCCTTTGGGCTGCCCCGATTAATTGGGCCACCAGGATGCTCACTTTTTGCTCTTCTGCGAGGGGGTACACCTGGAAGAGGCTATCCAGTCTTTCTCTAAAGTCATTTAGAGTATGTGACTCCCCTGAGTACTGGGGTAGCCAGGTTGCCCCCGGGATATAGGGCATGGTGAATGGCATGACTGCTGCAGCGGTTGCGCTGGCGGTGACTGTGGCGGTGGAGCTCTCCTCGGTATCCGACATCCTCCTCCCCCCTAGTGAACCGTGGCCTACCTTGCGATGCTCTTCTTCCGTAGGCCGCGGCTCCGCAGTCGATCGTCGGGGTTGAGGACCTGGCGTCGCGCTCCGATGACGTCAGCGTCGCTCTTCCTCCCTTCCAGGACCTTGCGCAGCGTCAGCGTGGGGCGGAGCTTCGGATCTCGCGCGCTTTCGGCGTCCACGCCCCTCTTCTTCCTGTGCGGCGTCCCGAAGATGGCGTCCGATGGCGGGAAGAAGGTAGAAGACGGCGGGAAACGGTCCAAGATGGCGTCTGATGGCGGGAAGAAGGCAGAAGACGGCGGGAAACGGTCCAAGATGGCGTCTGATTGGCGGGAATCGGCTCCGGACGGCGGGAAACTTCACCACAGGTAAGTTCAAAAAGTCTTTTTCAGGCACGCAGTACCCGGTGGTTGCGGGCACGAAATCCTGCCGACTACGCCAAAGTTGACGCGCCCCCTGGGCCTGTGCTGTGCTGCTGTGCAGGGGGAATACCCGGAGCCGGATCGCTGGGGGTTGTAGTTCTCCGTGGCGGTGACCCGGTCCGTGCCCAGGGTGGTCAAACCAGTGGCAGTCTATTTGTATGGTAATAAGTGTCCGACTACGCCACCCGTGGATTGCGGTCAGTGGGGACCGCCGCTGCGCTGCCGACCGCTGAGGCTGATGTTGGTTGCGCAGCCGAGTATGGGATAACTCCCCACGGGAGGAGTATTGCCTCAGGGCAGCTAAGGTGGAAGATGATGGGAGTGATGGTGTGAGGGTCCCAGTGCTGATGGTGCTGGTGCGACAAGGAATCACAGAGACGTGTGGTGCAGTTCAGGGTCTTTACTGATGGTACAAGGCAGACCCTCCCGGGAGTACTGGCTAGTATAAGGGGCCTGGTCAGTCTGCGAGCAAGCAGGAAGATCCCCTGGCAAGGTGGAGTTGTAGGCCTCCCCGTTAATCTGCACTCTTCCTGGCTACCTTGCTGTCAGCGGTTACAAGTAGCCCACGTCCCTGAGTATACCGTGTGGTGCTCACCCGTATGGCTGGTGACTTGGGGCCTTCTGTTAGCCTCCGCTCCTGGATGGCGGTGCTGGTCCCTTCTCTGTGACTGAGCCTCCGGGCTTCTATGGCCAGAGGACCTGGAATCCCCTGCCGGCTGGTTTCTGCTGCTGGGCGTATATCAGTCCCCACAGCCTCGGACTCCTGTGTCCGGTTTTAGTATCTTCGTCCAGGGCGAACTCTGCTCAGCTCCAGCCCCTGGCCTTCTGCCTCTGCTCCTACAGAGCTCCTAGTTCTTCCTTTCCCTCTCCAGACTCTGACTGCTCTAATCCCGACCCAGACCCAGTTTAAAAGGGCAGATTCCTCCCCTCCCAGGTCTGGGCGGACCGTGTTGCATGCTTAGGGATCCTGACCAGAGAAACCTCCCACTTGTTCTCAGACATAATATCTCTATTACTGTGGCAACCAGACCCCTGGGGTGTCACACATGCTCTTGCCACCTCCTGCCGCCTCCAAAAACATTTCCAGAATCCGTCCTTTCCTCAACCCTGAATCTACTAAAATGTTAGTGCATGCCCTCATCATCTCCCGCCTGGACTACTGCCTACTGGCCTCCCTGCTAACACTCTCGCACCTCTCCAGTCCATCCTTAACTCTGCTGCACGACTAATCCAGCTTTTGCCTCAGTATTACTCCACTTCTCCCCTCTGCAAATCTCTTCATTGGCTCCCAATTCCCCAACTTATCTAGTTCAAATTATTAACATTGACCTACAAAGCCTTCCATAATCTGTCTCCTCAATATATCTCCAAACTAATCTCCTGTTACCTTCTAAGATGCAATGACTACAAACACTGTAAAAAAAGATAGAAAAAGCAGCAGCAATATATTATATTAGAAGGCAAAATGCATGAATACATGAATACAATGAAAATATTGGATGTAGTCTGATTTGTCACTCAATGAAATGTACTTACAAAATGAAGGTTTTTAGCACATAATTTAGCCAATTCATGTGTGCCCATCAACCACGACAAGGTAACCTCCGTCTGATGGGTAAGTACGCTACCACTGGATATGCCACTCTTGGGCTATAAGCCTAAATAAATGGACAACATGTCTCTGATTAGGCTATTAAAACCACCTGTGGGTCAGTGGGAGGAGTGCATAGTCAGAAAAGAGGCTGTCAAACCTCAATGTTAAATATAGCAAGAAACTGACCAGCAATTCTTATTGTGTGTACACATACCTGCTGCAATGACTACAAACACTGTAAAAAAGATAGAAAAAGCAACAGCAGTTATATTAGAAGGCAAAATGCATGAATACATGAATACAATGAAAATATTGGATCTAGACTGATTTGTCACTCAATGAAATGTACTTACAAAATGAAGGCTTTTAGCGCATAATTTGGCCAATTCATTATGCGCTAAAAACCTTCATTTTGTAAGTACATTTCATTGAGTGACAAATCAGTCTAGATCCAATATTTTCATTGTATTCATGCATTTTGCCTTCTAATATAATATATTGCTGTTGCTTTTTCTATCTTTTTTACCTTCTAAGATGTAATCTCCTGTCCTGTCAAGACCTTCTCCTCTTCTCCACACTTATACGTTCCTCACCCAATCGCCTCCAAGACTTCTCCCGAGAATCCCCCATACTGAGGAATTCTGCGTCCCAACAAATCCGATTATCCGGAACTTTCAGATGGAACTTGAAAACACATCTCTTCAAGCAACCTTACAGCCTTCAATAACCCAGATGCCACCACACCACCACCAGAGCTGCTGCAACCACCCCCAACCTACTGTCTCCTTCCCCATTACCCTGTAGACTGTAAGCCTGCAAGGGCAGGGCCCTCTCCTCTCCATACCAGTCTGTCATTGTTAGTTTGTTCACTGTAATATATATCTGTATTTTGTATGTAACCCCTTTTTATGTACAACACCATGGAATCAATAGTGCTCTAAAAATAAATAATAATAATACTAAATTGTATCATCTTTATTTTTTTCTTATTTTATTTAATATATAAATATCATGCTTGACAACTTTTAAAGCTGGTTCTTCTGCAGATCCAGGTACAATTATTTTCGGCAGCCATACCCCTTTTTAGAAGACAGTCCTCTCTACATCCATTTGCCTTCCTTACATAACCCACCTCCCTATTGTATGATTCGATGACAAGGCTTCATCTGAACTTGCTCCTGTGGGCTGTTGCAATGAGATTTTAGGGAAATTTCAGTGGCGCCTGAGTATCGGAAGTCTTCAGCTATCCCTGGAACGTTCCCCCAGAGGTGGCTCGCTGACTAATGACATTTCTCCATAACCAACCATAGTTTTAACTTTAATGCAATCCTCACTTAAAGAGGACCTTTCACTAAATTTTTCATATTGAATTGGACACACAATGTAAAAGCGGATGAAGAACAGAATACAACTTTTTTTTCTCCTCTCCGTTGCAGAGATATTAGAAATTAAAGTATTTGGTCCCTAATGAGGAAATTTAGATTAAGTCCAAGTGGGCATTATCAGATAGTTTTCACTCCGGGCGTGTACTTCTTCACCCTGTATGACAATCATAAGCAGGCGGAAACACTTCACACTATTGCTTAGACCAAGTTCCTAAACTCTGCTGAAATGCCCCTCACCCCACACTAACACATGCAGGAGGTTAGACCTTGAGATCAAGCTTTCTGTCATGAACATCTCACACACTGAGAAACTTGCTGTAAGCTATGGTGGGGGTGTGTTCATTTTCTCCTGTATTTTGCTGCTTGCTTATTATTGGTCAGCATCATACAAGTGGAAGAAGTACACGCCCCTAGTGAAAACTTTCTGGCAACACCCACATTGATTTAACGAAAAATTAACTCAGTAGGGGCCAAATAGCTTGATTGCTAATACTGCCACAATGAAGAGGCGAAATAAAAAAAACATCCCTCCAGCCATTATTAAATTGTGTGTCCAGTTCAAGAAGAGACTTTTGGTGAAAGGTCCTCTTCACCATGTGCCATTTATAATACAGGTGTCTTCTATGAGGCAGAAGGGCTCCCCTAGTCACTAGGGCTCAGGTGTGACTTCTACCTTTAAAGCTATAGCCCTAGACACCATTTAAGTTTTTTAGCTTTTTTCTTTTACTGAAAAGGTTTTAAAAAAAAGATGCCTGGTGTAAAGTACAAAGTTCATGTCACATATTGAAAGTGAATCCTGAAGGAAGACTCTCCAAACTAGGCATTGTCAAATCAAAAATCTAATAAAAAAATTGTTCATGCATTATTAATAAAAATACATATACGGTAATTATTTATTAATCACAAAAAAGTATAAATACAAAAGTAAAAATTAATCCCCAATGCAGGCAACCCCGTTCCCCACTAAAAAGCATAATTAATAGTGATGAGCGAGCATTAAAATGCTCGGGTGCTCAAAGCTCGGGTCGAGCACATTGGAATACTTGGGTGCTCGACCCGAGCAACGAGCCCAATATAAGTCTATGGGAAACTCGAGCATTTTTCTGGCGGTCCCCCCCGGCGGTCTGCAGAAGGTCAAAAATTGCCCAAATCGATGGGAACAGTGCTCAATTAAACATCAGGCAGGTAGAATATATAGGCAGACAGGCAGGCAGGGTATATAGCAGGGTGCATGAAAAACATAGCAGGGCACTTGGAACACACTAGTGCCCTCCGATTTTCATGCACCCGTCTCTTTAAAAAAGCCGGCCGGCAATTCACCAGCGGCATACACCGGTACCCGACAATTTAGAACAGAAAGAATAGAGTATCACACATAGATTAGATAGATAGAAACATGTCACTCACATATATAATAAGTACAGTGACAGTGTTGGTTACTGTACTTGTCATTTAGTGTTAAAATAAAGGATTTATTAAAAAAAAAATTGGCATGGGGTTCCCCGTAATCTTAGTCTCTAGCAGAGGTTAAGCAGATGGCTGGGGCAGATGTTTGAAGCCTGGGAAGGGGGTAATACCCACGGAGCTTCCCAGGCTACTAATATCAGCCCCCAGCCGAATACCTAGCCGTTACTAGCTATTAAAATGGGGGACCCCAAAAAAAAATGACGTGGGGTCCCCCCTATTTCAATAGCTAGCAAAGGCTAGGCAGACAGCTGGGGGCTGATATTAATAGCCCAGGAAGGGTGCCATGAATATTGGCCCCCTCTCAGGCTAGGAACACCAGCCGTCAGCCGCCCCAGAAATGGCGCATCCATAGGATGCGTCAATTCTGGCACTTAGCCTCGCTCTACCCACTGCCCTGTAGCGGTGGCAGTGGGGTAATAGGGTTGGGGTTGATGTCAGCTTATAATGCTAGCTGACATCAAGCCCAGGTTAGTAATGGAGAGGCGTCTATAAGACGCCCCCATTACTAACCCCATAGTCAAAGTTAAAAAAAACACAAACACCCAGAATAAAGTCCTTTAATTGAAATAAAGACACATTCCTTTAATGTTCTTCCAGCCCATTCCAGCTGAAGCCAAGGATCTCCTGCAATAAAAGTAAAATAATAAACCAACCTCATCCTTACCTTTCCATGGTTCCCAGGACGGCTCCAGCTCTGCTACATTGATGCCATCACAGCCAGACAGACTGAGGAGCTTCTCAGTGTCTGCGGCATGGCAAGCTGGATGGCAGCATTCTGCTGCGATCCAGCCTGTCATGTGAATGTAACAGAGCTGAAGCCGTCCTGGGAACCATGGAAAGGTAAGGATGAGGTTGGTTTATTATTTTACTTTTATTGCAGGAGATCGTTGGCTTCAGCTGGAATGGGCATGACGGTAAGTAGAGTTTAATTTAGAACATTAAAGAATTGTGTGTTTATTTCAATTAAAGGACTTTATTCTGGGTGTTTGTGTTTTTTTTTTAACTTTCACTATGGGGTTAGTAATGGGGGCGTCTTATAGACGCCTCTCCATTACTAACCTGGGCTTGATGTCAGCTGGCATTATAAGCTGACATCAACCCCAACCCTATTACCCCACTGCCACCGCTACAGGGCAGTGGGAAGAGCGAGGCTAAGTGTCAGAATTGACACATCCTATGGATGCGCCATTTCTGGGGCGGCTGACGGCTGGTGTTTCTAGCCTGGGAGGGGGCCAATATTCATGGTACCCTTCCTGGGCTATTAATATCAGCCCCCAGCTGTCTGCCTAGCCTTTGCTAGCTATTAAAATAGGGGGGACCCCATGTCATTTTTTGGGGGGGTCCCCCATTTTAATAGCTATAAAGGCTAGGTATTCAGCTGGGGGCTGATATTAGTAGCATGGGAAGCTCCGTGGGTATTACCCCCTTCCCAGGCTTCAAACATCTTCCCCAGCCTTCTGCTTAACCTCTGCTAGAGACTAAAATTACGGGGAACCCCACGCCAATTTTTTTTTAATAAATCCTTTATTTTAACACTAAATGACAAGTACAGTAATCAACACTATCACTGTACTTATTATATATGTGACTGACATGTTTCTATCTATCTAATCTATGTGTGATGCTCTATTCTTTCTGTTTTAAATTGTCGGGTACCGATGTATGCCGCTGATGAATTGCTGGCCGGCTTTTTTAAAGAGACGGTGCATGAAAACACTATTATTATTTTTTTTTAATAAATCCTTTATTTTAACACTAAATAACAAGCACAGTAACCAACACTGTCACTGTACTTATTATATATGTGACTGACATGTTTCTATCTATCTAATCTATGTGTGATGCTCTATTCTTTCTGTTCTAAATTGTTGGGTACCGGTGTATGCCGCTGGTGAATTGCCGGCCGGCTTTTTTAAAGAGACGGGTGCATGAAAATCGGAGGGCACTAGTGTGTTCCAAGTGCCCTGCTATGTTTTTCATGCACCCTGCTATATACCCTGCCTGCCTGTCTGCCTATATATTCTACCTGCCTGATGTTTAATTGAGCACTGTTCCCATCGATTTGGGCAATTTTTGACCTTCTGCAGACCGCCGGGGGGGACCGCCAGAAAAATGCTCGAGTTTCCCATAGACTTACATTGGGCTCGTTGCTCGGGTCGAGCACCCGAGTATTCCAATGTGCTCGACCCGAGCTTCGAGCACCCGAGCATTTTAGTGCTCGCTCATCACTAGTAATAATGATACTGACTTTATCAAGGTCAAATGTAGATAATATATACAATTGCAGAAGACTAGTATCTATACCAAAAGTAAAAAATATGCTAAATAAAATACATACAGAAAATGTAATATATGGTCATCATATCCATACAGCATGATTAAATACATGCCAAAGATAATCAACAATGAAATATCTAATCATTCCCTGATTCTAAGAATTGGATTTCACCTGATTACATGACGCTAATTAGAGTAAAGGCCCCATCACACATAACGAGATCGCTAGAGATCTCGTTATGTCTGACAGGTAGCAGCGATCAGGCCCCTGCTGTGAGATCGCTGATTGTTACAAAGCTTCCTGGACCATTCCTGGTCTTTGCGCTCCCGCTGGGCAGTGTGCATCGCTGTATTTGACACCTTATCAACGACCTCGTTAGCGATTCAGAACTGAGAACTAGGCGTACATAAATTGGACTTTTCCACGCCCCTCGTCCCCGATTGGTGGTCGCTACTGCGTCCTTGTTTTTCGGATCCCACCAGCGTTCTCCGGCTGTGACTCCACTTGGAAGAAATCAGACATCTTTAGCGAGGTAGGTATTGTTTGGGGTCTCAAATGAGTTTCCATTTTTAATTCATTTATAGGACATCTACCAATTATCTGCTATCATTGCTCTTCAGGGTGGGAGAGCTTGGCTTCTATCTGCATATATATGCTTTTGCATGGGCAGATATTTTAGGGGTCTCGTGCACACACACCCACACAGCACGTTTTCTGACACGCTGTCCTAGCCAACCGCTTCAGAGTTTTTCACACGCCAATTAACATGAAGCTTAAATCAATAGACTCTGTTGTTTTGGCCTGTTGCACGCTTCACAACTTTCTTCGTCGACGTGATGCAATTACGTACTGTCCGCCTGGCTTTGTGGACTCTGTGGACCGAGTCAATGGGGAAGTGGAGCTCGGTGAATGGCGTGCAAACGATCCTGCAATTGCAGGCCTTCAACCAGTGGGACATGGAAGAAACACCCATGATGCGAAGACCTGCCGCGACAACTACTGCCAGTATTTTAACGGTCCTGGTGCTGTTCCTTGGCAGCATCAGAACCTATAGTGGGCAACTACTCATGTTTCTACACTACTGACATTTCTGTACTGATGTGTCTAATAAACTGTGTGTTCTACTATGCAAAAGCTTTGTTTCTCATTCTTTCAGTAGTAGCAGTAGTCACCGCAGTAAGCAGTCCATATATATATATACATATGTATACACATGCGTATACAGATACATACATACACACATACATACACGCATATACATTAGTGTACTCGTATGTAAACAGCTTCATCCATGTACTCATGCATATTTTTAAGTACATAAATATATACACACACACTCAAATACACATACGTATACAGATAACTATATATACACATACATACTCTCAAACATACAGATATGCATACACATAAATGGCCATTTACATCTCTATATATATATATATATATATATATATATATTCATATAAATATATGGACATCCATACATCTGTACAGGAACAATCCACACAACAGTGTTCCCATCTGACCGGAGACGCAGTAGCGATGTTAAACCAAGGCCGCCCAATCAGAACGCAGTAGCGTCCACCAATCGGAGATGAGGGGGGCGCGGAAAAGTGATTTTATGCACGCCTTTGTGACACAGTACAGTCCCTATCAAGGTGTGGATCGTTGAAATAGCTGCTGTGTGAAAGCGTCCTAACGACCGCCGAGATCGTTAGTTAGATCGCTGGGGCGGCCGATATCGTTGGGAAGTTCTGCATGTTTGACAGCTCCCCAGCGATCACAAAACGACTCTTCAGCGATCCCAAAACCGTGACGCACTAACGATCTCGCTAGCGATCTCGTTATGTGTGATGGGGCCTTAACCCTCTTGTGCAAACAACATCTTGATGTGCGTTTCGCAATCTTCATCAGGAGATCCTCCACCTGGTCATTTTGTGTGTGAATACCATTTGTTTAACAACAGACAATACAGAAAGTCACTGCAAAAAAACAGACACCATCCAGTATATGTTTTTTTACAATAGGCATTTTCCTGATTGTGCCCCTTGAAGGGTGAGTATCTCCTGATATGCACCTGACTTTAGCTGAAACAAAATGTCCCTAGCCTTACATTTCTTCAATGGACCCATCAACTCAAACCCATTAATTCAGCATAGAGATTGTTAGCATCCTAGCACTTTATTCATAAGATATGACAGCATTTTGTAGTTGTACATTATAACGGTATTATTTATAGGTACATCCTGGAAGTTTTATTTAGTATGCTATAGATGCAATACAGCTAATGAAAGTATACCTGGGGAATGGAGAGTATATAAAAAAAATCATGTGTAGGCAGAGATGCCTCTGAAATACAGATATCCTAGAAAGACGGAACTAAAAGATATAATAAATCTAACTTTTTAGGAAGTAAGGGGTTAACCTTTTGTAACAAGGCAGCTCTTGATATTGAGGTCACCTTATTCCATTACCATATTAGCTATGCTAGGACGGACATAGTAACTAGGTCTCAGGCTCAGCATCATCTGTACTGATTTTCTATGCATCGGCGAATCCTTCTCTGTTCACCCATATCAGATATTGCTGATTTACACTTAAGTTATAGACCATGTCCCAGATTACCGGAGGAAGACCTCTTGTCTTTACTTGCTGCAGGCTCTGCACAATGACCACGCTATCTCATTATTTTGAATGGCAGGGATCATGGCCAAACCTCTTCTAGAACAGAGAATTTTGTACAGGATTTATCACAACCAAAGCTGCGGCTTTATCATTCACATCAGATTTCAAATTGTCTCTTCCTCTCCACTACTTTTATTAGAGGTTAGGAATCTGACCACTGATTCATCAATTCCTTTTCTGTGTCCTTGATGTCGCTATAAAAAAGTGACAAAGGTAGAAACAAAAATTCTTTCTAGACGTGCAGTGAATGAAAAAAATCATGATGCTACTTGGAATGCATAAACTGATAGGGCAGATGTGGAGGGTAGATAGGGAGGCGTGCATTACTATTTAGTACTTTGAGTGCACAAGGGTGTAGTGTATGTTAAACTGGTTTAATTACCAAACGCAGTTCTAAACAGATGAGGGAGGGTTCATTTCATTTCTTGTCCAAGTGAGCTATGAGTGTTCTTGTAACTGGACCTCCACAGCCTTACAGCAGATCCCTCTACCATATACACTTTACAGACTTACGTTTTACGTGCATTTTCACAATTTTTTTTATTTTCTGTTATTTCTGTTTTCAGTTTTTGTTATTATCATAGTTCTGCCTTATCACTGTTCTTTGACATCCTTGTTTGCATAGTTCAAAGATGGCTGGACCATCCTTGTAAATAAGCCATTGTACTTTGTGTCACCCCCACCTCATTGTAGATTGTAAGCTCTTAGGAGCAGGGTCGTCATTATTTTTGCTGTAATTATTGTATTATCTTTAGCTATGTTACTTATGATTGTTGTACATGAACCTGTGAATTGTTAAGCGCTGCGGAATATGTTGGCGCTATATAAATAAAGATTATTATTATTATTATTATTCATGTGTGTCACATCAGTAAGTATATTGTCGTGAGCTGTGAAGTCAGTGTGAGCATTGTATCTGTACTGCGGAAAAAGTATGCACATTATTCCTGTGTCATAACTTCTCTGTGCTCATGATCTCACTATTGTGACATCACTGTCTTTATTATCTCTGTACTGTGACATCACTGTTTTTATTTCTCTTGTACTGTGACATCACAATGTTTATTAACCCTGTACTGTGACATCACTGCTTTTATTACTATTGTACTGTGACATCTCCATGTTTATTATCCCTGTACTGTGACATCACAGTGTGTATTATTCCTTTACTGTTGTATTGTGACATCACTGTGTTTATTATCCCTGTACTGTGACATCACTGTGTTTATAATCCCTGTACTGTGACATCACTGTGTTTATTATCCCTGTACTGTGACATCACTGTTTATTATCCCTGTAATGTGACATCACTGTGTTTATTATCCCTGTACTGTGACATCACTGTGTTTATTATCCCTGTACTGTGACATCACAGTGTGTATTATGCCTGTAGTGTGACATCACTGTGTTTATTATCCCTGTACTGTGACATCACAGTGTGTATTATACCTGTACTGTGACATCACTGTGTTTATTATCCCTGTACTGTGACATCACTGTGTGTATTATCCCTGTACTGTGACATCACTGTGTTTATTATCCCTGTACTGTGACATCACTGTGTTTATAATACCGGTATGGTGACATCACTGTGTTTATTATCCCTGTACTGTGACATCACTGTGTGTATTATTCCTGCACTGTGACATCACTGTGTTTGTTATCCCTGTACTGTGACATCACTGTGTTTATAATCCCTGTACTGTGACATCACTGTGTTTATTATCCCTGTACTGTGACATCACTGTGTTTATTATCCCTGTACTGTGAATTCAGTGTTTATTATTCCTATACTGTAATTTTTTTGTGGTTTTAACAATGTTTTTTTCCCTATGGGTCGCTATGTTTGTGCTGGTAACATATTGTCCATCTATTTACTTTTTAACTCATTTTAAAAACAAATGATTTTTTAATTGTTTATTACTTTATCAAATTCTGCAGACATTAAGGTGACTTTGATTTCCATTTTGTCTTTCCAGAAGACATAATACTTTCAAGTAGTTAGAATTCCTACCAGTGCTACACTGACAGGCAAACTGTTAGGCTATATAGTGGCTTGCAAAAGTATTCACCCCTTTGGCATTTTTCATGTTTTGCTACCTCACAACTTGGAATTTCACTGTTTTTTTGAGGGTTTCCACCAGTTCATGTAAAGAACATGCCTACAAATGTGAACATTTAGTTTTCTTTTTATTGTGAAACAAACAACAACTAGGACAAAATAACTGAAAAGTATGCATAACTACTTACCCCCCTAAAGTCAGTACTTTGTAGAGCCTCCTTTTGTGGCACTTACAGCTGTAAGTCACTTTGGATAAATCTCTATGAGCTTTCCAAATCTGGCCACTGGGATTTTTGCCTATTCCTCAAGGCAAAACTGCTCCAGCTCCTTCAAGTTAGATGGTTTCCTCTGTTGAACAGCAATCTTCAAGTCTGACCACAGATTTTCAATTGGATTAAGGTCTGGGCCTTGACTAGGCCACTCCAAAATATTTACATGTTTCCCCTTAAATCACTCGAGTGTTGATTTAGCAGTATGCTTTGGGTCTTGTTGGAAGGTGAACCTCTGTCCCTGTCTCAGACTGAAACAGGTTTGGCTCAAGAATATCCCTGTATTTTGCACTATCCATCTTCCCCTCAACTCGGACCATTTTCCCTGTCCCTGCTGCCAAAAAACATCCCCACAGCATTATTCAGCCACCACCATGTTTCACTGTGGGCATGGTGTTATTAGAAACATATTTAAACACAGGTTGCAATGTAACAAAATAGGTAAAAAGCCAAAGAGGTGAATACTTTCGCAAGCCACTGTACTTCTGGCAGGGGCTAATAGGTAGAATGCATCTGTAAGGGTACAAGCTGGCATGGAAACTCATCAAATACACACAATCGTGCTGATGGGATGACAGAGAAAGCCGTCTCCCTCTGTGAAACTTCTTAGATATTGTGTTCACTATGGACCTCAGCGTCTAAGGAAGGATCCGTAAAATTCCCATCTTGGACATTGCTTTAAATCACATCCAGCACTTGCTGCTGGTGACTTGGGCACAGCTCCTATATAAAGCAGTGCGCCATTTGTTTTATTAATTATTTGTGGGTCTGATCACTAGAACTCCCTTCATTTGCTATTTTTATGGACGTAACTGTGCAGCCGTGCCACGGTCCGCATGTATGGGGTGGGGACCATAGAGCTGATATCTCATTGTAGCAGCAGCAATCATAGCTACCTACCTTGCTCTGTTTGCTGCTGGTTAACCATTTACATGCCAAAGTTAATCGTTTACAGCGGCATTTTAAAGTTTTGATTACTAGCGACCATCTCCCACTCTTCTGCGCTATGACAGCGAGATGATGACTTGTTTTTGCAGCCAGGGGCCAAATGAAGGCCCTCGTCACTGCCATCTTGGTCCTCCTGATGCCCTGCCTGAAGTATTGCAGTATATAGTACAAGTGATCAAGCAATCGCTAGTTCAAGTTCCCTAGGAAGGCTAAATTAAACAAATAAAAAAAAAACATATTTAATAAATGTTCTTTAAAATATCTAACAAAATAAAGATGTAAAGGTTTAAATTACTGCGTGGGGGGTGTTGAAAAATAAATAATTTCTTTATTTTTGAATAGAGAACCCCCACCCCCCTTTCCTATTAAAAAAAAATATATATACTGTATATATTATTTTAAATGTTTTTAATGTTTGATATCACCACTTCCATAAAAGTCCGTAATATAAAGATAGAATATTGATTAACCCAAATGTTAAACAGCATAAAAAAATGTCTATTTTTTAGTTACCTACATCTCCTCAAAAATGCAACAAAAAGCAATAAAAATCAAATGGTATCAATAAATACATCATCTTTACACACACAAAAAATCAGTCCCTAAACTAACACAGGTCTATTAACAGAAAAATAAAAGTTATGGGTCTCAGAATCTAGCAACAAAAAGCTATTTTTTTTTATTTCTTACAAAATTCGGACTTTTTTTAACCACTAAACTAATGCAAATGATTCTCAGAAATATTAAAGTTTTTTTTCCTCTTTAAATTAATTGAAATACAAAATTTAACAAGTATTACACGACTACACAAATCTGGTCTTGTGAATTACATTGTACCAATTAGTTTCAGTAACTCAATGGCGACACCCAATGGAAACATGTAAGTATTGCAAATATCACGTTTTTGAAAAATAGCTGCTGTATCAATATTTATTATTATATGTGTGATCTTTTTTTGCATGCTGTATAGAAGAGGTAACATACATGTAAGAGTCTATGCTTCATATTTTTTATCATCCTTTCTCTATGGGAACAGAAAATATTTTAAGAAATAACAATATGTTGTTAAGCATACAAATTTATTGCTATGCTCATCATTATGGCGTGGGTGGGGAGGTGCATAGCCCTGGTGGTCAGATGTTGTGGATGAGGCCTCATGTTCCACAGTAAGGCTATGTTCACACATGGACCTTTTGCAGCGTTTTTGCTGTTTTTCATTGCTTTCAGTGGGTAAAAAAACACAGCAAAAATGCTGCAAACAATTCTAAAAGAATAGACATGTTGTGAAAAACGACCCACTGAAAAAACGCCACATGTGAACATAGTCTAAGGATCAACGGAGGATGTTGACACAGAATGCATCAGGGAAACTGAGACTTATCAGTATGTTATGTCTACCTTCAAAGAATTTTTCTATTGTCTGAGTGAGTACATCTAAAATAAAAAATGAAAGAAGTCTTAATTAAATATATCTGATTAAGTTGTGTCTGCAGCTCCTGATCAGCACCACTTTTTTTCCATGGTAACAGACTACAAACAAACCCTGTGTAGTCTGAACCTGCAGTCATATTGACTTTCATCAGTTTCCTAATTTGTTCTACATACCTTTGTTTGGTAAATACTATCTCATTTAAAACAGATTTAGACCCTTTCTGTATACAGCGGTTGAAAAAAGTGTTGAACACATCACCAATTTTCTAAGTAAATATATTTCTAAATATGTTCTTGTCATGAAATTCTCACCAGGTGTCAGTAACAACCCATCCAATCTACACAGGCAAAGAAATCAAACCATAGATGTCCATAAATTAAGTTATGTGTAATAATGAGACAGGGAAAAAGTATTGAACACATGAAGAAAGAGAGGTGCAAAAAGCCATGTAAAGTCATGACACCCGCTGAAATCTATCAGTAATTAGAAAGCAATCCTGCTAAAATCCTGGTTCAACTGATGTCTTATAAAAAGGTGTCTCATTACCAAGGTGCCATACAAGGAACACCTCATGATGGATAAAACCAGTGAGCTATCTCAAGACCTTCGCTACCTTATTGTTGCAAAACATACTGATGGCATTGGTTACAGAAGAGTTTCTAAACTACTGAAGGTTCCAGTGAGCACTGTTGGCGACAAAATCCAAAAGAGTAAAGAACAACATTTCACCATAAACCGGCCATGATAAGGTCCTCCCCGCAAGATTTCAGACAGAGGAGTGAAAAGAATTATCAGAAGAGTTGTTCAAGGACCACCTGTGGAGAGCTACAGAAAGACCTGGAATCAGCAGGTACAATTGTTTCAAAGAAAAATATAAATATTGCAGTCAACCTCCATGGCCTGTATGTACGTCCACCACACAATACTCCATTCTGAACAATATGGCACTGGCAAACTTCATATAATTGAAGGAAGGATGAATGGACAAATGTACCGAGACATCCTTGATAAAAATATGCTGCCATCTACCAGGATGATGAAGATGAAACGAGGGTGGACATTTCAGCAAGACAATGATCCCAAACACACAGCCAAGGAAACTCTCAATTGGTTTTAGAGAAAGAAAATAAAGTTGCTAGAATGACCCAGTCAATCACCTGACCTGAATCCAATAGAAAATGTATGGAAGGAACTAAAGCTCAGAGTTCATAGAAGGAGCCCACGGGACCTTCAGGATTTGAATCGTGTTTTTGTGAAGAATGGGCCAAAATCACACCGGAGGAATGCACACGACTAGTTTCTCCATACAGGAGGCATCTTGAAGCTGTCATCACCAACAAAGGCTTTTGTACAAAGTATTAAATAAATTTCAGTAAGCGTGTTCAATACTTTTCCCCTGTGTCATTTCTCATTATTACACATAACTTAATTTATGGACATCTATGGTTTGATTTCTTTGCCTGTGTGGATTAGATGGGTTGTTACAGACATCTGGTGAGAATTTCATATCAAGAGCACCTTTAGAAATATATTTGCTTAGAAAATTGGTGAATTTTTCAACACTTATTTCACCCACTGTAGATGATAAAGGGAGTGCCTTAAAGGGTTTTACCTGGAATTACATGTTATTCCCTAACTATAGGATTGTCTATGGCACTACCAAATAGAGCCAAGTAAGATCAGTCAGCGATTTCTAACAGCATGCGAATCTCCACTCCATTCAAGATTGGGCCATGCTTTCATAGCTCTTGGCAGGGGCAGGCTGGGCTGGGTGGGAGAGGGGCAAATGCCCCCAAGGCCTGTCCCCCAGCAGAGGTTTTGGGCCGTCCAGCTGTCAGCCATCGCCTAAATACTATTCTCCTCTGCACGCTCCCTCCCATCAGGGAGCCCGCGCGGCCTGATTGGAGGGCGGGCACGTGGTCTGATGGAGAGCGGGCGCAGAGGAGAGTGGCCGCGGCGCTAGTGAAAGGGGGATGGCCCGTGGGCCCACAGGTAGGTAGGGATCAGCGTCCACATGGCAGAGGTGAGTATTTATTTATTTTTTTAATCTGGGGCCGTCTATACAGTACGAAGTACCATCCGGGGCCCATTATTCTGTATGGAGCACTATGTGGGGCCCATTATTTTGTATGGAGGACTATGTGGGGCCCATTATTCTGTATGGAGGACTATGTGGGGCCCATTATACTGTATGGAGGACTATGAGGGGCCTATTATTCTGTATGGAGGACTATGTGGGGCCCATTATTCTGTATGGAGAACTATGTCGGGCCCATTATTCTGTATAGAGGACTATGTGGGGCCATTATACTGTATGGAGGACTATGTGGGGCCATTATTTTAAATGGAGGGCTGTGTGGGCCCATTATACTGTATGGAGGACTATGTAGGGCCCTTTATACTTTATGGAGAACTATGTGGGGCCATTATTCTCTATGGAGGACTATGTAGGGCCATTATTCTGTATGGAGGACTGTGTAGGGCCCATTATTCTGTATGGAGGACTATGTCGGGCCCATTATTCTGTATAGAGGACTATGTGGGGCCATTACACTGTATGGAGGACTATGTGGGGCCATTATGCTGTATGGAGGACTATGTGGGGCCATTATTTTAAATGGAGAGCTATGTGGGGCCCATAATACTGTATGTAGGACTATGTGGGGCCCATTATCCTGTATGGAGGACTGTGTGGGGCCCTGTATACTATATGGAGGACTCTTTGTGACCATTATACTGTATGGAGGACTATGAGGGGCCCAGTATACTGTATGGAGGACTCTTTGTGGCCATTACACTGTGTGGAGCACTATGTAGGGTCCTGTATACTGTATGGAGGACTCTTTGTGGCCATTATACTGTATGGAGGACTATGTGGGGCCCATTATTCTGTATGGAGGACTCTTTGTGGCCATTATATTGTATGGAAGACTATGTGGGGCCCATTATTCTGTATGGGGGATTCTTTGTGGTCATTATATTGTATGGAGGACTCTTTGTGGCCATTATATTGTATGGAGGGCTGTGTGGAGATTACAGTTGGAGAATCATACTGTGATGGGGTCACTATTCTTTGTTGGGGTGGATTGAGGGAGAGGGGTACAGTAGGGTCATCATACTGTGAGTGTGGAGGAATTCACTGTGGGGGTGTCATACTGTGTTTGGAGGCACTTTTGTTTGCATCATACATTATTATCTGCTTCATTCAAGGATTTTTATCCTCTGTTAAATTACATATTTAAATTAGGCCATAGGACCATATGCTTTTTACTGCTTTTACATAGCATATTATAATATTCCACTATAATTTTTAAATGAATCGTTATATTTGTTAAAGAAAAACTTCCTCAATTGTAGACATATTTTTTAATAAATATCAAGGTTGGTGCACGACTTTGTCCAAGCTTTGAACTTGGCCCTCAGTGTTTTTGAATTTGACATCCCTGGCTTTAAAGGGAACCTGTCACATCCTATCTACTATCTACACTGCCCTCATTGCTTTGTTAGTGATGCAATGTGCATCACTTTCAAGCTTTTTTCATTAATATTGGTGGTATTGTAATGATTTTATAACCTTTGATACACTTTGTCCTACCTGCTCATATTCAGTCATAGGGGTGTGATCCTCATATGCAGTCACTGCTGGCGCCCCCCATGTGTTGAATACTGCTCCCGTCAAGCGCTATTATTGTGGGGCGCATACGCATTTCTACATATCCAGCGCTGGTCCCGCACCTGCGCAGTGAGGCTGTGCCGCTGCTCATGGGCCACTGCAGTATGCTTGCCCCCTAGGCCAAAATTTGTCAGCCAGCCCCTGGTTCTTGGGATAGGGGATATTTTGCATTTCTGGGAATCTATCATTTCCTCTGCTGAGGCCAAGGATTCCCAGTCCAACGCTGTAACGCTGTATCAGGCTCATAGTCATGGCTTTATTCTGCTCGGCTCTGTGCAATATACAGGATCAGCAGAGTTTCTCTCCTGTATGTATCCATTCTTCTTTGCATTTTGTAAAATGCATCTAGATTAGGTCTTGATGACATTATATTATTACATGTTTGACCACCAGCTTATTAGTTTTATCAATTCAGTTTTCCACCTTCATCTTTTGTCCTCCACTGGTCTTCATTTCCCTTCATGGATCACAGAGCACTGCAGCAAATCACAGTGACACACACAGCCATGATGATGTGAATATCTCCACCGCTGGTCGGCCGCACAATAAATCGGACCGCAAAGAAATGACTCCATAAATCACAACATGAAAACAACTTACACTGTCCTATATTAAATGACAGGATTGTTTAAATGATTTACTTCTGTTCTCTCACTTTGTTCTTCTCTTGACACTTTTTAAAAGTTTCAAGTTAAGTGAGTGTGGTTACATGACGGCCCAATGGATTGTCTATCATTTACTATAGAATTTAGCATAAATCATTTTACTAAAGTTGATTAAGGAGGTACTCCAGGATTAGAGAAACAGCACCACACCTGAATATAGGTTGAGTCTGGTATTGCAGCTCAATTCCATTAAAGGGAATGAGACTGAGCTGCAATATCACCTACAAGCTATTAACAGGTGTGGCACTGTTTTAAGAATAAAGCAGCCATTATTTTAACTAATCCTGGAAATTTTAGATACAGGGCTTCTGGAGGGAGACTCACATTGGATATAATCCTGGAAGAAGAGGAGATAAAAGAGGGTTATTGGTAGAGAAATGCACTCCTCAACAATGAAATTGCAACACCAAGAAGGAAAAGTCATGGAGTTATGGAAATCACAGGATGGATAGACATGTTACTAATATGCAAATGATGAAAAAAAAGAAACAACATTTTAAAAATATTTTTATGTATTTAGTGTCGAATATGAGAGTCACATGCAGAAATCTCCACACTTACCCACCTTGGCTGCTATCAGTAAGGTTATTAATGGTTCTCTGAGGAATGTTCTGTTGTGCTGAATGCACTTGGGGAAATCATCAAGATCCGCTGCTGGCAGCGTCTTTTGGAATTGCAGACCAATAATTTCCCAGATGTGCTCGATGGGAGACTGTGCACAGTAGCAGAAGCAACAAGCAGCCTGGTTTTCTCTAGTTGAAAAAAAGGAAATAGAATTTATAATAAAGACTATTAATTATATAATAAAAAGTGGTCATTTTGTATTAGATTTTGTATTAAAGTATCTATTATTTAAAATAAAAAACTGCCCCTTTCATGCTGTACATAGGGATCTTTTAGTCAGACCTGCTAGATCTCACATTCAGACATCACATGCTGCTGTGGAGGGTTGTGGGAATGTCTGGGCAAACAAATCAACTGAGACTCAACTTCTACATATTGGGTGTGTGATTTATAGAGCTTTTTTATTTGGATATTTTATCATAAGTTAAAATATTTATTTTTGATAGGATAATGATTTTTCATTTTACCAATATGTGATTTATTTTGTACAACCACAGGCAATAATAGGAAATGTGCATGATTGTAGCTTTGAAGTGAAAACTTCATGCCAGGTATAATCACCAGTGAATGCAGATTTTTCAGTGTGAACTCATACATACCTGTTAGCACAACATATCTAGATAGATTGTCCATCGTTTCCTGCACCTGCAAAATATTCCATAAGTGTGTGGGTGTACAAGGTTTTCAAAGCTTTATTAATAATATTGCTAGTGCTACCAATCAGAGTGGGCAATTAATATTCCCAAGAGGCCACATGAGAGAGACCATGACTGTTGTGGAGGGCCGAATCAAGAGGCCAATCTTAATTATTCTAATTTTTATTATTATTATTTATATTAATTATTATCACTTAATATTGAGCAGAATTAAGTATGCTGAGCAGCTGCTACTGTTAATACATTTTAGGGCTTATTGTAACATATATTCTTACCTGTATTAGCTAATCTTCTTTTTAAAAAGTTATAAAAGACAGTAAATGATGTTCCTGTTATCAGCTCTTGTACCATGATCCACAGTTTCCAACAAAGTATGTTGTCCCCACAGTCCCACCACACAGTATGTTGTCCTCACAAAGATCTCCAAAGAGTAAAATGTCCACACACAGCTTCCAAAACAGTATGAATTTGATGTCCATACAAAGCCTCCCACAAAGAATGATGTCCCCCACAAAGCCCCCATGCAGTATGATGTCTCTACAAAGCCTTTTGTGGCGCCCCTGCGGGTTCAGTCGCCACAGAGGTACTGCATCTCACCCAGAGGTGTGGTATCTCACTCTCAGGTAAGGAAGGAGTACTGCCCGGGACCCTAACACCTGCATCCAACACTACACTACTCCAGACCGGCAGGAGGGGCAAGATGCGCTGCTCCTCTTCTGAGTCCTGTCCCTGGCTGGAGGGGGGGGAACCAAAGTAGGGGGAACCAAGTAGTGGGTGTGGGTGGAGGAAGTAATTCAGGGGAGTTCAGTAAGAAGTGATATAAAAGAGAGGGTGGAACATTCTAGAAGGAGTCTGAGTCTGAGGAGATTGAGTGAGAGGAAGAGTTGGGAGCAGGAGCTCTGCTCAGGGAAGCGCGGGCCTGAGTGAGAGAGGCCCAGGAGAAGGAGAGGAGGAAGGAACGGGAGCAGAGGGAAGGCTCCAGGAGTGAATAAGGGATCCCAAGGGTACGGGCAGTGCTGGAGGCCACCCGTACGCCCGAATCTACCAGGCAGTGGAGGGATTGAGTCACAGAAGGGGACCGGCCCCTAACTAGTGAGAATTACAACGTTCAACTAGAAACCGGAGGCTTCTACTCTTTCAGGGAGTAGTTGCCGCATCCGCACTCAAGTCGCCAAAAAGGTAACCACATAGGATCCAGGGAACCCCAGGTTGCCCAGAAAGATCCGAGGATACCGGCTTGGGGCTCTGTTTGTGAGCCGCAGGGCAGGAAGGGTGAGAGCCAGCGCAGGAAGACGGCTGAGAAAGACATCTAGAACAGGGTCCTGTCAGGCACTCTGGAATTACCTGATGGATTGCTGAACCCCTGCCCGGTGAACGCAGCACGACGTGGGCGGTTATAAGCTGGCAGTTGTAACCAGGAGCAAAGAGAGAACTGTGAGTAAATCCGGAAGACTGCATCCCACTGTCTCTGTGAATCATTGCTGCGCCCTCATCCCGTGCACCACACTGCACAACCACAGTTGCTTCATCATCTACCATCACCACACCGCCCTGGAGATTAGCTCTACCTGTGGAGAGCTGAACCAACTCTGCTGCATTAACATCAGCTCCAGAGGACCTGCTCCGCAGCGGCGGCTCCATATAGCCACATACCACAGGTGGCGTCACGAACACTTCATAAAAACTATAAAAACCCCTTTTATTGACCGCCCTGGGTCACGGACCGGGTCACGGCCACTGTGACATCTCCCTTAGCAACGACCGGCTCGGCACCGAGTACCCCATGGCCCAGGGGGCGCGTCATATTCATGAAGTATGAATTCTCCATTAGGCTCCTCATGCAGTATGATGTACCCACCCAGCCTCCCATGCATTATAATGTCCCCACACAGCCGTCATTGCAGTATGATGTCCACATAGAGTCCTCCATGCAGTATAATGTTCCAATACTGCCCTCATTGCGGTATGATATTCACTCAAAGCCACCATGCAGTCTGATGTCCCCACAAAGCCCCCCAAGCAGTATAATGTCTCCACAAAACCCACCACACAGTTTGATTTCCCCATGAAGCCCCCCAAACAGTATGATGTCCCCACAAAGCCTCTCACAATGAATGATATACCCATAAAGCCCCCCATGCAGTATGATGTCTCCATGAAGGCCCTCACACAGTATGATGTCCCTACAAAGTTTCCCACAAAAAGTGATGTCCTCAAAACCCTCCATGCAGTATGATGCCCCACACAGTATGATGACCCCTCACAGCTACTCACACAGTATGATGTCCTCATACAGTGCTCTTATGTCCTCTCAAAGCCCCCCACGCAATATGATGTCCCCACAAAGCCACTCACACAGTATGGTATCCCCACATAGCCCCACCACACAGTATGATGTGCCCACAAAGCCACACGCATTGTATGATGTCCCATTAAAGCCCCCCACAATGAATGTTGTTTCCACACAGCCCCCCCATAAACTCCCCACCACGTCTCCCACACATAAAGGTTTCACCCCAAAGCTCTCCATGCAGGATGATGTCCCCAAACAGCCTCCCTCACAGTATGAGGTCTCCCCACACAGAATGATGTCCCCACACAGCCCTCCACGCAGTACGATTTCCTCATACAGCCTCCCTCACAGTATGTTCCACAAAGTCCCCAACATAGTATGTTGTCTCCTCAAAGCCCCCTATGGAGTATGATGTCTCCTCACAGCTCCCCACATAGAATGATGTCTCCACAAAGCCCCCCCATGTAGTATGATGTGTGTCATCACAAAGCCCCTCACACAGTATTATCTCCTCGCACAACATCCCATGGCATATGATGTCCCCACACAGTCCCCCATAGAGTATGATGTTCCCAGTTTCCAACAAGTACTGAAAATTAAAAACTACTCACCAAACACCATTACTCCGCTGTTTCGGTCTATGCAGTGTACTGAACTCTGCACAGCTGGCATGATGTAGTGACGTCATCACGCCTACAGCGCTCTGAGGCACACAGGCTCAATGGTGAAGTAGGGAGCTAAAGGCACCCCGTTCCATCATTGTATTCACCGGTATCTGGATCCCTAGGATGCAGATACAGGTGAAATTGAGACGCTGGGCAGTGGGCAGAGACGCTTTGTGCTGGACACCACTGTTTCCATTCCTTTGGCTGTCCTGATCTGTGGGTCACATACGGTCCTTTGCTGTTCCTCTCTGGCCCTGCACTTTGCCAAGATCTGCTATAGAGCATTAGGTCAGCCCCTCTGGAAAACAAAGCATATAATATGCATGGGTAAGTGTCCTTGACTCACTATATGATTTGCATATATTTTTGCTGCCAGATTTTTGTACATGTTATTAAAATAAATGGCTGAAATCTGCTCTGTTCATGCACCGTTCATATGATTCATAGAAGCCACATTGTGCTGACAGATCCGAGTGAATTTTGGCTGGAAATCTGCCAGAATTGTGTAGTAAGTAATCAATATTTTAAGAGAGTTTCTCAGATGTTAAAATTGTAGATACCGTACAACATCTCACTGGAACTGCATGAGAACATGACAAGATAGAGCTGTGGGGTGATGATGCCGCTGTTTAGCTTGATAACATTGCTACATGTTGACTGGATGCAGTATGCCATGAATTTATGGATCATGTATTATAAATGAAATAAAGAATTATGGCATTTATTGTGTGTGTGTGAAGTTTATTTGTGTTCCTTTCTTGCATTGCCAGGGCAACCCAGTTCCTGTTCTTAGTAAAAAGGTGTTCCCCAACAAATTGTCTGCTAGTATCCTTTGTCCTTGGCCCGCTGTATTCTGAGAGAGACCTACCCAGTACATGGTCTACAATTTGGCGTAGTCGGCAGGATACAGCGATTTCCTTGGACGGGGACATGGAGGGAGGCAACCCCTTATCAGCAGTGGCCCCGGCTCAGGTACTGGACCCGCCTCCCTCTGCCTCAGCTTCATCCGGATACCTTCTGGCTGGGGCGCTATTACAGCATTTGCCAAAATATGATGGTAAAAACATGTAGTTGCAAGATTGGATAGAAAGGGTGCGGCGTGTTATTAAAATGTGCAATCTGATCCCGGAGTTGCGAGAAGAGATGGCATTGAATGCACTAGAGGGTGATGCCAGGCAGACAGTAATGGTATGGCCCGAGTCCAAAAGGGACACCTTAGACAAAATACTCGTGCTACTGGAAGGAACCAACGGGGGACGTGCCAAAGTGACTCAACTGTGAAATTTCTTTTTCATCCGGCCACAGTGGGAATGCGAGACTCTATCGCAATACTCCAATGCCTTGCAAGAAACGTTGAATAAAGTATAGCGGCGGGATCCCATGGCTATGGGAGCTTTCCAGGAGATGGATAGGCTGTTGCGGGATCAATTCATTGCTGGGGTAGCTAACAAATTCCTGAGGGACAAGTTGCAAGAGATGACCCGGATGGCGACTGATCTGACGTTTTACAATGTTTATCTTGCCGCAATAGAGAGAGAGGAGGAGTCCACGCATGTGGTCGAGAAAGTAGTGAGTAGCGCTCAAGTGATGGACATCCGGACGAGTTCTGGAGATGTGAAGACTCTGAAGAATGTGGTCCAGGCTCTGCGGACAGAAATAAAAGATCTACTACTCAAAGTGTCCCAGATGCAAATGAGGTCGGTCCAACCTCTGAAGACAGCTCCAGCTCCCCGAGATCCTCCATCTGTCCCAACTCAGGTGCAGAGGCCAAACAGAGGAAACACGTCTGGTTCTCAGAGACTCAGGAGGCTCTTCTGCAGAAATTGTCGTCAATTTGGCCACCTTGCCAGGGATTGCAACGTCAGTTCTGACCTCAAGATGAGGGAGCCAGCTTTAAACTACCAACCGCTGCAGTAGCTGGGCGTTTGGTGGATACAGGATCTGAATGCACCATTATGCTACTAGAGATCTTCGAGAGTTTTTTTCGGCCATATGTTGGAACCAGAAGACGGGAGCGTTATTCGTCTTACAGCAGCAAGCAATGGCCAACTGCTCGTGAAGGAAATCGTGTGGATGAGAGTGAAGATATGCGGTCAAGACATCGGTACGAAAGGAGTGATCCTGGTGGATCATCCCCCTAGGAGAGGAATGGATGTAACCTTGGGGATGAACATATTACAAGATCTGGATCACCACTTGTTTGCTAAGGAAGAACCCCTGTACTGGCAATGCACTACAATCCTTCAGCACATGGTGAGAAGTTGTAGCCTTCAGAAAAGTGCCATGTCTTGTTGACCCATAGGTCTAATCAATGTCTCTTCTCATACACCAGTGGTGATCGCACCGAACAGAGAACAACTTTTGGTGCTGCCTGTGGGAACCTCGTGGAGGCTGAATGTTTTGGAAGTGCTGATTGAACCAATGTTCGAGGAATCATCCTAGATGAAACCCTTGGGGGCCCATGCACTAGCGATGGTGAGAGATGGCTGTGTGCCCATCCGTTTCATTCACGTGCTGGATAGCGAAGTTACTATACCCGGGGGTACGTTGCTGGCCGAAGTCTATGCGTGGACTTATGCTGTGGAACTTACCAGGAAGGAAGGCCCGACTGCTGAGTGCAACGGCCGAATTATAATGGATCGGATGGGAGTGGATCGGAGAACCCTGACCCTTGCTCAACAGAGACTCCTGGAAAATACCCTATGGGAATTCCAGGAGGCTTTCTCCCGTCATGGCGAAGATTTTGGGTGTTCCTCTACCATTGAGCATGAGATTCCACGACCCCAATTCGGGAACATTATCGACAGATCCCTCCGAATGTGTATCAAGAAGTAAAGAACATGGTAGCCAACATGCTGGACAACCAGATCATACGAGAGAGCCAGAGTCCATGGGCAGCGCCAGTGGTCTTGGTACGAAAAAAGACTGGTCCCTTCGAATCTGTGTCGATTACCGAAAATTGAATGCCCACACTGTACTGGACGCCTACCCTCTCCCCCGGATTGAAGAATCACTATCAGCCCTGGGTCAGGCTAAGTACTTTTCTACTCTCGACTTGGCCAGCGGATACTGGCAGGTCCCTGTGGCTGAGAAAGACAAGGCAAAGACGGCGTTCATCCTACCCATGGGACTCTATGAATTTAACAGAATGCCTTTTGTTCTTTCCAATGCGCCTGGAACCTTTCAGCGACTAATGGAACATTGTTTGGGAGACCTCAACTTTGATTCCGTGTTGATCTACCTGGATGATGTGGTGGTGTTCAGAACATCGTTTGAGGATCATCGTCAGAAGCTTCGGCAGGTCTTGCAGCGACTTCGTGACCATGGGCTGAAGATCAAGCCTCAGAAATGCTAACTGTTTCAAGATCGTATAAAACACCTGGGTCATGTGGTGACTCCCGAAGGAGTACAACCAGCTGCCAGTAAGGTTGAGGCCATCCAGAAGTGGCCTCAGCCGAGAACATTGCGAGAGGTGAGAGCCTTTTTAGGACTAGTGGGATATTACAGACGGTTTTTCCACAAGTTCGTTCATCTGGTTGGTCCCTTGAACAAACCCCTGATAGGCACAACTCGAGAACTCAAGAATCGCCCCATTCAGTGGAGCTCTCAGCAACAGAAGGCCTTTGAGGAGGTGAAAGCCACCCTAACCAGTGCACCGATCCTGGTTTACGCCCGATTGGATACTCCGTTCCTGCTCTACATAGATAGGAGCCTGCATGGTTTGGGAGCAGTGTTTTCGCAGGTACAAGATAGCCGGGAGAGAGTGATCACATATGGAAGCCGTTCCCTAAGAGAGACAGAACGTAACCCTATGAATTATAGTTCTTTCAGGCTAGAGCTGCTGGCCTTGGTTTGGGCGATGACTGAACGATTTGCGGAGTACTTAATGGGGGCTGAAGTGGTGGTCATGACGGATAACAATCCATTGGCCCCATAGGCGGATTATAATGAGGGCAATCTGGGCTACCGCCCGGCGCCCAAGGCTCCGGGGGGCCCATGAATTGCCCCCATTATAATTCGCAATCCCATGTGTTAAGTCACCGCCGCGGGCCCGCAGACGCAGGCGGCTTGAATGATGCTGTGCCCGCCCTGCCGCATGACGTCAGGCAGTGCGGACCCAGCATAGACATCGCGGGCGCGTCTATTTAACAGTTATGCCCACTCACGTCACGACGCAGCCTCTCCTAGCTGGCCGTCGCGGCCGTATGTTGTCACCATAGAGTCCAGATGCTGTACCCGCCCTGCCTCATGACGTCAGGCAGAGCAGGAATGGCCCCGGGTACCATCTGGAGCACAGCGTCGGGGGCACAGGAGCGAGGTGAGTATGTGTTGTGTTTATTTTTTTAATTTTATATATATTGGGAGTTCTGTGGAAACTGTTTGGGTAAGAATACAAGGAGAGAACAACGGAAAGGACACCATTGTAGGCATTTACTACAGGCCACCTGGGCAAGCTGAAGATATGGATGAACTCTTTATGTATCAAATGACCAAGTTCTCCAAAAAATATGACGTAGTGGTCATGGGAGATTTCAACTATCCAGACATTTGTTGGGAATCTCTCTCAAGTAAAACTAACAGGTCAAGCAAATTCTTATCCTCTCTTGCTGACAACTTTATCTTCCAAAAGGTAGGGGAGAAAACAAGGGGATCTGCTACTTTGGATCTAATCCTTATAAACAGGGAGGAAATGGTTGAGGAGGTAAAGGTGACTGGGACCCTAGGAGGCAGCGATCATGCTATTATAGAATTTTGGATAACTAGAGGAGGAAGACATGTGAAGACTCAAACTTCAAGGTTAGATTTTAGAAAGGCAGATTTTAAGAGACTCAGAAAGAGAATAGGAGGGATCCAATGGCTGGATGTCCTTAAGGACAAAAATGTCCAGGAAGGATGGGAAATTTTTAAAAATGAGATTCTCAAAGCACAATCGTTAACAATCCCGAAAAGTAGGAAGAATGGGAAGCATTTAAGGAAACCAGGATGGATGAACACAGAACTTAAACACATGCTAAAAAGAAAGAAAGAAATGTTTATTAAATGGAAAGAGGGAGGCATATCTAAAGAAGATTATAATGCAGTCTGCAGATCCTGCAGGGCACGTATCAGGTTAGCTAAAGCTGACAATGAATTAAGGCTTGCAAGAGATGTCAAAAGCAATAAAAAAGGATTTTGGGGGTATGTCAAAAGTAAAAGAAAAGTCAAAGATGCTATAGGATTTTTACAGGATGAAAATGGAGAAATGGTAAGAGAGGATGTTGAGAAGGCCGAACTTTTTAATTCCTATTTTGCATCTGTTTTCTCTCAGAAAGAAAATGTAACATCAACTGATCTTCACTGTCCTTTTAAAGGAATAGAGGAATCCAAGTTATCAGTAAACAGAAAGATTGTGAGGGAATATTTAGCTAACATAAATGAGTTCAAGTCTCCAGGTCCAGATGAATTACACCCCAGAGTACTGAAGGAGATTGTAGAAGAAATTTTAGAACCACTCTCCATAATCTTTGAAAATTCTTGGAGAACAGGAGAAGTCCCAGAAGACTGGAGAAGAGCAAATGTTCCTATCTTCAAAAAGGGGAAGAAGGTGGACCCAGGGAACTATAGTCCGGTGAGTCTGACTTCTATACCAGGAAAGATCTTTGAACAAATTATTAAACAACATGTATGTAAGTACATGGATAAGAATGAAGTGATTAACCAGAGTCAGCATGGGTTTGTAACTAACAAGTCATGTCAGACTAACTTAATTTCCTTCTATGACAGAATCACTGACTGGGTGGATCAGGGAAATGCTGTAGATATAGTATATCTTGACTTCAGCAAAGCATTTGACAAAGTATCTCACATCATCCTTATTGAAAAAATGACCAAGTATGCAATGGACCAGGCAACTGTTAGGTGGATTCATAACTGGCTTAGTGATCGGACTCAAAGGGTGGTTGTAAATGGCTTCACATCCAGCTGGATGAATGTCTCAAGTGGGGTACCACAGGGCTCCGTCCTGGGACCTGTATTGTTCAACATCTTTATCAATGATTTAGATGAAGGAATTGAGGGTAAACTGATTAAATTTGCTGATGACACAAAGCTAGGAGGGATAGCTAATACTAGAGAAGAGAGAGAGAGGATTCAAAAAGACCTAAATAAACTGGACCAGTGGGCAGCAACCAACAGAATGGTTTTTAACAGGGAAAAATGCAAAGTACTACATCTGGGCAATAAAAATGAAAAAAGCATATACAGAATGGGAGGAATAGAGCTAAGCAACAGTACATGTGAAAAAGACTTAGGTATACTAATAGATCATAGACTGAACATGAGTCAACAGTGTGATGCAGCAGCAAAAAAGGCAAATACAATTCTGGGATGTATTAACAGAAGCATACAGTCTAGATCACGTGAAGTCATTATCGGTCTTTACTCCTCTTTGGTCAGACCTCATCTGGAATACTGTGTACAGTTTTGGGCACCACATTTTAAAAAAGACATCGACAAACTGGAGCAAGTTCAGAGAAGAGCGACCAGAATGGTGACTGGTCTGCAAACCATGTCCTATGAGGAACGGTTGCAGGATTTGGGAATATTTAGCTTGCAAAAAAGAAGACTGAGAGGAGACTTAATAGCTGTCTACAAATATGTCAAGGGCTGTCACATTGTAGAAGGATCATCTTTATTCTCATTTGCACAAGGAAAGACTAGAAGCAATGGAATGAAACTAAATGGGAGGAGACACAGATTAGATATTAGAAAAAACTTTTTGACAGTTAGGGTGATTAATGAGTGGAACAGGCTGCCACGAGAGGTGGTGAGTTCCCCTTCAATGGACGTCTTCAAACAGAGGCTGGACAGACATCTGTCTGAGATGATCTAGTGAATCCTGCTTTGAGCAGGGGGTTGGACCAGATGACCCAGGAGGTCCCTTCCAACTCTACCATTCTATGATTCTATGATTCTATGATATATATATATATACAGTATATCCAGCTATGGGGGCTCATACTGTATATAACCAACTATGGAGGCTCATACTGTATATAACCAACTATGGGGGCTCATACTGTATATAACCAGCTATGGGGGCTCACACTGTATATAACCAGATCTGGGGGCTCACACTGTATATATCCAGCTATGGGGGCTCATACTATATATAACCAGCTATGGAGGCTCATACTGTACATAACCAGCTATGGCGGCTCACACTGTATATAACCAGCTATGGGGGCTCACACTGTATATAACCAGCTATGGAGGCTCATACTGTATATAACCTGCTATGGGGGCTCATATTGTATATAACCAGCTATGGGGGCTCATTTTGTATATAACCAGCTATGGAGGCTCATACTGTATATAACCAGCTATGGGGGCTCATACTGTATATAACCAGCTATGGGGGGCTCATAATGTATATAACCAGCTATGGGGGGCTCATACTGTATATAACCAGCTATGGAGGCTCATACTGTATATAGCCAGCTATGGGAGCTCATACTGTATATAACCAGCTATGGGGGGCTCATAATGTATATAACCAGCTATGGGGGGCTCATACTGTATATAGGGGGATGTCAGCATACTTAATAGTGCTCAATATTAAGTTATACAATTAATATAAACAATTATAATTAATATGTTAATATTAATATTGAGCACAATGAATTTCAGCCTATTGGTGCGGCCTCCACAACAGTCACGGTCTCTCATGTGGTCCCTTGGGAAAATTGATCTCCCACTCCTGCTCTATTTTGTATAACGCTATGTTATGTATAATGCTGTACACAAGGGAAAAATTTGCGCTATCTGCTTTTTTCCCATCTACAGATATGCACCAAACCAACTGTGTGTTGCTCACATGACTTATCACATGATATATCAAAGGGGATCATGTGACATGTCACAAGACACATCAGGTACCCGGAGGGGTGGGGGGGGCCCACCTTCTAAACTGCCCCGGACCCTGGCTACTCTTAATCCACCCCTGACTGGCCCACCTGGAGGACGCCAAACTGGGGACGCTGGAGCAGAGGTGGATGACACGGCTAAGTTCAAGTACCATATCAAATTCCGATCAGGAAGGGAGAATGGAAACGCCGATACATTATCTCGAGTTCTGATGGGGCCACCGGTCGGGAATATCGATGATGAACTGAAGGAAACGGAGACGCCTGACCTGGGCCGGCTGCCAGTTTTCCGGAGCATGGTACATTCAAGTGGGGTGGCCTCTGGAATGCTTACAGTGCTCGGGAAAACTACTGCAGATTGGAAGCGAGCCCAGGATGAGAACAGAGATGTAAGATGTGTGAAACGCTGGGTCAAGGCTAATATATGGCCCCGGCCAGAGGAGCGGGAGGGATTGTCCCCGGAAGGTGAAAAACTGCTGCGTCAATGGGATAAGCTGAATGTAGTGCAAGGTGTCTTATGTCGTCAGATTTGCCTACCCTCAGAGTTGCAGCACTGTCAACAGGTGGTGATTCCCATGACGTTGGGTCCAGTTGCCGCTCGAGAGGCCCATGAGAGAGGGGCTCATTTTGGGAGCGAGAAGACTTACAAGTGGCTACAGAGAACGGTATATTGCCCAGACCTAGAGAAAATGGTAGTTGAAGCGTGTCTAAAGTGCCGTGCGTGTTGGCTGAGCAAGAATCTGGAAGAGCGAGTTCCCGTTCAGACCATCTGTACGTCCGCTCCGTTGGAGATACTCATGATAGATTATGTGCAAATAGGGTACTCTAGTTCAGGACACTCATATTGTTTGGTGATGGCGGATCATTTTACTAAGTACGCAGTGGTGCTACCTACCAGAGACCAGACCGCAGAATCAGCCGCTGAGGCAGTATGTCATTACTTCATCCAAGTGTTCGGGTGTCCACTGCGGATTCATTCTGATCAGGGAGTGTGCTTCCAGGGCACCTTAATGAAGTAACTTTATCGCCTTTATGGTATTGAACAGTCTAGGATGACGCGCTATCATCTGCAAGGCAATGGGGCCTGTGAACGTTTCAACCGCACCCTCCTGCAAATTCTGTGGACCCTGGAGAATGATCAAAAAGCGCGCTGGTCTGAGTACTTAACGGAACTGATGTGGACCTATAACAATCGGGTCCACAATATGACAGGGTACTCGCCCCACATGCTGATGTTTGGGAGGGCAGGCAAGGAGATTGAAGATCTGCACATGCCTGATCCCATTGCGGATCCTCCTCGGTCCACTACCGCCTGGGCCCAGGAGCATCGGCAGCACCTGAGAACGGTACACAGGGTGGTGGGTGAACAGTTGAGACAGGTGACCCATCATGATCTGAGACCAGTGCAGCAGGAAGTGTTTTCCCCAGGGGAAAGAGTACTAGTCCAAGTGAAAAAAATGGTTGGAATTTTAGATGTTCGGTGAGAGGCAGTACCGTATGTGATAAAAAGGAGAGTAAGTGCCAATATCCCTGTGTATGAGATAGAACTGGTGGGAATGGGGGAGCCTATGAGAAATCTCCATCACAACATGTTGCAATGGTGTCAGTTTAGAGAACAGACTATCGCGAATGAGAGTCCTGAACCTGAGTCAAGGGAAGTGGACCCGCCCATAGATGCTGATTGGTGGGCTGTGCCCGCTCCATTGTAGACAGGAGCCCCCTCTGTTGTAATAATGCCCTCCAGAGAGACTGTTTCTCAACCTGTGGTTCCCCCCAGAGACAATATATAGGAAGAAATGACCGCCCCTGCTCAACCTGTGACTGCCCCCAGCATTAATGCACCAGGGGAGTCGACAGCTCCAGTCCTGTGAAGGACCAATTGGACTACCGCAGGCATACCCCCACAATGCTATGCGCAGAACGACTTCATCTGGGAAGGTGTGTCGAGGACGCTAGCCTCTAGTGGGGTGGCATGTGAGAGGGAGATGTGTGGACAGTATCAGCCTCCAGCCACAAGAGATCTCTGTTGCCTCTGAAAAGGACTCTATGGTGAACGTGATAGTGTTTTAGTCTGTGAAAACAAGTAGTGAGGAGAGGAAGAAGATTGTGGTGCTGCATCAAAAGAGCTCGGTGTGTGTAGCGTGCAGGGAGCGGAACAGAGATTTGAGTGAAGGTGAAGCTTTGCCTGTGACTCCGGCCAAAGAGAATCACTTTGGGGGGGGGGACTACGGTTGGATGCAGAGTTGGAGTCCCCCAAGGCACCTGAGTGATGTGAAGGGCCTTCTGCTAGTCTGTCAGACTGAAACTGTGCTCCTGTGAGAAGGTCAGGGCCTTCTCCTCGGTGTCCCAGCTAAGTGCCCGATTGGACGATCAGATAGCTTCTTCAGAGAACAGTTAACGGCCGGTAAGTCCTGAGCTCAGTCCCCACCACAGGGATCCCGGTGGATGCATGCATGCAAATAGCAGGAACAGTTTGGTGGCAAACACAGGATCTCGGTTAGAGACATTGTTTGCTGGCAGGTCTGGGTGAACCTTAGCTAGAGACTCCCCTTGTGGTGAGCTTGTGTTTAGATAGAATAACAGTATTGTAAACGTAGAGTATTGTTAAGTTTGTGAACTTTTGTGCTGCAACCACTGCAGGGGCCACCTCGTGCACCCATCTAATTACATCATTGCTCTGGGTAACACTCGGTTACCACATTAGGCGAAACCACTGGTTAGGCAAATTATAGTTCATCTGTTAGTACATATTGTTCCTGTCAATTGTGCAGCGCAGGGGTCCTAGCTGTCTTGAGCTAGGTGTATGTGAAGTTTATTTGTGTTCCTTTCTTGCATTGCCGGGGCAACCCAGTTCCTGTTCTTAGTAAAAAGGTGTTCCCCAACAAATTGTCTGCTAGTATCCTTTGTCCTTGGCCCGCTGTATTCTGACACAGAGAGACCTCCCTGGTACACGGTCTACAATAGTGTATGTGCATGTAGTTCTTCTCTACACTGTAGTGTATGACCTCTCAGTTTCTTCATGTAATCCTCCATGTTGTGATGAGGAATACAATTGCTGCTGTATGTTCCAAGTAAAACAGTTCATTCTTCACAATGTGTGAGCGCTGGTGATTCTGGTGAAAGCTAAAATCTTAGAGAGTGGTCACCTTTTTATAATCACCAAGTGAGTATTTTATGTTGAAACTGATCTAGACACAAGCACAGATTTAGATGTATCTGTTACACAGTTGACAAGGTTGAAAAAAAAGACAGTGGTTCATCAACTCCATCCTATAATCATAACATGTTGATGCAGCGAAAAGAAAAATACTCATGTAATAAAAACTCTTCCAAAACTCTTAAAGGCTATGTGTACAGTGTTTTTTAGAGAGCAGCGCAGCCTCTGAGTTTTCCCAGGCCAATTAAAGAAAATGCTGGTGGTCATCTTCCTGACCGTATGGATTTCCCCAGGAAATTTAATTCACAGAATAGTTATTCTTTGCTAATTTAATGTCTCTCATTGTGCTCTGGGGTCTCTCCAGGGTAAATGTGAGGAGCTTTCCACGGACTAAAGACTATTGGACCAATTGACATAGAGCGGAGTCCACGGCTCTAAAGGATGCAGACTTTTTCCAGCACGGAGCACTGGTTGCGTCACTTTTATTGTTGTGTTTTATTAGTGATTTGCTTGCTCGTCAGTTTAAGGTGCACAAATCTCTCCTGGAAAGTGTTCAGTCTCAAGAATCAATGTTTCCATTTAGTGAAAGTAAGCTAAGGAAGACGTGCGGGCTGGATCTTTTATATACACAAGGCCAGACCCGAGATTGGTAATCAGGTAAAGCAATCATTCCATTAGTCTCGTTAGTGTCTCAATTAAGCCATTGTGCTCCCAGTCACTAGTTCAATTATGTGGATGGGAAGAGTAGACCCAGTGGAGCAGTCATCACAGAGACCCTCACACGAAGTCCCGGGTCATTGGCACGGCCTCAGGAAAATATCTCCATCAATGCACAGTTAGCTTGAGGAGGGGAGGGGGGGGGGGGAGTTTCCTGAGGGCTCAATTCTGGGGGTGGCTTGGGGTGTTTAGGACACTGTCGAGGGAATAGGGGGGTTGTTGCCAGCTGGCGCTAGGTACATGTGCTGCGGTCATGGTATCTGGCTTCTGGAGAAGTATGGAGTATGACTTCAGATACCGACAGGAGATACAAAAGTTGTGGGCCAACCAAAAGCTGGGAGATAGTGGGTATTGCCTGGAACGGAGGCAGTGGAACTATCAGTCCTGGGTTACGATCTTTTGGACTAGGGGCATTACATTGTGGCCATCTACCCGGAGTTGCTGTAAGATCATGGACGTAAGGAATAAAAAATAGCAGCATCGTTAACCTGCCTAGGTGATTCATGGTTCAGAAAAATGGCAAACAGCTGTATCCATGCGGAAACAAATAAAAAGAATTAGAATTTTGACAAATGTGTATTTTTGTAAGATTCAAGTAGAATTTAATTTAATTCCACTCAAATTTATTCACTCACTTCTAATATTTACATAAGCCATTATTTGGCAATTGAGCATTCTAATGAACGCTCATTCCCGATAATCTGATATCTAAAAACTACACCATTGACAAGTGTATGGAGATATCTAAATCTAGTAGGCTGAAAGGGTTAAGTAGAACCAATGGAAGTCTAGAAAATGTGTTGGGACTAATCTAAACTGAAATCTAATTTCAGCCTTAAAGAACAAAAAAAAAAACACATCAACAAATGATCTTTGTTTTTACATGAACTGTGTCTGGTATCGCAGCTCGAACCCATCAATGTGAATAGAGCCGAGCTACAATACCAGTCAGTTAGTCACAGGGCATGGATAAGTGTGGCGCTATTTTTCTAATCTCATATTACCCCTTTAATGTAATTTGTAGTTCACATCACAATGACATCATATTTCTAAGCACCTTCTCTCATGCAATCTTAACTATCAATTACCTTAGAATTACACCTTGTGTTTTTCTTTGGAAATGCTGCTCCATCTGGTTCTAATAATGGCTACATTGAATAATAGAACCTATGGAATAAAGTAAAGTCATTCTGGGGAAAAAGGCAAACTTTATTTCCTAAACTAGAATAATCCCTTTAAATCACCATGTATATGGCTATTCTGTTTGTATTAGTTCGCCCATAGCTTGCTATGAGCCCAAACTGTACTATTTTTTGGGCATACTAGTCAATATATGCTGTATTCGGTCATGCAGGGTCTATATACTGTACACTAGCAAAGAAGATATATAATCTTTCGTTGCTGGTTGTATCTTCAATGTTGTGGAGAATACTTAAATATTTGTAAATTTGATCATAAAAAAAATTATAATATCCAAAATAAAATAAATAAAAATCACACACATCTCGAGTCTTTGGAGGTCGCTTGCTAAAATAACAAGCCATTTTTTAACATCTTTGAAATATTCCAACCAAAACTTCATCAAAAGTTCAGCGAAATGTAACAGTAAAATAAAAGTCCATCATGAAAAGTCACAAAAACTACAATTCATTACAAACAAGGTAAAAATTGGTTCATGGTTTCATATTAACACTGAACTGAAAATAACACATTCCAGTGCTAACACACGTGAACGAAATCCTGGAACCGAATGGGAAGGTTCCTACTCCGGATCATTACAATCTGCTCCTTGAACTACTGGTTTGGGAAAAAATGGCTTTTTCATTATGAAAAATAGACATAACAGAATAATAAACTGTATTGTTAGCTATACAAAATAAATACCAAAGTCTAGTGACCAGTGATACACGCACTTTCAGTGGAATATCTGGAAATATACAATCGTTACAGCAAGGCGGCCATTTTGTTCTTTGAAGAAGATCATGTGTCAAAGTATAATTCAACGTTAGGATCTTCGGCAGTTCAACTGAGATTAGATCACCATATGGTTGAGCTGAAGCTGGCCATACACATAATCTAGTCGTTCCCTCCCAACTTCCCCGTATTACATACACATTTTTTCAGTGGGAGAAGCCATTGTCAGATCCTTTAAGGGTATGTGCACGAGTGTTTTGGTGAGTTTTTGGAGAAGAAACTGAGCGGAAACACAAAGGGCCTGATAAATCAAGGCTGGCGTTGTTCACGACAGTCTTGATGAGGGGGTGTGCTGGAGTCAGACCCTTCGAATTCATGAAGAGATGCCTGCCTCTTCAGGATTCTGAAGCTTCTGACAAATGGCATGCGCTTCCATGAGCAACACAACACTAGAAATCTTACTCCAGTCAGGTACTTGGGTGAGATTTCTGGGGTAGGGAACAGCACGTCTCAACAAGAATTAGACAAGCTGTGGCACCCCACACCAGCTCCGTACATTTTGATGTGAAAACACCAAAAGTCACTTTGTAATTTTTCAAAGCTTTGGCTTGAAAGCTTTGATGAATTGGGCCCATATTTTTTGAGATTTGGAGAGTTTCCGCTCAGTTTCAGCTCTAAAAACTCCTAGAAAAACTCTGTGAGCACATAGCCCAACAGTGCCATACATCACAGAGAAAAAAAAAAGATCATTCATCGTTGCAGGCAACATGACCAGTCCATCTCTTTCCCAATATCTGCAGCCAAGAGTCACCCATAAATACAAGATCATTAGATAATGTATTTAATGCATACAGCATGTGTGGTCTCAGCCTGTTAATTAGCAACAATAGAGAGTATACAAGTCAATTAGTGCTTGTTTACTCGCCTTTTTGCACAAACTGATGACAACAGAATTTTCACTTTGTCCCCATAAAGCATCATGTTGTTGGCAGCATATTCCCCATTTACAAAGGATGTACTGCCGACAACAATCTGTTCACCTGATGAACAAGCGTTTTGCTTGCTTGTTGGGTGATCACTGGCGTGCTGACATGTCCTGATAATTGGGAACAAGCATTCTTACAAACACACACTCATTCGCTGATTCTTGTCCCATCTGATGGAACCTCAAGGACAGTTTGGCATAAAACTGTGGAATGTCTGCTAACTTCTGTCCATGTTACAGATGTATGAAAGTGGCCTAAAGGTCAACATGGTGGCTTCAATATATGGAAATTTGAATAGTCCAAGTCTGAGTTTCTTTTCTTTTTACTTGCACCCAAAATGAACACACTCCAATTTCAGTTCACGTTGAAAGGAACAATTGTTAGAATTCAAGAAAACTCCAGAGCATTTCGAGGCTTAGTTGCCATTTAGACCACTACAAGTGCCTCTTTGTCGTTGGGGACCCATCTACAAGAATTTTCATGAACATTAATAGAAAACTACTTAAAAATGTTGGCACTTTTAGAACATTTATGGAAACATTGTCCACCTGGCCCATTGGGTTTGTGAAATCCTAATAGATTGACGGCACATTGTATTTCTGGCAAGTCCACATCTCCACGAGGCTCCTAATCCTATTTCAGAGCTGTGGTTCTTTCTCTACTGTTGTTACCTGTTCCTTCCATCCAACAACCGATAGGAAATGCAAGGTCTGAATGGCCTTCAGGGGTATTTATCCATTTGTTCCTTGTGCAACATGATGCATTTCCATGACGGTGTTAGTTTTAGATGCAAGTCGCTCTAAGCACAATCAGGAATGCTGGAATCGGTTGTTATCCAATTGGTAATTCTAATTGACTTAACAGGCATCAAAAAGCTGGTGTTGATAGAATGGTCTATGGCACTAGGACCTCACAATCAATTCTGGTTCTTGAGTACACTTAGCATCAGCTGTATTACAGCTGTGTTACTGGGTCACCCTAAATCCCCCATTAAAGTGTTTAAAAATGGTATTTATCATGCCAAATATCACAAAGTTGGGGGATACATTTTACAAGTTTATACATAAGACTCTGTTCACACTGCCATTATATTTCTCATTTTTCAAAATAGAATTTACCGTACTGAAACCATTAGAAGTCAATGGAATCAGTCGAATGATAGATTCATCAAAACAATTATGGTTATTCCATTAAACCTCATAACGCTAGTATGAACAGAGCCTTAGTCTCTTCCATAGAGGATTTGATGCAAAAAAAATTACAGTATACTCCCTGCATGGCCCTAAAAGACAGTGAAATAATACAGTTATTTCACCCCTGGAATGTATAGGTTTAACAAATATACACAACCCTTTATTCATGTGTAATTATTCCAAAAGGTAGGTGTTCCCGCTCAGAACGTACATTTGCAGGAAAGGTGCTCAAACTATTCTCCTTAATGTGCCATTATAATGGGTTTCCATCCAAAATTAAAGAGCAGTTGCGCATTTCCCAGAGTACATTGATCTTGTATAGTAGCAGATTTTTAGTTTGGCAAAAATCAAAATAATAAAAAATAAGAATAAAAAAAAAAAAAAAGTTAGAACTGTATTAGAAAATAACAAAAAAAAAAACCCATTGCCACATTTTGACTACAGCTCTGATTTCATAAAATAAGGCCAAAGTGCATATTGAATGACCAAAAAGTTTTGTGCAGAATATTTACTGGACCAACTTAGAATTGTCTTCCTCTCTAAATGTGTCTTTAAAAAACATAAATGCTTCTGTTTATCTGGAGGAAGAGTCAGTATCGCAAAAAGAAGGTTCTGAAACACTCATCAAGAATGGCGTTTTATACATCAGTATTGATGAGTAGTCTGCTGGAATAAGATGCTCCAAATTCATTAAGAATCATGCTTTTCTTTATGAATTGCGCATTGGGCAGGTGTAAGAAATGTACTCCAGGTGTAAGAAATGTACTCCAGGTTTAAGGGGTAACTTCTCTCCTTGTGGAGAGTGACATGCCTGACATGCCAGTGTAAGGAGACTTATAGGCTATATAGGCCACATGTCTGCAAACTGAGATTCTGGTTTGGCTTTTATCCTAAGTCATATGGCAAGGCTCGTTAAAGGGTCCAAATTGACTTTTAGGATTGCTACTTTCAGTAGGTGGCGCAAGAGTTCCAGTTCTATTTAATTTAAGCTACTCTTGCTACGTAAATTACACTGAATTTGTTGGCCTCCATGCTCGACCATACTCCGAAGCCATCATTGCTAAGGCCTTGTCAAAAAGATGGCAGAGCACAGAATGGGCAGAAGCTAAATTACTATTTCTATTAAACACTTTTCCATAAAGATATACATCAATCGGCTTAGCTCATTTTGCTCCTAAACATGGTGATTGTATCTTGGACTGAATCTTCAGTGTAATGGGTTCCTTTAAAGTTGTTGCTGCTAAAATATGAAAAACATAGCTATTTTTTATATTTAGTTAAACTGAGCAGAGCCAGAACCAAACTAAGGTATACATAGGTGCGAGACTGTCCTTTAAGAATGCAGCCATGTCAACCAAGCACAATTCTTAAAAACATGAATTGTAATATGGAGCATTGTAAGCCGCTTTACCAACCTAGGAAAACACAACTGTCTTTAGTGGGCACCACCATCTACTGAGGTCACATATGTGGGTTCCTTCATTAACATCACTTCCTCAACAAGAAGAAAATGGCCACCAGTCAACACTATAATCTAAACCAGCCATGATTTCATTTTTCCTGATGTATTTGCAAACTGGCTGTGAGAAGCTTATAAAAGCTCATCATTTCACTAAAACAGACTAAATTAAAAAATTATATATTTACATATTAAAAAATGTTCCATAAAATCACAAGTCCAGGAATAAATAAAATATTCATCAACGGCAAGTCCTCCCCGTAGTATTAGATCACCAATTTCACATTATTGTGTTTTTTTTTCCACCATCTAGGAAAACACTAGTTGAGTTACTTAGAAATAACTTCAAATCTTGAAATACAGTGTCCTTCACATAAATACAGCAGTTCTCCTTCATGTCAGACGCCCTCATTTCTTGAAGGGTGTGAGCTTAGTGATTGTGGTCCAGAATGGAGAGGTCTTTCTCTTGGGCTCTGCCAGGGAAAACACCTGCTGTTGTGGAATGCTGGTGGGCACCGTGATGTGACGCTGGTGGATCGGGTGCAAGTTCTGATGAGGAGGGACGGCAGGAATTCCATTGTAAGTGACACCTGTGGTAGAAGACAGATATGAAGTCATTATTTAACCTACATGCATAACCGCCAACTAATCTCAATGACATTTCGGTAGAATACAAGTCGTTTCACAATTTGATAAATGCTAGGAACTTCTTATAGTTGGCATTACAGAGATAATTTCTTACCCATTAAAGAGCCAATGACCAGGTATATCTGCCAAATAAGAGACACTCAGACAGCACTGTTAAAAAGTTATTGCTTCTACAATATGGAGTAGGGTTTTGGTTGGCTGGGTATGATGCCTTTGACAGAGATTTTCCTTCAAACAGTTAGGGGAAAACTTTCCTTAGGAAGCAAGTATGAAAAATATCTCCATTCTAGAAGGAAGAGGAATGTGTGGCAATAGAGAAACAGTTTTTATCCCTCTCGAAAAGAGCCAATTTGCATACTAGTAAGACTCCCTGCTCTACAAAGAGGGCCGGTGCCTTAGGAAGTCTTACTTTGAAGGCCTTATTCTCCATCAATGTTCTTCTACCTTCATGTTTGAGGAAAACTAAAGCCCCTTTTACACGTGCTGAAAAATGACCAAACAATCTTTCATGAGAAAGCTCGTTCCTGATTATTGGCAAATGGAAATTGTTGCGGATTCCAGCTTTCAGCAAAACCATTCAGCACTCAAACATTGTGGGAGGATGTAGACAAATATCAAAGACTGACAGTCACTTCCAAACAGAGAACAGGTATGAACAGGTGCATACTAAGAGTAGCCATCTCCATATATAAGTAACAAAGTTGAACTCTGTAACGCTATAGCATGCAAACATGAAATATATGAAATTGTAATTTCTTTACTGCTCTAGAAAATAGTAAAAAACAAAAATACTTGGAGCATAAATTGGCCAATTCATGTGTGCCTAGTAGCCATGACAAGGCGATCTTCTTTGCCATAGGCTGATGGGTGGAGTGCTTAGTCAGAGAGTCTATATACATAATTATCAAAGACTGATATGGAATTGGAATTGCAATACTGCTCTAGAAAATAGGTTCCCAGCAAAAAGGATCGCCTTGTCATTGGTCTAGGCACACATGAATTGGCCAATTTATGCGCCAAGTACCTTTTTTTTTTCTATTTTCTACAGCAGTAATGCAATTCCAATTAGATTTCATTTTTACATGATACAGCGTTACAGAGTGCAACTTTATTTGTTAATTATATATGGAGATGGCAACTCTTAGTATGCACCTGTTCACATCTGGTCTATGTTTTGAAGTGATGGTCAGTCTTTGATATTTATATACACAGTCTCTCTGACTTAGCACTTCATCCATCAGCCTATGGCGGTTTTAATCACAGCAAAATCCTACCTACCGATAGCCTACAATTATATCAGCCCAAGAGAGGAATTGTGGCACCCCTGCGGGTTCAGTTGCCACAGAGGTACAGCATCTCACCCAGAGGTGTTGTATCTCACTCTCAGGTAAGGAAGGAGTACTGCCCGGGACCCTAACACCTGCATCCAACACTACATTACTCCAGACCAGCAGGAGGGGCAAGATGCGTAGCTTCCTGCAGAGCCCTGTCCCTGGCTGGAGTGGGGGGAACCAAAGTGAGGGGGAACCATGTAGTAGGTGTGGGTGGAGGAAGAAGATCAGGGGAGCATTGAAAGAAGTGCTATAAAGACGGAAGCCATCTTGAGTTGAGTGCAGTGGAGTGGAGTGGAGTTCAGTCAGTGGAGGACGACAGTGAGAGGAGCAGGAGCTCTGCTTAGGAGGAGGGCCTAGCCAGAGAGGCCAAAGACTGAAGAGAGAGAGGAGCAGGAGAAAGGCTCCAGGAACGTGGAAGGGACCCCAGGGGTACAGGTAGTGCTGGAGGCCACCCGTACGCCCGAATCTGCCAGGAGGTGGAGGGGTCAGGTCGCACAGAGGGGACCGGTCCCTAAACTAGCGGAGTTCTTTAAGCCTCAATTAGGAAACCGGAGGCTGCAGTATTCTAGGTACTGCAGCCACAAGCCACATCTATCTCACCGAGAAGGTGGTCATAGAGGACCCAGGGGACAGAGAAGACGTCGCCTGTCAAGGTCCGCGGTCACTGGATTGGGACACTAGGTGTGAGGTGCAGGGAGACGGCCAGAAGGAACACACAGAAGGGGGTCCCGTTATGTACTCCGGAGGTACCTGAGGGTTGGCTGAGCTCCTGCCCGGTGAACACAGCATGACGTGGGAAGTTATGATCTGCAGTTGTAACCAGGAGCAAAGTAAGAACTGTGAGTAAATCCAGAAGACTGCATCCCACTGTCTCTGTCAATTATTACTGCTGCGCCATCACCCCCTGCACTACACTGCACCACGAGTGCTACTTCCATAACAGCAACATCTACACTGCCCTGGAGCTAAGCTCTACCTGAGGAGAGCTGAACCAACTCTGCTGCATTACACCAGCACCAGAGGACCTGCTCCGCAGCGGCGGCTCCCTCCCAGGTGGCGTCACGAACTGTATACAAAAGAACTATAAATCCCCTGTAAACTGCCCCCCTTTGATTGACTGCCCTGGGTCACGGACTGGGTCACCGCCATTGTGACATCTCCCCTAGCAACGACCGGCCCGGCACCGAGTACCCCACGGCCCAGGGGGCGCGTCAGAATCACATTAGGTTAGGTTCCCAGCAAAGAGAATCGCCTTATCGTGGCTCCTGGGCATACATGAATTGACCAATTTATGCGCTAAGTATCTTCGTTTTTTCCTATTTCATATATTTCATGTTTGCATGCTATTGCGTTACAGAGTGCAGCTTTGTTAGTTATTGTGGGAGGATGAACTGTTTTCTCGAGATATTGAGCACCTGTTATTTGCATCATCAGGAGAAAGTGACACTAACAAAATAGGGAACACAGTCCAGTGTGGAGAGGAACTACACACATATCAATAAACTAAGGGATCGCTCACACGAGTGTATAACTTGACGAGTGCTATTGAATGTTTTATCGGATAGCATTCGAACCAATGTTATACTATGGGTCAGTGCAGATATGCGATTTTTTTTCTACCGACAGAATCGGTCTGTGGAAAAAAAAATAAATAAAAAATTGCAGCATGCTGCTAGTGGCTCGGCAAATCAGATCACAAGCCCTCATTCAAGCCTATGGGTGCGTGTAAAACATTGGACTGCACTCAGATGTCATCCCAGTGCAGTCCGATTTATGTGGACAAAGACAATAGAGAATATACAGAAATTACGTTCTCGGTCTTCTGCGCACTTGTGATACGATTCTCTCATCTGAGAGAATTGGATCACAGTAAATGGACACTCGGATCAGAGTTTGAGCAGAGAGTCATTAACGTCGATCCAATTTTCGGAAGAGAGAATCATCGCTCATGTGAGCGAGCCCTAACAGTTAACTTCGCCATATGCGGTCTCTTATGATAGTCCTCAGTATAAGAGTGCAGCTGTCGTATACTCCAACAGAAACATGGCAGTGATCATCTAACTAGCGAGCAACATCATTAGTCTTTGAGGGCCTAAAAATCATCATTGTTGGCAGCACATCTCTCAGTGTGAACAGGGATTGAATAGAGAGTAATACACAAACTGTATAGGGACCAAATGATCACATCAATGATTATTCATCCTCATACAGTTTGTGTCATACATATGTAGAAGGGCTTTTAATTATCAACCTAGGCCGGTTATGGGAAAAATTTTACTTTTATAAATCAGCCTTAACTGCCATATAGAGGTGTGGGTGCAGGAAGATATTAACAAAAAAAAGTTTTACTGGGGGTGTAGATTTTTTGGCCTACGCTCAGGTCTAACATACGAGACCATAACACATTTTGAGGTGTGAATTGGTGTATCTCGATGTAATCAGGTCCTTTAAAGCTGTAGACCATGAAGCCATGATACCAGCCTCACTGATCTAATACTGGTAATGACAGAATTAAGGATGTCCACATCCAGCTCCTCATTTATTCTGTCATGTAGATCTGTTGCTTGGCAAGAGTAGAATACAGGGGAATTGTCAATGACCCATAAGTTACCCCATACACACAGACAGTGTTGGTGTCGGGTAAGCCAGTTATAAAATGACTGCTGAATGTCACCGTATTGGGGTTAGATCCAGCCTTAGGCCTTTGCTGTGCTGGGAATGAGTCATTGACAGTACAAACATAATTAGGAGCCGTCTTCAATCACATATTGATTTACGTCTGTCTAGTAATAGTATTGCATATTATCAAGGTCTGGTGCGTTTGTTGCATGTCGTGTATGTGAACAGTTAGAATAAGAGCAGGTGGGTCCTAAAAGTGGGTAAAGCAGCACTAAACTGAGTAGGCAAGCCTCGAAAATTAGGACATACTACCATTGGCGTAACTAGAGTCCGATGAGCCCAGTGCAAGATTTGGACCTGGGCCTCCCCCTGTTCATCAGATATATGGACTCTTATAGGATTTAAAATGCTACAAGGACATACAGTTGCACCTCCTCCCCCATTATGTAGTAATGTCCCCCATCCTGGGCTCCTTCCTGGTATCTATGTCCCCCCCATCTTGGTATATATGTTCCTCATCCTGGCCCTAACCGGGTATATATGTCCCTTATACTGAGACCCATCCGGGTATATATATATATATATATATATATATATATATATATATATATATATATATATATATATATATATATATATATATATATATATATATATATATATATATATATATATATATATATATATATATATATATATATATCCTGGTATATACATCCCCCCATCCTGCCGCTGTTCTGTAATCTATATATATAAAAAAATGATTCTACTCACCTTCCCTAGACTCTCCCACCACGCGGCATCCTGTTCTGAAGTCAGCAGCTGACTTCAGTGTGCAAGCGATGGGAGCACGACGTCACTGCTATGCGCCCCCAGTCACATGTATGCTGACACCAGCTGCTGGCTTCTGATTCGTCGGCAGTTTGTATTTAAGCGCACAGACCCGGTGGGTCTCAGTGCCGCAATAAACTTCAGTTGAAGTTTGCACTGGCCCGGTCACGACCATACGAACCATGCATACTACTAATATCACACATGTATGTATGTATGATCTTTGGAGATGCAAGTAATATTCTTATGCTTATAGGCCTGAAATAGCTGAAAACAAGGAACTAGAGACTACATATAACTATTTAAAAAGAACACCCACCTTTCATCTTGCCCTGTCGGGATTTTTTTGCATTGTTCATGGCTTGTTTCTTTTGGTCTTCTGATATTTCCATTCCTAATAAAAAGAGAAAACCCATAATTGTTGTTATGAGGATAGTGTGGAGCTATTGAATAAGCACTATGGGGCATCCTGGTGGCACACGGGTCACATTGCGGCTTTCTCCTACATAGGGGCATATATAGGTTATATATCCTTCCCTTTGAGTGGTTTATAATGAACAGCAGAAAGGATTGTTTGGTGCCTGGCTTCCACTCAAAGCCTTAGAGCCAAGATTATAGAAGGTAAAGCTGCCAATGCCAAGACCAAAGGCTTGACTAACTCCAGAAGTGGGGTCAAATTTTAATTTTACTACAAGGCCTTCCTGAATACATTCCTTCCATATTTATATATGATATATTATAAGTAGATGGCAATGAATCTGTCCAAAATGCTTGCCATGCCGTAGTTGTAGCACGATAACCTAGAGAATCAGAACAAGCTAGATACCCAACTAAGGGCCTATTCACATCATGATTGATCCACATGTTCACGACTCAGGGATTCCCTCTAAACCCCCCAAAACTGGGATTTGGACATGTTCCAGACCGAGCCTGTTACTTTGTACTCCATCTGCCCTCAGTTCTGTTTGTGTCAGTCGTTTTAGGAGGACACAAAAGCAAAGTCTACCACATTATTGTGTCCATCTAAAGAAAGACGGACACTGCCTGAACGTAAACCAGATGGACGCGTAGCGATTCTTCTTGCCTCATTATAGTGAATGGCTCCACCAGGAGCGTTTCCAAATCCCATTTTTGGGGGTTTCAGACAAAACTCCCATGACAACATGTGAACAGGTGCCAATACATTAAAATCCTGTATTTATACAGGATTGATACAATCCACAAAGCTTTAGAATCATATGGCTGATACTTAAACATAAAGCCAAACATTTAGAACATCTAGTAAAAAAGCATAGAGGACCCCATCCATTAAAGGGGTATTCCCATCTCCAAGAACCTATCCCAATATGTAGTAGGTGTAATAATAATAATATTAGCAAATACCTCCAATTAGAAATGTAGTATAGTTCTTCTGATTCGCTATGTCTGTTTCCTCATGTGCAGGACCTTGGGTATCTATCGTTACAACTAGCTAACTGTCACTATATCAGTGGTTGTAACCATGGATATCTAAGGTCCTGCAATGCCTGCACATGAGGAAAGAGACATAGCGAATCAAAAAAACTATACTACATTTCTACTTAGAGGTATTTGCTAATATTATTATTATTACACCTGCTACTTATTGGGATAGGATCTTAGCGTTTGGAATACCCCTTTAAAGCTCACAGTTCATCATCACATACATCATGTGACAGAGAAGGGGGCTGGCTTATCTAGTGATATAGTCAGCCCCCTCCACACTCAGCTCCGCTCACAGTCAGGAAACGCTGTCCTGTGTTGGAAACAAACTAGTAAAGGACCCACCGAGGTGCAAAAACTGAACATGTACCTTAAGGTCAGGGCATATTTCAGACCTGAACTATAGTAAACTATATAAATTAGATTTAGGTCCATTAAAAAAAAAATAAAAAGAGGAAAATCCCTCTTAGCCTGCTGCAATCAATGAAGGGATCTAAGTAAATCGGATACAGCATCAGATGCAACATCATAAAACACATCCATAGAGCAGAATGGTATAGTTACCAGTGGTGATGAGAAAATAAGGAATTGCCAAGTGCTGTCTCATACTTGCTGGCAAGTGTAATGTGAAGAATCCAGGTGAACTGATGCCTTCTAGCCTGGCATATCAGTTTATATAGAGATTACAGGGGGAGGAGATGATGCCATATTATAGAATTGCTTCTTTGGGAAAATTCCGACTGTCAGAAGATTCCAGGAAGAGATCCCCCCTCCACACGGCAATACCTTCCTGCTGAAGTTTGCCGTGACTCAGCCTTATCGCACTTGTGAAAGTCCAGCATTTCCAAGCAACGCTTTCCACTGCTATTCAAGGCAACAGATGATCTATGGCTTATACATAGTTACGTGGATATATCTTATGCAACCGCTGAGGTTCACTCAGACATGTCCAATACTTTGGGAATCACTCACATAGCCATGTTTAAAAAAGGAAAAAACATACTAAAAAAAAGAGAACGAAACCATCATAGCAACTAACAACCATCATAACATTTAGACTTGGTGGAAGTCTCTTGGGAAAATATTGGGTGGGAGACCATACATAGTGGTAAGTGAAATCAATGAAATTTTGCAGGGTGCAAGAAAACTAATGGGAGCCAAAGTGGTCCTGGTGGTTTTTCGTCCTAAAACACTAAAAAAGTGGCCAAGCCAAACCCAAAAAAAAAAAATATATAAAAGAAGATTGCCACTGCCTGAGGAGCATGGCTAGTAATAGGACAGCGTACTATGCTGCCTTCTCTAATTCCAGAATGGCACATAAAAATAGTGTGATGTTTAGTCCCTAGGAGCTGAAAGTGTACACCAAAAACATAAATGTCCTCAACCTTTCTCCACTCCTTAAAGTGCTGTGTGAATGGCCCAATAATTTTGTGCCATTTAGGCTACTAGGTGTATGGACTTATAGTATGGGAAAACGGACTAGCTAGTATATGTTAATATTTATCCATATTATTTTGGCAGTACTAAATTGACTGAAAGTTTTTATAGCTAAATGGTGGCCCCAAGGCATTTTAGGTGGTGGATGTCCTAGGGTAATTAGCCCATTTGCTCTCGGTATAAACTTTTTCCAACTACTTTCATCTAGGGAAAGTAATGGAGGTTATATTTTAAAAAAAGTATTAGGGGGAGTATGTACTATGTATCAGGAGGTCTTTTTAAAATCATATCAAGGAGTAAACATTCGCAGAACACATTGGCCAAGCCCTCTATCTACATGTTGGTGAATGTCCTTTGAAGTCTCGAATGTACGCCATTTGATAGGAGAGTATAATCATATACGTTATTCAATTTTATCATATAGCTTATGTAAATCCACCTTGATCTAAAGGTGTTTCTACACATATTCAATATCTGATTTTGTAAATTTTACAGTAAAATCTTCAAATCACTGATGAGGGTCCATTAGCTAAGACCCCAATAATGGATAAATTTTATATTGTAACTATATATCTCTACAACATAGTGCTGGATTGGACAAGGCAGTAATTTTGACAGTTCTGTATACTGGAGCTGTGCAAAATTATTCTTATTTTTATTATTATTAATATAGCACTATTTATTCCATAGCACTTTACATGTGAAAGGGGTTATGCACAATAAAAACAAGAAATGCAATAAGTATCCCTTCCAGGAGTCAAGAGGGAGGTGTTGAAGTCGGTAGGTTCCTCACCTCCTGACTGCTTTCTAGGTGAGCTAAACCTAGTGCTTTTAGCTAGTGGCGCAATTGAAGCTTGAGGGCCCCCAATGCAAAAGCTCCAAAGGGGCTCCCAACTAGTGTACGTCTTTAAAAGTAATGGTCTCTTCATATGGGCCAAGGAGACCTTTAGGGCCCCTTAAGCTCCACGGCCCAGGTGCTATTGCAACCCCTTTTTTGAAGAGAATACATGCAGCAGCAACTCCGAAAACACTTTTGGGTGCAGTACGTTATATTGATCTTGTAGCACCTGGGTAAAAAACAAAAACAACATATCAAACTTACCCATATCTTTGTCTTCCTGGACTCGCTTTCTTTCATCTAAGAATGCTTGGAGCCATCTCTGCTTGTCCTCTAGTTTTTTGGCACAAAATAAATGCATTTCGTCGGTTTGCCTATTCACCATCTTAAAAGCATTCTTAATGTTGAGATTGAAGTCCTTGTCTTTTCCATCTTCTACGTCAGTAAATTCCATCTCGTCCATGTCTATTCGTCCCTTATAATACAATATGTCCCTCCGCAACAAGTCCTTCTTGCAGAAAACCAGCTGGTGGTCAAAGAGGAAGAAAGTCCTTTGTTGGCTCTTGCCTTGTTTGAAGAGCTTTGTTAGTTCCCCTGAATGGATCAACTCAGAACTCCGGGCTAAAATGTCTTGTCCCTAAAAAATATAATGTATATTGACATTTGTAGTCCTTTCATTCTTAGCAATGTGTATCTACTGGGAGGGTCCAAACTTTTGGAATTTAGGCTTAGAGCAAATGTGGCACTAAAACATTGAGTTTGGGAAGTGAGGAACCTGTAAAATAGCCACATTCATGGATGTAGCCGCTTAGGTGGGGCCCTATGTAAGTGGTCCTGTACTTATAGACAAATAAAGTTGATAAACTATATAATCACATTGAACATCGTTTTATAGTTCACATTTAGCAACTTTTTAACTCAGGATCCTAATCATATACGTATGGATGCCATTAAACATTTAAAGGGCTCAACACCCAACTTTACCAGATTCCTGAACAGAAATGCTGTTATTGAGGAACAAAATGTCATGAATTTACAGTCTGGATTATAAACTATAGCTGCATTTACAATTCTGTAAACTTCAGAGCTGAAATCTTCCTGAGATCTTCCAGTAATTAGGGATGTGACACAGATTTCTAAAATATCTCTACACAAGCTATAAAATAGAGTTCAAAGATCTGTTTGGTCTTTAATTAGCAGTTTCCCTTGTGTTAAAAGGGTGTTTGTTGGCAGTCCATCCACTGGAACCCCTACCAATCATAAAATGGGTGTCCCAAAGTCCCCTGTGTGAATGGTACTGAAGTGTGCATGCATGCCCATCACTTCTACAGTGGGTACGGAAAGTATTCAGACCCCTTTACATTTTTCACTCTTTGTTTCATTGCAGCCATTTGGTAAATTCTAAAAAGTTCATTTTTTATCTCATTAAAGTACACTCTGCACCCCATCTTGACTGGAAAAAAACAGAAATGTAGACATTTTTGCAAATTTATTAAAAAAGAAAAACTGAAATATCACATGGTCATAAGTATTCAGACCCTTTGCTCAGTATTGAGTAGAAGCACCCTTTTGAGCTAGTACAGCCATGAGTTTTCTTGGGAATGATGCAACAAGTTTTTCACACCTGGATTTGGGGATCCTCTGCCATTCTTCCTTGGAGATCCTCTCCAGTTCCGTCAGGTTGGATGGTGAACGTTGGTGGACAGCCATTTTCAGGTCTCTCCAGAGATGGTCAATTGGATTTAGGTCAGGGCTCTGGCTGGGCCAGTCAAGAATGGTCACAGAGTTGTTCTGAAGCCACTCCTTTGTGATTTTAGCTGTGTGCTTAGGGTTATTGTCTTGTTGGAAGGTGAACCTTTGGCCAAGTCTGAGGTCCAGAGCACTCTGGAAGAGGTTTTCATCCAGGATATCTCTGTACTTGGCCGCATTCATGTTTCCTTCAATTGCAACCAGTCATCCTGTCCCTGCAGCTGAAAAACACCCCTATAGCATGATGCTGCCACCACGTTTCACTGTTGGGATTGTATTGGGCAGGTGATGAGCAGTGCCTGGTTTTCTCCACACATACCGCTTAGAATTATCTCCAAAAAGTTCTATCTTCATCTCATCAGTCCAGAGAATCTTATTTCTCATAGTCTGGGAGTCCTTCATGTGTTTTTGAGCAAACTCTATACGGGCTTTCATATGTCTTGCACTGAGGAGAGGCTTCTGTTGGGCCCCTCTGCCATAAAGGTCTGACTTGTGGAGGGCTGCAGTGATAGTTGACTTTGTGGAACTTTCTCCCATCTCCCTGCTGCATTTCTGGAGCTCAGCCACAGTGATCTTGGGGTTCTTCTTTACCTCTCTCACCAAGGCCCTTCTCCCACGATTGCTCAGCTTGGCTGGACAGCCAGGTCTAGGAAGACTTCTGGTGGTCCCAAACTTCTTCCATTTAAGGATTATGGAGGCCACTGTGCTCTTAGGAACCTTGAGTAATGCAGAAATTCTTTTGTAACCTTGGCCAGATCTGTGCCTTGCCACAGTTCTGTCTCTGAGCTCCTTGGGCAGTTCCTTTGAGCTCATGATTCTCATTTGGTCTGACATGCACTGTGAGCTGTGAGGTCTTATATAGACAGGTGTGTGCCTTTGCAAATCAAGTCCTATCAGTTTAATTAAACACAGCTGGAATCCAATGAAGGAGTAGAACCATCTCAAGGAGGATTACAAGGAAATGGACAGCATGTGACTTAAATATGAGTGTCTGAGCAAAGGGTGTGAATACTTATGACCATGTGATATTTCAGTTTTTCTTTTTTAATAAATGGCAAAAATTTCTACATTTCTGTTTTTTTTTTCAGTCAAGATGGGGTACAGAGAGTACCTTAATGAGAAAAAAATGAACTTTTTAGAATTTACCAAATGGCAGCAATGTAACAAAGAGTGAAAAATTAAAAGGGGTCTGAATACTTTCCGTACCCACTGTATGGGAATGATGGTCACAGATGGGCAATACCACACCCATAGAGAAGTGAATAGAGTGGCGGTCTACCATGCCATTCACAACAGACACTTTGGGACACAATAACAATCGGGGAGGGTCCCTGTGATCTTACTTCCAGCAATCATCTGTCTTGTTGGATAAATGTGTTTATGTGACAATCTTGTTAATTTTGTATACAGCCATTTCTTAGCCATAGTGGTTGTCCCTCAGCTTTCCCAGATCACTTGGTCGCACACCTGCCTAAAGCATAGGGTCAGAGGATCACCCCATAAGTAGATTTGCAATTCAGCAGTCAAGAAAACTTGGCAACATTCCTATTAGGTCAAGTAAGTCCTGTAATACACGAATAAAAAGTAGTCATATAATTTCTTGTAAATCTGAATGACTAGTAATATGGCTGCCATTAAACATTTAAAGGGCTCAACGCCCAACTTTACCAGATTCCTGAACAGAAATGCTGTTATTATTACAATCCTTATTTAGGAGATCTACGATTTAGAAGAGGATTAAACATTAAATGAGCAATTCAAGGAATGCTCTCTTTGAAGAAAACAAATTACTGACTTATACGGTGGAGTTCCAGTCACAAGCTATTGCACAAAGTTTCACAATTACCATAACCATCACTTTAGGATTCCTCATTTCCCGGCACGCCGAATTTCAATATCTACAGTACGAATTCAAGAACTCACCTCCCACCCAACTATAGAGACCTGCCAGCAGGCAATCTTGTCAATGCTCTCCAGCCGCCGTTTCCGCTCATTAATTAAGCAAGCAACATTTTTCATAGCTTCATAGGCTTCTTTTATTTTGTTGTAATCCCTGCAATGTCAACAATCGGGTGTTAAACATGACATAAAACATTGCAGAACAAAAGAGGAACAATTTATAACAAGGAATGGAAGGTGTTGACCAGTGGAAAAATTTAAGGATACCAACATTTTTTTTCCAATACGAAGAAATACACAACCATGTCAAAAGAATAAAAATTTATAACCAAACAAAACATAGATGATATCATATAAAAAAACACATAAAATACAACAACTCCTTCAGGCTCTGCTCACATCTGCATTGCAGATTCAATCCCAAATAGAAACCCTAATGCAGTGCTGGAACGACCCATGGATCCCACTAACTTATAATAGGCAAGACCCCCTTCTTTTTCAGATTCTGTTTGGGCAAAATAATAATAATAATTTGATTCATTTGAACATTTGTGAAGATTTTCAGCCGCTCGCTAAGAAGAACTAGTATAAGCAAACAGTCGAAAAAGTAGTCGAAAATGAACGTGAAAATATTGTGGGACTTTCGCATACAAATGGACAAAGCATTGGTCCAAACCCAACTTAACCATCAGGAAAAAGAGGGAGTATATCGTCGCGATAACAGGGTTAATAAAAAAAAGAAATGGATGAAAAATATCAAGACCTAAAAATTGAAATTCAAAGACTATGGCAGAAATCAGTAACTGTTACTAGTGGTCAACTGCAAACTAAGGTATGTCCCCAAAAACCCTCTCGAATCATTTACAACTCATAGTTGACCAATTCACAGTCAGTCAACTGCAGAAAGCAGGGTGGTTCTATGTACATCCTATTCCGATACATTACAATATCCTCGCTTCATGGGAAGGACCCGATGTGTAATAAAGGCAAACACTAACTAGTGACCTGGCAGTTGTGATTTATTATGAAATAATAATTATTATTTTATTTATATAGCGCCAACATAATCCATAGCACCTTACAATACAGAGGGGAAATGTACAAAAATATCAAATATCAATGAGTAGCATATAGTTCAACAATTCAAACAAGAGGAGTGCAGGCCCTGATCACAAGAGCTTACAATCTATATGGAAGTAGGAGGGACACAAAAGGTAGAAAGTGCTAGTAGTATATGGTCCAGCCATCCTTGTAAGAAATAGTATTCATGTAAAGCTGCATGAACCGGTCACCAGACAGTAACTGTCTATATCCAGATATAAAGTGCTACTGAGTGCTTGGAGGTTGTGGGAATAGATGATAAAAAGGACCAAATTCTGAAAAAAATGCAGGAATTGAGAACCAAAATAAGCTAGGTTAGTGAAGTGAGACAACAGGCATGCCTTAAAAGATGTGTTTTTATGGCACGCTTAAAACTGAGGACCTTGAGAATTATCCTGATTGTCTGGGGTAGTGCATTCCAGGAAACTGGTGCAGCATGAGAAAAGTCTTTGAGACGGGAGTGACAGGTTTAGATTATTGAGTATGTTTGTCATAGATCATTAGTAAAATGGAGAGTATGGTTAGAGTGGTGGAGGGAAGAGATGTAGGGTGGTGCAATACTGTGGAGAGAATGGGTAGTGCTACAAAACAGATGAAAATGGAGATGTGCAGTGGTGCAGTACTGTGGAGAGGACACGTAGGATGGTAGACAAAAATGAGGGAGGAGATGTAGGGTAGTGCAGTACTATGGAGAGGACGTGTTAGAAGGTAGACAAAAATGGGGGAGGAGACGTAGGGTAGTGCAGTACTGTGAAGAATTTTGTGGGTGAACGTGATAAGTTTATGTTATAAATAATCTGTAGTGGATGCGCAACCAGTGCAATGACTGGCACAGGATGGAGGCATTGGTGTAGCAGGTGGACAGAAATATGAGCCTGACTGCTGCATTCAGCATAGTTTGGAGAATAGAAAGAGAGAAAGACCTATTAGTATTGGGTTGCAGTGATCAAGACTAGAATGAATCAGAGCAACAGTAAGAGGTTTTGTCATTTTGAAGATGAGAAAAGACTGGATTCTGGAGATGTTTTTGATGTACAGGTGGCATGATCTGAGTGAGTGGGAGTTGTGGGTGAGCCCTACACGGACACGGATATGGAATTATAACACAAAATCTCTAGATTCCAACCTCAAAAATGAACCAAGAAGAATAGACAATGTAGCATTGAGGAGCTGTATACTACAAGTATTGAATGCTATGTACATGCCATAGCTGTGACTGGATCCCTCTATTCCAGTTAGTATTTAAACCATAGATCTGAACTTCTAAAATATTCATATTCTCCCATAAATAAATTCCTAAATATTAGGGTCAGGAAAGCTGTGCACTCTCGCTCTTTCCTGGGATGGAAAGAATAGAATATTTTGCAGCCATCACACTGCAGACCTTCTCCGCTTTCCCCTGCTGAGCTCCAGCAAAGCCCAACACTGCTCTCATTGTGTTCCTGAGAGGACCATCCGTTAGCCCAGATAGAGGGAGGTCTGCGGTCACACGATACACCAAGAAGTATGGAGTGATAAGAGGAAGAGAAATTAAGAATATAATTTGGAGGCCAGGGAACTGCAGCAACGAGAGACATCAAAACAACATTAAAAGCCAAGTGAGATGAATGTGTCAATTCAGGAGCGAACAGTGACAGTTTGTACTGAGGGCTGAGAAATGGCTTGGGAATTGTTCCAGAGGAGATAGACAACAAAGCCTGTGTACTGGATACATATATCTCTCTTTCCTTAAAATTTAAATGAGAAGTCTTCTAGCTCAATAACCCCCTTGCTTTCCATCAGTGCGTCTTATCAGTAGGTTTTCACACTTTTCTTACATAGACACTATAAACCATGCAATAGAGTTCAAATATAGGAGAATTTACACACTAATGGTCTGGGAAGCCCACAACAAAAATATTCTTCTATCGAATTTTTACTGTGGCTCAATCGTTGTTCCATCTTTGACCTCTAGGGGCAGTGCAGAAAAAAAATCTATGTCCATTCAGTTACATTTAGTAGGGAAGTAGAGCATAGTAGAGTAGTTTTATTAATACATTTCTGTATTATATTTATAGAATTAAAGCTATCTGAAGTAGAAGTGTCTCAAAAATAAGATTTTGATTGATATATTTCTGGTCTGTCGTCATTACTGAAAAATGTAGTCAAATATTTTACATTTGCACACACTGACTTAATGGAAACCTGTCACATTCAATGTGATGTATAGGGATGAGTGGACCCGTGGAAGTTTGGGTTCTGGTACCCGACCCGAACTTTATTTTAAAGTTTGGTTCGGGTACCAGAACTGTACCTGAACTTCAAAACAGAACCCAAATCCCATTGAAAACAATGGGGACCCAAACTTTTGAGCTGGAAAATACTCTCTCTCTCCTCCCGGACTTCCCCCGGAACTCCGAACACTACAACAGACTGTGTTCGCCATTTAGCACCGGACACTGACTCTCTGGTAAGAACCCCGAACTTTGAAGTTCGGGTTTGCTCATCTCTAGTGAGGTCTATTCTGCAGGAGGAGCTAAAAAGATTGATATTTAATTTAATGGGAAAATAATTTGTATTACCTGTGATTTATTTATCTATATCCATGCTTTATACCATGATGCTTACCGGTAAAGAGTTTTTTCGGAACCCATGACGGCACAACGGGAGAGGGGATCCGCCCTTCAAGGACAAGAAACCTTCAAGATAAAAAGGGCGGCACCTCTCTCCGCATCAGTGGATTACAGATCATGAGAGGACTCTCCGGTTAAAGCACATAATTTTATTAACCATAAACAAATTTCACCCATTTGAATACTTCAACACCCACCAACCGGAAGGTGAACACCATAGTGATAGGGAGGGAATGTAAAGGTGCTGTCATGGGTTTCGAAAAAACACATTACCGGTAAGTAATATACGTCTTTTTCTGTCACCCATGACGGCACAACGAGAGAATTACAGAGAACTAAGTATTTAAGGGAGGGACCACAGCCTGCAGAACCCTTCTCCCAAATGTGAGATCAGAGGAGGCAGAACGATCAAGCCTATAGTGATTATAGAAAGTGGACGGAGATGACCATGTGGCCGCTTTACATATTTGCTCAATGGGCACGTCCGCTCTTTCTGCCCAGGAAGCAGCCATGCCCCATGTAGAGTGGGCCTTCAGATTGTTAGGAGGATCTCTGCCTGATGCCGTATAGGCCATCGTGATGGCTTCCCGGATCCACTTTGATACAGTGCCTTTTGAGACCTTTGATCCCTTTCGGGAGCCTTGAAAGGAGATAAATAGAGCCCTATCCTTCCTCCATGAGCTTGTGGATGCTAAATAATGTATAAGGCATCTCCTGACATCCAAGGTATGAAATCTTTCCTCCTTGCTATTTTTTGGTTCAGGACAGAAGGATGGTAGGGCTATCTCCTGAGACATATGAAACTTAGATACAATCTTAGGTAGAAAACCAGGGTCTGGTCTCAAAACTACCCTATCGTCTAGAACTAAGGTAAAAGGTGGATCTGCAGATAAAGCCCGTAACTCACTAACCCACCGTTCTGATGTTAAGGCCACAAGAAGTATTGCTTTTAGGGTAAGTAATTTTATGGACCCTGAGCTAAGGGGCTCAAAGGGAGAACTTGTTAACGCGTTTAGCACTAAGCTTAAATCCCAAGAAGGGACCCTTATTATAGGGGCTGGTTTGGATCTACTGCATGCCCTCAAGAACCTGGAAATCCATGTGTTACCGGCCACATTATAATTATACAAGGCCCCTAAGGCAGAGATTTGAACCTTTAGGGTGCTAACCGCTAGGCCTTTTTCCAGCCCTCTTTGAAGAAATTCCAAAATGGCCTTTACGGGAACACCCCCTCCCCCCAGGGAGAATCCCTGAGATGAGAAGAATTTCTTCCAGATTCTACTGTAAATTTTAGTAGTGATTGGTTTCCTACTACCTAGAAGAGTAGTAACTAGATTCGATGAGAAACCCAGACCCTCTAGCAACGACCTCTCAAGTTCCAGGCCGCTAAGTGCAATCCTTTCACCTGAGGATGGAATATAGGACCTTGAGCAAGAAGGTCGGGAATAGAGATGAGCGGTGTTCGACTAGAACTGTTCGCCAATCTCAAATTCGAGCTGTTTTGGGCGGTGTTCGAGTTGTTCGACGAACCCGAACGATTTGCAAAAAATTCGGCTGTTCGAGGTTATGTTCGATAACTGTTCGTGCACCAAAAGCGTGTCCTGCATGTCTGGCGCTATTTAGAGCACTATTTTGAGAGGCTGGATGGCAGCGTTCTGCTGCGGTCCAGCCTGTCATCTCGATGTAGCAGAGCTGAAGCTGTCATGGGAACCATGGAAAGGTAAGGATGATGTTGCTTTATTATTTTTCTTTTATTTCAGGAGATCGTTGGCTTCAGCTGGAATGGGCGTGATGGTAAGTATGGTTTAATTTAGAACAATAAAGAATTGTGTGTTTATTTCAATTAAAGGACTTTTTTCTGGGTGTTGTGTTTTTTTTAAATACTTTACTAGAAATTCATGGTGGTCATGTCTAATATTGGCGTGACCCCATGAATTTCGGGCTTAGGGCCAGCTGATAATGCCAAGCTGGCCCTAACCCCTTTATTACCCAGTGAGCCACCGCATCAGGGCCCTGGATGAGTTGGGTACAGCGCCAGAAGATGGCGCTTCTATGAACGCGCCATTTTCCGGGGTGGCTGCGGACTGCAATTTGCAGCGGGGGTGGCCCAGAAAGCTTGGGCCTCCCTGCGCTGCGGATTCCAGCCCCCAGCTGCCTAGTTGTACCTGGCTGGACACAAAAACAGGGCGAAGCCCCATGTCAATTTTCTTTAAATTATTTCATGAAATAATTAAGAAAAAAAGGGCTTCCCTATATTGTTGTGTCCGGCCAGGTACAAATAGGCAGCTGGTGGTTGGGGGCAGCCCGTTCCTGCCTGCTGTACCTGGCTGGACACAAATATAGTGCGAAGCCCCACGTCAATTTTTTTTAAATTATTTCATGAATTTCCTGAAATAATTAAAAAAAATTGAAGTTGGGCTTCGCACTATATTTGTGTCCAGCCAGGTACAGCAGGCAGGAACGGGCTGCCCCCATCCACCAGCTGCCTATTTGTACCTGGCCGGACACAACAATATAGGGAAGCCCTTTTTTTCTTAATTATTTCATGAATTTCATGAAATAATTAAAAAAAATTGAAGTGGGGCTTCGCACTATATTTGTGTCCAGCCAGGTACAGCAGGCAGGAACGGGCTGCCCCCAACCACCAGCTGCCTATTTGTACCTGGCCGGACACAACAATATAGGGAAGGCCTTTTTTTCTTAATTATTTCATGAATTTCATGAAATAATTAAAAAAAAAGTACGTGGGGCTTCGCCCTATTTTTGTGTCCAGCCAGGTACAACTAGGCAGCTGGGGGCTGGAATCTGCAGCGCAGGGAGGCCCAAGCTTTCTGGGCCCCCCCCCCGCTACAAATTGCAGTCCGCAGCCACCCCGGAAAATGGCGCGTTCATAGAAGCGCCATCTTCTGGCGCTGTACCCAACTCATCCAGGGCCCTGGTGCGGTGGCTCACTGGGTAATAAAGGGGTTAGGGCCAGCTTGGTATTATCAGCTGGCCCCAAGCCCAAAATTCATGGGGTCACGCCAGTATTAGACATGACCGCCATGAATTTCTAGTAAAGTATTTAAAAAAAACACAACACCCAGAATAAAGTCCTTTAATTGAAATAAAGACACAATTCTTTATTGTTCTAAATTAAACCATACTTACCATCACACCCATTCCAGCTGAAGCCAACGATCTCCTGCAATAAAAGAAAAATAATAAACCAACCTCATCCTTACCTTTCCATGGTTCCCACGACAGCTTCAGCTCTGCTACATCGAGATGACTGGCTGGACCGCAGCAGAACGCTGCCATCCAGTCTGTCATCCCGCAGACACTGAGAAGCGCAGGCATGCTTGCGCTCCTCACTGTCTCGCTGTGACGGCATCCAGATGAGCCGAGGTCATGTCCAATGAACTCGGCTCACCTCATGCACGTCACTGACAGCGTGGGAAAATTCTCACGCTGAAGTGCTGAGTGCAGGAGAATTCTCCCACGCTGTCAGTGATGTGCATGAGGTGAGCTCATGTCCAATGAACTCAGCTCACCTCCTGCACGTCACTGACAGCGTGGGAAAATTCTCCTGCAATCAGCGCTTCAGCGTGAGAATTTTCCCACGCTGTCAGTGACGTGCATGAGGTGAGCCGAGTTCATTGGACATGAACTCGGCTCATCTGGATGTCGTCACAGAGAGACGCTGAGCAGCGCAAGCAAGCCTGCGCTTCTCAGTGTCTGCGGGATGACAGGCTGGATGGCAGCGTTCTGCTGCGGTCCAGCCTGTCATCTCGATGTAGCAGAGCTGAAGCTGTCGTGGGAACCATGGAAAGGTAAGGATGAGGTTGCTTTATTATTTTTCTTTTATTGCAGGAGATCGTTGGCTTCAGCTGGAATGGGCGTGATGGTAAGTATGGTTTAATTTAGAACAATAAAGGATTGTGTCTTTATTTCAATTAAAGGACTTTATTCTGGGTGTTTGTGTTTTTTTTAACTTTGACTATGGGGTTAGTAATGGGGGTGTCTTATAGACGCCTCTCCATTACTAACCTGGGCTTGATGTCAGCTGGCATTATAAGCTGACATCAACCCCAACCCTATTACCCCCTGCCACCGCACCAGGGCAGCGTGGAAGAGCGAGGCTAAGTGCCAGAATTGGCGCATCCTATGAATGCGCCATTTCTGGGGCGGCTGACGGCTGGTGTTTCTAGCCTGGGAGGGGGCCAATATTCATGGCTCCCTTCCTGGGCTATTAATATCAGCCCCCAGCTGTCTGCCTAGCCTTTGCTAGCTAATAAATTAGGGGGGACCCCACGTCATTTTTTTGGGGGGTCCCCCATTTTAATAGCTAGTAAAGGCTATGTATTCAGCTGGGGGCTGATATTAGTAGCCTGGGAAGCTCCGTGGGTATTACCCCCTTCCCAGGCTTCAAACATCTGCCCCAGCCATCTGCTTAACCTCCGCTAGAGCCTAAAATTAAGGGGAACCCCACGCCAATTTTTTTAATAATAAATCCTTTATTTTAATACTAAATGACAAGTACAGTAACCAACACTATCACTGTACTTCATATATATGTGACTGACATGTTTCTATCTATCTAATCTATGTGTGATGCTCTATCTTTCTGTTCTAAATTGTCGGGTACCGCTGCTGAATTGCCGGCCGGCTTTTTTAAAGAGACAGTGCATGAAAACACTATTATTTTTTTAAATAAATCCTTTACACTAAATGACAAGTACAGTAAGCAACACTACCACTGTACTTATTATATATGTGACTGACATGTTTCTATCTATCTAATCTATGTGTGAAGCTCTATTCTTTCTGTTCTAAATTGTCGGGTACAGATGCTGAATTGCCGGCCGGCTTTTTTAAAGAGACAGTGCATGAAAACACTAATATTTTTTTTAATAAATCCTTTACACTAAATGACAAGTGCAGTAACCAACACTGTCACTGTGCTTCTTATATGTGTGACTGACATGTTTCTATCTATCTTATCTATGTGTGATGCTCTATTCCTTCTTGTCTAAATTGTCGGGTACCGGTGTATGCCGCTGCTGAATTTGCCGGCCGGCTTTTTTAAAGAGAGTGTCTTCTGAGCAGTTTGTCAGCTTTTGGACACCTTTGCAGGTGTTTTCTATGTGTTTCTATGTGTTTTTGTTTGCCTGCCATTGGTTTTAACGGTGTTCGACGGTGTTCTAAGGTGTTCGACGAACAGTTCGACGAACAGTTCCTCGAACATCCCGGTGTTCGACGAACCGAACCGAACCCGAACACTACGGGGGTGGCTCAACACTAGTCGGGAATCTCTGGAAGAATCCAGGGGTTCGTGATTGACATGCTCTTCAGCCAAAAGAACCATGGTCTCTTGGGCCAGAAGGGGGCTATGAGGACCACTCGAGCCTGATCCTCCCGGATCTTCCTCAATACTGCTGGAATTAGGCACGTTGGGGGAAAGGCATAGGCCAGACTGAAATCCCATCTGCACTGGAAGGAGTCTACTACTAGAGGATTTTCCGTGGGATTCAGTGAGCAGAACTTTTTTAATTTGCTGTTCTGATGAGTTGCAAATAGGTTGACCTCTGGAGACCCCCACATGGCCACTAGCTTGGAGAAGACTGAATGATTTAGAGTCCATTCTCCCTGCAATAGTGGCCTGCGACTTAGAAAGTCTGCCTTCGTGTTGTCCTCTCCTCTGATATGAAGGGCCTTTAAAGAGAACTTTTCCTTCCACTAGAGAAAATATCCTCCCTGCAACTTGCATTAGTGATTTTGAGCGAGTTCCCCCCTGCTGGTTCACATATGCCTCAGTGACCTGGTTGTCGGACAGAATTTTTATGTGATGTCCTCGTAGAAGGGGTAAGAAGCTGATTAGTGCCTTCTCTACTGCTCGTAGTTCCCACATGTTGGAAGACTCCAGACTCTCTTCCTCTGACCAAATCCCCTGTATCGGGTGGTTGTCTAGGTGCGCCCCCCACCCCCTGGGGCTGGCATCCAAAGTAATTACTCTGGTAATAAGGGGAACCCAGGGGATGCCTGTCCGTAACGTGTTCGTCATTAACCATCAATGCAGTGACTGAATTACATTGTGAGGGAGTGTTAATCTGCCCTCTAGATGCCCCCTTAGGATGATTTCGTTCTTTAGGACATCCCATTGTAATTTCCTTGAATGAAATTGGGCCCAGCATACCACTGGAATGCAGGAGGTGAGAGACCCCAGCAGAGACATGGCCCCCCTGAGAGTCATTACTGGGTTTGTTATGGCTGCCGAAACTAAATTTTTTATTTTTTATTTTTTCTGCTCGGGCAGGCGGCCTTCCTGTGGAACCGAATCCAGAGTAAGGCCTAAAAAGATCTGAGTTGTTTGCGGGATCAGTTTTCATTTTTCTATGTTTAAACACCATCCTAATTTTTTTAAGATGGTGCACACCTGATCCACTTGGGCCAAGCAGTGATCGTGAGTTTTCCCCACTATTAGGAAGTCGTCCAAGTACGGGATTATCAATCTGTTTTCCTCCCTGAGATGAGCCGTAACCTCCGCTATAAGTTTTGTGAATATACGGGGCGCCACTGCTAGGCCAAAGGGAAGAGCTCTGTACTGGAAGTGCCTGACGACTCCTTGTACAGTTAAGGCCACTCTGAAGTATTTTTGAAAGTCGTGATGGATTGGCACATGGTAATACGCATCTTTTAGGTTCAACACTGCTATATAGCAGCCGGGAAATAGAAGGCTTATCGTTGATTTGTTTCCATCTTGATTCAAGAATTTGTTCAGGCCTTTCAAGTTGTTGATTACTCTGAATGAATTGTCCGGTTTCTTTATAAGGAATAAGGGGGAATAGAACCCTCTTCTGTCCTCTTGTGGTAATACCTCCAGTAAGACGTTCTTTTGCAGGAGACCTGAAATCTCTTCCTCCAGTGCACGTTGTGCTGGTAGAGAGGATCTTAAGGCAGTCAGAATAAATCTCTCTGGCGGGTTCCTCAGAAATTCCAGTTTTAATCCTGATTTTATTAATTTGAGGATCCACCTTCTGGAAGAGATCCTTTCCCAGGCTGGAAGGAAGAGAGAGGGCCTCCCTCCCACTTGGGATAGAGTGTCATTTTGCAGGTTTGCGACTATCCTGGGAGGGCCCGCCAAACAAAAACCCTTTCCTTTTTCTGGAACGATCCTCCCATCTTGATTGTTCTGTGGATGTCCTTCTGCAGCCAAATTTCTTCCTCCGAAAGAAAGGACTGCTTAAAAGCCGAGCAGGAAGATTTAGGAAATCCCTTCTTGTTGTCACCTGCTTTCTCAAGAATTGTGTCAAGAGAGGTACCGAAAAGAAAATCTCCTTCACACGGAAGAGAACATAGCTTTCCTTTGGTCTGTATATCCCCTGGGCAACATTTCAGCCAGACCGCTCTACGGCCGGCATTAGACGGGGCCGCAGATCTTGCCGCTAATCTGGCGAAATCCGCAGAGGCGTCAGATAAGAAGGCCGCAGCTCCTTTCAATACTGGTAGAGAGGCCAGAATGGAGTCCTGTGAATCGTTATTTTTAACCTGGTCTTCTAACCTGTTTAACCAAACCATGAGGGATCTTGCCGTACCGGTTGCTGCTATGGCTGGTTTCAATGCCCCCGCTGATGACTCCCAAGTACCCTTAAGGAAGGTATCTACCTTCGGGTCCAGTGGGTCCTTCAGCATCCCTGTGTATTCAAAAGGGAGAGAAGATTTTTTAGAAGCTTTGGACACCGCAACATCCAGCTTCGGGGCTTTAATCCAGGAAAAGGTATCTTCCTCATCAAAGGGATATTTCCTTTTGAAGGAGGATGGAAGGGGACCCTTTTTCTCCGGCCTATACCACTCCTGCCTGATAAGTCCCTGCACCTTATCGTTAATCAGAAAAACTCTATGTTTTTTCCGATCCAAGGTACCGAACATAATATCCTGTACCGATTTTTTTGCCTTCTGGTCAACTTACCCCATTGTGGACCTGATGGCTTTTACTAAGCTATCAACACTTTCCAGGGGAAAACAATGACCTGTGCCGGCCTAGCTATCCAAAGAGGAAGAGTCAGTGGAGTCATCCAGCATTCCCTCGTTGGATTCAGAGTCTGAAAGGGTGGGTGGAGTTTTTGCTCTATGGGTCTGGGACAACGATTTTAGTGATTTTTCCACCTCAGACCTAATAAGGGTTTTTAAATTTGAAGCAAAATCCAGGGTTCCCTCCGAAATTGTTTCCTCAATACATGGCTGGCATAACTTTTTGGGCCAGTCTTTAGTTAGACCCTGCTCACACAGGGCACATACTCTATACTTGGATTTCTCCGTACATTTTTTAGGGACAGCCTGACCATATAAAGGAGGAAGGAGAGGGAGAGAGAGAGAGAGAGAGACAAAACAGAAAAAAGTCTACATTAATACGTCGATTTTCAAGTAGCTCACTCACCACCCAGTAGATAAAAACAGGGTACCGGGAGGCAGGACGGTATCCGGCACTTCTCCTCGGGAGACCGCAGAATCATCGATCCTGCATGAACTATGCCGGCTGTCTTGAATCCTTGGTGCTGCATGTCCCAGAACGCCCAGTGCTCCTGCTCTGTGGTGGACACTGCTCCTGGGTGCGCTTCTGGCGCTGAGGCTGCTGTGGGTGCTCCATCTCCTCGGGCTGCTGCAGCTGCAGCATGGTCTACTGCTCTTGCTGCTGATACGGTGGGGAGGGCTGCTGTGAGGCCATTACGGTGCACTGCACCCCTGCCTAGTCGGTGATCTACCCTTAAGTACCCTCATTGTGCCATGGAGATCACCGGCCGGCGTTCCCACAGCTTCCGGTACCTCCCCCAAAAATTAAATCCAGGGGTCAGAGGTCCCGGCGCGCATCATCGTCACTTCCGGTCGCACCCCGTGACATCACATCCAGGACGCAGGGTTGTCGGCTACCATGCTGTGTAGGTTCCGCAAACCCCCGCCCGCACGGAGACCAGATGTCGGCGCCCTCCGCGGGGCTTCCAGGACCCAAGGGACCGGCCGCAGCAGAGACTGTGCCCTGCCACAACCGACCAGCCCCGGCAAGACGATCCTGCTGCTGTCGCCGCCGACGAGAAGGAAGGTCCCCCATCAAGGACAGGAAACCACTGAGGCGGAGAGATGAGTCGCCCTTTTTATCTTGAAGGTTTCCTGTCCTTGAAGGGCGGATCCCCTCTCTCGTTGTGCTGTCGTGGGTGACAGAAAAAAATGACTATGCATAGTACTTCACATTTTTTTTTTAGTTGGAACTAATAAATAAGAATCATTTAGCAGCAAGGTTCCCACCTGTGGTCCTGGGTTGTGTACTTGAGTAGCTCAGCTAACTGCAGAGGATACTTGCAGATCTTCTGGACTGGAGTCAGCAGGAAGCCATCAATAGCTATATCGATCATCTGCTGCAGTAGCCGGCAGGCCTCAAAGAAGTGCCGATATCTGCTGTGCTTCATCAGGTTGGAAAGCTCCAGGCAGGCGTTGGGGTGGTTGTTACAATATTCTGAGTAGATTGAAAATCCTTCATGCTACATATGTGTGCAAAAAAGAAGCATCACAATATATTCCATCATCTTTCATGTAATAAGTACAAATTGAAATAATTCACAAAGCCTTTGACCCTGGTGATACAATCTTTATTACGATGTATAGATTTTTTTATATAAATTTTACAATTAGAGTTTACAAACCCTGTGAGTTTTTTAGTTAAAGTTAAAAGAGAAATTTTTCCAAACAAAAAAAAAGGGCATGATAAAAGGTTTTAAGTCAGGCTCGGACTGGCCCACAGGGCAGCGGGTAAATCCATCGGTGGAAATTTCTGCAGCAGTGGGTCACCCACCTCACTATTTCAGCAGTACACTTGATTTGCTATATACAGACCAATGCAGCACCTCATCATTTATTCAACAAACTACCCAGTTTATAATTTTATAAAAGCAAGCTAAATTTATAAATGAGGATTATATAATATTTGCATGTAGCTGAAGAGTGGACCCCCAGAGTCAATGCTACTGGTGGGCCCTTGTCACCCCGGACACGGTATTAAGTAATACATGCGTTTCTGGCTTTAGGTAAGTTGATACCCTGTGAAGTTCTTCTATTGACAACTCCATCTTATGATGTACAATAATGTGCCCAAATAATACCAACACATAATGCTCAATTACCACTGCCATAAGGTGCCCAAAAATGCAGTTATACTGTTGCCTAAATAACACAATTTATTCTTTCCATTACACCAGGAAACAGCGTTGTGTCCTCTGAATCTGCCTTTCCATAGGATCGATATCAGGTGGCTAGGCCATTAGGCATAGTGGTAGCCCACTCAGATGACATGCCCCTGGCCACATGTATGGTGGACCATCTATTAACCAAACCTGTCAATTTCAGTAAAACTGGCCTAACATGTAAGGAGGTGTCCTGGTGCTAACCCTACACAAGCACAACGGCAAATGTGGGGGAAAGAAGGTTTGGGCATAATAGATTTCTACATATTCAATCCTTTTGTTTCTCCAGGAGAAGCTACCGCCAGCAGTGACTGGCAGTGGCTTATTCATCTCTTCCTATTGAGAGCACATGAAAGCTTCTCCAGGCCAAGCTTGCCTGTATATGGGATGATATCGAGAATAATATTGGGTCAATGACCACATTATATACCAAGACCAGAATACCACTTTAAAGCTGGGTAGATACTAGGAACTTGTTTGCCACCCCGGTACATTGTATTTTTGAACTAACACATACGCAACTTACATTTTCAAGGAAGCAGTCCCCGATTTCACTCAGATGAGGATCTTCTTTGTGGTATTGCTTCTCCAGGTTTTTATAAAATGTTTTCTGGAACCTATAGACTTCTTCAATATTTCCAAAGATGGTTTTGAGTTGTGCTTCAGTGAACATGCTTGTGTGCTTTCGACATTGCTTGATGTAGCCCTGAGATTCAAAAAAATCAGATTGGATTCAATATGGGATGCATTGGCATAGAGCCTGGTATATAAGCTCAATTTATTTTGTACTATAGGTTTTGGTCAGCTGAAAATAAATGTATTTTAATATAAATGAGAGAATCGATTTGCAGAACTCTGGTCCATTGGCCAAGTCAGTACTCTGTGACTGCTGGACATCATCGCTGGTGAGACATGACCGGGTATGACCTATGGAGCGTTGTTCTCAGAACGATGCTCCATAGGTTTCAGTAGAGAATAGCTGTACATCGTGGGAACCACAATGGATTACGTCGGAGCTGCGAGGATTATTTTTTAAAAATAAATGGGTGAACCAGGGAATGTGTCAGGGAATCTTTCGTCAAATAAACTTTTTTTTCCTGTGCGTGTCTTTTTATTTTTAAATACGGGGTTAATAATTGGGGTGTCTGATAGACATCTCTCCATTACTAACCCCTGGGCTTGATGCCAGCCAAGGCTAAGCGACAGTATTGGCGCATCTAAAGGATGCGCCATTTCTGGGGCGGCTGAGGGCTGGTCTTATTAGGCTGGGAAGGGGCCAACCTTTTAGCCCATTAATATCAGCCCCCAGCTGTCTGTGTAGCCTTAGCTGGTTGTTAAAAGTAAGGGGGCGCCCACATTTTTTTTTTTTTTTCTTTAGGGCCATCTCCATTTTTAATAACCAGCAAAGACAAAACAGACAGCTGGGGGCTGATATTAATAGGCTGGGAAGGTCCATGGATATTGGGCCCTTCCCGGCATAATAAGACCAGCTCAGCCTTTCAACAAACCTTATTCGGCACAAAACCCGAACAGTAAAATGGACTTCCGGAAAAAAGTAAGTCCGTGTGTGGAGTTTGGCACCGTGTCCGCTCATCCCTAGTTATTAACATACTTTAATTATTAAAAGGTGTCAAGATCTAAAGACATAAGCACAATCTTGATACTTCCACACAAGATTAAGTTTTGTATTGGCATCTAACCAATGATGTATATGAAAGTGGTTGGCCAACTAGATCATTTACATAGCTAAACAAACCCCAGACAAACAGTCAGAGCCGATGAATAGACCCTGAGACATCATTGATATTTTCAGAATCGAGTGTTTTTAATTGAAATACAGAATATTAGTAAGAGAAGTAAAGTGCGGCGATGAAAAGCCTCACCCCAGAACCCTTTCTGTGTGAGGCAATTCTAAAATTCCTGTATTGCTTGTGTGTTACTTTGCATGAGCCTTGTAAAAACAATAAATTATTTCCTCCTCCACTACAAATGCAGAAAAAATGGAAACAAGCACATAAAACTAAGTGACTAAGTAACTATGATGTATGTTTAGTGGTGGGGAGAGAGAAGCCTGCAGTTTACCTCGCAGATGTCCTTCAAATGTTTAATGTAGACCCGTTCTGTGTTCATTATCTCTTGAATTACATTTGTTCGCATTTGCTCCTTGTTTTCAGTGCTCTTGTGACGATATTTAGCAATATCGGGGTCCTGATCTTCATCGTGAAGGCTACCGGAGTTTTCAGAGACATCTTCTTGATTGACTCGTAACTAGAGATATAAAACAATTTTTATTACTGAACTCAAGGTTCATGGTTTTGAGGTCGACATCTTGGACACGATCTTATTTATGTGGCCAGTTGATTCCTTACCCTGACAAAACTTGCTGGAAACCAGGCTTCGGCATCTCCAATTCGCCCCCACCACCAGTCCTTATTTGAAGCTTCAAGAACTCGTATGACGTCTCCAGCTTTGAAGGCCAACTCCTGATCATCCATGGTAACATGATCCCATAATGCTTCTGCATAAACTGTGCTACCATCACTTATCAACTAAAACAAAATACATCAAGAATAAATGACTAAAGTCCCGATTAAAGCAGTGAGCAGTAGTCTAACACAAAAAAATTGTTCTTCCTCAAGACACCCTGAGATGTGTGGTGCAAGTTTACACATACACATCAGACTAACGTCGGCCAAACCCACCAATAGCGGATGTTTCAGACGACAGATGTCTGACAACGGCTTTCTTTTACAGAACACAGGTGTGCCCAGCAGATTGAGAGCTCTTGTGTGTGGGAGGGTGTGGGTGAGATGGCTACTGGCCAAATCATCATCTGAACCATCGTTCGGCCCACAGTTAACCAAACTGTATGGTGGGGGGGTTTACTCATTACTTTATTTTTCAAACTGGTCAATTGCCACCACTTCCGGAAATCACAAGCCAAATGAACCTATACAGTTATTTTCCCAACCACATTCTCTGAAAAATACAATCTAACCGAGGATGATGGACCACGCGTCTTAATAGGTGCAAAATAAGTATGTATAAAGAAAATCAATATGGCTGCAGATTATACAATATTTGAGGAAACCATATTATAAAACCCATATAAGCAAATCCCATTTAAAATACTCCCTCCTTTACTAGTTTTATAAATGGCACATGGTAGAAGTTTTGGATTGGTGTCCAAGAATAACATACAAAGAACATCCCATTTCAATCTTCTATCACAATACACTATACCTACCTCATTGATGGCCAACTGCTCCCCTCCTGGCTGTAGATATCTTGGACTGGCCTGGTAGCGATCATCAAAGCTGTACTCCTCCTCGCTGCCATTGTCATCGACCAAAGTTGTAGACTCTGCTCCTCCATCGGTAGAGACTACAGAGGAGCCAAACAATAAATAAGTGACTATTATGGAAAAGATTTCCAATCTGGCTTCAAGTTCTATTCATTTGGCATATGTGAGGCTGATGAAAATTTCCTAAAAGTCAGCACAGTTATGAAGAGAGGCAAGACGTGATCACAGTGACTTTCTAGTCAAGCACCTTCACTCTAGTGATCATGTGTAAACAGCAGCAACTCCACTATGAAGTGCCGGACACACACATACAGATATGAAATCTCTCCAGATTAATCCTCTATGGCAGGGGTCTCAAACATGCGGCCCTTGAGGCTGCTTAATGCGGCCCAAGTAATTATTGCGGCCTGGCCCTGAGGGCCGCCGAAGTCAGTGATTCTTTTCAGTTGAATATTCTACAAGTTAGGGACCAGCGTGGGTCATTACTACAAGATGAGGACCAAGATGGTCACATTACTACAAGATGGGGACCAAGATGGGCACATTACTACAAGATGGGGACCAAGATGGGCACATTACTACAAGATGGGGACATTACTACAAGATGGGGACCAAGAAACTACTACAAGGTGGGGACATTACTATAAGAAGTTGGTCAGAATTTTTATATGGTGCTAATTGTAAGAGAAAAAAAAAAATCACTGTATGTGGTCAATTAGGTGACACAAAAAGGATTGCCGATCCTTTGCTCTCCTTGAGATAAGTTGTTGCCACAGATGTCTGACAACAGCTTTCTCATAGAAAACACAGGAGCGCTCGATGGTTGTCGGCCAAGCGCTCGGCTGACAACCATCTAAATTGTGTATGGCCAAATTTAGCCATGTAAAGCCTTTCAAAAGTTACTTTATATATAGCCAAGTCCTGTGTTCTGCATATCTGTATTAAGTAACTTCTCTAAAAAAGGTTCTCCATGATAAAAGTACATAGGATTAGGACCAACCATTAGGACCGAAAAAGAAACTACTCCCTCCTACTAGTACACTGGATATTTCTTGAAGGGCGTTCAAAACATAGAAGTTACACCAGGGCCCAATGCAAAAGGGGCCTCCAGGGCTTAGCATCCTTAACTACACATCCTTGCCAGACAAGGTTTTAATTGCGAGCTATGCCTCGTTCACTTCCCCATTAAGAGGAGGCTGGTTTGGCACATGGGAGAGGTAGGATGTTAGTGATAGGGACCATCCATATTTAGGTACACCTTCACGTGGTTGGATGGCTTTTGCGCTCTTTGATCAAAAAATGCTAACCAAGTACCTTACGCTATTAGCATTTACAGCAACAGTGGAGTTTACGTATTCATGTATGTATAAGGGGTCGCAAATGTCACATACGAAAAAAAAAGTATTATAGTTGATATTGGATAGGTTGGGTCTCCGGTTAGAGATTTGAAATTCGAGCCGAAAGTTTGTGTTAATCCTCTGACAAGTCAAAGCATAGAAGATCACAGCATACAAGAAGAGTTGTCTAAATTATCATTATAATTTTTGTCCAAAAACATTATTTTTAAGGAAGGGGGTTATAGGTTTGGGGCAATGACTGTATAGACTGCAAGCAATTTAACAAAATAGACTCCCGCATGGAGTTGACCATTCATGGCTAATCTTTTTTGGACAATATATATATAGGATGGCTATATCATATATCAAGTTTACATTTTGTCCAATCTGATTTTTTTTAATTTTCATAGAGGAAAGAAAATCCTAAACTGGAGATTCAATTACCACTATTTAGTATTCTAAATCACATTAATGCACACTCGCTCAGCAAAACATGCATCTTAATGATCATGGAGGAGGGAGGGGGTGGCCTAAATAAATATCAAACCTACAAAGCCTGGTTTACAATTGACCCTGGGTTCAAGAAGCCCTTCCATACACATTAATCAGAAAAGAGAAGCTCCTCGAGGTCCATTTAGACAAACTGATAATTGGCGAGCGAGTGTTCATAGGAAGCTCATTCCCGATTATCGGCAGTTGTGAATATGCTGGTGATCACCCAACAATGGAGCAAAAAACCCTTTCTTTGTGGGTGATTAGATCTTTTATGTTGACATGAAAATCAGCATTAACGGCAGTTGATAACATGATGCTGTATAGGGGCAGAATGATGGTAAGAAAGGCATTTCTGATCCTATCAGTCTGAGTAAACAGGCCAGTAAAGGAGCACCAATTGACTTGTATATAGTCAATTGTGTTCAAGGACAGGCCGAAATCCACCGTCTAAGAGGGTCATTAGTATAAAGTTCTCTGGGGATCTAATTTTGGTGTTGCAGCCACAACTCAGACACTAAAACATGAACATATTTAAGATTACTTAAGTGGACAGGGGTCTTAAGGAAATCTGTCAGCAGCTTTTAGCTCCGCCATCTCAATAGCAGCATGATGTAGGGGCAGAAACTCTGATTCCAGTGATGTATCACTTACTTTATTGGTTGTGGCAATTTTGATCAAATTGATTTTCTCTGCTGCAGATCTAGCAGTTCTCGGAATGCTGAGCTCTGTATAACCCCGCCCACAACACTGATTGGCAGCTTTGTGTACACTGTGCATAGGCAGAAAGCTGACAATCAGTGGTGGGGTTGTGATTACTGCTGCCATGTAATCTAATCCTCTAGTGATAACAACTTGCTGATAAAGAAGTGATTTTATTAAAGCTACAGCAAGTAGCCCAGTAAGTGATACATAGCTGGAATCAGGGTCTATGCTACTGTTAGATTAGGTGGCAAAAACCTAGTGACATATTCCCTTTAAGCAAAGTTTGAGAGCAAAGTTGGATGATGATGATGATGAATGATGATTGATGACCAGTCTACTACTTATGTGTATGAGGGCCCCTAGACAGATGATCTTTTTGTTTTGAGGGGAAGGTAAGCCACTGCCAGAGAGGTCATACAGAATGGATCGTTCAGCCGAAAGCCTTCTCCCCAACTCTTCCATACACAGGAACACTCGGCCGAACCCTCCTATGTTCTCTGTGAAAGGGTAGATGACAGAATCCTCTGGCGGTGGCTTTTCTCCTGGAACACACAAAGATCAACAGTGGGGAACACTAAAGGATCGACTGTTAGAGAGGAGTCAGGAGACCCCCATACACATTGGATTGTCAGACGTTAGTCTAACATTTGTACGAGCCTTTATTCCCCTTTCTCCATTAAAAACACATGCACACTCTGCTAAACTGTGCACGCATGTGTAGAGAGAAAAGATGTCAACAGAACATGTGTGTGAAGCCTAGCAGTGCTTGGTATCACAAATCCTAGAAGGGTGTATTGAAGGATTCCTCCACAAGAGGCCCCCATAACCATTCACACATCTCCACCTTCCACCTCAGACCACCAGAGGGAGCCCGTTAGGTATAGATAAAAGGGAAGGTGGAGCCAGGCAGCAGTTAGTCTAGACTGGAGTTGACAGAAAGCAGTTCCTCTGGAGAGTTCAGCAAGTACAAACCTGAATGCAGAGTCGAGCTCAGTCAGTCTGTTGAAAGAGTTCCTGCAGTGCAAAAGCCTGAGAGAGGTTAGTCTGCAGTGGAGCACGTTCTAGACTCAGTCGTAGCTCAGAGAAGTGAGCTTTAGGTGTGCCGGCGCCATAAGATCGGTGAAGCGCGGCAAGCTGCCGTTAGTTTGAGTAGCCTATTGAGGGCCCGAGTAGGCCGAAGGCGAGTAGAGAGAGTTAGTTCATAGGGGGGCAGAGGAGCTTAACTAGCTCACCCCGAAGAAGCAGTTACCGGACACCGGGTCCGAAGCTTACCGGGATCTCTATGACCCAGTAAGATAAAACCGGAATCCCTGGAGAACTACAAGTCCCAGGATCGCTAAAGCGCTGATACTTACCAGAGCCAGGAGACACATAGGCCCCGTAAGTCGGGAGCGTGCACTCCAAGAAAAGGCCCTACCACAAGGTCAGCCAGCGCAGGACAGAGACAAAGTTAGGCCTAGCTCCAGGCAGGTCAGAAACTTACTACGCAGAGGCAAGAAACAGGGGGCCCTAAACCCGCTCATTGGGGAGGATCCGGACATACACCCTTCACCCTACAGTGCTCCAGGGAGTGCCTGAATTTCCATCAGTAAAGGGTACTGAAGTGACTATCGTGTCTGTCCCTGTTCTTGCTCTGACACGGCGGGGTCTCTTCGTCCTGCTTTCCCCGTTCATACACTGCCCTGAGGCCTAGCTTCACCTGTGGGGAGCCATATCATCCAGCTGCCTTATCACCAGCCTCAGTGGACTGCGCAGCGCTGGTGATCATCACCAGAAGCCACAGGTGGCGTCACGAACTCTTTTATAAACTTAACAAATCACCGACCCTTTTAAAGGAGCGGCCCAGGGTACGGGCCCGGGAGCCGACCACCGCGACATCCCTAAAGGCCAGGCTAAAGGCCCGGGTACCGAGTCATCCCCATCCCCCTGGGCTAGTCATGTGTTTAGCCAACAGATATCTAAAATGTATGTCCAGATGTTACTTCTGTCCTCACACATCTATGAACTAATCTCCAGTTCAGACCGAAAAGAAAAAAAGAGTCTTCCGGAGTTTAAACAATTCTATCTACATCACAAGATATAAAACAATTGCTGTCCATGGAATATGGCGATTTAGAAGATGTGACTGTACTTTAGTCATGTCAGCGTTCATACATTAGTGCATGATGCAAATATCTACAGCATCTGCTTGACAGGAGCCTTTCATTACTACCATAAGATACCGGAGGACGCCTTTTTCCCTGTGTCGGTGAGGAAACAAGAATATGATGATCAAAGCCTGCACTAGGCTAATATGTACCCATGAAGTCATAAAGCCCACAAAATGATAAACATACTTAAATTAATAAAAGAACCACACTACTATTATATATGGAGTAAAACTTATTTATTGGTCGGGTACCTTTGTCAAGTTTAATAAAATAATCAATATAGTAAATCCATGAATAATCAAATACATTAAATATTAAAACTGCTCCAGACATAAATAAATAATTTAATAAATAACTCATTAATAATTATCTCCATACGGATCCACCCAAGTATCTGGGTGACCCATCCTCTGACAAAGCACCCAAACCTCGGCATATATATACCAAAAGCAAAATAACCGGGGCGGGAGGGCGGGGCTTCTTCAGCTCTTGAGGTAAAACTGACCCCTCCTGACAGGAGCCGTCACCTTATATAGGCATATGCCCCCACTCTCCCCCCCCCTTACAGAACCAATCAGCTGTTCTCCATTTCCCGCTCAAAAACCAGTTAAGGCCAGATTTGTACCACTTCTGAAAGTTCCCAGTAATATTGTCAGTTACCTCATAACCTGACTTGACCATGTAATACATTAGGGGCTTATTCCCTCATGATGTCCCCATTTAAGGCAATGTGGCCATCTCATGAAGTCATAAAGCCCACAAAATGATAAACATACTTAAATTAATAAAAGAACCACACTACTATTATATATGGAGTAAAACTTATTTATTGGTCGGGTACCTTTGTCAAGTTTAATAAAATAATCAATATAGTAAATCCATGAATAATCAAATACATTAAATATTAAAACTGCTCCAGACATAAATAAATAATTTAATAAATAACTCATTAATAATTATCTCCATACGGATCCACCCAAGTATCTGGGTGACCCATCCACCAGGACTCTGCTTAAAAAGCAGAGCCCCCCCCCCACAAAGCCACCCGACCAATGCTCAATCATAGTCTGAAAGTCTAAATTCAAAATGTCATAACCGACATCAGAAAGATGAACGGAATCTCTACTATACATCCCCACTACATATCCCTCCAACTCTCTGTGCCTATAGCAAAAACCGTTGAGGCTTGGCAAAAATTTGGAAAGATCTCTATTCACTTTACGCTTGATCTTTTCAAGAAAAAATACCCCAGCCGATTTCCAACGAAGGCGGGATATTATCTCCGAAAAGGCAATCGTAGCAGCAGGAAAAAAAAATGGTAATCCAAAGAAGATCCTGTTTGACTTGCCAGAGCAGATCAGAAGACCGAAACTTGCCAATATCATTACCCAATAAATGTAAAATTAAAAAATCAGGTATAGGATAACGCAAAGATAAATCTAATAACACTTTCTTCAACGGTGACCAACGCATACCACGAATACCATGCCAGAAGATTTGAAATTCGGATGAACTGAACGATAAATTTTCAGAATAATTTCTTTTACTCGCCCTTCTCTGCGCCCAATAAACATAAGAGTGCCCAATAATCCATATACATCTGGGCCCTACAAAATAAAAAGAATCAACATGTAAATAACAAGTCAGGGCGAACATACAACTGGTATAGATTTGACTTCCACCTCCCTAATTGCTTAATCAAATTCTCATCTAGGCCAGCTTGGGCAGCCATAGTTGCTGCCCCTATCCTAAACGAATGACCTGTAATATGTAAATTCCACAGTTTCAGATCGCCCAAGCATTTCCTCAATATGAAAGAAAATTGGAATTTAGTTACTGGGCTACCATTTTTATGAATGAATAGAAGGGAAAAACCAAGGGGGCGAATTGACAGCCATCGTCTCATGTTAGACACCGGGCATAAGGGAGAATCGCTGATTGCCCTTACTATGATTTTAGTGCCCCTGCCCAACTGATCTGTCTTAGACCTCCTCAAGAAAAGGACCATACTGTGCTGTAGTACTGAAACGTCAGAAAACAGAAGCCCCGTAGGCCGAAGCCCATTATCTGACAATAACTCACCCGTCCTCATTGCTGAAAAAAATAAAGTAATAAAAATGGCCCTAAAAAGAGTTGCTTCAAAAAGGTTGAAACAAACCTCAGAAACCACTGAACACAATTTGGACAAAAGTTCAATCGTAACTGGTCGTCTGGTATCTGCAGAAAAAGAATTACGCTTAAAACCCTTTAAAAATTGCTTTACTACAAATAATGACGACAAGGGAGCTGACCCATATAACTTTAAGAAAAATGATATCCCTGCTATACTTTTTGCCAAAGCTGAGTGAGACAACCCTTCATTCACTAACATGTCTAAAAATGACAAGGCCGAAGTAGCAAAACATGCATGAGGATCAAAGCCATTAACTTGACAAAATCCCCGCCATCGCTCCCACGCGCATGTATAACCAGCCCATGTGCGCGGAGCTAAGGAATGAATAATGTATTTCGGAACATGAATTAAACCAGATCCCACAGGGACGTGGGAAGCCTCGTTCTGTCCGCTTCTGCCTCTGGATACCGCGCAAGGAATTCTTCCACCCGCTGCTGAGACAGAAGATCCGCCATTACATTACTATATTCTGTAGAAACGCAGGCTTTAAGCCAAATGTTGCGCTGAAGTAATAATAACATCAAATGCCTCAAAATTTTAGAGATCAACCCGTTTCTAGAAGACATAGTGTTAAGTGAAAAACAAAGACCCGGAGATCTGGAGCGCAACAAAATTCTACAATTATCGAGACGAGAACTCCAAATGGAAAAAATAGCAAAAACTGCAAAGACTTCAAAAAATGATATAGTAAAATCCTTGCCGCAGAAAAAACCCGGCCAAAGCTCTGAAATCCATGCACCGCGGAAAAATCCCCCAAAACCGGAAAGACTAGCTGCACAAAACAATTGCAGTTTATCCGCTGATTGAAATTCTGACTGCCAGCAAGACACACCATTATGCTCGTCCAAAAACCGGGCCCACACCCATAAATCCTCCTTCAGATCAGGAGAAATAATAATCAAGGACGTCGGGGAGGTGTGGCCTTTGATAGCATCGTACAAACGCCTCAAAAAAATTCTCCCAACAGGTATTATGCGCAAAGCAAAATTTAATGCTCCTAATAAAGATTGAAAATCCCTCAAAGAAGCAGTGTCCCGTCGCAGAAAAAGGTAGACTAGTGATTTCAGCTTAATCACTTTATCCAATGGCAGCCTACATACCATTTCATTGGAATCTAACTCTATCCCTAAAAATTCCAGTTTCGTACAAGGAAAAACCGTCTTTTCTGCTGCAATGGGGACCCCAAAAATAGCCATAATGGACAAAAAACGTGTCAACAATTGAGAACAAATGTCAGAACCAGAGGGGCCTAAGAATAAAAAATCATCTAAATAATGTAACACATGTCCTTGTGGAAAAATAGATTGAAGACACCATTGCAAAAAGGAAGAAAACATTTCAAAATAAAAACAGGATAACGAAAAACCCATTGGGAGACATCGGTCAAAAAAATAAAATCCCTCAAAAACAAAACCCAATGAACAATAACCAGACGGATGAACAGGAAGCAGGCGAAAAGCCGCTTGAATATCCGTCTTAGCTAGCATGGCATTGCCGCCGACATTCCGTAATAAATCTACGGCCATGTCAAATGAAGCATAATGGACAGATGCTTTAGTCTTATCCACCTGGTCGTTCAATGAATCGCCGGAAGGGAAAGATAAATGATGTATAAGGCGATAGGAACCCCGCTCTTTTTTTGGAACAACCCCTAATGGGGAGATCCTAAAATTCAAAAAAGGGGGATCAATGAATGGACCAGAACACCTACCGAGCTGAATTTCCTTAACAATTTTCTCTCTCACTACCTCAGGAAAACGCCTGGCTGAAGGTAAATTCTCAATTACCTTGCAACCAGACCCTTCAAAACTAGGTACAAAAAAACCCTCTGTGAAACCTTTAAACAGTAGCATGGATTTCTCCCTGTCGTGATATTTGTTTAGAAACTGTAGCATTTCTACCACCTTCACCGGTGTCTTTGCCATTAAGAAATGGCTCTTTTGCAATAGTCCTTTGAGGCGACTGAATAAATTTCTTGAAGCATTTATTCATTGGGTGAGCCCCCCCCCGCAAATGGAACACTCATGCTTATAACGACAATTGTGCAGCCATCTGCAGGAGGACTCATTAAATGCGAAACATAACCCTTTCCGAATCTGTTGAGAAACCGGGTTTTTAAGAATATTAGGTTGCCTCTGTGGGACCATCATTTGTAGCCATAGGCCTACGTCTTTAACCCCCCATTTTAATGAAGGGTGAACAGACAATTTTTGCCTAAAGGCTTCATCATACAGCAGCCAAGCAGTACCGCCAAAATGGCGGTAAGCCTCCAATACAATATCTATATGTTGAAGGAGTCCACAGCAAAGAGACGCGGATTTCTCCCCCAACACGGCCGCATAAATTAAGAAGGCCTGTAGCCACGAATGAAAAGATTTAAAAATTTTCTTTTTTTCCTCATCCGATTTATCGGTCCGAAAAGCATCTTTACCGGGAAGCAGGGAAAAAACATCCAAATACTCCCCAGCCCAGATCCTTTCTTTCACCGACGCGGACAAGTGAAAACCCAAAGGGGAAACCTCGCAGGACAATGCTTCCTTGAAGCAAGCTGCAGGTACATGAGGCCTCTGAGAAACCTTAAGGGAGGACCCCATATCAAACTTAGAAAATCCCCTGAGGGCATCCTGCACAGCAATATTAATTATCTCTTTAAGAGAGGCTTAGCTAGAAATTACATTATCAATTAAACTGTCATTATGCATTAGTATCTCACCATCCGAAGATCGTGCCGGAGATGTCTGCATCTGTCCTTGCGTTACTGATGTCTTCTCTATTCTCCCACCAGACCCCTGAGCGGTCTCAGTGAAAGGGGCCATCCCGGTACTAGCCACAACCGCTGGGCTCCAGGCCTGGGACACAGCTGCAGCCGCCTGACAGCTCTTTTGCTGCGGCTGCAAGCTGGCGCCCCGGCTCCACGGAGCGGTCGTGACCACTACCGCTGCACCGCTGTCTTCATCCGTCCCGCGCTCCGGGGACCCGGATGCCGGCTGGCTCACGGAACCACGCCCCCTCGTAGGACCACACGAGAGCCTGCTGACAGGCTCCCCGCTTAGCGATGCCGCCGGCCTCTTCCTGCCTTGGCTCCGCCTGCCTCCTGATGGCGGCGGTGATGGGGACCAGCGTCGCAGCTTCCTGGGTCTCGCACTGCGACGGGGAACCGGCGCTCTGTCCTGTATCTCGCCATCTTCGGGCTCCTCAATCGCCCCCTCAACTGCCTCTTCCTGTGCCGCTGAATCTTCCTCCAGGCACCGCAGAAGCCAGTCCCGACCTCCCCCAGCGCTCGCCTTCTCCAACAGCCGGCTCAGGAGCTCCTCCATCCCGTCTTCAGGCTTCTTCAGCTCTTGAGGTAAAACTGACCCCTCCTGACAGGAGCCGTCACCTTATATAGGCATATGCCCCCACTCTCCCCCCCTTACAGAACCAATCAGCTGTTCTCCATTTCCCGCTCAAAAACCAGTTAAGGCCAGATTTGTACCACTTCTGAAAGTTCCCAGTAATATTGTCAGTTACCTCAGAACCTGACTTGACCATGTAATACATTAGGGGCTTATTCCCTCATGATGTCCCCATTTAAGGCAATGTGGCCATCTCATTATGTCAGAGAAATCTGTTGATCTGTGCACACAGAAGGAGAGACAAGAGCGCACAAAGAAAAGGTCTGTTACAATAACTATTAAATAGGGAGAAATGGGTCATTTTTTACTGATCCTTCATTGCTACATGTCTAGCTTGACTTTCTCAGGAACCTCATTAAATAGCAAAATAATTGGAGGTCATTAAAGACATAATATGTATAATATTCTCTTTTCCTGTACGGTGCAATCCTGCGTTATTCTGTACTGTACTTCTCCTCTCCTATGATGGTGCTACAGGAAAAAAAAACGCTTCCTGTAATTCCCTAAAAAAAAATCACAATTGAACGCTGAAGGTACAGGAGAAGACACTGATTGGGTTATTACCATGAGTTCTTTCTAACCAAAAGATTGTACAGCCTCTTTAATACCTACTTACAGAACTCCCCGTAATATAAATGTATTATTGCATACACATTTCTATCTACTGTCAACTTTATAGTGGCCGTGGCCAGGTACTGAAAATCTGCCCTCTACTGATTCAAGTAGGCCCAAGGATGTGAAACTCAAACACACAGAGGTCCAAAATGAAAAACCTGGACAAAGTGGCGGGCCAACCAGTATACAGTATAATGGGCCCCACATAGACCTCCTTACAGAATAACGGGCCCCACATAGCCCTCCATACAGAATAACAGGCCCCACATAGCCCTCCATACAGAATAACGGGCCCCACGTAGTCCTCTATACAGTATAATGGGCCTCACATAGTCCTCTATACAGAATAATGGGCCCCACATAGTCCTCCATACAGAATAATGGGCCCCACATAGTCCTCTATACAGTATAATGGGCCTCACATAGTCCCCTATACAGAATAATGGGCCCCACATAGTCCTCCATACAGAATAATGGGCCCCACATAGTCCTCCATACAGAATAATGGGCCCCACATAGTCCTCCATACAGAATAATGGGCCCCACATAGTCATCCATACAGTATAATGGGCCCCACATAGTCCTCCATACAGAATAATGGGCCCCACATAGTCCTCCATACAGAATAATGGGCCCCACATAGTCATCCATACAGTATAATGGGCCCCACATAGTCCTCCATACAGTATAATGGGCCTCACATAGTCCTCTATACAGAATAATGGGCCCCACATAGTCCTCTATATAGATTAATGGGCCCCACATAGTCCTCTATACAGAATAATGGGTACCACATGGGAGTGGCAGTTTTAGCGTCGTGGGCCAAATATAATCACCCTGAAATGAAACAGAAAGGGGAAGATACAGATTAGATATTAGAAGAAATTTTTTGACAATGAGGGTGATCAATGAGTGGAACAGGCAGCCACGAGAGGTGATGAGTTCTCCTTCAATGGAAGTCTTCATACAGAGGATGGGCAGACATCTGTCCGAGATGGTTTAGTGAATCCTGCATTGAGCAGGAGGTTGGACATTATGACCCTGGAGGTCCCTTCCAACTCTAACATACTATTCTTCAGATTCGTCCCTGGGGTTGTTCGCTTTCACCCATCCTTCCCAGACATTATCAATCACAGCAGCAGCATATATAGCAGTTGAGCTGTGATTTGCAACATCTGAAAGGAATGGGTAAAAAAGCACACCCCCAACGCAGACTCCGAAGAAATTCCCAGTTGAACTGCAAACAGAGATTTCACATGGTGTGCTACAGAAGAAACAAATGTGAATATCTCAGCAATGGAGTGACTTAGTACAAAGCTGAAAAGAGCGGCAGAATCAGTGGAGCTCAGGGATTTTTAAAGGTATTTAGCTCAATATTTTTGAGCAAGTGACAGGTCTTCTTTAATGTTAACATAAATTTAGAAACTGGAGCCAATGAAGAAATATAACTGCTTGCAATGTATGTACAATGTATGGACATCCACTAGTTGGCATTGACATCTACCCCACCAAGGAAGGAGGAGTGTAAGCCTTGATAGCCCTGATTACTATGAGAAGTGCCTTAGAGGGTGTGATATTTTGACAAACAAGGCCAAATCTACTATTATATCAGTGATTGCACGATAAAATCATACCGACTGGGCCCATAAAACCGCAAGATTCAGGAATCCAGACTTTGTGCAACACACAGTAATTAAAATTGGAAATGGCAGTAAAATAATCTGTTACCGGACAGTCGATTACAGAAAGCTAGAGGATTTCAGGCAGCCAGGAGCCAGAAGATAACATGTCTTATCACCGGGAGGAAAGTAGTGCCTTATAGAGCACGACGATTGAGATGCTGTGGTACTACAATTCCCAGCATGCCCTGTCAACCATATCAGAGCAAGAGATATGTTGTAGAACCATGGTATCCTTAAAAACACATTGGTCTGGAGGAGCAATTTATTGCTGGAAGACGATGCGGATCTGGATTACAAATGGCTAAACAGACACAGTCACTATTGCAGCCAGGCTCTATTGAAGTGAATGGTGTCTAATTGTAATACCACACACAACCTGTAGGCAGGACACATGATTTTTTTGTCTCAGTCTAAAAAAAAACACTAGAAAGACTTCTTATTAATTTCTATTGTAAAACAACTTTGATGAACAAATATTTCAGTGTTTTGAGCGTTTTTCTTCCTCTTAAGGTTTTGAAAAATGCCTGGAGGAACAAAAAGTTCATGTCACTTCTTTGTCGCTCCTAATGTAATCCGCTCCAAACTAAGCACTGTTGAGTCAAAAGGATGAAAATGACACCTCTTGAAATAATAATAAAAAAAATATTCAAAACCACTATGTGTACACACAGTCTTTTTCCTGAGTTTTCAGAGCAGAAACTTTCCAGGAGTTTTCAGCTTTTGAGGAGGATTTGGAGAGTATGCCTTTATGCGACTTAGCCTATGTGGCGTGAGACCGCTGAATCTTTTTTTTTTGGCAGTTTGGACTTTTTCTATGGACCCCCCATGATTTCTTTGTACGCTCCTGTTGGAGGTGCACCTTGGAGATGTATGCACCCTTTTCTAAATCCAAACGTTGGAGTACAAGAACAAAATCAGAGAAGGAAGAAGGCATTGAACCTTGCTCATCAATTTTTTTCAAAGTATCCACCAATGTGTTAAAATGTCCCAGACAACCCAAAAGCCATTATCCGAGCAGTCAACATCATGATCATAAGACTCATAAGAGGGCGTTTAGCTTCACCTATATTGGGTTAGATGTAGCCGTCTTGTCCACCTCAACTTAACTAGGCGAAAAAGTGGCATGATGAAACTGTGACCACCAACTAACCGCTGATCAATGGTGTGTATCCAAAAAAGCCTTCCCTCCAGAAACTTATGAAGATTCCATTTTGACAGCGTCCTGATCCTCCTAAACTCAGGAGAATACAGCCCATTCATTCATTATGGGTCAATGACATGACTGAGGTGAGAGGTGACAATTCGATTAGCTCCGACCTAATGGACAGGCAGCAATAGATCTTTGGCCTGAAAAAGGACTATTCTCAGTAGTTTTGTAATAGTTCAAAAATTCTTATGTAACCTTCAAAACTGACCCTGACAAAGACTACTCCCTGCATGACTAAGTGCAATGTGCCACCTGCAACTGTAATATCAGCCATGAGAGGTGTGAAACCAAAGCCTCGCACGTGCAGTCGTACAGCAGATGCTGTGAAAAACATTTGTTCCACTTCATTTCTACCAGCAGAAAAGATGCCACCGGGGATCATTTCCGGAGATATGAGACCCAGCCTGCGTGCACGGCGCACCGGACCCGGGATTATGAATTGCTTCCTAATTCTCTATGGAGCACATCTGTCAGGAAGCTCGTGGATCCTTGCATTCTCAATATTGCAATGCTTAAAATACTGTATTTTATTTATTTTATTAATTTCTTTTAATTTTAATCAGTAGTGGATTACGTATATATTTAACATTTTAAGGGGTTCTCTAGCAATATAAAAAATATATCTTTTGTCTCCAGAAACAGCACCACCCTTATCCATAGGTTGTGTCTGGTATTGCAGTATACACTTGGATTAGCGGCAAATTTGAACAGATGGTGCTGTTTATCTGGGAGAAAAAAATATATATTTTTTAATCAATGGCAGAAATGACCATTACTTAATATAATTGTATTAAAGAGGATCTGTCACTAGCCATATTATAAATATATAATATAATTGAAATATATTTACTTAGAAAATCGGTGACGTGTTCAAATACTTATTGTATATATGCCACTGTTCTCCTGAGTCTGGGGCTGTTTTTCTTTGGTTTCTGAGCCTCTCCATTCCAGAGATATGGCCTCCTCTTCCCAGTATATAAATCTAGTCTTGTTAGCCAAAGGGGCATGGTCATCAACTTCGCTGTGGGAGTAGTCTTGAGTCCACACCCACTTGGCCAACAAGAATAAATTTATATACAGGGAAGAAGAGGCCATATCTCGGGAATGGAGAGGCGCAGGAACAAAAGAAAAACAATGTCAGATTCGGGAGAAGAGCGGCGTTTAGACCAAGTAAAAAAAAATATATACATATTCAGGACACGTGACAGCTCCTCTTTAAGTGCAATAATTACATACAAAGTGGCTGACAATTTCACACGCTGAATACCCATCCCGTCAGCGATACTGACTGCAGTAGCCCATTGTATGATGAATTAGACATCCCCAAACACCTTGTATATCATCATTAATGGATAGCTATGGTGTCGATAGGAAAAAGTTTCTTAATTTTAGGGATTTCCTAATCAATTCTTTAATAATAATAAAAAATAATTTTACTTAATATTGCGCCAACATATTCTGCAGCACTTTACAATTCTTTAAAGGTTCGAGAAATGCAGGAAAATGTATCTGCTGCTACCTCTTGGTATAAATCAATATATATGGTTTCTTGGGCTCTGTAATATCCTGGTTACTTCACACACAATTCTTCAGATTCCCAATAACACATCGGGGAAAGGGTTAAAAGTGTACAGACGTCTGGACTTTCAGGAATAATATGGATATGAAATCTGGAATTCGAGTAGTAATTGATTCTCCTCTTCCCTTTCTGTGAAGCAAGCTGTTCCGTGCAGTAACGCAAAGCACAAATCCTAATCCAGGTTTCTGGCCACCACCGGCTGTCTGCAGTGAATCCGTGTGCAGAAGATCAGCAGAACCCCCATCCCAAATAATTCCCGTCTACATCAACTAATTCCCAAAAGGCACCAGCATCAGCACACCTACCCATGTGAAGACTTTCCAGACTCCAGAATCGTGTCATGTCCCCTCTGGCCACCATGCTTTTATAGGAAAGGAAGTTAAAAAAAAAAAAAAAAAAAAAAAAAAGCACAAAAATAAATATACAGAAGGTCCAAAAAAAAAAGGGAAAGACGCTCCGTCAACAAGAAAGTCTGCTGCTACAAGCCGGCTGTGGAAAGAGCTTATTCATTGCCTCCATCCTCCACGCCTGCAGCTCAGGCCAGACACTAGGAGGGAACTGACAGATCAACATTATGTGTTGCTGCAAATTTGGCTGCTAAAATGACGACACCATGGAGTACCCTTAGGGAGGAAGCGAAAACACTAAACATCAATATGAATGCAGACTACCAGCCGGCTCTGTTGCCAACCAGACTAGAAGGAGTAAGGAGCCGGATATGAACTCCTGGCATCATCTGCAGAGACTTTAAAATATAGCTTGAAGTTTATATTTTTTAATTGGTTTTAGGCTTAAAAGAGATATTTTGCATTTTGTAGGTAGGATATTGAAAGAAAGAAGAGCACGCAGTGTTAAACAGCTGTAAAGCAAATTCGGCATCTGTGAGTTGTACTGTATCTTTACAGCAGGGGTGGGGAATCTTTTTTTTCTGCCAAGGGCCCTTTGGATATTTATACCATCCTTCGGGGGGTCGTACAAATTGTGCGCCAACTCCGCCCTCAAAGTACGTCCTGGCGCTGACACTGGTGTGAGGACGTAACCTTTCATTGCACGCGCCTCAGGGTTCAGTAGTGAACACTACGTGTACGTGCTCACAGAGCCAGAAGAAATTAATGGGCCGACGGCCAGCAAAATACAGCTGCCGGCCCAAGCCCTGCAATCCCCGGGGGCCGGATAAAAGGTAATCGAGGCCCGTAACGACCCCCGGGCCTGAAGTTCCTCACCCCTGGTGTAGAGGCTAGCTTCAGGCGCACAGAGCAGTATGTACACACCACTTTTGTCATTTTATTCACGTCAGTCAATCATATGTTGGTTCAAATTAGGTCAGATTCAGACTTCCGGATAAAAAAAAAAGGCCAGTCGGGTCCGCGAAGTCTTGGACGGGTACTTAAGCTGCCTTTACATTGCATATATTATTCTGGGCCGTAAATGGTGCATGATGCGATTTTTTTTCCACAGAGATCATCGATGCCTCTTAACAATGAGGGACGTGCATTAGCACGCTGGCTATATAGGGTCAGCGCTCTCCTTGCGATACATGGCGCACAAGTACAGCACACAGATTACCTATATGCTCGTCTGAACGCCTTAGGGTATGTGCACACGGCACGTTATAACTAACCGCTGGCGTACCAGTATAGCTTTTGAAGCAGAAGACACTTCAAGAAAACAATGATATTTTTCCTCAAGTATCTCTTGACATCCTACCTGATGGCTTTGGCGATCGAGAAGCCGGTGGTATTTTATTTCAAAATTATTGAGTGAGTGGCTTCCCATTGGAAGACTTCAGAAGAGCGGACCAGTTAAAGCACCAGTGGTGGTGCTCCTAATCTAAGGTCCCTGACCCTACTCTTATACTCACCTGCCGCCATCTTCACCTTTTATCACTGCTGCTCCCGTAGGTCTCCAGTAGTTTGTGACCTGCCGGATCGCTCCAGTATTTCATGGAGCGAGCCGGAGGTCACAACTCAATGTAAGTCTATGAGGCTCTCGTTCTGACCTCTTTCTGGCTCCCATAGACTTGCATTGGGAGCTTGTGACGCAACTTCTGACTTCCAGCCAGTCAGAACTTGCGGTCACAAGATGGCGGCGAAAAAAACAGGGACTTTACATTAGAAGCACCACTCTAGTGCTGGAAAAAAAAAAACACTAAAATGCTGGAGTGGTGCATTAAAAGAAGTTAAAGAAGACTGTATATATGCACAGCAAGTCGTTTTGACATTGCTGTGCATATGTTTATTCTTTATGGCATTTTTTTAGCACTTTTTTAGGCAGTTCCAGGCAGAATCCACCTGAAAAGACTTAAACATGTACTCTTAAAAAAGGGAAATCATTCATCTCATGCCACCACAAAACTGACCATGTGTGTACCTTAAAAAAACCCCTCAAATTAATCCATATCTTTATTAAACGAAAACGTTGCTCCGTTGCAGAAACAACCACTTTAGAAACGATATGTAAAGGAGACTGGAAGGAAGTGCTGTGGGCAGGAGGGAGCACTCCCACTGCCTTGAATCTCTGCTCCTTTCTCAGCCTAACTCCGCCCTCCATTAAGTGATTGACAGTTATCACTGCTGCAGCATGTCAGTCACTTAGTGGAGGGCAGAGTAAGGCCACGTTCCCACTATTAGTATTCGGTCAGTATTTTTTCTCAGGAGAGGGAGACAAAACCAGGAGTGGGTGATAAATGCAGAATTGGTGACTTGTTTCTATTATACCTTTTCTCTGATTGTTCCTCACCTGGTTTCGGCTCCCACTCCTGAGAAAAAATACTGACCAAACACTGATAGTGGGGCTCTAGTCTTAGACTGAATATGGAGCTGAGAGCCGTGGCAACGAAAGTGCTTCCTCCCGCCCAGAGCACTTTAAGCCTCATTTGCATACAACTTCTAAAGTGGATTCCTACTTCACTAGGTGATGCACATGCTGCGTCAGTGCTAAATAAATGTCAAACAAACCCTAAAACAAAACCTATTTAAACTTTTTGAGAAGTTTTCCCCTCCCTCACAAAGATCAGCTTTTGCACTCGAGGACTTAGACCCATTATATCACTGACATGTAACATTACATTTTCCTATAGCAGCCACTCCAAAGGCAGTGAATGGCTGGCTGCGGTGTCCTCAGGTGACAGGATCAGTTCGCTGGGGATTTCTGCATTCAATAATGGGTTGTGGGACTGGCCCTTTAACTCAGACATAGATTTGGAAGTGAAAGAAAATCTGACAATGAAGTTTTCAACCACAAAGCAGATGTGCAAGACACAGTTTACCTAGAATTGGTATAGACCCAGAGCAAATTACTTAACTAACCTGCAAACATCATTTCTTCTACAGTGAACCCAATGGACACTTGGCAGAAAGCACTGACTGATAGATGACAAGCCATAAAGCTGTATAGCTTGGTCAATAAAAAAATTAAATAAATAATAATTATTTTTCCTGTTTCACTTGATATCATTGCAAGTTGCTTAAATGGCACTTCCCAAATATGTATGAGCAGATAGGGAACACATCAGGGCAGCTTGGGTGATTTATATGCTTACTGATTGCAGCAGTCTGTATCCATAAAGGTGCATTATAACGGCAGCCCATGCAACTGCTGTAGGGACCCCTCTAGAGTAAGGGGTCATTAAATACATACTGAGAACCTGCAGAATCTGTAATGTTATTTTATAAGGCACTGTCACAAAGGGGGCTCCAGAGCTAAAATCGTACTGTGCCCCTTCCCTCCTTAATATTTAATATTGTGATCTAACTTACTTTTCCCTCTCAGGATGGAATGGCCACGTATTTTTCCTCTTAAAGGGCATCTGTCAGTAGGATCAACCCTCCTATGCTATTTACATGGGAATGTAGGTCATAGAAAGCTGAATCAAATGATACATTGATACCTGTAATCCGTTGAATGGTTCCTGAGAAATCCATGTTTTTCAAATATGTAAATGAGCTGAAAAGATCTCTAGAGAAGGTCCTACTATGACACACACATCTTTTCAGCTCATTTACATATTTGAAAAACATCGATTTCTCAGGAACCATTCAACGATTACAGATGTCAAGGTATCATTTGATTCAGCTTCTTATAACCTACATGTCCATATAGACGGCTTAGCAGGGTTGATCCTACCGACAGATGCCCTTTAAACTTTTTTTTACATGACACTTGATCCAAACCCCCAGCCTATTTGCCAGCAATGTAGTTTCTTGGTAGAAGCAGCATTTGTTCTTGCTACACAATAGTAAAGAAGATGGGGCTAAAGAGTTCTGGGACCCCACTCACTCTCCCAAGACCCCATACTAGCAGCATGGCCGGCAAATACTAAATGTACTAATGTGTCTTATAAGGGTGGAGAAGCCCCTTTCAGTATGTAGAGGGTAGGTCTCAGAAGGTGGGAGGGTAGTACTTGTTGGCGCCTCCTGAGGAACCCCAAAAGCGTGTTAACACTGACTAAACATACAACTTCCGTATTTACGCAGTTCAGCTTCAGACAGCAACTCACACTAGGAATTATGCTTAGAATAAATTAATCTGGTATTTTTGGTAATTCACTGCAGAAACGCTTAAAAAACGCATGGTAGAAGGCCTGCCATGTTCCCCAATGATAATCCGTATGTGCTGTGCACATGCTGCGGAAATTTCCGCTGCAGATTATCATTGCAGAAAAAAATGCAGCACTACCAATTATTTTGCGAAAGTGCTGCGTTTTCACCGCCATTGACTTGCATTGGAACGCTTGGATTCCGCATCACTGGATCTGTAGATGCGGAATCCAAGCGTTTCAATGTGTGGATGGTACCAGGGTGTGGAGGAGAGGAGACTCTCCTCTGGACCCGGGTACCATAGAACCTGTAAAAAAAGAATAAAATAAAAAATAAATATTATATTTACCTTCTGATGGCCCGCCGTGCGCTCGTCTTCACTTGCCGGCAGCTCGCGGTGTACTGAAGGACCTGCGCTGATGTCATAGTTATGTGACGGCAAATCCTTCAGTGTACCGCGAGCTGCCGGCAAGCCAGGACGGAGCGAAGCAAGACTCCGGGGGCCATCAAAAGGGAAGTATAGATTTATTTTTTTATTTTTTACCATTCTTTACAGTCACACTATATAAATCCATGCCGTTTGCATGGATTTATATAGTGTAACCAAGTTGATAAGCACTTTCCAAGTGATGCTAAAATCGCTTGGAAAGCGCTTGTCAACTCGCATGCGGAAATGCATGTGAAGAATGCTTCACATCCGCATGTCCCTGGCAGGAAAAACGCATGTACAATCCGCATGCGTTTTTTCTGCCAGGGAGATGCAGAAATGCTCAGGAAAAAATCCGGAGCATTTCCGCATCGTGGGCACATAGCCTAATGGTAAGTATTTTTGCCATTACTTTTTCTCACAGTACATGCGCATTGTTTGAACTGCACCTGCGCTGTAAAAAAGAGCTTCCGCCTTCCCATATATGTGACATCAATTATGACAACACACACGTTGGGAGGACTGGGCTCATTGTGAGTAGAGGGACCAAGCATTATGTGACCTATAGTGAGAACAGCGGATCGGTACATTATTAAAGAAAGACTCCCATTAATGTTTTTATCTTCTTAATATATTGCAACCATCAGATTATATAGCACTGTGTACTTACAATTGCTCATTTTGCCTTTCTACCAAGATAATTCTTCTCTTTTCAATTAGGTCTATAACATTACGGGATTAAAAACTTACGAGCTGAATCCTTCTAATCTCTAAGCTCTATGTAGAAACAGGAGGTCAATTTTCGTTTCCCCTGCCATGAATCACTCCAAAAGTTCCTGGCAGGGGGAACGAGGGAGCAGCTTGGTGAGGAGCTGAAGAAGGGAATGATTTTTGCACGGAAAAGAGACTTCCTGTTTCTACATGGATCAGAGAAAACAGAAGAATTAACTGGGTAGAAAGGCAAAATGAGCAATTGTAAGTACACAGTGCTATATAATATAATGACTGTAATATATTCAGAGGATAAAAACTTTGATGGAAGGAGTGCTTCTTTAATAAATTGTTAAAAAAAATACAAAATGTTCGGCTATAGTGTGATAAAACAAACAACTTCCTAAAACCCCTTTAAAAATAAATAAAAAAGGAAAAAAAAATAAAAGATTAAACTTACTGTTAGAAATCCGTACAGTCCGTTTACGTCCAACTCGGTCAAGGCCAATCGGTGTGCTTTGTGAGAAGGCAAAGGGCCGCAAGCGAGCAGAGACAGCCTTGTATGGAGGCACTTTGTGTGATGGAACAGGAGGACGAGGGATCGGCTACAAATGGGACAAAGATCAAAATATAGTATATATATTAGTAGAAACATTAAACAAAATGTACAAATCCCAACCAAATCTCCACAATTTTGACACCAATCAAGAAGTTTTCAGATGTAAAACTACAAGAAATGTTGCAAATTTTTTCACATTTTCATATAATTGTGCAAAATTTTGCCATTTTTGGCAGTCCCACCCGGCCAGGTTCAACAACTTTGAAAAAGTGGCCTGAGCTTAGCTAGGAGGGACATGGCATGAGAGAGACAAAAAAATCATCATAGTCCTTGCTATGGCACATAGCAGCTGAAAAATGCACCAAATTCATTAAGTGCGCACTCTTCATCAAGACAGGCATATTAAGTGAGTCAAGGGCCTTTATGTTCTCTGAAACTTTAATTTTTTTCTCAGTCCTAGCACATGACAACGGTAGCAAATTACTGACGGCAGTTGTGCCATTTCTGCATTCGAGAAGACAAAGATCGGCCGGGGACCAAGGGAACCATCAGTGTGGGTACAGTGGGTAAAATGTTTGTTATTGCAGCTATAATAAGTTTATTAAAAAAGCTTCATTAGGGCTCGAAAACTCTTAGGTTACGTTCCAACAATGAGTTTTTGGTGAGTTTTTGATGTAGATTTTCTGCACCTATTAAGTAAAATAAGTTACTTGCATTTTTTCTAAAATACTCACCAAAAGCCTCATCGTGGGAATGTAGCCTTACAAGTTATTGGCGTATCACAACAGCAGGAAAGGAGTGTACTTATCTTGTAGAAGAAAATGACCTGTGCTGCCTTCATTTTTAAAAACTCAGACATATAGAATTGGTTATTCTTAAGTAAAGATTGCATGCAGATACAAGAGAGAGAGGACTGTTTAATTGAAATGATCCAACTATCTCTATATAAAGTTACATAATCAGTAATTAAAGGGTTTCTCCGGGACTAACTTTCTAACTACCTGTCTGTTCTACCCACCGCCGATTTCTGCCGGCTCAGAGCGGTCACAGACCTCTCCTACGAGCGATTCCGCAGCTTCCGCTGAGGTCTACAGAGCAGCTACTTCTTTTCCTCATTGCTCTGTTGACTGGGCGTGACTGCCGTTGTCATGCTGATTGACAGATGGCTCCCCGCTGCTTAACTGTTGGGAGCCAGCTGTCAATCAGTATGACGCCAGTAGTCACTCCCCATCGACAGAGCAGCCCGGAAGAAGAAGAACTGCTCTGTAGACGTGGAGCAGCAGAATCGCTGGCAGGAGTGTTCAATGACCGCTCTGAGCCGGTGCCTGATGAAACAGGCAGGTAGTTAGCAACTACCTGGCTGTTACTGCTTAGGCCCATAGTAAAAAAAAAAAATACTCCCAGAAAATCCCCTTAAACCCAAGGGTGCGTCAAAAATACACCCATATCAGGGAACTACTGTACATTCATGGCAATTCTGTATTATACGTGTTTCATCAGGATCAGTCCCCGTATACTGCATCTGTGGGTGCCAAGAGTGTACATATCACAGAGGCAAACCCATGTGGCTATTATGGGGTCTCAGGTTGCGCTCCATACCCTATTATATTGGGAGGTGAGAACCTGTGAAGGGACAATTTTTCCAAGGGCCCTATAACTTTAGTAAATAAAGTGCCGGAAATTAAACCAGGTATCATGAATAGAATTTTAGGCCAGAAAAGCCCTTAATTTTTCTGTTAAAATAGGGGCCCTTCTAAGTGCAGGTTAATTTTTGCTATGCAGCACCCCAAACTTTTATTAATGGAGCAAAGAGAGCATGCAGAAATAAATCTATGCAGCCCATCCACGGACACAGGATCGATCTTATTACAGCTTGTGCCTAGTGTTGATTGCTCAGATTACTAAAAGACCCATCTTGCTATAAGACCTATTCAGGTCTAATATTGCGCAAAAAAACAAAAAAATCCCAAAAGATCCAAACAGATCATTTTTACAGTATCTGATTTTTTACATACATTGCCATTACTAATATAGAAAACTGTCTTTAAATTTTATTTACTGCTGATGTATATAAATGGATGGCATACAGATGAAAAAAAATGGTTGTTTTTTAGTGATGAAAATTGGACGATTTTCTATATGGAGGGAACTTCTCTTGCCACTTTCCTGGTCTATTTCTAGAAGGCTGTAATAGCAGAATTATGGAAGGTTGCTGCAGTTCCTGTAACCTAATGTGGAACATTACTTCCCCTCCCCGTCTACGATGATAATTGACTATACTGTAAATGATTTTTTTCTGACCTTTCCAATTGGCAAAACAAGGCCGAGAGGGACAGCATTTTTAATTTCACGCCATTTTAACTTTATTTACATCCTATAGAAGTGACATTCAAATTTTCCGTGCAATGAATTCTACCATGAAAAGACGACAAGCATCGAAAAAGGATCAGTATTAATATATAAAAAACATATATATTAATTTAAGGCTTCACTAATTTTTTGCTCTCATGTAGTTTGTACATTTGTGACATGTGGTTATAACCTGCATGTTTCTTTATGGACCCCATTTTAAGTCAACGGGATTCATTAAAGGGGTTGTCCAGGCTTGGGGTTCAAGTCTGCAGTTACTCTATGTGATTGCAGACTTATGAATCCTCACAGTGCCAGGAGTCCCTGCTGCCGGTAATTTGCATATGTGCAGTCACATGTCGACTAGACGAGTACAGCCTCCCTCAATACAAGTGAACTGAGCAAGGCCAGACACGTCTAGTCAGAATGTGGTTGGAAGTATGGAAATTGAAAACTTCAGTCACATGACCACCCACTTCCGGCGCCAGAGAATCCTGACAGTGCACACTGTTCGATATCAAAGAATTTCTGCAATATGTTGGAAAATGTAATTGTAAAGCTATCTTAACATGGCATTTTTTGAGAAATTTTTGTAGTTTTTAATTGTGGATTCTCTGTAAACGCTTTCTAAAAATCGTTTAGAAATATCTTAATATTGATTTCTATGGGAAATCCGTTTTGCTGTTCATATGAGGATTGTTTTGAGAGTTTTTTTCCTAAAGAGGTTTCCAAAAATGCCTGATGAAAAAAAATGTGCATCACTTCTTTTAAGTGGATCCCGATGGAATCCACTCCAAACTAGGCACTGTCCAAACAATAGGCGGCAAAAATCGGTTCAGGAAGGGAAAAAAAAAAAACTACCAAAACCACATAAAAAAAACTCTTTAGGGAAAAAAAACCCTCCAAAAACGGAAAGTTGCCTGAAGCAATTTCTAGTTAAAATACTCAGTTTTTGAACGCCTAAAATAAAATCTATGTGAACATAGCCTAATGATAACAACTATTTTCTATGGCAGAAGGGACCATGATGCTCACTGCTTAAATACTCTATAGTTGTGCTTCTTGGGGAGTTGTTCTCTGGGGAACATAAATAGCAAGAGCTGTCTCCATTACAGCAGGAAAAGTATAGTTGTAGGGTTTCATCAAGGGCGTATGGTTCCATTGGGCCATCTATGGGTTCTGTCACTATTACACTACAGATGGGTTAACTGTATGGGATTCCTGGAGGGTATGATGGCAGAGGCCATGTATGGCCATAGCACATATAATATGAGAAAAAGGTTACTTCAATAATCCACTTAAGACTACCAATATGTTGTTAAATCTTTTATTTGCTAAACCTGTCTACATAATGGTGTTATCGTAAGTGCAATAATATACTAACTGATTACCGTCTTCTTGCAGAGTTTCCAGCGCCGCTCCGGTCCTCTTCTCACTCACGTAACTGAAATTCTGACCCACTGGATCACACTCGGGTTTAATGTGTGAACCGGAAGTCACTTTTAGAATAATTCTATTGAACCTCCATAGGACTTATTGACGTTAGACCAAAGTCAACCAAACCAGCCAATATCGACAGGTTCAGCCACCAGTCTAATGTCTATGGGGCGCCGGCCAACTGACTTTCTCTATGGGACAATCGGCAGTTTTCTCATCGAAAACACAGGAGCAATTGTCTGATCGAAAACTCCTGTGTATGGGAGACTCAGATGAGATGACAGCTGGTCAAACAATTGGCCGAAGCATCGTTCAGTTGACTGCCATCTCATGTATGTGGCCAACTTTACAGTGTAAAAGCCACTTCCATTTCACACAGAGCCCAGTGTAAGTTGGCAAGTCGGAATATCAGTCACGTGAGCATGAAGAGGACAGAAATGGCGCTGGAACCTGGAAAAGACAGAGACCAGTAAGTATTTTATTGCACTTACACTAAAAAACACATGTATTTAGACAAGTTAAGGGAATAAAAAAATTCCTGGGAGTGTTTCTTTAACCAATATTGCTTTTTAACATACTTGTATTAAGCAGTAAACAGGTCAGATAAGGCCACAGCTACTCAATATGATTAAATGATTAGCGTACAGATCTTGTAAGAAATGATTAATGTTCAGTAGCATGCAGTATCTCAACAGCCCCAATCAACATACCGTACTATCAATTTTATTGATGTTTGAATACAATTAGTAAGGAAATCAAGAAACTGGAGTTAGTCCAAGAGGATGCATGCTTTATTCTTAAGGAAAGAAATTATGATAAGAGGAATGTTAGGACACCATTCAAGAGAAGATTCAGAAGGCCTTTCATTTTGCAGAGGTCATGCTCCAAGGCTTACTTTTTGAAGCATATCTCCATTCTCTTCATCCTCGCTTGTTGCATAAAGGTTGACACCTCCTATTACAGAAATGGGTCTTCTTTTATAATTCCCTTGGAACTCCATGCCAGATTTGCAAACTTTTGTTTCCTCACTAACAGACTGTGAAGGAAATGTACAGTTCCCACCATCGGCATTTTGGCAATCCATAGGAACAGAATCTTCTGGGATGGAGAAACTGCGAATGGCCATCTGACCATAATCCGAAAGGGGTCTTGGCCTACATCGGCTTTTTCCCGTGACCCATTTCTGAGATGAAACTTTTTGAGATTCTGCTTTTTCCTCATCTTGAGATGTTGATTTGGTCCAGGAATCTTCTGTCGTAACCTTTTTTAAAATGTGAACAATGCAAGTGAGGTAACCGGATGAATGTTAGTCCAATTAACAAAACTTACAATAAAAACAGAAAGGAAGAAAATGACAATGACTTGTGTCCGTACATGTGAGGCTCAATAATGCACACTATGCTGCTCACTTTTGACTGTTATAATTGAGCACTACAACAGTAAAAAAGCTGTGTTAACCAATTACAACCAAAAATTATCATTAAAGAACAAATGGAGCAGATATACAACGGTCAGATATACTATTTGGTACCATAGATAGACTATTGCCATTAAAGCCCCCATAAACAATAGGCAGCAGTCAGCCGAACAGTTGGAAGACAGCACTTGCCCTCCATACACAGAAGCACTCAGTTCTGCCAAATGATCCTGTGTTCTCTAGGAGAGAGCTGATGCCAGACTCTTCTGGCAGCGGCCTATACCTCAGAGAACAAAAGAATTGTCCGTTCAAATTCAGACATGCCAGATCCTACTCTCCCCTGATATCTGTTGGGAGGAGAGTCGGGAGGCCCCTCACACCCATTAGACTGTCGGCCAATCCTGACAATATTGGCAGGTTCTGCCAACGTCTGTCTAACGCAGTGTTCCCCAACCGCAGTCCTCAAGAGCCACCAACAGATCAGGTTTTCAAGATTTCCTGAAAACATGACCTGATGGTGGCTCTCGAGGACTACAGTTTGGAAACACTGGTCTAACATGTAGGGTGGATATTAATCACTCAATTTTCATGAATTTTCATTGGACAGCACGGTGGCTCAGTGGGTGGCTGGGGTCGTGGGTTCAAATCCCACCAAGGACAACATCTGCAAGGAGTTTGTATGTTCTCTCTGTGTTTGCGTGGGTTTCCTCCAGGTTCTCTGCTTTCCTCCCACACTCCAAAGACATACTGATAGGTGATTTAGATTGTGAGCCTCGATGGGGACAGCGATGATAATGTATGTAAAGCGCTGCGGAACATGTTGGCGCTATATAAAAATAAAGATTATTATTGTTTTGACAGTTATAACTAAATCCATACAACTACTACATTAGATTTCTGTAGTATATTTCATTTGTAATATTTTATTTTGTTGCCTGAAGTTAGAATATTTTTACTTCGTACTTCTGTGCATTTCATTGCATTTGATGGTCAATGAAAAAAAAAAAATGGGCCCACTTTTGGCTCTTAGTTTTGTCAGCTGGGACATAATTGCCTGGTATTTGTTTCCTCATTCATACCCATTAACCTCTGCTTGCCAACTTTCTCTAGCGGTCTTCGGAAGATAGCTCCATTTTTATTTGCATGACCACACGACTTTCTGATAGGGCACGGATAGAACGTGGTCTGACACCCTAAAGGTGCGTCTACATGCAAGGGATGAGGGTAGGGCAGTGAAAACGTTCGGGAAAGTGTTGCTTTCTGGAGGCTTCTCTGGAACACAGGAGATTTGAAAACTCTTACCAGGAGGACCCTTCACTTTCTGGGAGCCTTACAGATGTTTCGCTTGCTTTGTCCAATTCCCTGCCTCGAATTTGCTAACAACGTTGTTCGTCAAGAGAAGGGAAACCAACAGAGTCTCTCAACCTAACAAAAAAAGGAATGGGACCGGCAAAACCTGATCTCCATCTCATCAGAAGAGCAATAACAACAGCATGGACAACCTCTATGTATGAAAGCTCAATATTATGAGTGGTCATCAGTTTTCCCACATATTTGCATATCACCTTCTTCTGCTACTGCATTGGAGCAAGTAGCAATTTGAGATGGGCAATTTGCATATTTAAATTTCCCAGAGGAGCATACATGGCGTATATAAAATGTCTCTCCTCATTATGACATGCCAGGCCTGGCTTGTCACTCTCCAGAAGAATCCCCTTAGATCCCAGTCTTAAGCCTCTCACCTAGCCAAATCAGATCTCATACTTTTCACTGACGAAGGGCAATACCCCGAAATACATTGTCTGCAAATTGAGATTCTGATTTCGCTTTAATCCTACGTCATGTGACAAGGCTTGTTAAAGGGTCGATATTGACTTTTAGGATTGCTACTTCCAATAGGTGGCGCTAGAGTTCTAGTCCTCTTCCTCTCTGAAAAGGCAATTTGCATTGGAACAAGACATTTTTTCATTCAGGAGTCTAGGAAAGCTAGAAAACAAAGACCACAGCAACTTCTAGGAAGCCATATTGGCCATTACCCATTTTTCCCTACAACTAAAACAGCTAATAATGATATATCATATGATTAAGTGGAATGTATCATCTGAAAATTAATCATTAATATAACTGGCCACCGAAGCGGTTTTAGAGTCATACTTTTTATTCTTTCAGAAACAATTTTCAGCAGTCTCATTATTATCACTGGTAGTATTACAATGACAATGGCACTCTATACAAGGCTGATAACACAGGATCCACCAATCACAATCGATCAAGTCACAGCTCACCCTGCTCCATCTCCCTTCACAATGATCTTTGCACATGCTCATTAGATTCTTCAGTAACAAAGATAGTGTCCAAGTCAGTCTAATGCTGCTAATGTACAGAAAGTCTAGAATAATCCCAGTGTTGAATGTGAAAATTGCATTTCTATTTTTTTTTTATACAGATTACGGTATGAAAAAAAAAAACATTAAAAATACATTTAACATTAAATCCTGATTTAAGCAGTAAGTAAATTTCTGATACCTTCCCTTTATAGGGGCTCTCCTGGATTAGAAGAACATGACTAATTTCAGAAACTGCACCACCTCAGATCATGGGTTGTACGTAATATTGCAGCTCGGCTCCATTTACTTCAATGGGGCCAAGTTGTTATACCAGACACAACCTATGGTCAGGGGTGGCGTACTTTCTAAAAGAAAAACATAAAGGAGTTGAGTAGGATCGGAAAGTTATGTCCAGTGATTTTTTCATTTTTTTGATTACTAAAGGGGAAAAACTGTTTATATACAGATTTTCCAATGGACTTTTTCAATCATATTACCTGCCTAATCCTTAAACCACTTTTCCCTCATCGCTGAGACCTACAGAAAAGCATCCAAATTAAATCCTGCAGCCATAATTTTCCTTGGACTTTATGCAATTTTGTAGGCCTATATGTCGCTCATATTGCCACTACTATAAAACTTGGCAATCTTATTTAGCAAATGATGGCACCTGCAAATACAAAATATCTAAAATATAATAAATACCAATATGATAAAAAATATCACATAATAAAAAACACCTAAAAATACACAGAAATTAATGAGAATACCTTTCTATCTGTAACAGACAATGGGGGTCCACGGAAGCACTGGAACAAGTGACAGCTAACAGTCGGCATCCTGACCGCCGATCACCTAGTGCCAAGTTGTTCCTTTGGCGCTGCTGCGTACAACACAGAGTTTTTTTCTTTTTATTTGCTGTCTATGTTTGCAGGTGAACCTTGTACCTTTCACAGGGCAGCTCCTCTACCCAAGCTTTTCTTAACTCATTAAATTCAAGCTCGAAGGAGAATTTTATTTCAAACATTAGGTAATTCAAAGAAGGTGTAAAATTGGAGAATCAATTGCAGAGTGGAGTACAAATACATATCAGAACAGTTTTCTGTACAATGTAATGTACAAGGGTCACTCAAAACTTAAAAATGGATCTGTCATGTCCACACCACAAACACTACTAACCTGCAGATATTGGATTAATCTGCAGGTAATAGCATTCTAAAAATCTGTGTGTTCGTGCACTGAATGCTACTTTATTCCTCCCAGAACTTTATCCCCCCCCCCCCCCCGGCAGACTCCGGCTTTCAGTCAAAGAGGGGCGGCCGGCGTGGCTTCAGTCACCCGTCAGTGTCCAGTGAGTGGTCTGAAACCACGCCCTGGCACTGACTGACAGCTGGCTATGCAGTGCATCAGTTCAGTGCCGGTACGTGGTTTCATATCCCGCTCACTATGCATTGAGTGGTGACTAGAGCCACGCCGGCCATGCCTCTATGACTGAAAGCCGGAGGCTGTGGGGAGGAATTAAAGTTAATTTCCTCCCGGCAGCCGGGCTTTCAGTGTTGTGGCCACACTGATTCAGAACGCTATTGTGGCGCCCCTGCGGGTCCAGTTGCCACGGAGGTACTGCATCTCAGCCAGAGGTGTGGTACCCCACTCTCAGGTAAGGAGGGAGCACTACCCGGGACCCAACCACTCACATCCAACACTACACCACTCCATTAGGGAAGGTCCAGATAGCTCCTAAGGGAGAGCACAGACCCGGTCCCTGTTTGGAAGGCAGAACTAGGTAGAGGAGGTGGGTGGAGGAAGTAGTTTAGGGGAGCACTGACAGAGGAGTATAAAAGTGTGGGGCCCTGCTCCGCACAGGTGTCACAGAACCCAGGAGGGTGCATGGATGGACTTCTCCACAAGAGGCCCTCACACATTCACGCACCTCCACCCTACCACCTCAGAACACCAGAGGGAGCCCGTTAGGGATATATATATATATATATATATATATATATATATATATATATATATATATATATATATATATATATATATATATATATATATATATATATATATATATATATATATATATATATATGGAAGGTGGAGTTAGGCAGCCAGTGTGTGTTCAGAGCAGAGTTGAGTGTCAGTGGAGTTTAGAGTGGTGTGTTGCAGTGTGCTCAGCGAGAGAGCAGCACGCAGGCTGCTGTGATACAAGTTTAGGCCTACAGCACGCACTGAAGCCTAGTGAGGGCCCTGAGTGTGGCCGAAGGCGAGAGGAGAGAAGAAGTAATGAGGGTGCAGAGAAGCGTATCAGGCTCACCCCGAACTATATACCAGACACCGGGTCCGCGCCTACAGGGTCCCTTTATACCCAGTAGGGACCACCGGATACCTGGAGGACTACAAGTCCCAGGTCGACCAACGCTGACTGCAGTACCAGGGTTAGGAGTCACGGAGGCCCCAGCGTCCAGGGAGAGTGATCTCCAAGAGAAGGCCCTACCACCAGGTCAGCAGGTGCAAGAGAGAGAGAGAGAGAGAGAGAGAGAGAGAGACAGTAATCAAGCCAGGCCTAGCTCCAGGCAGGTCAGAAGCTTAACAAGTGAAAGCAACGGATCAGGAGGCCCTATACCCGCTCACTGGGGAGAGTCCAGAAGTGCACCCTTCGTACCGAGTACCCTGGACCATACCTGCATTTACATCAGTAAAGGTACCGAAGCGAACCCCCGTGTGAGTGTCCGTCATTTCTCCCTGAACCGTCCTGGCCGTCTCTCACCTGTTCCACCATCCATTCCCCCACGCTGCCCTGAGGCCCGCTCCACCTGTGGGGAGCCGTTCCATCATAAGCTGCCCTAACATCCGCCTCAGAGGACTGTCGCAGCGCTGGTAATCCTTACCAGGCACCACAGGTGGCGCCACAAAAGCAAGGGTAGAAACATCTAGAAGGAGTTCAGTTCTGTTCAGTAAGTAAAGACTGTGGAGGAGTAGGGTCCAGGAGTGGGGGCCCAGTCAGGAGAACACCAGAGGAGTGAGAAAGGCTCCAGAGAGAGAAAGAATCCTAGGGGCACGGGAAGTGCGGAGTCCACCCGTGCGCCCGAGTTCACGCTGACCGTGAAGGGATCAGGCCACAGTAGGGGACCGGCCCCAGACTAGTGGAGGACCGCAAGACTCAGCTAGCAAACCGGAGGTTGCGGTATCTTCAAGTGCCGTAGCCAAAAACCACACACATTCGCTGAAAAGGTGGCCATAAAGGGGACAGAAAGGATGTCGCCCAACAAGGCCCACGGCCACTGGCTTGGGACACTGTGTGTGAGGCGCTGGGCAGGAGGGCTAGAGCCAGCGCAGAGAGATGACCTGGGAAGGTACACAAAAAGGGGGTCCCGTTCAAGTGCACCCAAGTTATCTGAGAGTTGGCTGGATCACTTCCCTGGAGAACACAGGACTCGGTGGGCTGTTATAATCTGGCCATTGTAACCTGGAACTCCATAAGAACTGTGAGTAAAAACTTGAAGACTTAACCCCACTGTTTCCTTGACTTAATTGCTGCGTCACCTGCCTTGCACTACAACACCAACATCATAGTTCATCTCTTTAACTGCCCTGAGGCCTAGCTCTGCCCGTTGAGAGCTGAACCATCTTTGCTGCATCACCAAAAGCCCCAGAGGATCTGAATAGCAGCAGCGGCCACCTATAGCCGCATACAACGGGTGGCGTCACGAATCATTATCCCCAAAACAATATTCCCCAATTGACTTTACTTAGTGACCGCCCTGGGCCATGGACCGGGTCACTGCCACGGTGACTACTCCAAAAAGGACCGGCCCGGCTACAGAGTACCCCACGGCCCCAGCGGGCGCCTCACTATTAACCTGTATATTAACCCCATATCTGCAGGTTAGTAGTGTTTGTGGAAATGACAGACTCTCTTTAAGCTACAATTTCCCCTTTAATAGATTTTAGACTGAAATAAGAGTCCCAGATCCTGCAAACCACAGCGCAATGGGAGCCGGAAATTAGATAGTTGGGGCATTCCATGCTGTTTCAGGGGCATGGCTTAAATGAGCACATTTTGGCTACCGATATCTTGGCAAGCATGAATTAACAATATTTCTTGCACTCCTTAATCTAAGGCTGCCACAGTGGCACATTAAAGGGGTTGTCCACTTCTTGGACAACTCCTCCTCAATTACTATATTCTCTCATGTAAAATAAAAACCGCTTGTACACACCTCCAGTGTGCCGTTTCAGCAATGTTGGTCCGGTGCTCCCATGACATTGTTATGTCATGTGAACTCTGCAGTCAATATTACGCAAGCCCTGGGAGATCCGGCACAGACATCTTTTACATAGTAGAATATAGTAATTGAGAGGGGATTGTCCGAGTAGGAGACAACCGAGTAGGCGACAAAGGAGACAATCATGCCATATACATTAGATAACAGTGTCTGATTTTTCAGATGCACTACTCATCACCATGAGCTGCCATTAGTATTGAGTGGTGCTGTAATACCAGGCACCATAAAATGGAGATGTGTGGTGCTATTTCTTGGGAGAGAGAGTTGGAGGGGGGGGGGACCCTTTTCCTTATACAATATACCAGTCCATGAGTTTTGCCTAGTAAAACAGAGCTGCAATACCAAAGTGAAAAGAGACGTGTTGCACTAACTGTATAGCCAGCTGTTAGGTATCCAGTCATACACAGATTAATGTGTGTTAATATGCAGATTTTGGTGAAACCAGACGGTCTTTAAAGGGGTCTTCCATACTTTGGGTTAAAGTTGGCAGTCACTATGAGACTGCAGGCTTGTGAAACCTCACAGCGTGCACATCACACACTGTCCGTATTCTCCTGTGTCGGCGGCAGGAATACATGTTGTCACATGCTGACTAGACATGTGTGGCCTCGCTGATTACAAGTGAATTGAGTGAGGCCAGACACCTCTAGTTGAAATGTGGCCAGAAGTCACATGACTGCCCGCTCCCGGCGAATCCTGACAGCCCACACTGTGCATGCAGTGAGGATTCACAAGTCTGCAGTCACATATAGTGACTGCAGGCTTGAATTCAAACCCTAGACAACACCTTTAAGGGTAACGCGACAAAGAATAAAACATAATGCACAGCAATGTCAAAGCAACATTGCTGTGCACATGTTCCATCTTTTGTTGCTTCTTTTAATCACTTTAATCGAATATATATTAGCTATTTATGCTTATAATGTGATGTTCTCCTTTTCTTTAATGTCGCTTCTCATTTCTGTGTTACTCTGTTTTTAACTTTATTTTTATAGGATATCTAATAAAGTTTATATTTTATATATAAATTCTTCTTGGCAATCTACCATTTTGTATATAGGAATTTTGAATTTAGGTCTCCGGAGCCATTTACTGCTCCATGTAACTGATATTCCACACCAATTTATTCTCAATTACTTGAGGGGTTACTTTATTTTCCAGTCTTATCTCTCTAGCAATGTTTGTGCAGGTTACTTGTAGCAATTATTATAATTTATACTGTGGATTAGATGGTAACTTTTTACTACAGAATATACCTTAATTTTTTTTTCCCTTTTATATCTAATGTGTCTTACCATCACCTTCCACCTTTGAATGTGGCTGAAGGTACAGATAGTTGGAGAATCTCTGCTGTACAAATCTTCCAAGAAATAAGTTTTTGTTTTTTTTTCTTTTCAAAGAACTGCTAACCATTGCAAAACTCACATTTCCCATTATACATGTACTGTAAGTTCCGATTTCACAAGAATAAGTCAGGTCACACCCTTACCCTGGTCCCAAGAGGGGTCAAAGGCTAGAACCAAGAAGTTTATACAGTGCTGGCCAAAAGTATTGGCACCCCTGCAATTCTGTCAGATAATACTCAGTTTCTTTCTGAAAATGATTGCAATCACAAATTCTTTGGTATTATTCTCTTCATTTAATTTGTCTTCAATGAAAAAACACAAAAAGAATGGTCCTAAAGCCAAATTGGATATAATTCCACAACAAACCTAAAAAAGGGGGTGGACAAAAGTATTGGCACCCTTTGAAAAATCATGTGATGCTTCTCTAATTTGTGTAATTAACAGCACCTTAAACTTACCTGTGGCACCTAACAGGTGTTGGCAATAACTAAATCACACTTGCAGCCAGTTAACATGGATTAAAGTTGACTCAGCCTCTGTCCTGTGTCCTTGTGTGTACCACATTGAGCATGGAGAAAAGAAAGAAGACCAAAGAACTGTCTGAGGACTTGAGAAACCAAATTGTGAGGAAGCATGAGCAATCTCAAGGCTACAAGTCCATCTCCAAAGACCTGAATGTTCCTGTGTCTTCCGTGCGCAGTGTCATCAAGAAGTTTAAAGCCCATGGCACTGTGGCTAACCTCCCTAGATGTGGACGGAAAAGAAAAATTGACGAGAGATTTCAACGCAAGATTGTGCGGATGGTGGATCAAGAACCTCGACTAACATCCAAACATGTTCAAGCTGCCCTGCAGTCCGAGGGTACAACAGTGTCAACCCATACTATCCGTCGGCATCTGAATGAAAAGGGACTGTATGGTAGGATACCCAGGAAGACCCAACTTCTTACCCCGAGACATAAAAAAGCCAGGCTGGAGTTTGCCAAAACTTACCTGAGAAAGCCTAAAACGTTTTGGAAGAATGTTCTCTGGTCAGATGAGACAAAAGTAGAGCTTTTTGGGAAAAAGCATCAGCATAGAGTGTACAGGAAAAAAAAAAAAGAGGCATTCAAAGAAAAGAACACGGTCCCTACAGTCAAACATGGCGGAGGTTCCCTGATGTTTTGGGGTTGCTTTGCTGCCTCTGGCACTGGACTGCTTGACCGTGTGCATGGCATTATGAAGTCTGAAGACTACCAACAAATTTTGCAGCATAATGTAGGGCCCAGTGTGAGAAAGCTGGGTCTCCCTCAGAGGTCATGGGTCTTCCAGCAGGACAATGACCCAAAACACACTTCCAAAAGCACTATAAAATGGTTTGAGAGAAAGCACTGGAGACTTCTAAGGTGGCCAGCAATGAGTCCAGACCTGAATCCCATAGAACACCTGTGGAGAGATCTCAAAATGGCAGTTTGGAGAAGGCACCCTTCAAATATCAGGGACCTGGAGCAGTTTGCCAAAGAAGAATGGTCTACAATTCCAGCAGAGCATTGTAAGAAACTCATTGATGGTTACCGGAAGCGGTTGTTCGCAGTTATTTTGGCTAAAGGTTGTGCAACCAAGTATTAGGCTGAGGGTGCCAATACTTTTGTCCGGCCCTTTTTTGGAGTTTTGTGTGAAATGATCAATGATTTGATTTTTGCTTCATTCTCTTTTGTGTTTTTTCCTTGCAAGCAAATTAAATGAAGAGAATAATACCAAAGAATTTGTGATTGCAATCATTTTCAGAAAGAAACGGAGTATTATCTGACAGAATTGCAGGGGTGCCAATACTTTTGGCCAGCACTGTATATCGGTGTGGGACCCGGGCTGAGTGGGTTTGGCAGGGAATCAAATGGAATGAGTATTGGTTGTTTTAACCCTTTCTAAACCATTGATTAATAAAAATGTAAGGTCAGTTTCATAAATCCAACTTTCAAGGATGAGTAAACACCCTCTAAAGTATATTGCAAGGTATCGGTAAGTGCACAGATGCAGTTCTATGGATTGTGGTAGAGGTCACATAAGTATGGGATTGAAAGGTAAAGTATCAATGGCTTCAGGTATAGCACGTACAAAATATTGCAAGTTATAAAAAGTCATTAAAAAATGCCACGGAATTTAAGTGTTTTTTAAAATATTGTAAAACGTTTGTGTCGACAGGATAATAATGTCAATGAGATAATATTCAGTTCCACAACTGTGAGCATTGGAGAAAAGCATAGAGGCTCATTTAGACAAGCCGATTATCACGTACAAGTGTTCGTCAGATCACTTGTTTGCTGATCGGCTTGTGTACCCATGACGGCTGTCAATTGGTGAATAAGTAAATCGCTCGTTCAACAGGTGAGTGCACCATTTATTCTGACAATAAAATTAACTTGTTCGGCAGCACATGTATAATTTAATTAAAAATTCCCTGTCTTATCCTCACTACGCTATCTAACTGCTTTATTATTATTTTTTCTTACCTACTTCCTGTTTGATGACGCTTTATTTGAGAACTCCCAAATATGGGATGACGGCTGGGATGCTTGTTATCAATTTCAGAGCCTCTGCCCCCACTCTGAAAGGAAACATCATCAGTGACATCTGTTTCAGGGGCTGTGGCTGGTCTTTGCTATGCAGGTTCTCTCATTACAATGTACGCTAACAGTGCACTCTCTTACCGACTCGTCATTTCTCTTCAGAGCCAGTGAGGGAGCGCACTGTCACTGGGCATTAAAAAGAATATTGAAGTAACAAGATCTTACTGAGCATATCTTGGAATTGACAACAAACGCTTGCTTGGTAGAGCAGGGACTAGCTCAGCCCCTGAAATGGAGGTCACTGATGACACTCCATTTCAGGGTGGGGGCAGAGGCTGTGGCAGTGATGTGATAACATCTCATTTGAATATCCCAGTATGCACTGGGGATTCTCAAACAAAGCGTCATCAAACCGGAAGTAGGTAAAAAAATAAATAAACAGTTTGTGAAGGATCGGTCGCTGGTGTTATATTGTATTAGTTATACACGTATATTATTTAACTTTTGATTTCAGTCCTAGCTGTCATACCAAGGCATCTTTTCTGCAAGTATCCCAATTTTTCCAAGGTCATATAGAGGCGAGACTAATCATTCAGTTCTAATGCAATTAGACATAAATGAGATTTTTGCTGTAGATTTATCTAGCGTATACCAGACAATTACACTGCGGTAATACGTACCGCTTAACCAGTCATAATACTGTCATAAATGCATTATAATGCATGACGAAGGGTATTGGTGAGTCACTACCCCCTTTCGATCCCTCCTAAAATAGCGAGGGGACACACGGAGATGGATTACATTGGCCACAGCAGCCTTTATGAAATGAACAACATAAATAACAATTCCCAAATGACCCCATCCTATAGTTAAAAGGGGAAGGAGGGGTTGTCCTCGAAGCCCCACACATCTGGGGGGCAATATATAATGTATATATAAGCAACCTTGAGTTTTATTGATAAAACACACTACCCGTGAGACCCTCAAGCCCTCAAAGAAGGAGTTCCATTAGCTGCCATAGCCTAATTGAGTCCACCAAGGGGGTCCAGAACCTTGCAGACTTCTCCATCCCAAATCCATCCACCATCAACCACATCACCCAACTTCGAGGACCCCCTCTCACTGCCATGACTGATCAATTAAATTCCCCAAATTGGCAAAAACAACCCATCCTGCCCCAGTAACTGAACTCAAATCCAAATTACCAATACTGAAACAAATGTAAGAACACTTATAAGGGAGGGTAGGTGGAAGATTGTTTTTTTCTCAAGGCTACACCTAAAATGGTTGCCCCTTCACAAAAGGTCCTTCCTTTTAAAGCCTAACCTTTTTCTCCTTCTCTGATGTCGCAGTCCTCCCTTCCTTTATTTACCTCCTCCTAACACTAAATCAATTTTCCCATTTTTTTGTATCCCACCCTAAACCCTGTCATGTCTGCCTCCCTTCTAGGCCTAAGTACAGCCTCTTTTTATAATAACTTGAGCAACCGGTTCCACTAAGCAGTGAAATGGTGGTACTCCAGATACATAATGTAAGGCAGGGGTACCCAACCTGTGGCTCAGGAACCACATGTGGCTCGTGGGACCAAGAAGTGTGGCTGTCTGACAGCTTGGTGCATCATCACCAGGTCGAAGAGCTTGAAGCTTGATGGAATAGTGTAGTGAGTGTGGTTGATCCAAAAATACCGATTGAGGGTAAAGTGGGAACCTTTGTATTTATACAACCTATATGGGAGGGGGCACAAGGTCTCAATATGCTCTCTGTGGAAGAGCTTTGGCTGTCAATATACCAGTAATAGTGGGCTCCGAGAGTGAATGTGGCTCTCCATGTAAGAAAGGTTGGGGACTGTTGGTCTAAGAAGTAAAGTTTCTCCTTGTGGAGAAAACAGGAGTAGGCAAATGTATAGGCCATGCAATGCTCCACTGGGAATATAAATATGCAAAAAGCCTCTTCAGAGGAAGGGAACTGGAACTCTAGCGCCACGTATTGAATGAAGTAATCTTAAAAGTTAATATCGACAATATCGACCCGTAAAAGGGTCTTGCCCCATGACTTATGATAGAAAGCCAAACCAGAATCTCCATTTTCAGACGTGTTTTAGCACCTCATCAGTGCAAAGCAGGAAAGAACTGGTTTGGTGGTTGAGTGAGAGGCCTCTGACAGGAAGTTCAAGGGGGAAAGTTTCTCCTTGTTGAGAGCACCAAGTTAGTGTCAAGAGACGTATAGGCCGTGCAATGCTCCTCTGAGATGTTAAATGTTTTAAATATTTTGTTTTTAGCAGTCAAGATCTACCTTTACAACTGGGAACATATATTTGTATTTTTTTCTTTACTTTAGGAACAGTAAAGCTCCTATATATGCGCTGTGTCGGATACTGCAGTTTGGCCCCATACGAGAGAATACACCTGCACTACCAGAAATAGCCGCTGAACAAGAGCTGCACTGTTATGTGCTGTGGACACACATGTGTTGGTGCACATGCTCTACATTTGCTCTATTCCATTCACGGGGTTCGGGACTGTCGGAGAGAGCGGGACTGTGCAGAGCCCGGTCTTAAGAGTCACGTTCTAAGGATTGCTTTGGTTCCTAGTAGTCGGACCCCCCCAGCGCTCAGTAATTTACATAATATCTTGGAAATAACACTATAATACCACAGATTATCAGAAAAGAGTCGAACTTACTGGCCTGTGATGTGAAGTGACGCCTCACAGACTTCCTGCCCTCTTCTGCGCGGTCTCTATATAATACTGGTAACACTTCCAGCTCTTCACTTCCCACTTCTGTAATTTACCCAACTCAGATGGCCAAGTGTTACTTTCACTTGGCTTCTAAAAACTTATATTAGTTATATAAGACAATGTCAATCACACGTTTGCCATAATATTTTTTTCCCACCAGGACGGTACACGTTACGTCATATTCACACATTCGTGTGTCAGGGTCTGAACACAGATTGTTATTCATGGACTGGCCGCAGATCTCCTGACTTGACCACCTCATAGATATGCATGACGCTGTCAAGTTCAAGTCAGGAGACCCGCAGACAGTCCATGTATCATGGGCCGTAATCAGACCGCGACAAATGAATGTGTGAATGTTATGCCGCCATAGATTGTAAAACAGAACCATATTGTGGGCCACTAATTTCTGTGAGGTTCTGCCTCATGGATGAAGTTTTTTGCTAAAATCAGTTATAAAGTCTTTTAATATTACTCCACATTCACGATTTGTTTCAGAAGTCAAATGTACTTGTAAAAATCATCTAATGTAAAGGGCAGAATTTATCAGAACTATCAATAACTAATCAAAGAGGTTTAGCTCCTATTCCAGGAGTAGTGTCTCACAATGTACTGCCGCATGCAGTAGAAAGCCACTTACACCCGGGCAAATGAGCCCATGAGTCTGACGGTAAAACTGCAGAGAAACTTGTCTTTGGTCCAGTTCTCCATAGCCGCCAATCAACTTTTATTTCTTAAAGGTGGTGTCCATGCCTGGGATAAAAGTCTGCAGTGACTCCATGTGTCATGATTCTCCGGTATTCCCTGTCATGGTTAGTGGTCCTTTGACCACCTGTATATGATTTGCATACTTCCAGTCACATGCCAAGTAGACTTATCTGCCTCCTCTTAATTTAGTCCTATTTTGAGAGTCTAGTCGGCATGTGACCGCCAATATGTGAATCGTATACATGCTGTTACATGACTGTCTGCTCACACTAGGAATACGGGTACATCCGCTGTCGTGATGTAGCATTCTGCAGATTTTTGTCGCAAGCCTGGACAACCCCTTTAAGCTCCTCTACAAAATTGAAAGCAGAGTTCTGTGTGCTTGTTATGAGCAACAAGGCCAGTTTTGCTGGAATATTGCATAACCTTACATTACGCGGTAATTAAGCAAAACCAGACAACAAAATGAAATTTCTGAAAACAATTTCTGAAGCAAATGACAGGGACATACTCAACAGAAAATTCACACCACATTTTATGGATTCTGGTGTTAAAAAAAATAAATACATTTGGTCCTTTGAAGAAATTTTGGTAGTTTGATGATCCGAGGTCTCTGTGGTTAACACAATGCCAAGGCGGAGAGACATCAGCAATGATCTTAGAGAAACAGTTGTTGCAATTTGCTGCCCATCAATCTGTGAACAGTCATAAGGGCATTTCCAAACTATTTGGAGTACATCATTCTACAGTGAGAAAGGTTATTCAGAGTTGGAAAACATTCAAAACAGATGACTCTTTCCAGGAGAGCAAAATCACTCCAAGATCAGAATGTGCAATAATGCAAAAAACCCAAGAGCTACAGCTCAGATTCTAAAGGCCTTAGCTAATTAGCACAAAAAACTCATACCAGCTGCAAAGCACTGTGGTGGAGGGGTGTTGATTTTGGCTTGTTTTGCAGCCACAGGGCTGTGAGTTTAAAAATGTACCACGACAATAACAGGTTGCATGTTGGTCATGCTACTGTGAGCAGCTTGCATGACATAAATGCGCTACCACGACCTACAGCGTCTCCAAACTAGTCTCCTATTTCGCACATCTGGGAAGTCAGTGGTCGACAATTGTAAAGGGAGCTGCCAGCAGCGGATCTTGAGGATTTCTGTACCCAAGTGCATTCAGTGAGGCAGAACATTCCTCAGACAACCATTAATAACTTCACATTGATAGCAGCCAATGTGTGTAAGGGCGGGGATTTCTAAGTGTTGTGCTCATACTTGTTACTGAATAAATCAAGAAATTCTGTTTCCATTTCTTCATCATGTATATATCTATCCATCCTGCGATTTCCATAGCTTCACGGCTTTTTTTTTTCTTGGTGTTGCAATTTCAATGTTGAGGACTGTACTTTGACTGAAGGGAACCAGTGAATGACAAGCATTTCCCCCTGTAGGCTACTCAGAAGGCTTTACAAGCAATCTGTCCCTTCACAAGTTTTACCCGCTGTGCTGTGCGATCATGCCAGTAGAGAAATAAACAGACTTTCCCTATTAATGCTTAGCAAAAATAAAAATGATGTTTATTATTTTTTTTTTTGCTATCCATGGCAGCAGGACTATACGTGCAGGTCCAGTGAGTTAACTTTTTCCGAAAAATTGTATTTTCTTTCATTTACAACTTATTGCAAGCAGTGTCCTAAAAGATGGCACAAAATTGCGCCACATTTAGGCCTTATTCAAACATCCGTGAGTCACGCACATGTTCTGTGATTGCAAAAAAAATAAAATCACAAACATGATTGTTTTACTTGGATCAAAATTACCCATACATTTCTAGAGATGTGTAAAAAAAAAAAAAAACAGACGGTGTCAGTGTGCAATCCGTGTGCTGTCTGTAATTAACATTGTAATGGATAGGAGAAGTTTTGCAATTCGTTTATTTTTTTCTTTCATACATGAAAATCACTGGATGAAAAACTGATGGTAAAAACTGACTATAACCCAACATTGATGAAACTTGGACTGTTGTTCATCAGTGTTTTGGATCCAGGTTTTTACACATAAGAAAAATCATGAATGTCTGAATGAGGCCTTAAATCGGAGACCAACAATTTCATAGTTCGAACACACACAACAATAGTTGTTGGGTGCAGCGACGCATCTGTAAACTTGCCCAAAAGTGGGTAACATAAGTAGGGTTATATGAGAAAAACTCATAAATCATGGGGAAACTTGGTGGTAAGATCTTCCCTTTAGACTGCTCAGATTTTGTAGATTATGGTAATCTCAACTCACCAAATGTGTGGGGACTTTCCTTCTCCCAGGTGTGAGATGTTGGTCCATCATCACCCAGATTACCGGGGTCTGAAATGTGGCCACCACCCAGAAGTATTCCAGTGGTGCAGCACCCGGTAGAGCGTTCACGCAGATGGCATAAGGATGTGACACAAAACTGAACAGATTCCTCCCACAGAACATGTGTCAAGTGAATGTTCTGGCAGAAGTTTTGAAACTAGTCTTTAATGTGTAATAAGACTTCCTTCCTACCCAGCGCAGACGTTTCTCACTAGGTCGTTCGAACCAAAGAGCTGAAACTTCCACATGCAGAACAGGAACTATAAGTTGTAGTGTCAGTTCACTGTAAAATACACGATTTTACAATTTGCATATTATTATAATTTACATAGACAAATTGTGTAACTTTGTAAACTACGCTGGATCACAATATTCCAGAGCTACGTTCACAAATCTACTGGTTTCTGCGGGTTTCCACAAGCTGTTTGATGGACACAGGTTCACTCTGGGTACACTCCAAAGAATAAAAATCCCAAAGAAAGATCTGTACGGCAAAGAGATGCTGGAAAATGGGAACTATGAAGTTCGTAAAACTGTGACTACAGCTCCAAAGTATAATACAGGCTGTAATCAAGGGTAATGTACTTACAAAGCTTTTCAACTTTTGATATACTCTGGTTCTGTGTGTAATTTTTTTCAAATTGTGTTTAACAAGAATGTGTAATCAGGAAATGTCCTACTTAAAAAGGAAGGGAAGCAATCATTTGAAAATAACCTGTTTAAATCAGATTTTTGTTTGACATGGTTTTTTTTTCAAATAGCAATGTATTTTATTGTTTTCATATTACAATCTTTATTTAAAATAAATAAATAAATAATTAAATAAAACTACTATTCCTGCAATTTTCACACTCATCACTTGGGCGCTTTTTTAGACTCATACTTCCTGGTTTTGTTTTGTTTTTTTTAGAAGAGTTTACGTTAATTTTCCATATTATCAAAGGCAGAAATACAATGATAGATAACACCTCTATAACTTTACACGGTGGCCCCGTGGAAGATTTGGACCTCCCCGCCCCACCCATATATATTATATATACAGACACACAGTATATATGCCCTCCATCCTGGTATATATGTCCCTTATCCTGGGCCCCATCCTGGTATATAGATTCCCCATCCTGGTATATATGTCCCTTATCCTGGGCCCTATCCTGGTATATACTGTATATCCCCCATCCTGGTATATATGTCCCTTTATCCTGGGCCCCATCCTGGCATATATGTCCCTTATCCTGGATCCCTTCCTGGTATATGTCCCATTCTGCCGCTGTTCTTCAATGCATAGAAAAAAACAAAACAAATGATACTCACCTTCCCTACGCTCCCCCGCCACGTGGCATCCTCTTCTGAAGCCGGCAACTGAGTTAAGGGTGCAAGCGATGGGCGTGCATGACGTCACTGCCATGTGCCCTCAGTCACATGCATGTTGAAGTCAGATACGGGCCTCTGATTGGCTGGCAGAGTATTGCCGTGCACGGTCCCGACGCGTCTGCGACCCACAATACACTTCGGCCTAAGGTACGTCCAAGGCGGGCCACCCACCCTCATGGACCCTGTTGCGGCCTCTGCGACCGCGGTTGTTGCGCCCGTGCATGGGGAGTCACAGCTGATCCTGTTCCCCTCCCTTCACAATGACCTTTGCACATGCTCATTTGACACTTCAATACAGAAGATAGGGTCAGGATCTGACATTTGTGGCTCTGTACATGTGTTGTTTCCTGAAACATTAGAAAGTAGGAGTATAAAAGTGCCTCAGTGGCCAGTGTGAAAGTTTCAAGATTTTTAATAAATTGTGACTTGCTAAAAAAAAAAAAAAAAAAAAAAAAAACAACAACATCAACATTGCCAAAAATATAAAAATACATATATTTAATACATATGCCGTTATCTAACACAGGGAATAGATCAGTCTGTCAGACTTCGGTCATGCACAGCTTCATGCCAGGGCAGTGGCACATAGGTAGAAATTCTTGTACAAACCCCAAGTCACTGCTGGATCCGCACATTTGCTGGATTTAGGGATCATGCAGGAGGCGGGCAAAGGACGACAGAGACATTAATCACCGCTCTATGGGCAGAATATCAGCTTGGAGGGCCGGACTGGTCCGCACAGCTCTTGAACTAGTCCAGCTAATATGTGGCGCCACAATATTAAAAAGCTGATTTTACGATTATGCTGGAAGCTTTGTCTAAACATTAGGGTTGCTATAAATCAGTGTTAAATGACAACTATAATGCAGTTAGTAGTTAATAGGGGTAACTCCTGCTATCAGATTCCCTTTAGCCCCTTCATGATCGGAGCATTTTTCGTTTTTGCGTTTTTGTTTTTTGCTCCCCTTGTTCCCAGAGCCATAACTTTTTTATTTTTCGGTGAATTTGGCAGTGTGAGGGCTCATTTTGTTGTGGGACAAGTTGTACTTTTGAATGGCACCACTGGTTTTACCATACCGTATACTGGAAAACGGGGAAAAAATTCCAAGTGCGGTGAAATTGCAAAAAAAAAGTGCAATTCCACAATTTTTTTTTACCACGTTCACTGAATGTTAAAACTGACCTGCCATTATTATTCTCCAGGTCATTACGAGTTCCTAGACACCAAACATGTATAGGTTCCTTTTTTATTTAAGTGGTGAAAAAAAAAATCCTAAGTTTGCTAAAGAAAAAAAAAAAAAAATGACGCCATTTTCCAAGACCCGTAGCGTCTCCATTTTTCAGGACCTGGGGCTGGGTGAGGACTTATTTTTTGCGCGCCGAACTGACGGTTTTTATTGATACCATTTTGGGGTAGATCCGATGTTTTGATTGCCCATTATTGCATTTTATTGCAATGTTGCGGCATTTAGAGTTTTTTTCTCGCTACGACGTTTACCGATCGGATTACAGTAATTCTTTTTTTATATTTATAGATCGGGTGATTCTGAATGCGGCGATACCAAATATGTGTATGTGGGGTTTTTTTTTCATTGTTTTATTTTGAATGAGGCGAAGGGGGGTGATTTAAACTTTATATATATATGTATATGTATATGTATATATATATATATATATATATATATATATATATATATATATATATATATACACAGTCATATGAAAAAGTTTGGGCACCCCTATTAATCTTAAGCTTAATGTTCTATAAAAATTGGTGTTTTTGCAACAGCTATTTCAGTTTGATATATGTAATAACTGTTGGACACAGTAATGTTTCTGCCTTGAAATGAGGTTCATTGTACTAACAGAAAATGTGCAATCTGCATTCAAACTAAATTTGACAGGTGCATAAGTATGGGCACCTCACCAGAAAAGTGACATTAATATTTAGCAGATCCTCCTTTTGCAAAAATAACAGCCTCTAGTCGCTTCCTGTAGCTTTTAATGATTTCCTGGATCCTGGATGAAGGTATTTTTGACCATTCCTCTTTACAAAACAATTCCAGTTCAGTTAAGTTTGATGGTCGCCGAGCATGGACAGCCCTCTTCAAATGATCCCACAGATGTTCAATGATATTCAGGTCTGGGGACTGGGATGGCCATTCCAGAACATTGTAGTTGTTCCTCTGCATGAATGCCTGAGTAGATTTGGAGCGGTGTTTTGGATCATTGTCTTGCTGAAAGATCCATCCACTTTGTAACTTCATATTTACCACTGATTCTTGAACACTATTGTCAAGAATCTGCTGATACTGAGTGGAATCCATGCGTCCCTCAACTTTAACAAGATTCCCAGTGCCAGCATTGACCACACAGCCCCAAAGCATGATGGAACCTCCACCAAATTTTACTGTGGGTAGCAAGTGTTTTTCTTGGAATGCTGTGTTTTTTTTGCCACCATGCATAACGCCTTTTTGTATGACCAAATAACTCAATCTTGATTTCATCAGTCCACAGGACCTTCTTCCAAAAAGAAATTGGCTTCTCCAAATGTGCTTTTGCATACCTCAGCCAACTCTGTTTGTGGCGTGCTTGCAGAAACGGCTTCTTTCGCATCACTCTCCCATACAGCTTCTCCTTGTGCAAAGTGCCTTGTATAGTTGACCGATGCACAGTGACACCATCTGCAGCAAGTTGATGCTGCAGCTCTCTGGAGGTGGTCTGAGGATTGTCCTTGACTGATCTCACCATTCTTCTTCTCTGCCTTTCTGATGTTTTTCTTGGCCTGCCACTTCTGGCCTTAACAAGAACTGTCCCTGTGTTCTTCCATTTCCTTACTATGTTCCTCACAGTGGAAACTGACAGGTTAAATCTCTGAGACAGCTTTTTGTATGCTTCCCCTGAACAACTATTTTGAATAATCTTTGTTTTCAGATCATTTGACAGTTGTTTTGAGGAGCACATGATGCCACTCTTCAGAGGAGATTCAAACAGGAGAACAACTTGCAAGTGGCCACTTTAAGTAGCTTTTCTCATGATTGCATACACCTGGCTATAAAGTTCAAAGCTCCATGAGGTTACAAAACCAAAAAAAGTGCTTTAGTAAGTCAGTAAAAAGTAGGTAGGAGTATTTAAAACAAGAAAATGATAAGGGTGCCCATACTTATGCACCTGTCAAATTTTGTTTGAATGCAGATTGCACATTTTCTGTTACTACAATAAACCTAATTTCAAGGCAGAAACATTACTGTGTCCAACAGTTATTACATATATCAAACTGAAATAGCTGTTGCAAAAACACCAATTTTTATAAAACATTAAGCTTAAGATTAATAGGGGTGCCCAAACTTTTTCATATGACTGTATATATATATATTGTTTTTTTTATATTTTTAAAAACATTTTCTTTACTTTCTGCATGCTTCTATAGTTTCTATAGAAGACTAGAAGCAGCAATTACCTGATCGGCTCTGCTACATACAGTAAGAAGTAGATTAGAAAAACTCCAGCACCTTCTCCATATACATCACAAGAGATGTAAAGTTAAAACGTCCATTTTATTAGTTTCATTAAAAAAGCGCCATATGTAAGGCAGACCTTACGCGTTTTGAACCAAACAGGGGTTCTTAATCATAGGTTACATTGCTGTAGTTAAAAGAGATATATATATATATATATATATATATATATATATATATATATATATATATATATATATATATATATATATATATATATATATATATATATATATATATATATATATATATATATATAGACTGAAAACAAAAGAGAAAATAGGGTGGAGTAGTGAATGAAAATCCTCCTGAGGATAATTACTCAATAATATGCATAAATTAAACTTATGTGCATGGTATGCTGGCAAATTAAGTACACCATTAGAAAAAAGTATCAAAAAATATACATTAAATCATTGCGAAAATTGAGACCATTGGGAATGCGAGTTAAGTTTAAGAATCCAGGGGCTTCTCTGGCTAAGAGAAGCTTACCTCTATCTCCTCCACTATTTGTCTTGGCACCTCATCTATACCAATAAACTTAAGGCTGTGTGCCCATGATGCGTTTTTTTTCTGCGGCAAAAACGCTGCAGAAACGCTTAAAAAACGCTTGGTAGAAGGTCTGCCATCTTCCCCAATGATAATCCGCGTGTGCTGTGCACATGCTGCGGAAATTTCCGCTGCGGATTATCATTGCGGAAAAATCTGCAGCACAACCATTTATTTAACAGAAGTGCTGCGTTTTCGCCGCCATTGACTTGCATTAGAACGCATGGATGACGCATCACTGTATATGTAGATGCGTATTCCATGCTTTCTAATGTGCAATGGTACCCAGGTCTAGAGAAGAGACTCTCCTCCGGACCTGGGTACCATAGAAAAGTGTAAAAAAAAGAATAAAGTAAAAAATAAATATATACTTACCTTCTGGCGGCCCGCGGTGCACTCCTCCTTGCTTGGCAGCAGTTCGCGATGGAATGAAGGACCTGCGGACGTCAGAGTCATGTGACGGGTCATGCGACGACGCTGACGTCGGCAGGTCCTTCACTCTACCGCTGCCGGCAGCCGGGAAGGAGGGAATCAAGACTACGGGGGCCATCGGAGGGTAAGTATACATTTATTTTTTTATTTTTTGACATTCTCTCGGGTCACACTATATAAATCCATGCTGTTTGCATGGATTTATATAGTGTGACCAAGTTGACAAGCACTTACCAAGTGATGCTAAAATCGCCTGGAAAGCGCTTGACAACCCGCATGCGGAAATGCAAGTGAAGAACGCTTCACATCTGCATGTCCCTGGCAGGAAAACGCATGTACAATCCGTATGCGTTTTTTTCTGCCAGGGAGAAAAAATCCTGAGCATTTCTGCATCGTGGGCACATAGCCTTAGGCTATGTGCCAAGATTTGATGCAGAGCGTTTTTTGCCTCTCTGGCAGAAAAAAAACGCATGCAGATTTACATGCGTTTTTTCTGCCAGAGAGAAGCGTTTTTTCAGCGTTTTCGCATGCATTTTTTCAAGCACTTTTCCAAACGATTTTGAGCATCACTTGGAAAAGTGCTTGACAAGTTGGTCACACAATATAAATCTATGCAACCGGCATGGATTCATATTGTGTGACCAACTTAGATGCTTTAAATGCTGCATCTATAGTAAAAAAAAAAGAATTAAAAAGTTAAAAATAAAAAAAAACCTGTATACTCACCTCTCTGGTCTTCTCCCGGCGGCGTCCTCTCTCCTCGGCGTCCCGCGGTGTACTGGCAGGACCTGCGGTGATGTCATTTAGTCAGCTGATGGTCACGCAACCATCACCTGACCGCTGACGTCAGCGGTCGCGTGACCATCAGCTGACTAAATGACGTCACCACAGGTCCTGCAAGTACACCACGGGACGCCGAGGAGAGAGGAAGCGGCCGGAAGGAAACCGGAGAGGTGAATATACAGGTTTTTTTTATTTTTAACTTTTTTTATTTCTTTTCTTCACCGCGTGGTAGCCGGGATGAAGAGGAGTTGTAGTCTCCTCTTCATCCCAGGTACCACACGCACCGCGATTACGCCGCAAATTCACGGCCATTGAATTGAATTGAAACGCAGCAAATCCACGTATCCCTGCGGGTTTGCTGCGTTTCAATGTTACTCAATGGCCGCAAATTTGCTGCGTAATCTCGGTAGAAATGGTCATGCTGTGTTTTGCAATGCAATGCGAATTTGGCGCGCTAATTAGCGCATCATGTGCACAGCACATCCAAATTCACATTGCTTTGCATGGCAGACTGTTTTACAAGCGTTTTTTTCACGGCATTTTCGCGGCCGCAAAAACGCTACATGGGCACATAGCCTTAGTGTGGAAAGATCACCACAGTGAAAATCAGCAAAATGTTTTCTGAGCCCTGACATGGAGCGACTCACTGCATCAGGATTCGGAGTCGCTCCAGTAACATGCTCAGCGATGCGTCTTTTGAGCATGCGGCTAGTGCAACCCACATATAAATTTTTGCAAGATGTGCACAGTGCTTGATAAATGACATATGTACTAGAGCAATTAATAAAGTGCTTGATATTATAGATTTTGCCTGCACTGTCAGTAAATGTCTGGGTCTTAAACATAAATTTGCAAATATTACACTGGGTGCCTCCACACTTATAGGATCCATTAATATGAAGCCATGTGTCTGACCTTGGGCTTTTGGTGGACAGAAAACTTAGAGATCATAAATTTCCTATATTGGGGGATTTTTTTAGCAACAAAATTAATTCCTTCCCTAAGGATGCTCTGAAGTGCTTTGTCCTGATGTAATATACAAGCATATTTCCGAATTAAATCTGTAATAGCCTGATAGTCTGTACTATAAGCTGTGGAGAAAGTAACTTGTTGTTTATTTCTCTTACATACCGTGTTATTCTCCAGTAAAGATGTTTGTGTTTTGTGAAAGGCTATATTACGGGCTCTGCAAATATGTGCATTTGAGTAGCCTCTATGTTTCCTTTTTAATGGAACTAATAACATGGATGTTTTAACTTTACATCTCTTGTGATGGATACGGAGAAGGTGCTGGAGTTTTTCTAATCTACTTCTTACTACTTCTCATCCATGGATTTGCTACCAAGGATTTCCGTGCACCAGTGGACACTTATGGCATATGCATGGTAGGCTGAAATTTTCCCTTTTTTTTTTCGTTATACATCTGCTACGTACAGGCTATGAGCAGATCGCTTGTATGTAGCAGATTTGCTCACTTGCTATGAGTGTCTACCACTGAGCAGCGCTCGATAGCAATCTGGCAGGGACACCCACAGGGGTCTCTTGCAGACCCCAGGTTGTCATGCCAACCCAGCGGTGACCCGCGATCATGTGACGGGGTCACCGATGGGCGGTGTAAATGGCGTGCATCCGGTTTGCGCAAGTTAAATGCTGCTGTCAGATTGACAGGGGCATTTAACTAATTAACAGCCGCGGGTGGATCGCGATTCTGTATAGATCAGGTGACATGTGCCCGGTTTAGTGCGGGCACAGCATCGGAACCCGCGCTGAACCGGGGGTTATGACATGGTGTGTACCACATCATAAAGGGGTTAAAAAGCCCTCCTCCTCCCATAAAAGTTTTTATCTTCCTAATATATTGCTATCAGCATATTACATAGCACTAGGGACTTTGTAGTGATGTAGAATTGTAGTTCTAAAGATGACTCATGAAGGGAAGAGAGACTCTTTCTACATAGAGCTTAGAAGGATTGAGCTAGTCTGTTTTTATTCATGTGATGTCATGAACATAATGGAAAAGAGAAGAATTAACTGAGTAGAAAGGCAAAATGAGCAATTGTCAGTACACGTATAATATGACGATTGCAATATACTAAGAGGGTAAAAATATTGATGGGAGGAGGAGGAGGGCTTCCATAATTGTAAACTTATACATCCTGATCTGTGCAGAAAAATTTTCAGCATCATGTTCCCGAGTGTGAAGGGGTAATGAAGTACTGGTACAACAAATTTCAGTAATACCAGCTACCATCTTGGTAGGGAACTACAACATGGCCCTGTTCACTTGAATGGAATAGCTGCTATTTCTCTGCACAAAAGGTGACAGGGAGCACCAAAATTTTTGCTGTCATTTATTTTTCTCAGCAGTTATGTGGGGTTGGAGGTCCAAGCAGTCAGGCACCAAAAATCAAGAGAAGTCAAGGCAAATCCTAGGGTTCTATAATGGAAATATTCTTTAAAAGCAGGAGCATTCCAAAAATAGCTTGCCAAGCAAAGGAAACTGAATTGTATAGTACTTCCCATTATACAGAAAGCAGCAGTATAGAGCTCTCTCAATACATGCAATCAACTTTTCATGCTCTATTTCTTTAGTACAGCGCTCACATCCTCCATTCCCTGCACAGTAAGGTTTCTGTGGCAGCTCCATCTTTAAGCACTTGGACAAAGCAACCATTAACCTGAATAGATAAATACAGTTACAATAGAAATTATTCCACCCCATTGCAAAAAGGTTTATTAGCAAAATGTACAAACTTTCTGCTGTCTGCATTATATAAATCTAACAAGATCAATGTAAATAACAATGCAACTAATATAATCTGAGAATTATTCACCCCTATCATGACAAGCATTTTTAGTACTTAGTATAGCACCTCTGGCTGTTATGACCTGCTGCAAATAAGATGCCTTGACTCAAGGTCACTAATATTTTTGGGATTGTGTGATGCAACCGCCTTTCTTCAAATTAAACCAAAGATTTATGAAGAACAGGGTGAAAGTGATTCAGTGGCCAGTGTGACATGCAGGAGTAGTGTTGTTGCAGAGTGTGACATGCAGAAGTAGTGCTGTTGCTTTAAAAGTATTCAGCAACTATTAGAAGTAACACAAGCACATGAGACAGGAAGTGTTGTGCGCCACAAGCATCCAGCAACTAGAGGGGTTAACACAGTCACAGGAGAAGGGGAGTGTTTTAGCAGAGCCCCAGGGGGATTGTGGGGAAGTTGTTTACTGTCTGTCTGGAGCCGAATAGAAAGATGGTGTGTGTGTTCTGTATCTCACAGAAGCGCCCCTGTAAGTGAAAAGGATTCAAGTCAGGAGTGAAGCTAAGCACAGATCAGGTAGAGTTCCTGAACTTGCAGTGCAGAGTATTGTCAGGCAGAAAGATAAGGACTGGAAGAAATGGTGTCACAGGGATCATCTCTCTCAGCAAACCCTCCCCCCGCCTCCATCTCTCTGTGCTGTAAAGAATGCTGTGTTCATTAATGTGCCTTTGCATTAGAACTGTGCTGTCCTGTACTACTGGGAAGACTGTGAACTGCTGTGCTGCTAAAGAAACTGTACTGTTTGGCGCTGGAGCCTGTTGCTCATAAGACTTAACTTGCACTGGCTGTGCGGCTTCTTATTAAATGCTACTGTTCTACCATTTAGGAGGACTCTTGTCAAGTGTGTCTGGTCAGCAAGTGAAACAACCTACGTGTCTGTGCCTGAGGGTCAATACCCCTGTGTGCCTGAGAGAAGCTGCAGCACATGGTCTATGGTCGCCATGAGTAGCGGTTCCCCCAGGAATCCAAAGAATTCATGTAACCTGTCTCGCCCCTATCTGAACTTAGCGGTGTGCGGGTAACATCAAGCGTCTCCTGATCTGAATCCAACCAAACATCTATGGGGAATTCTGAAGACACAGGTTTCCATCCAGCATCCAGGCTCTAAAAGAGGTTGTTCTTGAAGAATGGAAAAAAGGCAAATGCTTCAGTATGTCTCCTTGTTCATTCCATGCTTAGACAACTTTATGATTTCCTTAAAAATCATGGACTTCATACAAAATACTAGATGCAGTAATTATTGATGTGGGGCATTTTCATTTTTTCATCAACTAATTTGAGTAAAACTGAATATTTTGAAATGAAAGTTAGATAATTAACCTCCCTTTCATGTTATGGGTTAAAAATGTTCTATGAAACTCTGTCTTGTAATAAATTTGGAAATTGTTCTTGTGTTCAATGAGATATTGATTAAAATCTTACTTTTCAAAGGAGGTGGACTAATTTATGCCGAGCATTTTGTGTGTGTGTGTATATAGTTTATTATATACATACGTGTGTGTGTGTATATATAGTGTATTATATACATACGTGTGTGTGTGTATATAGTGTATTATATACATACGTGTGTGTGTGTATATAGTGTATTATATACATACGTGTGTGTGTGTGTATATATAGTGTATTATATACATACGTGTGTGTATATAGCGTATTATATACATACGTGTGTGTGTATATATAGTGTATTATATACATACGTGTGTGTGTGTGTATATATAGTGTATTATATACATATGTGTGTGTGTGTGTGTATATAGTGTATTATATACATACGTGTGTGTGTATATAGTGTATTATATACAGACGTGTGTGTATATAGTGTATTATATACATACGCGTGTGTGTGTGTATATAGTGTATTATATACATACGTGTGTGTGTGTGTGTATATATATATATAGTGTATTATATACATACGTGTGTGTATATAGTGTATTATATACATACGTGTGTGTGTGTATATATAGTGTATTATATACATACGTGTGTGTGTGTATATAGTGTATTATATACATACGTGTGTGTGTATAGTGTATTATATACATACGTGTGTGTGTGTATATAGTGTATTATATACATACGTGTGTGCGTGTGTGTGTGTAGTGTTTTATATACATAATTATCGGAGAGCAAAGATGAGTGAGAAAGGACATTCATATGTGCTTCTCTTTTTTTTTTTTTACATATTCTTGTGCTCCAACATTGATATAGAACCAATACATTTTTTCAGTAACTATTGAAAATGTTAGCAAGACTTAACCTGATGCCAACATATATTTTCTGTTAATAAACAGTAAAAGAGTAAATAGTTTCAAACTTTCCTTGTATTTTTTTTAAAAAAGCTAATTACTTGATTATAGTTTAGCATAATTCTGCTCTATGTCCACAAGAGGGAGCTACAGCTACAGAATAACTAAATGTGACATTAATGCACTGCACCAGCTTTGTCACAGTAATTCTTTCTAAATGACGTGAGTAAAGCAAAAAATATGCACCAGCTGCTGAAATAAGGCAGAAATAAGGAGACTTGTTCTCATTATTTGTAAATAAGTAAAGCTGTAAATCAAACAGAACAGGAAACAATCTGAACTTTGACTACACAATGGTGTAGGAGACAAGCCTACTGCAAGAGATTAGATAAGGATCTAAACAAGATGGGTTGCACGCTTCTCTGTAGACTAAAGAGACTCTTCATGTCAAGCTAAGAGGATGTCAGCCCAAAACAGAAGACTGATTTTTGTGATTGGCCTATAGATTCCAATAAAAGATCCAAGCAATAAGCATCTTGATTGTGAGGCGATCCGATATTGGCAAGTAAAGAATTATTGCCATAAGACCACGTTCACACGTTGAGTATTTGGTCAGTATTTTACATCAGTATGTGTAAGCCAAAACCAGGAGTGGGTGATAAATACAGAAGTGGTGATGAGTTTCTATTATACTTTCCTCTGATTGGTAACCAAGGAGTGGAACAAAGACTGATGTAAAATACTGACCAAATACTGAACATGTGAACACAGCCTAAGATGATCGTTCTCATGTCTTAATCACTTTTAGAGCAGATCTAGCTACACTTAATTTTTCCAGCAATCAGTATAAATTAATATTTATACTGCCCCAAATAGGAAGATAATGCAATGCTGGCAATAATGACCAGTAACCAGGGAGAAGCTGTTAAGAAAGTCTGATAATACGGTCTGACCAAGCATATATTCATATGTCCGTGTGTCACAGTCCATGTCCGGACTGTGATTTCTGTCTGCAGGTCTCCTGATCCGAACTCAACAGTCTCATATACACCTATGAAGTAGTTGAGTTTGGGTCAGGACACCTGCGGCCGATCCAAAAATCATGGTCTGTACACAGAGACGTGGATGCAGACGACCTTGTATCACGTCAGAGCACAGACAGGGATGTATGGCCTGGCTGCGGGTCTACTGATCCGAACTGGACAGTTCATTGTCAAGTTCAGGTCTGGGGATCCTCAGCCAGTCCATGAATCACAGTCTGTATATTGATGTCTGAAATAGATTTAAAGGGACTATCTGCACAGAATGACTGTTCAAACCAAGCACAAGTGCTTGGAGAGCCCTCAGAGTGACCAAACATTTCAGTGCACCTTCCAAACTACTTGTTTTCCCTTTAGCTCCATTCCCCCTATTCTTCTTTGACAGATCTGGCTTTATAGAGCCAGAGAAGGATGGAGATAGATGGAAAACAAGGTGGGAAGGTGCACTTAACTGTTTGGTCACACTGAGGATGCACCGAGCGCCTGTACTTGGCTTGAACAATCATTCTGTGCTTACAGAGTCCCTTTAAAGCCTCTTGCACAATACAGACTGTGTACAGGGATGGATCGCTCAGAGATTCTATGGCTTCATATGTCGGAGATGATAACTCTAAGGGGCTGTTTCAGTAAGACAGGCGCTTCTCACACCAGTCTTGCGGGTAAAACTTTACTGGAGTAAGATGCACCAAACTCATTAATAACAGGTATATGCCTCTTCATACTTTTGGCTGATCTGCTGCCTGTGCACCACAGTCTGAATCTACACCAGCTATAAAGCAGAGTCCATGTTTGCAGAAGTCAGTATTGAGCCCATATTGGCACCTTCTCATTTATCACAAGAAAATGGAACGGATTATATAGAAAGTCCCAACATGTAGTTACCGCATCAGCCAACACATACCAAAACAAGTCAAAATACTCTTACATAGTGTCTGTATATACAGTACAGACCAAAAGTTTGGACACAACTTCTCATTTAAAGATTTTTCTGTATTTTCATGACTATGAAAATTGTACATTCACACTGAAGGCATCAAAACTATGAATTAACACATGTGGAATTATATACTTAACAAAAAAGTGTGAAACTACTGAAAATATGTCTTAGGCTATGTGCCCACGTTGCATTTATGAAGCAGAAAATTTCTGCTGCATAAATACAAGTCCTCTCCCGGAAAAACGCATGCGGAATTCCGCACGCGTTTATCGCGCATTTTTCGCGCGTTTATCACGCGTTTTCCACATGCGGAATTGCCTTGCGTTTTTTATGCATTGGACAAAGGCAATTCCGCTTGCGGAAACGCAAAATTAAATGACATGCTGCGGATTTTTGAACGCTGCGGAAAAATCCGCAGCATGTGCATAGAACTTGCGGAATCCCATTGGGGACCATGGGGTGCGGATATACATGCGTTTTTCAAGCGTTTACGCTGCGGAAATTCCGCAGCATATACGCTTGAAAAATGCTACGTGGGCACACAGCCTTATATTCTAGGTTCTTCAAAGTAGCCACCTTTTGCTTTGATGACTGCTTTGCACACTCTTGGCATTCTCTTGATGAGCTTCCAGAGGTAGTCACCGGAAATGGTCTTCCAACAATCTTGAAGGAGTTCCCAGAGATGCTTAGCACTTGTTGGCCCTTTTGCCTTCACTCTGCAGTCCAGCTCACCCCAAACCATCTCGATTGGGTTCAGGTCTGGTGACTCTGGAGGCCAGGTCATCTGGCGTAGCACCCCATCACTCTCCTGCTTGGTCAAATAGCCCTTACACAGCCTGGAGGTGTGTTTGAGGTCATTGTCCTGTTGAAAAATAAATGATGGTCCAACTAAACGCAAACCGGATGGAATAGCATGCCGCTGCAAGATGCTGTGGTAGCCATGCTGGTTCAGTATGCCTTCAATTTTGAATAAATCCCCAAATATGTCACCAGCAAAGCACCCCCACACCATCACACCTCCTCCTCCATGCTTCACGGTGGGAACCAGGCATGTAGAGTCCATCCGTTCACCTTTTCTGCGTTGCACAAAGACACAGTGGTTGGACCCAAAGATCTCAAATTTGGACTCATCAGACCAAAGCACAGATTTTCACTTGTCTAATGTCCATTCCTTGTGTTTTTAGCCCAAACAAGTCTCTTCTGCTTGTTGCCTGTCCTTAGCAGTGGTTTCCTGGCAGCTATTTTACCATGAAGGCCTGCTGCACAAAGTCTCTTCTTAACAGTTGTTGTAGAGATGTGTCTGCTGCTAGAACTCTGTGTGGCATTGACCTGGTCTCTAATCTGAGCTGCTGTTAACCTGCGATTTCTGAGGCTGGTGACTCGGATAAACTTATCCTCAGAAGCAGAGATGACTCTTGGTCTTCCTTTCCTGGGGCGGTCCTCATGTGTGCCAGTTTACTTGTAGCGCTTGATGGTTTTTGCAAATGCACTTGGGGACACTTTCAAAGTTTGCCCAATTTTTCGTACTGACTTACCTTCATTTCTTAAAGTAATGATGGCCACTCATTTTTCTTAACTTAGCGGCTTTTTTCTTGCCATAATGCTAATTCTAACAGTCTATTCAGTAGGACTATCAACTGTGTATCCACCTGACTTCTGCACAACACAAATGATGGTCCCAACCCCATTTATAAGGCAAGAAATCCCACTTATTAAACCTGACAGGGCACACCTGTGAAGTGAAAACCATTTTCGGTGACTACCTCTTGAAGCTCATCAAGAGAATGCCAAGAGTGTGCAAAGCAGTCATCAAAGCAAAAGGTGGCTACTTTGAAGAACCTAGAATATAAGACATATTTTCAGTTGTTTCACACTTTTTTGTTAAGTATAATAATTCCACATGTGTTAATTCATAGTTTTGATGCCTTCAGTGTGAATGTACAATTTTCAAAGTCATGAAAATACAGAAAAATTTTTAAATGAGAAGGTGTGTCCAAACTTTTGGTCTGTACTGTATGTCAGGGTGGAGTATCTAATATTGTATTATGTCAGGAGCTTAAAGGGGTTGCATTGGTATTTTTTCCCGTGTATAAAGCCCCACACTTGCCAATGGCCTGTGGCAGGTATTGCAGCCAGGCTCTATTGTAATGAATTGAACTGAGCTGTAATACCACACACAACCTGTGGACAGCTGTGGTGCTGTTTTGGGTAGAAAGCAGCCATGTTTTCCTAAAGGTCCTCATACACATTAGATTAACGTCAGCCAAACCCGCCAATATTGGTGGGATCAGAAGACAGTCTAATATGTATGCGGACCTACGGACTCTCCTTCGACAGATGATGTTGGAGGAGAGAAGGATTCGGCACGTTGGATTTCTGACTGCCGATCCTTTTGTTCTCTGGGAGATAAACCACTACAAGAGGAGTCTGTCAGCGGCTCTCTCATAGAGAACACTGAAACACTCCCCCTGTGTATGGGGAAGTCAGGAGAGACAGCCGTCGGTCACACGATCCATTGGCTGACAGCTAACCGTTGTGTATAGGGGAATCGACAGACAAACCTTTTAGTCCCTAGACAGAAAAGAATGGAAAGTGCAGCAAAAACTCTACAAACAGTAAAAAAGTGCATTAGTAAAGTGACAACTAGAATTAATATATTACAATAAGGGAAGAGTCAGTCGGCCCTATAACTTGGACAAGGATCTCAATTCGCAACAAAATGCTCAGAGTGGCCGGCGGCTCTTCCGACCCGAGCGTGACAGGTGAGTAGAATACACATGCCATCACACTCAGGTCGGGAGAGCCGGCGGACAGTACGAGCATATCCTCGTCAGAGTTATATGGCCGACTATGCACTTACAATGAGGCTTCCATTCATAATGAGAACCATTATCACATCCATATGACAGATACCCCAAGCGTCCAATGGACCACACTGATTTATAAAGGGATCTTTTGGGATTCTAGCATTCAGTCTCTTTTTGCTGGAAAAATAATTGCAGAATCATTTTATACTAGGAGGTATAATAAAATTTGTGAGGGAGTCTGTAACCCAGATGTGATCAGATCCTAAGAAGAAAAGGATTCGAAGAGCCTCAAAATGTAGAAACTAGAGATTCAAACTATCATTTTATGGTAAGTTAGAATATGACCCCATTGATCTTAGGCTCTGTTCACATCTGTGGTGTTATTTCAGCATTTCTGTTCCATTAATTGGAATGAGTGTAGGACCGCCTGGATGCTGGACAACAGTGGTACCAAACTGACCCCATTGACCAATGGAGGCCTGGTTGCCATTATGTGTCCGGCACTATTTTGTTATAGACTGGATCTTCAACGAAGGAGCAGATGGTTGTCTACACAAGTTTTTAAGCATGAGCTTTTACACCATCACATCCGTTGGCTGGAACAAGAGTTATTGCTACAATATAAGTACCGTAATTGTTCTTACCTCCTCGTGCTTTTCTTCATTGACCACATTGAGGCTCAGCTGCGAGTGGCTGCTGATTCCACTATCCTCATTACCATCATCGTAATAGGTGAGCTTAATGGTATCCTTAAAGGAATGCGGACTTCGGTCTACTTTTATGGCACATAACTCAGCCCTTTCATCACTTTCCATAGAGCTCAATGATAAAGTGCTGTTGCGGTTAGTACAAACAATAGAAGTACTGGGGCTCTGCGGTTTGGGAGCAGTCGGTCTCATGGGTGTTCCAGGAATTCCTAAATCTGAAGCAGAATGGGGGATCGGTTTATGTTCCTCGAAGTCTGAATAGAAAACTTCACTGGCCAACTGGCTTAAGCTACTGCTAGTTGGAGATGGACTACACGTTTCTGAAAAGCCTGCAGAAGAGGACATGGTTATATTGGTAGGCAGCACATGTGTTTCAAGATTGTTCATATGGGTTCTGGTGGAATTGTGAGGCATCTTTGTGTCAAAAGATGGGGAATATGGATTATATATACACCTCTTCCTTTCAGAGTCAGCACTGCTAGAAACTCTCCTGGAATAGTCGTCATGTAGACGACTGTTTGGTCTACTCCGGTGGCATTCTTCAGAAGTTGGAGAGCTGCCCTTGGTGCCATCTTTTTTCCACTGTCCATCTGTAACATTGCTCATTATCTTTAATACTCTGTCAAAGTCCTTTGCCCTGATTGGACTTCTCCATCGCTTTGATCTTCTTTCAGGAGTCCCACCAAGATTATCAGCATCCGCAGAGGTGTTTAGAGTACTTTTTTGGAGGATCTCCTTTTCGCTGTTGGATTTTACATCTGTTAGATTTGAGGTAGATTTCCTTTTGAATGAGCTTTTTTTGAGAAAGTTCAAGTTGTCTGTGCTTTTACTTCGTCTGTAGATGACTTTGTTGCTTTCCAGGTCCTTCACTATAATTTCACACACATTTTGGTCCCTTCCAGCAGGTGATAAGCTCAGAGGACTATGAGCTGAACGCATTTTGTCATTGTCCAATAAGTTGATTCGGCCAGCTCCATAAGCACGTCTAATGCTGCGAGATCTATGAGTGCTTCTCAAGAAGGAGTTATCTGGCTCCTCCATGTCGGATCCATCAGACTGGAGTCCATCCACTGAATAGCAATGATCAGGAGAAGATTTGGACATAGGCAACCGACAAGTGGTCTGAGAACTCAAACACTCTGAAGACAAGCACTTCTGCACATCGCTTCTACATTCACTTATGATGTTAGAGTTTTCCTTTGCTTGAATTCCTTGCAAAACAGATGACTTAAGTTTTTTAAAAGATCCCATCTTCCTCAGAGAAGACAATGCATTCCAGGTTGAGGAGTTTCCCACACCGACCATGGAATGGGGCCTTTCATTATTAGGACTCAGTCGTTGTTTTGGGTTAGTGAAGAAGTTTGATGATTTGAAGGATCCCTGATCATCCTGGGAGTCCCCTTTATTACTGCATGTCCCATTGTGACAGCTGCCATCTGAGAGAGTCCTTGAGACACTTTTGTCTATACCTTGAGAGGTCACTATTGGACTGTTCCCACAGCCCTTGGAGGGTGACGTCATACTCTCAACCATGTGAGCATCAGGATAAATTCAATCTAAGGAGCTCAGCCACAAAGTTATAACATAAGCTTGTCTCAAGATGCAAAGTGTCATCTGCTGAAAGTCTTTTGTGTCTTGCTTTCCCTCTGCTATTGTCTGCATGAAGGTTGCCAACTGCAGCCCTCTGCTTGCCCTAAAAAACAAAACAAAGCCAGCATTTAGGAAAAGGCTCTTTTTACAAAATTCTACCCAAGTGGAGATGGTGTGGGGGGCAGGGGAATGGGTCCTGCTTTACGGAGTGCTATTAATTGCAGAAAGCCCCATCCCATGGGACCTTGGAAAGTTAAAGCTGCAGTAGAGCAGAAAGATAGTTGAGCAGCAACTTCCTAATGAATGTGAACTCAGAAAAATGGGCTTTCATGTCATTGTTAAGTGGCACCATGTGAAAAGTTTTACATTGAGGGGCAATTCTTAAGGGGGAAACAAAAGCTGGAAAATATTTTATGTCAGGCACAATTTATATATTTATTTATTTATTTTTATCTCAAATATATATATATTTTTTCTCAACTGAAGGCTACAGTATTTGCTGTTCTTAGCAAAGTGAAAAAGTGCCATTACTAAAAGGAAATACCATCCGACTTTTCATCAGGAAATATTAAGACTGTCAGGATAATTTTAGGTAGGGTGGACTCTTTTGAGACACACTGCAACTGGAAAAACTGTGTAAGAATTCCGAATCCAAGACTTCCATCATCTTCAGGATGAACAAGCCCTCTGTTTGCAAAACCGACTGAAGCCGTCTACACCGGCCAGTGAATTTTAATACCATCTATAATAAAATGTTAAATAAACTCTCAGACTGCAGACGAATATTTACTTGGTTACTCAAAAATACCAAAATCATGCCAGAGCAAACTAGCCTGGAGTATAATGACACGGGAGGGGATGGGTGGAAAGGCACACTACTTGATTTATTTATAAGCCAGTTATTCATTACTGACTGGTTGCTGGGTGATATACTTAATCCAGAATTAGCTGCTAGTGCTGTCAGGGAGTTTTTACTTCTACATACAGTAAGTCGTTTAAAGCCATAAATCAATGCTTCATAAAATATACAAATACCAAAGATGGCTAACACTAAAAGTCGCAAGTTGGTAGAGAACTGGTGGGACAAGAGGCAAAGCCCCCCCATATGGTTATGGATCTAAAGTTAATGAAAGCCTGCAGAGTTTACAGTTCAGTAATGATCAAGTGGAAATAAGGTTCATCCATGTAAACTTTCAAGCTAGGACAAGATAAACAGGAAATAAAGCCCCCTTAGCAACAAAACAACAACAAAAAAGCAGTGAAGTCACCAAAACCAGCAGGAGGGCTACTGGCCACACACTTCACTGGTCTAGATAACAAGCTTTCCCAGGCTAGATGTCTCATAAGGTGATCTACCATCATCTCCTCCGCAGACTGAACAGTATTTGTAAACAATGTAACAATAGTTTTCAATATTATCATTATTGAGATACAAAGTAACAATGCAAACCACACAATTTTAGAAGTTGAATTCAAAAGCGCTGGAGAATAAATCTGCACTGTAAAATAAAGATTGACAATATCTGGGAGTGATGCATATAAATTAATTCTAGCAAGACTATGCACATGCTGGGAATTGCAGTTCCACAATTATTAGAAAGCTTTATTAGGACTAAGGCTGGAGCCAGTCAGTTCACATCAACCATGCAAGTTGGGTCTATCTTCCACCTCCAGGTAACAGGTGCATTGCCAGCTCATATCTACACCTCCCCATGGGAGGTGACAGCAAACAGATCACTTCCAGGATCTCTTCATTCCACACATTAAAGTGAATTAATCCAGATTGCATATATGCATTACAAAGAAAAGGCAAAAATAATCCCTTAAATGGATGCTGCACCTACTACAAAGCTCTGTGCATATATGTACTGTATAATTTAGGTTACAATGTAAATTGGTCATCCAAATATGAAATTTCAGGTAAAACAGAGGAGTTAATAATAAGCTGGATGTGGCTGATCAGTAGGGGCTAGATGGCAGTCTGGAGAAGCCTACCTGTTACATGGATGCAAGGTGCCTACAGACAGTCTGTCTGGTGGTCTCCACTGTAGGAGGTAGCTCCTCTGTCTTGTCTAGTTATCCAGTGCATGTCATTTGTAGCAAAAGGGGATGTATAATCCTTATGGATCTGAAGAAGTCAAGGTGACCATAAGTGCCTGAATGAGCCCAAGAAAAGTCCAAGGGAGCAGAGGCTTCAGCTGAGAGCCAGGCTAACAGTACAATAGTGCAGCTAGCAGCAGGGAGTGAGTTGGGGAGGAGGGGAAGGTGTAGGCTTGGAGACAGAGGGAGGAGAAGCTGTAAGAAGGGGGTGTCTTATTCCCAACTCTTCCCACACAAGCCTGGTCCCTGTGCAGACTATGGCTGGGGTGTCATGCTGGGGGTAAGCAGCACTTACTTAATCAGAGCAATCTGATGTGTTGTATTGAATGGGAGGAAGGAGGGAAGATAGGATTAGAGCCCAGCCTCTGTAACCCATCATGTGTCATACATGACAATGATGGGATTCACTCTTTACTTGGGTAAAGCTGCAGCTCCAGAGCTGCCAGGCATATCTGTCATTCCAGTAGGATTATTAATAATTTAGCTGTTGTGTCATACACGATGCACTTTAATTGGTTATTATAGAAGATTACATAGGAGACAGTTAAATACCCCACAGCTACTAGGATAGCTTGGCTTCCTTCTGCTACTGTATGCAGGGATTGTTACAAAGGAGCAGCTATTACATTGCCAGATAGAGACATAATTTCTAGCATGTGCTCATCAAGATGCAGCATGTATACCGTCTGGTGTTTCCAGCCTATTCCTGTATTCGGAGATAATATCAGAGCACTGATATATTTGTATATAGAGAGGTGTAAATTGTAGCTGCTGGGACCTCACCTGTGCCACTTATAAGGCGTCTTTTTTTAAACGTCAAAGGAGCCTGTGAACCCCCTCTGCCTAGCTATCAAGGACCACAGCAGTTCTCAGACAAGTTGTACCACCAAAAACAGTTGCGCTGCTTGCTGTCGCTAGACAGTTGTACAGCGCCAATTCGGAAACCAGCCACAGAAAGGTTGCACGCAATTCGTAAGTTGCACGAGGCTTTGATTGAAGTCTATGAGGGTAAAGTCACATTCAATTTGTAATGCAAAATGATGAATGCCCCATTGTTGCATACTGTATGTCCGCATTGACAATATGAGCTTTTTCACACGTTGCATTTTTGACAAGTTTTTTCTGAAATCACATGCATATAATAATAATTATTATTATATGCATATGGTGATTATTAATTGATTATAAAGTGTTTTTTTCACATTTGCAGCATGTCAATTCGATCAATGTTCTTGCAGCATTTTTTAACCATTCTAATGAATGGGGAAAAACGCAAGTAAAAATGCATCAACATTGAGCTTTTTTGCTACAGAAAAATCTGCTGCAAATGCTGAAAGTGTGCACATACCCTAATTGGACATTGACAATAATGTAAAATCACTACCTACTGCTCTTTAGTATGTATTAGCATCAGAAAAGCATAAACAGCTGTAAAAATTGAAGTTATGACTTGCTGTCACTACACTTTTCAAAACTAAGCCCTATTTTGAGAGCGGTTTCTTGAAGATGCAAAAACATGAGAGTAAATTTCCCAACATCAGTATTACTGTCTAAGGCCACAGCCCCACTATCAGTACTTGGTCAGTATTCGGTCAGTATTTTTTCTCAAAAGTGGGAACCAAAACAGGTGAGGAACAATCAGAGAACAGGCATAATAGAAACAAGTCACCAACTCTGCATTTATCACCCACTCCTGGTTTTGGCTTCCACTCCTGAGAAAAAATACTGACCGAATACTGATAGTGGGGCCGTGGCCTTACATTATAAAACAGTGGGAAGTCAGGATATGTGTGACTAGCATGACTGTGCAATGGCTGCAGCAGTAGCAGCATGGCAGAAAGTTAGGACAATCAAGGAGATGCTTGGCAGTTTAGTGCCAGCAACAGCAGCAGTACAGTCTAGCACACAAAGTGGGAAGTCAGGTGGTGTGAGGCTGGCATAGCTGTGTAGTGACTGCATGGATCACAGTGGGGTCTGCTGGACTGTAGTGCAGACAGTAGCATTTGCTTGGTGAAAGCCCTGCAGAGCAGGTAGCAGATATTATCCTGGAAGGAAGCTAATTCAGACTCCCTTTCTTATGCTGGTAAAATTTCTGCATTTTGATTTTATAGTTAGCGTCTAAAAGCGTGGCTATCCAATAGTCAACATTTTGTTTCATGTTAGCAATACGTCTGTCCTCCCACAAGCATTGCAGCATACAGCTCGCTATTCCCACTAGCATGACCTGAGGTCCCATTCTTTCATTATCGTAACTCCACTGTGATGCTGGTTGTCATAGCCAGTGTTGTAGCCATCATCATTTTCACTCTGACTGTCTCTGCCTCGTCCCCTCCTAAACCAAGTCTATGTCCTCCTCCACTTCCACCTGCTGTTGCTCCTTCTCCTCTGCCTTCTCCTCCTCCTCCAAATCCTGCAGCATTTGACATGGACCTTGAGGGTCCCCTAAAGACACACAGCAGTGCTATACAAGTGCAATTTGTTATTTCTCCATCCCTTCTTGCATGCTGGTTAATGCTTTTTCCATGATAAATATTAGCGGAATAACATTACTGATCTCACATGTGTCCCTACTGACAAATGTTATCATCTCATTAAAGGGCTTTAGTAGATGACATACATCTTTCATTAGCTGCAAATGTCAGATCTCAAAGTAACCCACGCTCCAGTTTAACTTCTGCATGATGTAGCTCGTAACCATGCTGTTCGTACAAACGCGATGGTGGTCAGGTTTCCCCATTCCTTTCATCAGCCATATCTCTGAACACTGAACACCTTGTACTTTTTTGGGCACTACAGGGAGCTTGCAGTACTGGAATATGACAGCACTAGAGGATAATTGTTTCCCGGTCGCTTCATGTTTGATTCTTCTCAAATTGTTGGCAGATAATGTGCATCTTTTTTTCCCAACACATTTTTTGTGACCCTGTTGACTATTTGCAGCAAACTTTTTAAGGTTCTGTGATCTCACCCCAATATGTTTGCAATTTTATGAGTGCTGCATCCCTCTGTAAGACTTGTAACAATTTTGGACTTTTCAGAATCAAATAAAGGGAACCTGTCAGGTCCCCCATGCCCTCTAACCCAGCAGCATTCACATATGTATCACTAAGTTCCATGCCTAACCAGCCCATTATAATGTTAGTTACTTACATCCATTTTATAAAAAAAAGTATTTAGAACCTCCGCATTTCCTATGCTATGCTTTGCAAGAGCCGGAGTCATCACTAGTTCCCTGCAAATCTCACGGCACTTTTCAGCAGCATCGTTGAGCCTCTGAAGCCAGGTATACACTTCCCGGCTTTAGAGGCGCACTGCGCATGACCGAAAGAAGACGGCTTGTGTACATATTCTGCTCTTTCGGTCATGCACTGCGCCGAAGATGGGAATCGTACCCTCGGCTTCCTACGTTCAATGACGCTGCCGAATAGAGCCGCACGCATGCGTGAGATTTGCAGGGAGCTGACAATGACGCTGGCTCTTGCAAATCATGCTATCATCAGTCCGGTACTCGAACTGCCCTAGTGAGAACGAGTCGCCGTGAACTAAGGTGACCTCAGTAAGGTTATCTTAGTTCACAGAGTGCTGGACTAATGAGTGACCGTGAGTCCAGCACTTGGCACTCATCAGTCCGGCACTCATGCTGCCCTTGTGAGAACCGGCCGCTGTGAAATGAGTTAACCTTAATGACGTCACCTCAGTTCACAGCAGCCGGGTTCTCACGTGACCCTGCAGTAACTGCTGCTCCAGTCTCTGGAGCTGCTTTCTCTAAACAGAGCTCCATAGATTGGATGAAGAAGACTGGGATCATCGTGGGACCTCCATTTGGACTATGGCTGACTGGTGTGTATTTTATTTATTTATTTATTTTAAATAAATGGGGGAAATTGTTGGGGAGTTTTGTTTTCAAATAAATATTTTTTTCCTCAGTTTTTTTTTTCTTTTTACTTACTGGGTTAGTAATGGGGGTGTCTGATAAATGCCGCCCCATTACTAACCTCTGTGCTTAATGTCAGCGGACATTACACAGCTGACATCAACCCCCAAATATTACCAATGTACCAGGGCAAGCAAGAAGAGCCGAGGCTAAGTGCCAGAATTGGCGCATCTAATCGATGCTTTCCCTTGACTGGTTATTAAAAATAGGGGGACCTCATGTCGTTTTTTTCATTTATTAATTGATTTGTATTTTTCACTTTTTTATTTATTAGTAATAAATAAATGAAAAAAACAATGTAGGGTCCCCCCTATTTTTTGATAACCAGCCAAGGTAAAGCAGACAGCTGGGGGGGCTGGTATTCTCACGCTGGAAAGGTCCATGGATATTTGGCCCTCCTCTGCCAAAAAATAGCAGCCTGCATTCATTAAATGCGCCAATTCTGGCACTTTACCTGGCTCTTTCTGCTTGCCCTGGTGCGTTGGAAAGTGGGGTAATATTTTGGGGTTGATGTCAGCTTTGCAATATCAGCTGACATCAAGCCCAGGGGTTAGCTATAGAGACCCCTTAAGTTTAAAGCAAAAAAACACACAGAGAAAAGTCCTTTATTTGTACAAACCACTCCCTGACCCATTTATTACCTTTAAAAAATCGAATGATCCAAAGGGGTCTGACAGTAGCGTGTGAATCCGGCTGCTGAGACAAGCGCTGATGTCAGTAAGGTTATCATAGTTCATAGCGGATGAACTGCGGTAATCTTACAGACATCACCGCTCGTTGCCGCACCCGGATTCACACGCTACTGTCAGTGTGTTCCAGCTGTCGTGCTGAGTGGTCACATTACTCATGTCACAGCTCAGCACTGCATCTAGATGTAGCAGAGTTTGGGATCATCGTGGGATGCATTTACGGTGGATCCCTTTGGATTATTTTATTTTTTAAAGGTAATAAATGGGTAAAAGATGGTCAGGGAGTGCTTTGTCCAATTAAAGAACTTTTCTCTGTTTGTGCGTTTATTACTTTTCACTGCGGGGTTATTTATGGGGGTGTCTGAGAGATGCCTCTCCATTACTAACCCCTGGGCTTGATATCAGCGGACATTAACCAGAAAACTATTACCCCACTTGCCAACGTACCAGGGCAAGTGGGAAGTGCCGAGGCTAAGCTCCAGATTTTGTGCATCTAATGGATTTGCCATTTCTGGGGCGGCTGAGAGCTGGTGTTATTAGTCTGGGAAGCTGATATTAATAGCCTGGGAAGATCCATGTTTATTGCCCCCTTCCCAGAATAATAGCAACAGCTCAGCTGGTTATTAAAAATAAGGGGGACCACATGCCATTTTTTTTATTTCTTACTAAACATGTACTGTAAGCTAAACATGCACTACACTAATTATATATCTAACTGATATCTTGCTTACTATCCGTGAGACCAGGAGTACAATGATGAGAGTAGTAGTCATCAGCCGATGCTTGACCAGTGAGAACCTTTTCTCCGCCAGTCACAGCTGCTGGCTCACATGTCCTCTGTGTGACAGCATGGAACCGTGATACCCAGCGGCTGTGACCAGCGGTGACTTCAGTAAGATTACCGCCGGTCAGAGCCAATGTTTTCCACGCTGTCACACAGATAACAGCTTGAGAACCGCTGGATGATCGGGCCCCCCATTCACTTGAATGGGGTCTGAGTTCAGGATCAAGTTCAGGTACCTGAACCGAACCAGACGGACCGGACTCGAACATCCACAGTGCAGTCACATGAGGACCACCCCAGGAAAGGAAGACCAAGAGTCACCTCTGCTTCTGAGGATAAGTTTATCCGAGTCACCAGCCTCAGAAATCGCAGGTAAACAGCAGCTCAGATTAGAGACCAGGTCAATGCCACACACAGTTCTAACAGCAGACACATCTCTTCAACAACTGTTAAGAGGAGACTTTGTGCAGCAGGCCTTCATGGTAAAATAGCTGCTAGGAAACCACTGCTAAGGACAGGCAACAAGCAGAAGAGACTTGTTTGGGCTAAAAAACACAAGGAATGGACATTAGACCAGTGAAAATCTGTGCTTTGGTCTGATGAGTCCAAATTTGAGATCTTTGGTTCCAACCACCGTGTGTTTGTGCAATGCAGAAAAGGTAAACGGATGAACTCTACATGCCTGGTTCCCACCATGAAGCATGGAGGAGGAGGTGTGATGGTGTGGGGGTGCTTTGCTGGTGACACTGTTGGGGATTTATTCAAAATTGAAGGTATACTGAACTAGCATGGCTACCACAGCATCTTGCAGTGGCGTGTTATTCCATCCGGTTTGCGTTTTAGTTGGACCATCATTTATTTTTCAACAGGACAATGACCCCAAACACACCTCCAGGCTGTGTAAGGGCTATTTGACCGAGAAGGAGAGTGAAGGGGTGCTATGCCAGATGACCTGGCCTCCACAGTCACCAGACCTGAACCCAATTGAGATGGTTTGGGGTGAGCTGGACCGCAGAGTGAAGGCTAAAAGGGCCAACAAGTGCTAAGTATCTCTGGGAACTCCTTCAAGATTGTTGGAAGACCATTTCCGGTGACTACCTCTTGAAGCTCATCAAGTGAATGCCAAGAGTGTGCAAAGCAGTCATCAAAGCAAAAGGTGGTTACTTTGAAGAACCTAGAATATAAGACATATTTTCAGTTGTTTCACACTTTTTTGTTAAGTATATAATTCCACATGTGTTAACTCATAGTTTTGATGCCTTCAGTGTGAATGTACAATTTTCATAGTCATGAAAATACAGAAAAATCTTTAAATGAGAAGGTGTGTCCAAACTTTTGGTCTGTACTGTGTGTGTATGTGTGTATATATATATATATATATATATATATATATATACTAGATGGTGGCCCGATTCTAACGCATCGGGTATTCTAGAATATGTATGCGGCAGACTGGGCGCAATCAGCAGAGCGGTGTTTAAATTTGTGGCCAAAATCGCTGATTGGTCGCGGCCGGCAACCGCGACCAATCAGCAAAGCGGTGTTGAAATTTGGCGACTATATCGCTGATTGGTCACGGCCGGCGGTCGCGACTAATCAGCAGAGCGGGGTTTAAACTTGGCGCCAATAATGCTGATTGGTCGCAATCGCCGACCACGACTAATCAGCAGAGCGGTGTTTAAATTTGGCGCCAATACTGCTGATTGATCTCGGCCAGCGACCGCGATCAATCAGCAGAGCGGTGTTTAAATTTGGCGCCAATAATGCTGATTAGTCGTGGCCGGCATCCGTGACCAATTAGCAGAGCGTTGTTTAAATTTGGCGCCAATCTCGTTGATGTATCCGCATGGTGTTACAAAGGTCCGGACATTTGTGTTAAAAATATCTGATTGGTCGCCGACGCTGGGCGCGACCAATCACCGATTTTGGCGCCACATTTAAATAGCGTCGGCGACCAATCAGCGATTTTTAACACAAATGTCCGGACCTTTGTAACACCATGCGGATACTGTGCGGACATCAGCGGCTAGGGTGTGAAGGGAGGACCGGGGAGCGGCGCTGCGGGTCGGGATACTTCTGCTGCGAGCGCCCGCTCATGTCCCGGGTTCTCGCAGCGGAAGTATCCGCACAGGCAGCGCCGCTGACATCCATGCGCCTGGGGTGTGAAGGGAGGACCGGGGAGCGGCGCTGACATCCAATTGGTCGCGGCCGCTATTTAAATGTGCCACACAAATTGGTGATTGGTCGCGGTCTTGGCCCGCGACCAATTACTGATCTTGCCGCAAAAGTTAAACACTATTGTGCTGATTGGTTGCGGACGCTGCCTGCGACCAATCACCGATTTGGGCGCCAAATTTAAATATCGGCCGCAACCAATCACCGATCTTGGCTCCACATTTAAACACCGCTGTACTGATTGGTCGCGGACGCTATTTAAATGTGGCGCCAAAATCGGTGATTGGTCGCGCCCAGCGTCGGCAACCAATCAGCACAGCGGTGTTTAAATGTGGAGCCAAGATCGGTGATTGGTCGCGGCCGATATTTAAATTTGGCGCCCAAATCGGTGATTGGTCGCGGGCAGCGCCTGCGACCAATCAACGATTTTTAACACAAATGTCCGGACCTTTGTAACACCATGCGGATACTGTGGGGACATCAGCGGCTAGGGTGTCAAGGGAGGACCGGGGAGCGGCGCTGCGGGTCGGGATACTTCTGCTGCGAGCAGTCGCTCATCTCCCGGGTTCTCGCTGCCTGTGCGGGTACTTCCGCAGCGAGAACCCGGGACATGAGCGGGCGCTCGCAGCAGAAGTATCCCAACCCGCAGCGCCGCTCCCTGGTCCTCCCTTCCGCATGGAGGTCAGCGACGCCGGCGGTCCTTCCGCTGCTACCGGCCGGGAGATGAGCGGCGCTCATCTCCCGGCTGCATCGCCGCTGAGCTCCGTCCCGCAGATGAGCCGCTAACGGCAGCCATCTTTTTTCAGAAATCCCGTGGCGCTGATTGGCCGCTGCCGGACCAATGAGCGACGCGGGATTTCCAGGACAGACAGACAGACAGACGGGATAAGACAATTATATAGTATATGTATGTATGTATATATATATATATATATATATATATTTTGTGGCAGAGTCACTGGTGTTATATATGAGCGGAGGTATGTGTCACTTCGGCTGCTATCCTGTGTGAGCTGAAACATACAAACTTTCTGCCAGCATGTTATATGCTGGGGGTTAACTCACTTAAAGGGTGTGTTTTTTTGTGAATGGCAAAGAGGGTGAGAAACCATTCACACTACCTCCCCTCAGGGTGTGGCTGAGCAAGGTTAAATGTTCAGTCACTATTTTTTTTTCTCTGGTCTGATCTGGAGAGTGAAGTCTCCAGGCTGTGTGTGGAAGCTAGAGAGCTCTACAAAAGGACTTTGCCTGAACGGCTTGTGATAACGAGCGCAGGCGGAACCCGCTCACTTATGGACTGAGCTGTACTTTGTTTTTTTGGGGTTTTGCCATTAGGCCGGAAAGGCCGTGTTTATTTTGCTGAATCTGCAGTGCTTATGCCGATACAATAAACCTTTAGAGGAAGCCGTGTCCTGAGTCTACTTCTGGAAGCAGCCGAGTGAGTCGTCTTACCACAGTTGGTGGAGAATGCGGGCAAGATTCCAGGAACACGTGTACCTGCCACAGAGACAGTTGGATGTCCTGGGTAAAGGCCACCAGCCAGCCAGAGAAGTCTGGCAGCATGGAGGAGCTCATTAAGTACCTGGTCCAACAGATACACAAGAGCACTTGCAGAGCATGCAGCAGAGCATCCAGCAGCAACGAGAGCAGCTACAGCAGCTATGAGAGCAACAGCAGGAGACAAATAAACTCCTGATGCAGCAAATCCAACTCCTGAGCAGATCTGTGGCAAGACCACTAGTCCACCCCCAGACCCTGGTGATGACTCACACGTCAGGAAGACGGTAAGGAGAGTGTTACAAAAGATGACCCCGGGGGGATGACGTTGAGGAGTTCCTGACTGTTTTTGAAAGGGTGGCAGAACAGGAGAGATTGCCTCTGAAGCAGTGGGCAGAGGTTCTGGCGCCATATTTAGCCGGAGAGCCGCAGAATGCCTATTGTGAGCTGGCTTTGCAAGACGCAAAGGAATACGCCAAATTAAAGACAGAGATATTGGCATGCTCAGAAGTGACTATGTCTGTCAGAGCGCAAAGAGTCCCCCACTGGGCGTCTGCTGGCGACAAACCTCAACGCTCACAGATGTTTGACTTGCTATATCTAGTTCACAAGTGGCTGCAGCCAGAGTCTTCCTCTCCTGCCCAGATGGTTCAGCGTGTAGTGATGGACAGGTTCATGCATTCCCTGCCCAGGTCAGTGCAGACCTGGGTTGCCCAGGGCGACCCTCGGAATGTGGACGAGCTCGTGGGCCTGGTAGAGAGGTACCAAATGGTTGAAAAATTCCTCGGGAAACCAGACATAGTTAATTCCCCGTATTGGGGTAACCAGAGAGGGGAAGGCTCAACACATAAAGCGGCTAGAGTCACAAACGGGGGTCGTCCCAATCCCACTGAGGGCCCTGCAAAGACTGCTGGGAGGGATGTGGTATGTTGGCGGTGTTAAAATCCTGGATATATAGCCGCCCGGTGCCATATGTCCCCTGAACCAATGGACTGCAGCTTAGGCCGGCTTTGTTCCTATTATGCCTATCCGGCCTGTAGCATGGAGGGCCAACCCAATGAGGGGCCGCAGGCGTGTGCCGTGTCCATTAATGGGGTGATGGTGCTTGGACTATTGGACTCAGGGAGTCTGGTGACTCTGATCAGCACCACCATTGCCCACCAGCTGATCCCTGCCAAAACTATGGGCGTACGTTGTATACATGGGGACTCCAAGGACTACCAGGTGGCCAGAGTGACAGTGGGAACAGACTGTGGCACCCAATCCCACGAGGTCGGGGTGGTCAAGGACCTGATACATCGCGTCATATTGGGGCGTGATTTTCCTTTGTTCTGGGACTTTTGGGGGAAGGGAACCAGACTGAGTCATGGGGAAAAAAGCCAGGTCCCTAGGGAAATAGCCTGGTCGACGTCTGAAGTGGATGAGTTCCCACCGTGTGTCCTTGCCGGCGACGAGGACGAGACTGTAACCGAAGAGGCTGACCCTCCTGTGTTAGAGGTGCCCATGGAGAACTTTGGGTCTGCTCAAGTTCGGGACTTGACCTTGAAGGGGAAGTGGGACAATGTTACTGTCTGTAATGGGGTTGCCCAAGAGCCGGGGGTGGATACTGGGATCCAATACTTTGCAATTCAGGGGGAGCTATTATACCGGGTGACCAAACTAAGAGATGAAGAAATAGTGGAACAGCTGTTAGTTCCAGGGCCATACCGACGGAGGGTATTAGATAGGACCCACTCGCATGTTCTGGGGGGACACCTGGGGGTTGAGAAAACCCAGGAGAGAATAGTGAGGAGGTTCTATTGGCCAGGATGTTTCCGGGAGATCCTAAACTATTGTAGGTCCTGCCCCACCTGCCAGATAACCGCGCCCTCCTCCCACTTCCGGAGTCCATTAGTTCTACTACCTGTGAGATTCCCTTTGAGAGGATTGCCATGGACCTCATGGGCCCCGTAATTAAATTGGCCTGGGGCCACCAATACATCCTGGTAGTCATGGACTATGCGACCCAGTACCCCGAAGCGGTACCCTTCAGGAACTCGTCCTGTAGGAGAATAGCCCGGGAACTTGTGCATATCTTTGCCAGGACCGGCCTGCCGAAGGAAATCCTGATGGACCAAGGAACCCCATTCATGAGCAAGGTGATGAAGGAGCTGTGTAAAGTTCTTCAGATTACCCAGCTGCGAGCCTCCGTTTACCATTCGCAGACCGGTGGCCTGGTGGAGCAGTTTAATAAGACCCTGAAAGCGATGCTCAAAAAGGTCGTCCAGAAGGATGGTCGAGACTGGGACTACCTGCTTACGTTTCTACTTTTCTCCATCAGAGAAGTTCCTCAAGCCTCCACTGGCTTCTCTCCGTTCGAGCTTCTGTATGGCCAGCATCCAAGGGGTCTTCTCGATATCGCCAAGGAAACCTGGGTGCCAAGGTCACGCCCCCCCCGAAGCATCATCGAACATGCCCAATTACAGGAGAGAATGGCGAAAGTGATGCCCATCATGACGGAACATCTCTTCCGGGCGCAGGAAGCCCAGGCGAGGGTGTATAACTGGTCGGCCAGACTGAGACAGTTCCAGCCTGAGGATCGCGTTCTGGTTCTCATTCCCACTGTCGAACGTAAGTTCCTGGCCAAGTGGCAAGGCCCGTATGAGGTGGTGGAGAAACTCAGTGAAGTGAACTACCGAGTCCACAAGCCTGGCTGCACCAGGTGTACCATGTAAACCTCCTCAAGCCGTGGCGGGATCGGGAACCAATGGGAGCTCCTTGCCTAGGAGCCACTCCCGAAGGCCAGGTGGAAGAGGTCACAATAGCGGAGACTCTATCGCCAGCCCAGAAGCAACAGTGTCGAGAACTGCTACAGCGGAATCGTGACCTGTTCTCATAGTTGCCAGGGCATACAGAGGTGGTAGAGCATGACGTGCTAACAGAGCCACATATAAGGGTGAACCTGAAATCCTACAGGATTCCTGAAGCACGAAGAGTGGTGATCTCAACCGAGGTGAAAAGGATGTTAGACCTCGGTATGATAGAGGAGTCAGAGTGGATGGTCGAGTCCCATCGTCCTCGTGCCAAAACCCAACGGAGAGTGGAGGTTTTGTAACGACTACCGCTGGCTGAATGAGGCATCCAAGTGTGACGCATACCCGATTCCCAGCGTTGAAAAACTCATCAAGAGGCTTGGACCAGCGAGGTATATTACTGCGCTTGACCTGACGAAGGGCTATTGGCTGATCCCCATTTCTCAGTCGGCCAAGGAGAAGACTGCTTTCTCAACACCTGATGGATGTTTCCAATACACTCGGATGCCGTTCGGACTGAGGGGGGTCCCAGCCATCTTCCAGAGGGCGATGGATCGGATCCTAGGCCCACATAAGAAGTATGCCGCAGCCTACCTGGATGACATTGTAGTCTTTAGCCCAGACTGGGCTAGTCATCTGCCTAAGGTACAGGCGATTCTGGATGCTCTGAGGAAGGCGGGTTTTATGATGAATCTGAAAAAATGTGCCGTGGAAAGGGAGGAGGCCAAGTACTTGGGCTATGTCGTCGGGAGAGGCAAAATAAAGACACAAGTTAATAAAGTGGAGGCGAGCAAGAATTTTTCGCAACTGCTCTCCAAAAAGCAAGTGAGAGCATTCCTGGGAATGGTGGGTTATTACTGGCAGTTTATCCAAAAATTTGCCATGATGGCCGCGCCACTTACCGATCACCTAAAAGACACCAGATGAACAATGGTGAAATGGACGGAGGAAACAGAGACGGCTTTCCAACAGTTGAAGCTAGCACTGTGTAAGCAGCCGGTCCTGGTCGCACCAGACATTGAGAAAGAATTTGTGGTCAAGACAGAAGCTTCAGAAGTTGGCCTGGGAGCCGTACTCTTTCAATAGATAAATGGGGAAGAACACCTCATTCTCTATCTAAGCCAGAAGCTCCCGTCCTGCGAGAAAAACTACACAATAGTAGAAAAAGAGTGCTTAGCCATAAAATGGGTCGTAGATACACTGCGATATTACCTACTAGGCCGGAAGTTTAAACTGGTGTCAGACCATACACAGTATATTTTAATTTGGCAATGTTTTTTTTCAGGTCGCAATCTGTATTAAGAAAACAAAATTAGTAATATTGCAATTTTTACACTGGCCATCAGGGAAGCGTTACAATGACACGCCTATTTACATATCTGATAACACATGATCCATCAATCACAATAGATGTCACAACTGACCTTCTCCCCATCCCTTAATAATGACCTTTTCACACACTCATTAGATGCATCAATACAATAGATTGGGTTGGGGTCTGTTTATTGCTGCTAATATACATGTGCATTTCCTGAAAGAACAGGAAGTTAGATTCTGGAATACCCCAGTGGCCAGTGTGAAAATTGCAAGATTTCTAATTTTTATTTTTAATAAAAATTGTGATATGTAAAGAAAAAATATTGCAATTTTTTACACTGAGTTCTGCTTGTGAACATCTACTTTACCTGATCACTATAGTATTTTAAGTGTTCTGCTCTGTTACGTGCAGCAGTTGGGTAAGTTTTTTTTTGTGAATTAGGTTAAATAGGATAATTACTGTCCTGATGACATGTGCTATTGAGTCCTTAGTTGTTGTAACACTTAGTACTGTATGTATTCACTATGATGATTAAATAATTAACAAGCACAGTGAAATAGTCAAGTACAAGACAGAGGTGTCATCATGGATGTAATGTCCTAAGGAATGAAGATGAAAGCTGCTTTATGAATACCTTTCCTTAAAAGACTGCTAGTGGTTTCTTCGTTATTCAGGGGAGTGAAAAAAAATGACAGTGAAAAAAGACTTCATAAAAACCATGGGAAAACCATTAAAAAAATGCCGGAGGCCAAAATCATCAGAAACACAGAAAATGAGTGAAAAAAAAAATTACAAAAGACGCTTCAGGAAAGAAAAATGTTAGAGATTCTTAAAGCATATTCAGCTTAAAAAAAAACTCTACTACTACATTCGCAGATCCATGTGACACTTCCTAGTCCTGTATGGTTTTTTTCTTGGACAGCACACTGACACTTAGAGTTTCATTGAGCCATATACAGATCAGTTTTAAAAACCAGTTCCTGTCTCCTGTCCATCAGACTTAGAGAACGTCCCATTCTGAGGACAGAGTAAAATACTGTAATGTGCAATCACCAGGAGAGGAAAAGAGGGCTGATGACCTGGATGTAAAGTTGGCGCTGCGTAGGGCAGAACGAAGTACGTCTGAACAGAAGTGAGATTTGGGGGCACTGTGTGGATGACCTAGGGTGCGTCATCTACATGAAGCAGGGCAGGAGGATGGCGAATGCAGGGATAGAGGAGGCGTACAAGCAAAGCCAGCAATACCTATCGGACTGGACCGCACCAAATGGGAGGATTATAAAAGGTCATTTTTGGATCTGCAGATGGGTTTAGGGACTCGTATACAGCTTGCTAGACTGCTGTAAAAGAGGCATTAGAGGTATTGGCAATAGTTTTATTGGGAAAACCTGGTGACCGGTTCCCTTTAACTGATACATTTATGTCTAACAAAAGTTCAGACATTTTTGTACAATTTTTTGCTAGATTTAGACTATTTTACACTTCACCTTCACTAATCTGGAAAGAGTTTGTGGTTTAGTATGTGACAGTGTGCACAAAGTACAGTAAGACACTAAAGAGGTGGTGTAAAGTTAGATAAAAGTGTTTAATGATGCACCAAATTTATGAAACAGCAAGAGGCACTGCAATAAATTTGCCCCATTTTCAAACCGTCTAGTCCAATGGTGAATTTAGATGAGTGGATAATCGACAAACAAGCTTGTTCCCAATTGTCCGCCCATGTAAAAAGGGTGGTGATCATCTGACCAACGAGAAAACGCTTGTTTGTTGGGTGATCGGATCAATCGCAACAACAAAATCATTGTATCAACAGCACATCACCCTTCGTAGTAAACATTATGTGACAATCATTGTTTGGAGGCCTATGTGCCGGAATGGGTGCCGAATGACTCGTTATATAGTCGATCGGCACTCGCTAAGCGGCATTGACAGGCTGAAATTGGCACGTCTAACTGTACCATAAGTTTACAGTGTCTGAACGGAATGAAGGACTTACTATGGAGTGTCAAGACGGAAAGAAGACAAAGAGATTGACTACTGCTAGGTACAACAGGGACACATTTGAGATGGACAGTGACGAACTGGAAATTGTAAAGGACTGCAACCTGCTCAGATCAATGATCACTCAAGATGTAGCGACAACACCGGAAGTCAATAGGAGAATAGCTACGGGCAAATCAACAATGAAATCACTGGACAAGGTCTTCAAACATTTCACTGGCAACGAAGACAAGGCTCATACATAGTTTGGTCTTTTCTGTTATAACATACGGATGCGAAACCTGCACAATAAAGAAACAAGACAGAAGAAGAATCGATGCGTTGGAAATGTGGTGCTGGAGAAGGATGTCATCAATACCATGGATGGCAATGTAAGGATGGTGAACTGTGCTGCAGTGTTCCTACTCCTGAAGACACCAATCGCATCATGTGTATTATGTCATGCGTCTTTTGTAAATACTGTGTCATGTGAATTGTGTTGTAGTGTATCGTAATGTATAGGTATAGCTAGTTGACTGCAGTTTAAGTAATGACATTAGGTTAAGATAGAGTTAATGTTTTGGACTAGCCCACAGTGGGAGGGGCTTAGTGTTAGGGCAAGTGACCGCTTCATGTAGTTAGATAGATAGGGTTTGGAGAGTGAAGAGACCAGTGTTGCCGTGGGCTGATCTACAGTAAAAGGAGGCCTAAGGATAGGGATTGCGAGTTCCTGAGGAAAAGTGACTTGCTAGTCATAGTGGGGTGCTGAAGAAGGGTTTGTGTTTAGGATGCCGAGTCATGAAACCGCAGAGCTTGTAAAGCTGAAGGTAATGGACCTAAACAGGACTGAGTTTCTTGGGGTTAGTGGTGGTCCCTGGCAGTCGATCCAGGTGCCAGTAGTGGAAGAAATAAGACTCGGAAACGCTGAGTAAATAGAGAGACTCGCTGATCAGGATTGTGGCATTGAAGCTGGGCTATGGCTAAGTAGGGCGAAATAGTGTGTCTGTAAAAAGCCCTGGAGTAGACTACAGAGGAAGGATACTGTGTGAAAGAGGATTCTGTATGCTTTAGAGGAAACGCCCATAAGACTTTGTACCCGCTACCCCATATACATAACCATTATCAACGTAAGGCTATGTTCACACCAGACGTTTTTTCAGCGTTTTTTTTCTGCAGCAAAACCTGATCTCTTGCGAGGAAGGTTTGTTCATTATTTTGCTTGTTTTTTTCCTTGTTTTTTGCTGCTTTTTTTTTCACTGTCCTATTGTCTCTTTATGCATATACATAAAGTTCAGTGAAAAAATAGAAATCTCAATCTATTTCATCAGGTTTTGGCACAAAAAACGCTGAAACAACTGACACCTGCTTTTTTGGTGCATTTTTTCACCACCCATTACTTCCAGTGGGTGAAAAACGCTGAAAGAAGTGACATGCTCTATTCTGCAAAAAAACATTCAAAGCACAAAATACTGATGAAACAAAAACTAACGTGTGTGGATGAGATTTCTGGAATCTCATAGACTTTGCTGATACTGTAAAATGCAGCAGAAAATTTGCATAAAAAACGCCTAGTGTGAACATAGCCTTATTGTTCAGTAAAGACTCTGTGTTTGAGCGATCGTCTCCATTATTGAAATGTGGAACCTATGGTGGTGGTCAGCCCGCACCACCAGCTACTCACAGCCTGCACGGGTGTGATGCCCTCTCAGCACAAGTCCATACACCCAGCCGGAACCCACACTTTCATCTTGCGGGCCGGTGCATAAAGGAAGATGAGTGCCTCCCTTTATTGGAGCAAATCAACCCAGACATGTCACTCGAAGCAAGGATCAACAAGCTATGACTTGCCTACTTTGGACACATCATATGAAGAGAGAAATCACTGGTGAAGAACATCATGGTGAAAAGAATAGAAAAAACAAGGTGAACAGGAAGACCAGCAACCCAATGGCTTGATGCTATCAAGATAACAGTGAAGAAGACCCTGGTGGACCTATATAGGCTTGCACAAGATTGACCTTCCTACAGATCGTTCATCTATCAAGTCGCCATTGCTCGATATCAAGCTGAAGGCCATTTAAAAAAAATATATATATATATATTGCTCAGGATTAGTAAATCTACTCCATTGTTTTTCAGTTTTATTATTACCCTTCTTTTATTATGACATATGAGAATACTTTTTTAACTTAAGTTACATACATTCCTGGACAACTCCTTTAATAGTTTTGAACAGGTTACTCCAAACCGAAAGAAAACTAGGTACACTTACGTTTTTTTTATAACTGTATGTATATTAATAATACAATATAAGTACATCCTCTTTGAGTTCTATGATTTTATGTATCAGGACAAAATAAAAAAATCTGGTCCTTAGAAGGTCTTAAGATTAGTTAAATAAATCCTCATATAAACACATGAGAAATTACACCTTGCCATTATTTATTTACCAAAACTAGGTCAAAATGCAAAAGTAGGTTGTGAAAAATTAAGCGCGCAACATAAATCAATAGCTTGTAAAATACACTGAAGTAATGGTTTCCAGTATGACTTCATTGGTCTCTCACACCGTTCTGGAGGAATCTTGGCCGACTCGTCTTTACAGCTTAAGTTCATTGAGGTCTGTGGGCATTTATTTATGCAAAGCTTATTTAAGGTCCTGGATGTCATGGAAGGTGTGGGAAAGACTAAGTGAAACACGAAGGGAAGAGGGGAAGGGAGCCCAGACGCTAGGGTAAGGGGGAGTGGAGACATCCTAGTCTGATCTGATATCACCCTGACTCACCTATCGTCCCTATATTGGTTCCTCACCAATCGCCACACAGGAACCTAAGCCATGTATTTCCCAAGTTCTAGGCCCTGGATAGGGAAGGGGGGATGAGCACTAGTCAGTCCCCACTAGCAACTAAAGACAACAAGGGAGACACACACGGGGAAAAGTAACTTAGCTTGAGCCGCCTTCAGAGAGATTACACCAAACATCCTCCTAGCACCAGGGAGGAAGTAAGCAGACTGCAGAAACTCCAAGCCTTCACAAGGAAACATGTGAATATCACCGGCACCACCCTGTTGCAAACAGAAAGTATTTAAACACCCAGGCCTGGGTGTCAATTAGCAGGAGTCAGGTAGCCGCTGAGTCCTAGAGTGAGGCAGATTCAAGAAGGTGTCTGTAATGTCAAACGAAGAGATCTTCTGCAACCAACTGCAGGGCGACTGTTACATCTGACACACCCGTGACACTGGTACAGCATTTCAATTGGGTTGAGGTTTGGACTTTGACTCAGCCATTGCAACACCTTGATTCATGTCTTTTTCAGCCATTCTGATGTAGATTTGTTGAGGTGCTTGGAATTCATGATCAACTCAATGACTACAAGGTCCCCACTTCCTATAGATGCAAAACAAGCCCAAATCTTCACCTCTCTACGATCGTGCTTGACTTGAGATGTTTGTGTTGATATTCTGTGATATGTGGTGCAAGGCATTATGGCCAAACATCTTCACTTTAATCTCATGTTTGCCAAGGGCATGGTTCCAGATGTCTTTGGTTGGTTCAGATGCGCTTTTGTTGTGTTGCCGTGTTCTTTTTAGAAGAGAAATCAAAGACCTAAATGAACATACACATACATGTGCACACTGTGGTATTGTATGTAGAGTTAATGCTGTCTAATGTATAATTACATATGTCTAAAATACGTGTGCATATAGGCATGGGACCATGAGGTGAAAGCAGGGGTGGATTAAGAGTAGCAAGGGCCCCGGGCAGTTTAGAAGGCGCGGCCCCCCCCACACACACACACCTGATGTATCACGTGACATGTCACATGATCCCCTGTGATAGATCATGTGATAGTTCACGTGAAATTAATTTGGCACAATATTACTTATAATAATTTTTTTTAGGCTATGTGCCCACTACGCGTTTTTTAAGCGTTTCCGCAGCGGCAATTCCGCTGCAGAAACGCTTAAAAAACGCTTGGTAGAAGGTCTGCCATGTTCCCCAATGATAATCCGCCTGTGCTGTGCACATGCTGCGGAAATTTCCGCTGCGGATTATCATTGCGGAAAAATCCGCAGTACTATCAATTATTTTGCGGAAGCGGGGCGCTTTCGCCGCCATTGACTTGCATTGGAACGCATGGAATCCGCATCACTGAATCTGTACATGCAGAATAAATGTGTTTCAATGTGCGGATGGTACCCGGGTTTGGAGAAGAGGAGACTCTCCTCCGGACCCGGGTACCATAGAACCTGTAAAAAAAAGAATAAAATAAAAATAAATATTATACTTACCTTCTGATGGCCCCCGGTGTCTTTATCCGATGCGTCCTGGCTTCCCGGCAGCTCGCGATGGTCTGAAAAGGACCTGCCGTGACGTCATTTAGTCATGTGACGGGTCACGCGACCACTGACGTCGGCAGGCCATCAGAAGGTAATTATATATTTATTTTTTACCATTCTTTTACGGTCACACTATATAAATCCATGCCGGTTGCATGGATTTATATAGTGTGACCAAGTTGTCAAGCACTTTCCAAGTGATGCTAAAATCGCTTGGAAAGCGCTTGTCAACCCGCATGCGGAAATGCATGTGAAGAACGCTTCACATCTGCATGTCCCTGGCAGGAAAAATGCATGTACAATCCGCATGCGTTTTTTCTGCCAGGGAGATGCAGAAACGCTCAAAAAAAATCCGGAGCATTTCTGCATCGTGGGCACATACAATTAATGTAAGGCTATGACTCAATATTGAGCACACGTAGCCATCTATACACAGCAGGAGGCCGCACGTAGCCATCTATACACGTCGGGAGGCCGCACGGAGCCATCTATACACGGCAGGAGGCCGCACGGAGCCATCTATACACAGCAGGGAGCCGCACGGTGCCATCTATACACGGCGGGAAGCCGCACGGTGCCATCTATACACGGCGGGAAGCCGCACGGCGCCATCTATACACAGCGGGAGGCCGCACGGCGCCATCTATACACAGCGGGAGGCCGCACGGAGCCATCTATACACAGCGGGAGGCCGCACGGAGCCATCTATACACAGCGGGAGGCCGCACGGAGCCATCTATACACAGTGGGAGGCCGCACGGAGCCATCTATACACAGCGGGAGGCCGCACGGAGCCATCTATACACAGCAGGGAGCCGCACGGTGCCATCTATACACAGCGGGAGGCCGCACGGCGCCCCCCCCAGAGACAGCGGGAGGCTGCACGTAGCCATCTATACACAGCAGGGAGCCGCACGGTGCCATCTATACACAGCGGGAGGCCGCACGGAGCCATCTATACACAGCGGGAGGCCGCACGGAGCCATCTATACACAGCGGGAGGCCGCACGGAGCCATCTATACACAGCAGGGAGCCCGCACGGAGCCATCTATACACAGCAGGGAGCCGCACGGAGCCATCTATACACAGCAGGGAGCCGCACGGTGCCATCTATACACAGCGGGAGGCCGCACGGTGCCATCTATACACAGCGGGAGGCCGCACGGTGCCATCTATACACAGCAGGGAGCTGCATGGTGCCAACTATACACAGCGGGAGGCCGCACGGTGCCATCTATACACAGCAGGGAGCTGCATGGTGCCATCTATACACAGCGGGAGGCCACACGGCGCCCCCCCAGAGACAGCGGGAGGCCGCACGTAGCCATCTATACACAGCAGGGAGCCGCACGGTGCCATCTATACACAGCGGGAGGCCGCACGTAGCCATCTATACATAGCGGGAGGCCGCATGGAGCCATCTATACACAGCGGGAGGCCGCACGGAGCCATCTATACACAGCGGGAGGCCGCACGGAGCCATCTATACACAGCGGGAGGCCGCACGGAGCCATCTAGACACAGCGGGAGGCCGCAATGTGCCATCTATACATAGCAGGGAGCCCGCACGGAGCCATCTAGACACAGCGGGAGGCCGCACTGTGCCATCTATACACAGCAGGGAGCCGCATGGTGCCATCTATACACAGCGGGAGGCCGCACGGCCCCCCCTCCAGAGACAGCAGAAGGCCACATGGCGCCACCTATACTCAGCAGGAGGCCGCACGCAGTCACGCATGCAGTCACGCACACAAACATATACAGACATACACATACACGCATAAACACATTTGAAACACAAAAATACATATAAACAGACATCACACAATGATATCTGCCTGCACACACATACATGCATACACAAACACACACACATTCACTCTCACACATACACACTGTCTCACACACACACACACTCACCATCCCCCGGCTCGGCTCCAGTCCTCCTGGCTCCTGCTCCTCTCCGGTGGTAAGTAGCAGTGCAGGCCAGGCGCGCACTGCGTGACGTCACAGCTGGGAGACACGGCCGCGCACAGGGCCGTGTCTCCTAGCAGTGACGCGGCCGGGCCAGCACACAGGGAAGTTAACTGCTGCAGTGCTGGCCCGGCCGAAGAAGAAGCAGCGGCCGTGCACCGCTGCTGGGGGAGTGGTCTGGGCCCCCCCCGCCACTGTCTGCCGGTATGTGCCGCGGGACCACACATATAATGAGGGCAATCCGGCCATAGCCCCTCCGGAGCCCCGGGCCCCCTGGAGACTCGAGGCCCCGGGCGGTAGCCCGGATTGCCCTCATTATAATCCGCCTATGGGTGAAAGTGACCCTTTGTAAGGATTAGCGATACAAACAAGAAAAGAAAAAAATGAGATTGTGGTCAAATAAATGCAACAAAATATACATATACCCACTGCATATATCTTGATAATTTTTCTAATAAAATATATATTGCATCTATGTGACCGCAATCTCGTTTTTTTATTTTCTTGTTCATGTTCTTTTTAGAAATAAGAAGCTTTCTTCTGGCAAGCCTACTAAACAGGTCACACTTGTTCGATCATTTTCTAATTTTACAGTCATGAAACTGAAAATCTGAAAAAGAGAATCTGAAAGGCCTTTAGAGTCTGAACTGTAGCTCTTGAGTTTCTTTCCAATGTCTCTGAGAATTGCATAATCTGACCTTGGGATGAATTTCCTGGTATGTCCACTCCTGGGAAGATTGTCAGTTGTCTTCAGTATTCACAAATGGAACACAACCTTTCTCACTGTAGAATGATGGACTCCAAATTGTTTGGAAATTACCTTCTAACACTTCCCACATTGATTGGGTAGCAACAATTACTTCTCTAAGATCATTGCTGACATTGTGTGAATGCTCCAGACCACCAATCTGTCTAAACTTCTGTTTTTACAGAGGTGGTCAGAGTAGCTTATGAACAATTAATCAAGGACCTTTCATTAGCAGCACCTGGCTGCTACTTACCCTCTTAATTCCTATGGAATAATGGAAAGTTTATAATTGTGCATTTGTCAGCAAGTACAGTATGTAAAACCATAGAATTCAATAAGGTTGTATCATATATACACCATTATCAGCATTTTTCTAATCTATAAATAATGCCCCAGCCCTCAATGGCACTCCATGTCCTGGTCCAAATACCAGCCTTTAAGTTAAAGATTAAACTTACAAACTACAATAAATGAAGATGCCCCACGATGAGTGACCGTTATCTGCTATTAGTGAATCTGATGGAATGTGGAAGGTCAATGCAGGATACTGTCACGGGTGTATCAAATGTGACAGACAGTCACTCTGGATCCGGCTGCAGAAGGTCACTGCACTTGGCATTGCAGACGCCTTCTTGATCCTCTCATTTCTGTAGTGTAGTGATATCCTTCTTCCTTTAGGACCCAGCAGCGACCTCCACCTTCTGCTGCTAATTGACACACCCTTGCCTGGTAGTTAAAAACTCTCAGTGTCTCCAGAGAGACGCCGGTGATAGTTCTATGTTCATCTGTCCATGCCTGGAGTACTAGTAGTCGGCTAGTTTCTTCTTGGACTTCCTTTGGAGAACAATTGTTTACCTTGTTGTCTTTAGTTACAGTGGGCCTGACTAGTGTTCACCCCGTCCCCTCCATATCTAGGGCCTAGCTCTAGGGACATTCAGGGATTAGGTTTCCTGCTCGGCGATAGGTGCGGAACCTATATAGAGACGATAGGGTAGTCAGGGTGATATTAGATATGCCTAGGGGGCTCCACTCCCCTTTCCCTAGTTGTTGGGCTCCCTTTCCCCTCTTCCCGTTGTTGTACACTTGTTCCTTCCCTCACCTTGCGTGACAGATACAGAACAATCCTTCACTTGGGGGCATAGATTAAAAAATCCTTGACGAAACTCAGTCTTGGTTATGCTGCTCACTAGAACAGGATGAAGAGGAAAATTGTATTCTGCTGCCTTACACCTGTAGCCACATACCCTGACTAAGGCAGGGTAGTTTACAGTATCCAACATCTGGGTCATATGCCCTACAAGTGCCCCACTAGTTACATCCCTTCAGGTTGACTGTCGCTCATGCAACACAATGGCCGAAATGCTGTGACTCACACAATGATTTCACTCTGGGCAATCTGCAGCCCTTATCTATTCCCCTTCTCTGCCTCACTGTGAATACATCCAGTTCTTGTAAATGGCTTTCACTGTGGAAATTGCATTGTTTGCTCCTGGCAGTTGCCGGGGATCATACCAGTCAGGGTTTATGGGCACTGTGTTTCGCATGTTACACCCTTCTGTTCTGCTCGGGATAATAGATTAACCTCTGTTAAACAATGATGCCTGTAACTTAACCTGCGGCTCTGCTGACATCCTAAACTGTGGGAGATCCAGGCCAGGACACAGTGAAATATAGAGCAGCGGGATATAGTTACAGGATGCTGTTTTATTTAGAAGTTGACCATCTTCTTAATTATTTTCTTTTACTGAGCATTTACATGAATCGCCTCAGGCAAACATATAGTAAAATACCAGCAAAGACTATATGCAGTAGGCATTGCTTGCTGCAGAAGATCAGCTTGAATACATACATGAGATGACTTTTTTGTACCACCCATATCTTTTTACTAATTGTACCGCCATACAGCCTGCACTAATAAAGCTTCAGATGTCCATGCGGCAACCCTCCACCAGTAACCTGGATATAGGAGCTACTTTATCTTCAGGGATTATACCATGAATGTTCTTAAGCCCCCATACACAATAGATAGCTGAAGACCAGAGATGTCAAACTCAAACACACAGAGGGCCAAAATTAAAAACTTGGACAAAGTCGCCGGCCAACAATTATACAGTATAATGGGCCCCACATAGTCCTCCATACAGAATAATGGGCCCCACATAGTTCTCCATACAGAATAATGGCCCCGCTTAGGGGTGGTAGTTCTGGTGTCAATTTGACAAGTATGCTGTAGACTGAACGAGTCTCGAGTGTCCCGTACACGGTAAGACTTGGCTCGGCCAAGCGCTCCTGGTTTCTCTATAAGAAAGCCACCGTATTCGTTTGTGGGAGAGCTCGGGAGCAAACAAGCGCATATAGGGTCTTATCCGACAATAAATGAATTGTTTAAAACAGGATATGCTAATGTGGTAAAGTTGTGTATCACAACATTTTATGAGCAATCAGCTGCTGCAGAACCACGGGTCACCAGATCAGATTCGAGTAGAAAGGAAAAATTTGTGGATTATTCCACACTGCTGGAGAAATGATAAGCTTCTGGTATACAAGGAGCTGTAATTTTGCGGTTTTGTTATCGATGCGTTTCGAAATATAACACTCCTTCCTCAGGATAAAACCACACATATCTATATCTAGACGAGCGCTCCTCGTTTCTCTATAAGAGAGCCGCCATACTCCTTTGGCAGCAGTTTGTCTCCTAGAGATCAAAAGGACCGGGCATGAGCAATATGCCGGATCCTTCTTTCCCTCGACATCATCTGTCGGGGGAGAATCAGACGTCTCACAATCACATCAAACTGTCAGTCAATCTTGCCAATATTGGCAGACTTGGCCCGTATTAGTCAAAGGTGTACAGTACTTAAGATAAGGAATACGGTGACATACGCCGCTCATAGGCTACCATGGTAAAAAATTGATACCGCGCGATATGTGTTTCGTCTGTAGGTAAGCGCAGCAGACATCGCTTTACTATACAGTGTAAAAAACGGTAGAGTGATGCACACGTGCCTGTCGGGTGTAAAACAATAAACCCCTTTTGACGTCCTTTGGATATTTGTGAAGCGCTATGGCATGTTTACTTTCCTTATGCCTGAGCTGAAAATAGTGTAAAAATGCTATATGAACAAAGCCTTATCTGGGGTTATAGTCACCCTGTCTCTCAAAAGAACCATGACCCTTCTGCCAAACGAAATATTTGTTAATAGAAGAGTTGGTTAAGACCCTCTTGGCATCCTTTGGGGTTTTTGAAGCTCTTTGGCATGTTTACTTCATGCGCCAAAACTTTCCTTATGCATGCGCCGAGAATCGTGTAAAAATGCTATATGAGCAGAACCCTATCTGGGGTTATAAGAAGGTTGGACACTAACCCATGTATGTGACGCGCCCCTGGGCCTGTGTCGCGCTGCGATGCGCACGCGGGAGCTTACCCGGAGCCGGATCTCTTGAGGGTTGTAGTCTCGTGGCGGCGACCCGGTCCGTGCCCAGGGAGTCAAACTGAGCGGCGATGTACTAGCAGTAGATGGTTGGTGACTACGCCACCCGTTGAATGCAGCTATGGAGCTGCCGCTGCAGGGCAGACCGCTGAGGCCGGTGGAAGGATGGTGCAGCGTGGATGGTATAACCCCCAACGGGAGGGGTATGGCCTCAGGGCAGCCGACGTGGATGATGGGGGTAGCAGGAACCACTCAGAGACGGTGCGGTGTAGTTCAGGGTCTTTACTGGTGACAAAGAAAGACCCTCCCGGAGTACTTGCTAGTGATAGGGGCCTGGTCAGTCCTTGAGCAGATGGGATTTCCCCTGGCCAGGCGGAGTTGTAGGCCTTCCCAACTAACTGTACTCTTCTGGCTACCTTGCTAGAGGCGGGAATAAGTAGCCCACGTCCCTGAGTGTACCGTGTGGTGCTCACCCGTATGGCCGGTGACTCGGGGCCTTCTAATGGCTTCCGCTCCACGATGGCGGTGCTGGTCCCACGCGTGTGACCGTGCCTTCGGGCTTCTGGGCCAGAGGACCTGAAATCCTCTGCCGGACGGTTTCTGCTGCTGGGTAGGAGTTAGTCCCCACAGCCTCGGACTCCGGGTCCGGTTAGAAATCTTCTCAGTCAGGGCGAGCTCTGCAGCTGCCAGCCCCTGACTCGTTGTAACACTGCTCCCCACAGAGCTCCTGATGTTTCTTGCTATGCTGCTTCTCTTCTCTACTCTTGTTCTGTCTTCTTTCTCACTCACTCTGCCTCAGCCCCGGGTTTATATAGGGGAAGTCCTTCCCCTCCCAAGACTGGGCAGGAGGTGTGGCATGCACAGGATCCCTGACCAAAGGACCTCCCACCTGCTCTCAGACGTAATATCTCTATCACTGTGGCAACCAGACCCCTGGGGTGTCACATTTGAACCTTACTGGCTGGCATTTGGCTTTCCCAAAAAATTAAATAGAATAGAAACAGAATCTTGACAATTTGCCAAATTTAGGTTTTATAAATAGAGAACTGGCCAGACACGTACATGGCTTGCTCCATTCAAATACATTGAGATTTACACGTGGCAGCATAGGGATAAGGGGATTGTGATAGCTGGGTGCCACTTTGTGCCCCTTATTATGACAAATCTCAGTCATATCCTGTATGTCTATGGCATATAAGCAGCACCTCTCACTTCGGCACTACTACTGCCTCATCTGCCACTTGCCCAGAATTGTGCATGCTTTTGTGGCGCCCCTGAGGGTTCAGTCGACACAGAGGTACTGCACCTCACTCAGAGGTGTGGTGCCTCCCTTCACTCAGGTAAGGAGGGAGTGCTGCACGGAACCCCAAACACCTGCATCCAACACTACACTGCTCCAGGCCGGCTGGAGGGGCGACATGCAGAGCGCAGCTGTGAGCCCTGTCCCTGGCTGGAGTGGGGGGAATCCAAAGGTAGGGGGAACCAGTAGTGGGTGTGGATGGAGGAAGTAGTTTAGGGGAGCACTCATACAGTAAAGATATAGAAAGAAGCCATCTTAGAATAGTGCAGTCCAGTCAGTGAGAGGAGAGAGTGAAGACAGTCAGCGAGCAGAGTCTCTGTCAGAGCTCTGCTCCCCAAGCCTAGCCTCAGAGGCCCTGGAGCGGAGCAGGGAGGAAGCTCCGTTCTGAAGAAGGGATCCTAGGGAGTAAGGCGAGTGCAGGTGGCACCCATACACCCCGAACCTGCCAGGTGTCAGGAGGATCTAGGCCGCAAGAAGGGGACCGGCCCCTGGCCCAGTCGTGCAGCTTCAAGCCTCGGCTGGAAAAACCGGAGGCTTCTGGCTTCTATAGCCAGAAGCCAAACCCTCACTCCAATCCAAGTAAGGTCAAGCAGGTCTGTGCAACTCCGACGGACAGGGGGGACCTCGCAGCACCCGAACAGGATTCACAGTGGGAAGCGCAGGGCTGGAGGGAGTAAGACCCAGCGTGAAGTCGGTCTAGAGAGGTACATAAGAAAGTGGGGTTCTGCCAGGTACACCCGAGCTGCCTGAGGAAGGACTGAACCCCTGCCCGTTGAACGCAGTGCGACGCGGGAGGCTTGCACCAGTACAGTGCACTTGTGGACTGTCTAAGAACTGTGAGTAAATCTTGGATGACTGCACGGTACTGCCTCCGTCCCTTTCTTTCGCCGGTGCCATTTCCCTCCCTGCACTACAACACCCAGCGCACCTCCATCTATTCTACACTGCCCTGAGGCCTGCTCCACCTGTGGGGAGCTGTTCCATCACAAGCTGCCCTATCATCTACCTCAGAGGACTGTTGCAGCGCTGGTGATCCTCACCAGACACCACAGGTGGCGTCACGAATAATTCCAAAGACCCCAAATAATAGAAGTTTCCCCATTTCACTGACCGCCCTGGGTCACGGACCGGGCCAGCCACCGTGATATCCCCCGACAACCAGAGGCCCGGCTGCCGAGTACCCCACGGCCCTGGGGGCGCGTCACTTTCTTTTCTAATAGGACAAGTTCTCTATACCTACCACGCATACTCCAGACCTGGCAATCGTCCGCCAGACCCCATGTCAGCAGCATCTCTTACCTCTAAATGCAGAAGTCGGAGGCACTGGAAAACCCCTCAAATATTTAGCCAAGTTGTTCCAAATCATCTGCATGAACTTTGTGTGTTTTCTCCTTGTTTTATTGTTCTTTTTCCCACACTTCAAAATAATTTTGGATTATTAATTAGTTTCTTGCAAGTATACATCTGTGTGAATAAGACAGGAAAATCACACTGTGGGCCTCAATGGGCACAAGGACTAATGGGACCTTTAACTATCTGTGTACAGCACTGCAGAATATATCAGCAGTACAATAATATGAGGACGCACAAAATAGATAAATAGGATTAAATTAGAAATGGGAGAATCGATTCGCAGGATTCCAGTCCATCAATGAGGTCAGTGATCTGTGACCGCTGGACCGGAAACCTGCAAATCTACTTATCGTCCTGGCTTTTCTTTTGATCTGCCAAGCTGGCACAACGTAGCGTGTGCATCACACCGCAAAGATGATGTTGTGCCAGTGAGGGTAATCTAAAGAAGAGCCAGGATTCCCAGGAGATAAGGAGATTCCCAGGACTCCCTTCCAGCGGTCACAGAGTACTGACCAACACAATACAGACAGAGACGGCATCAGATCTGGTGAATCCAGGCCATGTGTCCACTCTACCCAAGTTTCAACCTGTGACATTTCCCATATGTGTACATTGGATGTGTCCGAGACGTGAATAGGGCTGCCTCATGGGTTGGGTTATATAGTTCGCATCCATGCCTAGCAGCTGCAAACTGAGCTAGCTCCGATCGTGGCAGTTTATACTCTTGGAAGTTGCTGTCAATCAGCAACATGTAAAAGGTTGGAAATGGGGGAAGGTGTCCTTTCTGACCCTCATTGACCTCCCCCCCACCACCACTACTACACCCAACAACATGATTGTGGGGTGCCAATGGAATTGTTATTGCAGCCGAGGGGCTTACTTAGCCCCTTCACCCCCGGGCCATTTTCCGTTTTCGTTTTTTCCTTCCCTTCTTCCAAGAGCCATAATTTTTTTAAATTAATATGACCATATGAGGGCTTGTTTTTTTGCAGGACGAGTTGTACTTTTGAATTACACCATTGATTTTCCATATAGTGTACTGGAAAATGGAAAAAAAATTTCAAGTGCGGTGAAATCACAAAAAAAGTTCAATTCCACAATTGTCGTTTTGTTTTTTATTCAACATGTTCTCTATATGGTAAAACTGATCTGGTAATATGATTTCCCAGGTCAGTACGAGTATGTAGATTACAAACATGCATAGTTTATTTTTTATTTAAGTGGTGAAAAAAAATTCAGAAATTTGTATGAAAAAAAGTTTTGCATTTGTCGCCATTTTCCGAGACCTGTAAAATTCTAGTTTTTCATGATCTGGGGGTGGTTGAGGGTTTATTTTTCGTGCTCCTAGCTGACATTTTTAATGATACCATTTTTGGACAGATACAATGTTTTGATCACCTGTTATTGAATTTTATTGCAATGTTGCGGCAACTAAAAATATGGAAACCTGGCATTTTGATTTTTTCTATCGTTACGTTGCTTACCAATTGGATTAACTTACTTTATATTTTGATAGATCTGACATTTCTGAACCCAGCGATACCAAATATGTGAATTTTTTTATTGTTTTATTTTTAATGGGGCAAAAGGCAAAATTTTAACTTTTTTTGTTTTTTTTAATTTTTTTAAAACTTTTTTTTCCACTTTTTACTTTATTCAATAGTCCTTTTTGGAGAGTTGAAGCTGCGATTGTCTAATTGCTTTTGCTATATATAGCAGGGCTCCTGCTACGTATATAAAACATCACGATCTCCTTTGAACGCCGACCACGAGCCGGCATTCACAGGAGTATTGTAATGACAGCCACAGGGGTCTTCTGCAGACCCCCGGCTGTCATGAAAACCCATCGGCGCCTCGTGATCTCATGACCGGAGTGCAGATGGGTGGGACTTGTGACGCGCTTCCGGCCGGCACGTGTTAAATGCCACTGTCAGTGATTGACAGCGGCATTTAACTTGCATCAGCCATCAAGTGCGAGGAAAGATGCGGGCTCAGCGCATCAAGGGCAGAGACAAGGCCGATGACGGAAATATAGATCATCGTTCGTGAAGCGGTTAAAGTACTAAGTCTGCCATGTTTATTTACTTGTAAAACTCATAGCACAGGAGATTATTTTACACTGTATTATTACAGTATTGCAATGTAATGTACAAGCAATCAAGTCATACCCGGGGGGGAAACAATAAAATAAATAAATAAAATATATATAGTTTCACATTGCCCTTTTTTCTCACAATGTAAATAAAAAAAAATTACACTTTAATTGTCTAAACTAATATAATATGATAATATTTATCCCATACGGTGAATATTGAAATAAAGCAAAAAAAAAAAAAAAATTGAAACTGTAGAATCTGTTTATTTGTTGTTTATTTATTTGCCTCCCAAAAAAGTGAATAAAAAGAGATCAGAAATTCGTAGGGATCCCAAAATGGTAACAATAAAAACTACACCTCTGACACAACTCTATCGTACAAAAAAAACAAAAAACAGAAAAGTTATAGCTCTTGGAAAGGCGAGGAGGAAGTTGAAAGTGAGGAATGGCCTAAGGGCTCGCATGAGCTTGGATCCGGCCCTGCAGAGAGTTTTACATATGAGTTTTCCTCTTCCAACCTGGATTAATGCAAATGAGCGCGGAGAATAAAGCGCCTGTCGATGACTTCATCCTCGCTGTGCGGCGGCTGCCTGACACCACACATGGGATGTTACAATGGCTGACAGGTCTTCTATAGAGACATTGTGGAGGACGGAGCTGCCTGCAGTTTGCATATTCATATTTCATGCCCGTTCTATCCCTTCCTATAAGAGCTGGTAGTGTCCTCGGTGCTGCTTGTGTGGTTTTGGCTGGTGTTCTTCTTGCAGTAGGAGCACATTGCTATGTACTGTGAAATGCTGGCGGGGTGTATGGCCTCCGTGTTTCTATGGTAACCTGCACTAGGTGTTTCTTTTGCGGTCATTCGTTTTTCGTGTCCTTGTGAGATGTAGGAGGCTGCGGTCACCTCCTTCACAGGGAATTATGTTTGGGTTCAATGTCCTGGCTTAGAATTCGACTCCCTTCACATACTCCATGTAAATGCTGTGCCCACACTGGCGTGACATGAAGGAAACAGCACTTTCTAGATAAGGCCCAGATGCTAATCAGCCTGCAAACACGTAATGTCACATATGACTGTGCGCATATCCCAAAGCTCTCACAGCCGGCTAAACTAAGCTCATGGATTAGATGAAACTCCTGTGGTGCCTTTGGGGGAATTGCATTTTGATCAGTTGTCTGATATACATAGCTTAAAAGGTTCATTTCTTTTTTTCGTCTCATGGACAAAGATTCAAAACTTTGTCCAACTCTTACATTATCAAGCAAACAGGGCACATGTTTGGCATGGGAACCCTTCTTGGGCAAAATTTAGGTTGATTTTAGACACTTGCCTTCACACATCAGTTTTTTTACATGCGATAAAAACAGACTGACTTCCATATGTGATCTTAGGTTAGAATCACATTAGCGTATGGCATACGTCTCAAACTATGGCCTGTGGGCCAAATCTGAGGTGGTTTTATTTGGCTCGTGACACCAGAGCCCCACCCCTATGTGTGGCCCATTATACTGTATGGAGGACTATGTGGGGCCATTATTCTGTATGGAGGACTATGTGGGGCCATTATTCTATATGGAGGACTATGTGGGGACATTATTCTGTATGGAGGACTATGTGGGGCCATTATTCTGCATGGAGGACTATGTGGGGCCATTATTCTGTATGGAGGACAATGTGGGGCTCATTATACTGTATGGAGGACTATGAGGAACTTTTTATTCTGTATGGAGGACTATGTGGGGCTCATTATACTATATGGAGGACTAAGAGGGACTTATTATTCTGTATGGAGGACTATGTGGGGCCATTATTCTGTATGGAGGACTATGTGGGACTCATTATTCTGTATGGAGGACTATGTGGGGCCATTATACTGTATGGAGGACTATGTGGGGCCATTATTCTGTATGGAGGACTATGTGGGACCATTATTCTGTACAGAGGACTATCATACTGTATGGAGGACTATGTGGGGCCATTATTCTGCACGGAGGACTATCATACTGTATGGAGGACTATGTGGGGCCATTATTCTGTATGAAGGACTATGAGGGGGTCCATTATACTGTATGGAGGACTGTGTGGGGCCCATTATACCATAAGGAGGACTATGTGGGGCCATTATTCTGTATGGAGGACTATGTGGGTCCCATTATACTGTATGGAGGACTATGTGGGGCCCATTATTCTGTATGGAGGACTATGTGGGGCCATTCTGTATGGAGGACTATGTGGGCCCATTATTCTGTACGGAGGACTATCATACTGTATGGAGGACTATATGGGCCATTATTCTGTATGAAGGACTATGACGGGGCCCATTATACTCTATGGAGGACAATGTGGGGCCCATTATTCTGTATGGAGGACTATGTGGGGCGATTATTCTGTATGAAGGACTATGTGAGGCCCATTATTCTATATGGAGGACTATGTGGGGCCCATTATTCTGTATGAAGGATTATGTGGGGCCATTATTCTGTATGAAGGACTATTTGGGGCTCATTATACTGTATAGAGGACTATGTGGGGCCATTATTCTGTATGAAGGACTATGAAGAGGCCCATTATACTTTATGGAGGACTATGTGGGGCCCATTATTCTGTATGGAGGACTATGTGGGGCCATTATTCTGTATGGAGGACTATGTGGGCCCATTATTCTGTACGGAGGACTATCATACTGTATGGAGGACTATGTGGGCCCATTATTCTGTACGGAGGAGTATCATACTGTATGGAGGACTATGTGGGGCCATTATTCTGTATGAACGACTATGAGGGGGCCCATTATACTGTATGGAGGACTATGTGGGGCCATTATTCTGTATGAAGGACTATGTGGGGCCCATTATTCTATATGGAGGACTATGTGGGGCCCATTATTCTATATGGAGGACTATGTGGGGCCCATTATTCTGTATGAAGGACTATGTTGGGCTCATTATACTGTATAGAGGACTATGTGGGGCCCATTATTCTGTATGGAGGACTATGTGGGGTCATTATTCTGTATGAAGGACTATGTGGGGCCTATTATTCTGTATGGTGGACTATGTTGGGCCATTATACTGTATGGAGGACTATATGGGGCCCATTATACTGTATGGAGGACTATGTGGGGCCATTATTCTGTATGGAGGACTATGTGGGGCCATTCTGCATGAAGGACTATGCGGGGCCCATTATACTGTATGGAGTACTATGTGGGGCCCATTATTCTGTAATGAGGACTATGTGGGGCCATGTACTGTATGGAGTACTATGTTGGGCCTATTATACTGTATGGAGGACTATGTGGGGCCCATTATTCCGCATGGAGCACTATGTGGGGCCCATTATTCTGTATGGAGGACTATGTGGGGCCCAATATACTATATGGAGGACTATGTGGGGCCCATTATTCTGTATGGAGGACTATGTGGGTCCCATTATTCTGTATGGAGGACTATGTGGGGCCATTATTCTGTATGGAGGACTATGTGGCGTCATTATTCTGAATGGAGGACTATGTGGGGCCCATTATTCTGTAGGAGGACTATGTGGGGCCCATTATTCTGTATGAAGGACTATGTGGGGCCCATTATTCTGTATGAAGGACTATGTGGGGCCCATTATACTGTATGGAGGACTATGTGGGGCCATTATACTGTATAGAGGACTATGTGGGGCCCATTATTCTGTATGGAGGACTATATGGGGCCATTATACTGTATGGAGGACTATATGGGGCCCATTATACTGTATGGAGGACTATGTGGGGCCATTATACTGTATGAAGGACTATGTGGGGCCCAATATACTGTATGAAGGACTATGTGGGGCCATTATACTGTATAGAGGACTATGTGGGGCCCATTATTCTGCATGGAGGACTATATGGGGCCATTATACTGTATGGAGGACTATGTGGGGCCCATTATACTGTATGGAGGACTATGTGGGGCCATTATTCTGTATGAAGGACTATGTGGGGCCCAATATACTGTATGGAGGACTATGTGGGGCCCATTCTGTATGGAGGATGTGTGGGGCCCATTATTCTGTATTGATGACAATGTGGGGCCATTAATCTGTATGGAGGACTATGTGGGGCCATTATTCTGTATGGAGCACTATGTGGGGCCCATTTTTCTGTATGGAGGACTGTGTGGGGTCCACTATACTGTATGGAGGACTATGTGGGGCCCATTATTCTGTATGGAGGATTATGTGGGGCCCATTATTCTGTATGGAGGATTATGTGGGGTCCATTATTCTGTATGGAGGATTATGTGGGGTCCATTATTCTGTATGGAGGACTATGTGGGCCCATTATTCTGTACGGAGGACTATTATACTGTATGGAGGACTATGTGGGGCCATTATTCTGCACGGAGGACTATCATACTGTATGGAGGACTATGTGGGGCCATTATTCTGTATGGAGGACTATGTGGGCCCATTATTCTGAACGGAGGACTATCATACTGTATGGAGGACTATGTGGGGCCATTATTCTGTATGAACGACTATGAGGGGGCCCATTATACTGTATGGAGGACGATGTGGGGCCATTATTCTGTATGAAGGACTATGTGGGGCCCATTATTCTATATGGAGGACTATGTGGGGCCCATTATTCTGTATGAAGGACTATGTGGGGCTCATTATACTGTATAGAGGACTATGTGGGGCCCATTATTCTGTATGGAGGACTATGTGGGGTCATTATTCTGTATGAAGGACTATGTGGGGCCTATTATTCTGTATGGAGGACTATGTGGGGCCATTATACTGTATGGAGGACTATGTGGGACCCATTATTCTGTATGGAGGACTATGTGGGGCCATTATTCTGCATGAAGGACTATGCGGGGCCCATTATACTGTATGGAGTACTATGTGGGGCCCATTATTCTGTAATGAGGACTATGTGGGGCCATGTACTGTATGGAGTACTATGTTGGGCCTATTATACTGTATGGAGGACTATGTGGGGCCCATTATTCCGCATGGAGCACTATGTGGGGCCCATTATTCTGTATGGAGGACTATGTGGGTCCCATTATTCTGTATGGAGGACTATGTGGGGCCATTATTCTGTATGGAGGACTATGTGGCGTCATTATTCTGAATGGAGGACTATGTGGGGCCCATTATTCTGTATGGAGGACTATGTGGGGCCCATTATTCTGTATGGAGGACTATGTGGGGCCCATTATTCTGTATGAAGGACTATGTGGGGCCCATTATTCTGTATGAAGGACTATGTGGGGTCCATTATACTGTATGGAGGACTATGTGGGGCCATTATACTGTATAGAGCAGAGGTCCCCAACCGCCGGTCCGCGGACCAGGACCGGGCCGTTGGGGTTTTTCAGCCGGTCCGCGGGGAGAGGGGGCCCCTCCAGCCTCCAGCAGGGCCGCCATCAGGGCATGACTGCCCTGACTCCAGTATGGGGCCCGGCCGGTAGGAGCCCCCTCGGAGCCCCCCTCTTGTGCGTCTCTCTCCTCATGGGGCCCCCGGCCGCATGCTAAGCGCCGGGTCCGGGACATATTAGCGCTGCGCTGCTGCGGCAGCACCTTCATGATTCCCCTGACTTCCGGTCATGTGACGGCGCCGTCACATGGCCGGAAGTCAGGAGAACCTGGTGTCAGCGATTTGGACGAGCGCCAGGATTCTGCAGGGATCGCATGGGGGTAAGTATAACAAGTTTTATTTTTTTTTTTAAATACAATTAACTAGGAGTGGGGGGAATGGGAGATGCACATGGGGGGAGGGGAGAGATGAGAGATGCACATGGGGGAGGGGAGAGATGAGAGATCCACATGGGGGGGAGGGGAGAGATGAGAGATCCACATGGGGGAGGGGAGAGATGAGAGATCCACATGGGGGGGAGGGGAGAGATGAGAGATGCACATGGGGGAGGGGAGAGATGAGAGATCCACATGGGGGGGAGGGGAGAGATGAGAGATGCACATGGGGGGAGGGGAGAAATGAGAGATGCACATGGGGGGAGGGGAGAGATGAGAGATGCACATGGGAGGGAGGGGAGAGATGAGAGATGCACGGGGGGGTGAGAGATGCACGGGGGGGTGAGAGATGCACGGGGGGGTGAGAGATGCACGGGGGGGTGAGAGATGCACGGGGGGGTGAGAGATGCACGGGGGGGTGAGAGATGCACGGGGGGGATGAGAGATGCACGGGGGGTGGATGAGAGATGCACGGGGGGTGGATGAGAGATGCACGGGGGGGATGAGAGATGCACGGGGGGTGGATGAGAGATGCACGGGGGGGGATGAGAGATGCACGGAGGGGGATGAGAGATGCACGGAGGGGGATGAGAGATGCACGGAGGGGGATGAGAGATGCACGGAGGGGGATGAGAGATGCACGGAGGGGGATGAGAGATGCACGGGGGTGAGCTGCACATGGGGGGGTGAGAGATGCACATGGGGGGGTTATGTTTACATAACTTTGTTGCCTTATGAAGGGCGGGGGGGCCCCCAAAAATTTCTTGCACAGGGGCCCACTACAGTCTGTGTCCGCCCCTGGGATGAAGTAAATGCAGCTGAACAGCAGCTGTCAGGACAGCTGCCCTGTCCTGCTGCAGGGCGTGATGGGGCCTCAGTGATGCGGCTCCTGGCACAGCACATTATGTGGGGCTCCTGGCATAGCTCCTGGCGGGGACCTGGTCTACACTATATGATAAGTATGCACTAAACTCCAAATCCCTCCATTACCCCGCCCCCATATGACCAAAGCCCCGCCCACCCCACCCCCTCCTTGCTGGGCCATGGAAAAATGATCTTGCTTCAAGCCGGTCCCTGGTGCAAAAAAGGTTGGGGACCACTGGTATAGAGGACTATGTGGGGCCCATTATTCTGTATGGAGGACTATATGGGGCCATTATACTGTATGGAGGACTATGTGGGGCCCATTATACTGTATGGAGGACTATATGGGGCCTATTATACTGTATGGAGGACTATGTGGGGCCATTATTCTGTATGAAGGACTATGTGGGGCCCATTATTCTGTATGAAGGACTATGTGGGGCCCATTATACTGTATGGAGGACTATGTGGGGCCATTATACTGTATAGAGGACTATGTGGGGCCCATTATTCTGTATGGAGGACTATATGGGGCCATTATACTGTATGGAGGACTATGTGGGGCCCATTATACTGTATGGAGGACTATGTGGGGCCCATTATACTGTATGGAAGACTATGTGGGGCCATTATTCTGTATGAAGGACTATGTGGGGCCCAATATACTGTATGAAAGACTATGTGGGGCCATTATACTGTATAGAGGACTATGTGGGGCCCATTATTCTGCATGGAGGACTATATGGGGCCATTATACTGTATAGAGGACTATGTGGGGCCCATTATACTGTATGGAGGACTATGTGGGGCCCATTATACTGTATGGAGGACTATGTGGGGCCATTATTCTGTATGAAGGACTATGTGGGGCCCAATATACTGTATGGAGGACTATGTGGGGCCCATTCTGTATGGAGGATGTGTGGGGCCCATTATTCTGTATTGATGACAATGTGGGGCCATTAATCTGTATGGAGGACTATGTGGGGCCATTATTCTGTATGGAGCACTATGTGGGGCCCATTTTTCTGTATGGAGGACTATGTGGGGTCCACTATACTGTATGGAGGACTATGTGGGGCCCATTATTCTGTATGGAGGATTATGTGGGGCCCATTATTCTGTATGGAGGATTATGTGGGGTCCATTATTCTGTATGGAGGATTATGTGGGGTCCATTATTCTGTATGGAGGACTATGTGGGCCCATTATTCTGTACGGAGGACTATTATACTGTATGGAGGACTATGTGGGGCCATTATTCTGCACGGAGGACTATCATACTGTATGGAGGACTATGTGGGGCCATTATTCTGTATGGAGGACTATGTGGGCACATTATTCTGTACGGAGGACTATCATACTGTATGGAGGACTATGTGGGGCCATTATTCTGTATGAACGACTATGAGGGGGCCCATTATACTGTATGGAGGACTATGTGGAGCCATTATTCTGTATGAAGGACTATGTGGGGCCCATTATTCTATATGGAGGACTATGTGGGGCCCATTATTCTGTATGAAGGACTATGTGGGGCTCATTATACTGTATAGAGGACTATGTGGGGCCCATTATTCTGTATGGAGGACTATGTGGGGCCATTATACTGTATGGAGGACTATGTGGGGCCCATTATTCTGTATGGAGGACTATGTGGGGCTATTATTCTACATGAAGGACTATGTGGGGCCCATTATACTGTATGGAGGACTATGTGGGGCCCATTATTCTGTAATGAGGACTATGTGGGGCCATGTACTGTATGGAGGACTATGTGGGGCCATTATTCTAAATGGAGGACTATGTGGGGCCCATTATTCCGCATGGAGCACTATGTGGGGCCCATTATTCTGTATGGAGGACTATGTGGGGCCCAATATACTATATGGAGGACTATGTGGGGCCCATTATTCTGTATGGAGGACTATATGGGGCCCATTATTCTGCATGGAGGACTATGTGGGGCCATTATTCTGTATGGAGGACTATGTGGGGTCATTATTCTGAATGGAGGACTATGTGGGGCCCATTATTCTGTATGGAGGACTATGTGGGGCCCATTATTCTGTATGAAGGACTATGTGGGGCCCATTATTCTGTATGAAGGACTATGTGGGGCCCATTATACTGTATAGAGGACTATGTGGGGCCCATTATTCTGTATGGCGGACTATATGGGGCCATTATACTGTATGGAGGACTATGTGGGGCCCATTATACTGTATGGAGGACTATGTGGGGCCCATTATACTGTATGGAGGACTATGTGGGGCCATTATACTGTATGAAGGCTATGTGGGGCCCAATATGATGTATGGAGGACTATGTGGGGCCATTATACTGTATAGAGGACTATGTGGGGCCCATTATTCTGCATGGAGGACTATGTGGGTCCATTGTACTGTATGGAGGACTATGTGGGGCCATTATTCTGTATGAAGGACTATGTGGGGCCCAATATACTGTATGGAGGACTATGTGGGGCCCATTCTGTATGGAGGATGTGTGGGGCCCATTATTCTGTATTGATGACAATGTGGGGCCATTAATCTGTATGGAGGACTATGTGGGGCCATTATTCTGTATGGAGCACTATGTGGGGCCCATTTTTCTGTATGGAGGACTATGTGGGGTCCACTATACTGTATGGAGGACTATGTGGGGCCCATTATTCTGTATGGAGGATTATGTGGGGCCCATTATTCTGTATGGAGGATTATGTGGGGTCCATTATTCTGTATGGAGGATTATGTGGGGTCCATTATTCTGTATGGAGGACTATGTGGGCCCATTATTCTGTACGGAGGACTATTATACTGTATGGAGGACTATGTGGGGCCATTATTCTGCACGGAGGACTATCATACTGTATGGAGGACTATGTGGGGCCATTATTCTGTATGGAGGACTATGTGGGCCCATTATTCTGTACGGAGGACTATCATACTGTATGGAGGACTATGTGGGGCCATTATTCTGTATGAACGACTATGAGGGGGCCCATTATACTGTATGGAGGACTATGTGGGGCCATTATTCTGTATGAAGGACTATGTGGGGCCCATTATTCTATATGGAGGACTATGTGGGGCCCATTCTTCTGTATGAAGGACTATGTGGGGCTCATTATACTGTATAGAGGACTATGTGGGGCCCATTATTCTGTATGGAGGACTATGTGGGGCCATTATACTGTATGGAGGACTATGTGGGGCTATTATTCTACATGAAGGACTATGTGGGGCCCATTATACTGTATGGAGGACTATGTGGGGCCCATTATTCTGTAATGAGGACTATGTGGGGCCATGTACTGTATGGAGGACTATGCGGGGCCATTATTCTAAATGGAGGACTATGTGGGGCCCATTATTCCGCATGGAGCACTATGTGGGGCCCATTATTCTGTATGGAGGACTATGTGGGGCCCAATATACTATATGGAGGACTATGTGGGGCCCATTATTCTGTATGGAGGACTATATGGGGCCCATTATTCTGTATGGAGGACTATGTGGGGCCATTATTCTGTATGGAGGACTATGTGGGGTCATTATTCTGAATGGAGGACTATGTGGGGCCCATTATTCTGTATGGAGGACTATGTGGGGCCCATTATTCTGTATGAAGGACTATGTGGGGCCCATTATTCTGTATGAAGGACTATGTGGGGCCCATTATACTGTATAGAGGACTATGTGGGGCCCATTCTGTATGGAGGAGTATATGGGGCCATTATACTGTATGGAGGACTATGTGGGGCCCATTATACTGTATCGAGGACTATGTGGGGCCCATTATACTGTATGGAGGACTATATGGGGCCATTATTCTGTATGAAGGCTATGTGGGGCCCAATATGATGTATGGAGGACTATGTGGGGCCATTATACTGTATAGAGGACTATGTGGGGCCCATTATTCTGCATGGAGGACTATGTGGGTCCATTGTACTGTATGGAGGACTATGTGGGGCCCATTATACTGTATGGAGGATTATGTGGGGCCCATTATACTGTATGGAGGACTATGTGGGGCCATTATTCTGTATGGAGGATTATGTGGGGTCCATTATTCTGTATGGAGGATTATGCGGGGTCCATTATTCTGTATGGAGGACTATGTGGGCCCATTATTCTGTACGGAGGACTATTATACTGTATGGAGGACTATGTGGGGCCATTATTCTGCACGGAGGACTATCATACTGTATGGAGGACTATGTGGGGCCATTATTCTGTATGGAGGACTATGTGGGCCCATTATTCTGTACGGAGGACTATCATACTGTATGGAGGACTATGTGGGGCCATTATTCTGTATGAACGACTATGAGGGGGCCCATTATACTGTATGGAGGACTATGTGGGGCCATTATTCTGTATGAAGGACTATGTGGGGCCCATTATTCTATATGGAGGACTATGTGGGGCTCATTATACTGTATAGAGGACTATGTGGGGCCCATTATTCTGTATGGAGGACTATGTGGGGCCATTATACTGTATGGAGGACTATGTGGGGCCCATTATTCTGTATGGAGGACTATGTGGGGCCCAATATACTATATGGAGGACTATGTGGGGCCCATTATTCTGTATGGAGGACTATATGGGGCCCATTATTCTGTATGGAGGACTATGTGGGGCCATTATTCTGTATGGAGGACTATGTGGGGTCATTATTCTGAATGGAGGACTATGTGGGGCCCATTATTCTGTATGGAGGACTATGTGGGGCCCATTATTCTGTATGAAGGACTATGTGGGGCCATTATTCTGTATGGAGGACTATGTGGGGCCCATTATTCTGTATGAAGGACTATGTGGGGCCATTATACTGTATGGAGGACTATGTGGGGCACATTATACTGTATAGAGGACTATGTGGGGCCCATTATTCTGTATGGAGGACTATATGGGCCCATTATTCTGTATGGAACACTATGTGGTGCCCATTATTCTGTATGGAGGAGTATGTGGGGCCATTATTCTGAATGGAGGACTATGTGGGGCCCATTGTTCTGTATGGAGGACTATGTGGGGCCCATTATTCTGTATGGAGGACTATGTGGGGCTATTATTCTGTATAGAGGATTATGTGGGGCCATTATTCTGTATGGAGGATTATGTGGGGCCATTATTCTGTATGGAGGACTATGTGAGGCCCATTATTCTGTATGCCGACCAATGTTTCACACGTACTTGTATGACTATGAGTGAATTGAGTCTCTCTGCAAGCCGAAGCATGCTGCCAAATCGGCATGAGAAAATTAGCGCTGATCTGCTCTGCCTCATAGAATAACACTGGGCCGAGTGTTATGCGATGTTTTATCGCATAGCACTAGGCCGTGTTATACACTACTGTGACTCTGGCTTTAATCAGAGTGTCATCAGAGTTTGGTCCGATTTTCATCAATTTTTCTCATATGAGTAAAAAAACAAACAAACTTGCTTTGACTTGCATTGAACCGCATAAAATCTGCATGCATAGATTTATACATGTGGATTTTATGCGGTTCAATGCTTGGATGGTACCCGGGTCTGGAGAAGAGGAGACTCTCGTCGACCCGGGTACCATCTTACCCGCAAGTTAAAAAAGAATTATAAAGTTAAAAAAAAAAAAAAAATGTCATACTCACTTCTCCGCTGCGGTCAGGCGATGGTCGCGTGACCATCAGCTGATGAAATGACGTCACCGCAGGTCCTGCCAGTACACCGCGGGCCACCAAGGAGAGTGGATTTTTGCCGGGAGGAGACCAGGGGCTGCCGGAGAGGTGAGTATAAGGTTTTTTTTTTTTACTTTTTAATTATTTTTTTAGTACAGATGCACCATTTGAAAGCAGAACTCTCCTCATAATTTGGTCACACAATATAAATCCATGCCAGTTGCATAGATTTATATTGTGAGACCAACTTATATTGTTAAGCCCTTTTCCAAATGCATTTGGGTGATGCTCAAAATCGCTTGGAACACCGTTGAAAAAATGCATGAATAAACGCATGTAAAAACGCTTAAAAAACACATGTACAATCCGCATGTGTTTTTTCTGCCAGGGAGAGGAAAAAACGCTCAGGAAATTTTTGCTTCAAATCTGCATCGTGGGCACATATACTACATTACACAAACATTTAGGGTAAGTGCAGTAATGTATTCACTGATCGCCGTCTTCCCTAGTTCCAGGACCTCACTGGTCCTCTTCTCACTTTCTATCAAAATATAGAAAATAATTAATCCAGTAAACACCGTAAACAGAAAAAAATGAAAAACACCAAAATGTAGTTGTTTTGGTTGCCGCAATACTTCCAAAAATGCTGTAAAAAGCTTTCAAAATGTTATATCTATCCCAATAAGGTATCATTAAAAACATTGTCTCGTACCACAAAAAAATAAGCTGCCATACAGCTCTATTGACTGAAAAATGAAAATGTGACGAATCTCGTAAAATGCCAACACAATCAAAAACATTTTTTTTTCGAAATTCAGTTATTTTTTTCATCGCTAAAATAATTAAAAAACTGGACAAGTTTGATATCGCCATAATCGTACTGATAAAGAGAATCATGATGCCAAGACATTTTTACCACGCAATGTACACCATAAAAAACAATTTACAAAAAACTGTCAGAATTGCGGGGGGGTAGGTGGTTCCGCAATTTCACCGCACTTGGATTTTTATTTTCCATTTTCCCGTATACTATGTGGGAAAATCAATAGTGTCATTCAAAAGTACAACTCGTCCCACAAGAAAACAAGCCCTCATAAGTCTATGTGGAAGAAAAAACTAAAATGTTATGGGTTTTGGAAGAAGGGGAGGAAAAAACGAAAACAAAAAAATGGAAATTTGTGATGTCAGGAAGGGGTTAAAGACTTCTGATAGTTGGGGTCATGTTGAAGAGTTTGCATTTTTGCCCATGGGCTTCAGTTTACGCCACTGACTTGCACAACCTATTCAGCTTGATGCTGGAGGACGCTTTTGAAAGCTTTGGATGAAGGGAATTTAATGTATTATGAGAAGCCAGCAGTTTTAGAGTTTGAAAATAGTTCCTAATAATACCTGGCTCTCCCACAGAAAACTATAATTAGACAGGCTTGTAGGAGTATGATAAAGCTGAATTATGACCCTTGTGGGTGTAGTAAAGTTCTTACAAAATTCTCCTAAAACTAGATTTTTCCTTGAGGGTAATTTCCCACATTTCTTCTCCACTGTGGACCATGGACTTCCCACAGTGGAGATTCCTCGCTGCTGTATTTACCGCTATGGACATCATTGTGAAAAAAGTGCAGGGAAGGTGCATATTTCACCTTTTGCAATTGGCAATATTCACACTGTGGTAGGACGGCTCGCTCGGCCACTTCCGGAAGTAGACTCAGGAACCCGGGTTTTCTTTGCAGCATTTATTAAACATCATAAACTTCTGCACTCCAGCAAAATAAACGCAGCCTTACTTGGCAAAACAACAAAACAAAAGATAAACTATAGCACAATCCATATATGTGTGTAATGGTCCCTCACACAGGTTATGTCCAGTCTTCAGCTCCCTCCTGAGCTATGGCTGTCCAGTCTGGAGACCTTGCCTCTCCAAACACAACACAGAGAAAAAAAAAACAGGACTGAACATTTAAACGCTGCTCAGCCACACCCTGCGGTGGAGGTATGGGGAATGACATACCTCCCATCTCAATATCATTCCCCTACAACCACGCCCTTTAACCCCTTAAGCCCCGCGGGTGGTTTGCACGTTAATGACCGGGCCAATTTTTACAATTCTGACCACTGTCACTTTATGAGGTAATTACTCTGGAACGCTTCAACGGATCCCCCTGATTCTGAGATTGTTTTTTTCGTGACATATTGTACTTCATGATTGTGGAAAAATTTCTTCGATATCACTTGCGTTTATTTGTGAAAAAAACGGAAATTTGGCGAAAATTTTGAAAATTTTGCAATTTTCAAAATTTGAATTTTTAAGCCCTGAAATCAGAGCGATATGTCACACAAAAGAGTTAATAAATAACATTTCCCACATGTATACTTTACATCAGCACAATTTTGGAACCAAAATTTTTTTTTGTTAGGGAGCTATAAGGGTTAAAAGTTGACCAGCGATTTCTCATTTTTCCAACAAAATTTACAAAACCATTTTTTTAGGGACCACATCACATTTGAAGTCACTTTGAGAGGTCTTTATGACAGAAAATACCCAAAAGTGACACCATTCTAAAAACTGCACCCCACAAGGTGCTCAAAACCACATTCAAGAACTTTATTAACCCTTCAGGTGCTTCACAGGAATTTTTTGAATGTGGAAGAAAAAAATGAACATTTAACTTTTTTCACAAAAATGTTACTTTAGACCCAATTTTTTTTATTTTCACAGGGGTAACAAGAAAAAATGGACCCCAAAATTTGTTGTGCAATTTCCCCTGGGCACGCAGATACCCAATATTTGGGGAAAAAACACTGTTTGGGCGCACGGCAGGGCTCGGAAGGGAAGGAGCGCCATTTGACTTTTTGATTGTAAAATTTGCTTGAATAATTAGCGGACGCCATGTTGTGTTTGGAGAGCCCATGTGTGCCCAAACTTTGGAGCTCCCCCACAAGTGACCCCATTTTGGAAACTAGACCCCCCAAGGCACCTTTCTAGATGCATAGTAAGCACTTGGAACCCCCAGGTGCTTCACAAATTGATTCGTAACAATGAAAAAGTGAAAAAAAAGACACTTTTTCATTTTTATGAATCAATTTGTGAAGCACCTGAGGGTTCCAAGTGCTCACAATGCATCTAGATAGGTGCCTTGGGGGGTCTAGTTTCCAAAATGGGGTCACTTGTGGGGGAGCTCCAATGTTTGGGCACACAGCGGCTCTCCAAACGCAACATGGTGTCGCTAACAATTTGAGCAGATTTTCCGTTAAATTTGTTAGAGGACACCATGTTGCATTTAGAGAGTCCCTGTGTGCCCAAACATTGGAGCTCCCCCACAAGTGACCCAATTTTGGAAACTAGACCCCCCAAGGCACCTATCTAGATGCATAGTGAGCACTTGGAACCCCCAGGTGCTTCACAAATTGATTCGTAACAATGAAAAAGTGAAAAAAAAAACACTTTTTCATTTTTATGAATCAATTTGTGAAGCACCTGGGGGTTCCAACTGCTCACTATGCATCTAGATAGGTGCCTTGGGGGGTCTAGTTTCCAAAATGGGGTCACTTGTGGGGGAGCTCCAATGTTTGGGCACACAGGGACTCTCTAAATGCAACATGGTATCCGCTAACAAATTGAATGGAAAATCGGCTCAAATTGTTAGCGGACGCCACATTGCGTTTGGAGAGCCCCTCTGTGCCCAAACTTTGGAGCTCCCCCACAAGTGACCCCATTTTGGAAACTAAACCCCCCAAGGCACCTTTCTAGATGCATAGTGAGCACTTGGAACCCCCAGGTGCTTCACAAATTGATTCGTAATAATGAAAAAGTGAAAAAAAAAACACTTTTTCATTTTTATGAATCAATTTGTGAAGCACCTGGGGTTCCAAGTGCTCACTATGCATCTAGATAGGTGCCTTGCTGGGTCTAGTTTCCAAAATGGGGTCACTTGTGGGGGAGCTCCAATGTTTGGGCACACAGGGACTCTCCAAATGCAACATGATATCCGCTAACAATTTGAGCCGACAATTTGTTAGCGGATATCATGTTGCATTTGGAGAGTCCCTGTGTGCCCAAACATTGGAGCTCCCCCACAAGTGACCCCATTTTGGAAACTAGACCCCCCAAGGCACCTATCTAGATTCATAGTGAGCACTTGGAACCCCAGGTGCTTCACAAATTGATTCATAAAAATGAAAAAGTGTTTTTTTTTTCACTTTTTCATTTTTACGAATCAATTTGTGAAGCACCTGGGGGTTCCAAGTGCTCACTATGCATCTAGAAAGGTGCCTTGGGGGGTCTAGTTTCCAAAATGGGGTCACTTGTGGGGGAGCTCCAAAGTTTGGGCACAGAGGGGCTCTCCAAACGCAATGTGGTGTCCGCTAACAATTTGAGCCGATTTTCCATTCAATTTGTTAGCGGATACCATGTTGCATTTAGAGAGTCCCTGTGTGCCCAAACATTGGAGCTCCCCCACAAGTGACCCCATTTTGGAAACTAGACCCCCCAAGGCACCTATCTAGATTCATAGTGAGCACTTGGAACCCCAGGTGCTTCACAAATTGATTCATAAAAATGAAAAAGTGTTTTTTTTTTCACTTTTTCATTTTTACGAATCAATTTGTGAAGCACCTGGGGGTTCCAAGTGCTCACTATGCATCTAGATAGGTGCCTTGGGGGGTCTAGTTTCCAAAATGGGGTCACTTGTGGGGGAGCTCCAATGTTTGGGCACACAGGGGCTCTCCAAACGCAACATGGCGTCCGCTAACAATTTGATCCGATTTTCCATTCAATTTGTTAGCGGACACCATGTCGCGTTTGGAGAGCCCGTGATGTGCCTAAACAGTGGAGCTCCCCCACAAGTTTCCCCATTTTGGAAACTATACCCCTCAAGGATTTTATTAAGGTGTATAGTGAACATTTTGAACCCAGAGGTACGGCACATTATTTGTTTACATTAGGTCATCATATTGAATAAGTTGTCATTATTCTTGAGCGCAAGTGCTCGCTACTTGAGTTTGCATCGGGTACTCAGGTATGCACCATGTACAGCGTGTGCTCGAGTGACATGCTCGAGTCCCTGCTCCGCATGTTTCACGGTTATTAGACACCCAAAAAAAAACATGCGGGGATCGCTCGTGCATGGCAGGCAATCCCCGTAAAGTTTTTTGGCCGCGAAGCATATGGGGCAGAGACTCGAGCATGTCACTCAAATACCCACGATACTCAATGCATACCAGAGCACCCGATGCAAACTCAAGTAGCGAGCACTTGCTCTCAACACTAGTCGCCATATCGTCATCTTTTTCTCTTACTTTTGAAAAAAATCCCAACCCCAGCCCTAACCCTAGCACAACCCTAGCCCCAGCACAACCCTAGCCCCAGCACAACCCTAGCCCCAGCACAACCCTAGCCCCAAACCCAGCCCTAACCCTAGCCCAATCCTAACCCAAGAGTTTATTTTTGACGCCGTTCCTTGTGCGGTATAAGTGATTAGACGACTTTATTCTTTGGGTCGGTGTGATTACAGCAATGCCAGAATCATATGGGGTTTTTATGACTGACAGCTGTCACACACTAAAAGACGCATTTTTTGTAAAATCTAGTTTTTGCATCGCCATATTTTGAGAGCTATAATTTTTCCAGATTTTGGCAGACAGTCATGTGACGGCTCGTTTTTTGCGGGATGACTTGACGTTGTTATTGGTGCCATTTTCAGGCACGTGACATTTTTTGATCGCTTTCTATTCCGATTTTTGGGAGGCAGAATAAACAAAAACCAACAATTCAGGAATTGTTTTTTTTTTTTTTTTATTCCGTTCCGCGTGTGGTAAAATTGATGAGGTAGCTTTATTCTTCGGGTCAGTACGTTTACAGCGGTACCACATTTGTATCATTTTTCTATGTTTTGGCGCTTATACACAATAAAAGCTATTTTATAGAAAAAAATATTTTTTAGTATCGCTTTATTCTGAGAGCTATAACTTTTTTATTTTTCGGCTGATGGAGCTGTATGGCAGCTTGTTTTTTGCGGGACGAGATGACGTTTTCAGCGGTATCATTTTTATTTATATGCGTCTTTTTGATCGCGTGTTATTCCACTTTTTGTTTGGCGGTATGGTGATAAAGCATTGTTTTTTGCTTCTTTTTTTTTTTTTTTTTTTTTTTTTTTACCGTGTTCACTGAAGGGGTTAACTAGTGGGACAGTTTTATAGGTCAGGTTGTTCCGGACGCGGCGATACCAAATATGTGTACTTTTATTGTTTTTTTTTTATTTTTTTTATAATAATATTTATTGATGGGTACATTATATTTTTATTTTTGGTGTATTATTTTTTTATAATATTTTTGCACATTTTTTTTTTTTTTTTTCCACTTTCACACAGTTTATACACTTTATTACTTTGTCCCACTCTGGGACTTTCACTTTTTTTTTTCTGATCGCCTGCATGGCACAGGAATGGAGCACCATCCCTATGCCATGAAGGCTGTCAGAAGTGCACAGTGTGAAGATTGCTTGGAGATGCACTGCGCATGTCCAAGCAATCTTCCTGCAATCTGGTGACCCGGATGTTGTCATGACGACATCGGGTCGTCATGGCAACACCCGGGAAGCCTTTGCAGACTGCGCTGGAAGCCGGAAGAGGAGGTGAGTATCGCCGATCACCTCCCCTTGCCCCCGCAATGCCGCGATCGACTTTGATCGACTTCGATCGCAGCATCACGGGGGTTAATGTGCTGGGAGCGGTGCAGGACCGCTCCCTGCACATAGTACCGGGTGTCAGCTGTGACAATCAGCTGACACCCGGTGGCGATCGCGCCCGCACAGCCTGTGTGCGCGCGCGATCGCGATGACGTACTAATACGGGTCTGGCTCTTAAGTCCCAGGGCACAGACGCGTATTAGTACGTCAGATGTTATTAAGGGGTTAAGTGAGTTAACCCACCAGCATATAACATTCTGGCAGAAAGTTTATTGGTTTCAGTTCACACAGGCTAGCAACCTGTGCGACACATACCTCCCCTCATAAATCATACCAGTGACTCTGTCACATATTCCCCCCCTCTGCCCAAAGCCAGGGGTTTGGGCACCTTCCTATACCAGACAGAGAATTCTAGAAAGTGGCATCAGCGTTCCCGTGTAACTTCCTGGGCCTATGCGCTACGTGAAAGTTTAAGTCCTGAAGAGCTAGGAACCATCTACTTACCCTGGCATTTTTACCCCTATTTTCCCTCAACCATCTCAACGGGGCGTGGTCTGACACCAACTTAAACTTCGGCCTAGTAGGTAGTATCTTAGTGTATCTATGGCCCACTTTATGTCACGCTGTCTCTGTATACTGGAGGTAGGGGGCCTAAGCTGACCCTAAGCTGGGGCCCTGACTAATCCCTCAACCTGGAGGTACTGTTAAAGGTACAGAGGTCCAGGCCGCCAGCGTAACCCCTACCTCCTGAGGATCCCTGCACCTAAGTAATCTAGTCCTGAGAAGGACCCCGATCACAACAAAAGAGGACAAGTAATAATATGCCCACACACAGTACTTAGACGAACGAGACAGTACAAGGGAAAAACCAAAACCACCTTGCATACAAAAACTACACAACTACAACAGAGGGAACACCAACGGGAAAGGAGATAAATGATAAAGCGAGGAAGGGAAAAAACACTCCAAATACACTTATCTCAGAAACTCCAAATACCACGATCCGCTCTGTAAGTCTGTATGAAATGCTTTCACCGACACTTCCCAAACAGACCAGCAGGCATTTGAAGGAGACTCACTACAGCAGCATTGATTGCAGCTGGGCGAGGCTGGACCTCGTCTAGCACAGAGAGAGAGAATTAACTCCCTCACTGCCGAAAACACAAAGCACCAAAAAGTCAGCTGCGAGAAGTCAGGCTGTGTAATCGTGACGATCTTCGTGGCGACACACCCGTGACAGTACCCCCCCTTCTACGAGGGGCCTCCGGACCCTCAGGGCCAGGTTTATCCGGGTGAGTCGTGTGGAAGGCCCGAACTAATCGGTCTGCGTTAATATCCGACGCAGGAACCCACATCCTCTCCTCAGGACCATACCCTTTCCAATGAACCAGGTACTGAAGGGACCGGCGATTAAAACGTGAATCGATGACCCTTGATACCTGGAACTCCAAGTTACCATTGACCACCACTGGAGGGGGAGGTAAAGGTGACGGTACCACCGACGCCACATACCTCTTAAGCAACGATCTGTGGAACACGTTGTGAATTTTAAACGTAGGGGGGAGGTCAAGACGGAATGCCACCGGATTAATAATAGAACTGATTCTGTACGGCCCGATGAACCTGGGACCCAGTTTCCAGGAGGGAACCTTAAGTTTAATATTCCTGGTAGACAACCATACCCGATCATTCACACTTAGGTCCGGACCAGACACTCTCCTCCTATCAGCCATACGTTTGTATCGGTTCCCCATAGTATTCAGATTCTTCAGCACCCCTCTCCATACTGAAGCGAGTGATGAGGAAAATCGTTCCTCCTCAGGAACCCCCGAAGAGCCCCCCCTACTGAAAGTACAAAACTAGGGGTGAAAACCATATGCCCCAAAAAACGGGGACTTACCAGTGGACTCGCTCCGCCTATTATTAAGAGCAAACTCTGCCAGAGGTAAGAAAGAAGCCCAGTCCTCCTGGTTCTCTGACACAAAACACCGGAGATATGTCTCCAAGCTCTGGTTCATACGTTCCGTCTGACCATTGGTCTGAGGGTGAAAAGCCGATGAGAATGACAAATGCATCCCCCGCCGTGCACAAAACGCCTTCCAGAACTTGGACACAAACTGAGACCCCCGATCAGACACCACATCGGAGGGTACCCCGTGAAGCCTCACAATCTCCCCAATGAACACCTGCGCAAGAGTTTTAGCATTAGGGAGAGCCGGAAGAGCGATAAAATGTGCCATCTTGCTGAACCTGTCCACTACAACGAGTATGACCGTTTTACCCGAAGACGGAGGGAGGTCCGTAATAAAGTCCATAGACAGATGAGTCCAAGGACGCTCCGGGATCTTCAAAGGTAAGAGGGCCCCAGACGGACGGGTATGTGAGGTCTTAGAGCGCGCACAAACCCCACAGGACGCGACAAAAGTTACCACCTCCTTATGTAAGTTAGGCCACCAAAACCGACGCGAGAGGAGATCCACAGTTGCTTTACTCCCCGGGTGTCCTGCCAAAACTGAGTTATGGTGTGCCTCGATCACCTTTTGTCGCAACTGATCTGGAACAAACAGTCTCCCCGGAGGTCCAACAGGGGCGTCCCCCTGAGCCTCCAATACCTCCTCCTCCAGCTTAGAGCATACTGCCGAAACCACCACCCCCTCCTGAAGGATAGGAATCGGGTCGTCCGTATTCCCGGCCCCAGGGAAACTGCGAGATAAGGCATCCGCCTTTACATTTTTTGACCCAGGACGATATGTAACGACAAAATTAAACCTGGTAAAAAACAATGACCACCTAGCTTGTCTGGGATTCAGACGTTTCGCGGACTCCAGATATAGCAGGTTCTTGTGATCGGTGATGACGGTGACCGGATGGACTGCCCCCTCCAAAAAATGGCGCCACTCCTCAAAAGCTAACTTAATGGCCAAGAGTTCCCTATTGCCGACATCGTAATTCCTCTCAGCGGATGACAATTTTTTAGAGAAAAAGGCGCACGGATGCCACTTACCAGGGGACGAACCTTGTGACAATACTGCTCCCACCCCTACCTCGGAAGCGTCTACCTCTACAATGAATGGCTGTGACGCATCAGGTTGAATGAGTATGGGTGCCAAGGCAAAACATTTTTTCAAGCAGGAGAATGCTTGACAAGCCTTGTCAGACCACCTAGAAAAATCCGTCCCCTTTTTAGTCATGTCTGTGAGAGGCTTAACCATGGACGAGAAATTACGAATGAACTTCCGGTAATAATTAGCAAACCCCAGGAAACGTTGTAGTGCCTTAAGATTCTCTGGCCGATCCCACTCAAGAACTGCCCGCACTTTCCCAGGGTCCATACGAAAACCGGACGCTGAAACCAGGAAGCCTAAAAACTGGAGTTCCTGTACGGCGAACACACACTTTTCCCATTTGGCATACAGTTTATTATCCCGCAAGATCTGTAACACCTGCCTAACGTGCTCCTGATGAGACACCAGATCCGGCGAGTAAATTAAGATATCATCCAGATATATGACAACAAACTGTCCCACCAGGCGGCGAAAAATGTCATTAACAAAGTGTTGGAACACCGCCGGGGCATTAGTCAGACCGAATGGCATGACAAGGTTCTCATAATGCCCCTCCGGAGTGTTAAACGCCGTCTTCCACTCATCCCCCTCCTTCATCCTAATCAGATTGTACGCCCCCCCTGAGATCCAACTTAGAGAACCATTTGGCGCCCACGATCTGATTAAAGAGATCGGGAATAAGTGGGAGTGGATACGGATCTCGGACCGTAATCTGATTAAGTTCACGGAAATCCAGGCAAGGGCGTAGGCCTCCATCTTTCTTCTTAACAAAGAAGAACCCCGCAGCCACCGGTGAAGATGAAGGTCTAATATGCCCCTTAGCCAGACTTTCTGAAATATAATCCTTCATGGCCTGCCTCTCAGGACCAGAAAGGTTATACAACCTAGCTTTAGGTAACTTGGCCTCAGGGAGCAGTTTTACAGAACAGTCATACTCGCGATGAGGAGGTAGTTCCTGACACCCTTTCTCCGAGAATACATCCTCAAAGTCCGCCAGAAATGGAGGTAAGACCCAAGGAGTAACCGCACCGATGACCGTGTTCATGCAGTTTTTATTACAGAATTTACTCCATTGGCTTATCTCTCTGGTTTGCCAATTAATAACCGGGTTATGCTTAGTTAACCAAGGAAGGCCCAACACTATAGGAGTGGGAAGACCCTCCAACACGTAGCAAGACAACAGTTCTTTATGTATCGCCCCCACTTGAAGTTTTACGTCATGCACAGCTTGCAAAAAACTTCCCTGACCGAGAGGCCTGGCATCGATCGAGAATATGGGGATGGGTTTATCCAACTCACTCAATCGCATACCTTGAACCCGGGCAAACCGAGCATCAACCAGATTAGCCCCGGCCCCACTATCCAGAAGAACAGATATCCTCTCAGTTCTCGTACCCACCACCACCTCCGCCGGTACGAGAAACTGAGACGAACCTAGGGACGAAATACCTACTCCCAGATTGCCGTCCACCACACAACCTGGGATCAACAGTTTTCCGACGACTCTTCACTCTGCAAGGGACGGGATGGACACCCCCCAATAAAATGTCCCTTTCTCCTGCAGAAGAAACACCTTCCTGTCTTATGGCGCACCACCGGTCCCCTCCCCCGAAATGATGTCCCTCCTAATTGCATAGACTCCTCTGGACTGACCAGGGGAACCACCATATGAGGGGACCTTGTAGGAGGTGGAGTCATCACAGGGGGTCGAGTTATCCCGCACCTCTCCCGAAGCCGTCTGTCAACGCGAATAGCCAGGGCCATAGCGGCTTCCAGTGACGCGGGAGAGTCATACTGTGCCAACACATCCTGTAATTTGTCGGATAAACCTTGACAAAACTGGCTCCTAAGAGCCGGGTCATTCCACTGGGTGTCCGTGGCCCACCTACGGAACTCCGAACAGAATTCCTCCGCCGGACGATCTCCCTGCTGGATCCTACGTAACTTAGACTCAGCAAGGGAGATCCGATCTGGGTCATCATATACGAGTCCCAGAGCAGCGAAAAACCTATCCACTGACTGGAGAGCCGGGGAGCCCGGGGGAAGAGAGAACGCCCAAGATTGTGGGTCCCCTTGTAGGAGCGAGATGACAATTCCCACCCTTTGTTCTTCACTCCCCAATGACCGAGGCCGCAGCCGAAAGTACAATTTGCATGCCTCCCGGAAAACAAAAAACTTGTCCCGCCCCCCAGTGAACCTGTCAGGGAGAGCTACTTTAGGTTCTGGTCCGGCTTGCTCCTGAGGATGCAAAACCTTGGACCTAACGTCCGCCAGCTCCATGGACAAACTCTGCAACTGCCGAGCTAGACCGGCTACTGGATCCATGGTAGCTGGAGAAAAACTAAGTAGGTCGGTGAAAATGTCACGCTGTCTCTGTATACTGGAGGTAGGGGGCCTAAGCTGACCCTAAGCTGGGGCCCTGACTAATCCCTCAACCTGGAGGTACTGTTAAAGGTACAGAGGTCCAGGCCGTCAGCGTAACCCCTACCTCCTGAGGATCCCTGCACCTAAGTAATCTAGTCCTGAGAAGGACACCGATCACAACAAAAGAGGACAAGTAATAATATGCCCACACACAGTACTTAGACGAACGAGACAGTACAAGGGAAAAACCAAAACCACCTTGCATACAAAAACTACACAACTACAACAGAGGGAACACCAACGGGAAAGGAGATAAATGATAAAGCGAGGAAGGGAAAAAAACACTCCAAATACACTTATCTCAGAAACTCCAAATACCACGATCCGCTCTGTAAGTCTGTATGAAATGCTTTCACCGACACTTCCCAAACAGACCAGCAGGCATTTGAAGGAGACTCACTACAGCAGCATTGATTGCAGCTGGGCGAGGCTGGACCTCGTCTAGCACAGAGAGAGAGAGAATTAACTCCCTCACTGCCGAAAACACAAAGCACCAAAAAGTCAGCTGCGAGAAGTCAGGCTGTGTAATCGTGACGATCTTCGTGGCGACACACCCGTGACACTTTATGGCTAAACACTCTTTTTCTACTATTGCGTAGTTTTTCTCACAGGACGAAAGCTTCCGGCTCAGATAGAAAATGGGATGCTCTTCCCCATTTATCTCTTGAGAGAGTACGGCTCCTAGACCAACCTCTGAAGAATCTGACTGGTGTTAGAACCCTCCTGTTAGTTTTTTTCTATTTTGTGGTCACGTGATCTGCTGCCTATTTATTCCAGTTCCGCCCTTCTGGCTTTGCTGGACTTCAGTGTTACTTTGACTCTTTATCTAGCCAGGTGCTTTGTACCTATCTCTATAGTTTGCTTGGTCCTTGGACCTCTAAGTATTTTTGTCTGTTTGTCTTTTTGCTCCGCTACAACTTCTGCTTGGAGGTGTCCAATTTTGTCCCAGTCCTTAGTACTTTTAGGGACCCCTCCCTTATATCTATAGGTCTGCGTTCAGACTAGTTGAGGATGAAGGCGGGTCTGTTCACAAGGAACAGGTTGCCCGCTGCATCGTAGGGAATCAGCTTAGTCCTATTGTAGGGACAGTTTTCCTATATTTCCTTAGTTCTTGTAGCAGATCATAACAGTAAGTCCAGCCCAAAATAAAAAAATAAAAAAAAGCCTAAGTAACGAGATCCGGAGATCAGCATGGTGTCTGTTCAGGAATTGGCTCAACGCCTACAGGGATTGTCTCTTGAGGTGGCCGAGCTCCAGCAACACGTGAGTAGCTGCCCTGAAGCGCATTTTGTTGAACCGAAGGTAGGACTGCCTGATTTTTTTTATGGTAAACAAAAAGATTTTTTTTCCTTTAAAAATGCTTGTTTATTATATTTTCGTTTGAGACCCAGGTCCTCTGGGAATGAATCACAGCGCATTGGGTTTATCATGTCACTTTTGCGCAAGGAACCACAGGGATGGGCCTTTTCTCTCCAACCTAATGATCCGTGTTTTAGATCAGTGGAAGATTTTTTTTCTGCTATGGGGTTGCTGTATGACGATCCTGATCGAGTCTCTTCTGCTGAGACACAACTGAGACGTTTCAAGCAGGGGTCAGGGGATGTTGAAAATTATTGTACACACTTCAGAAGGTGATCTTCTGAAGTGAGATGGAATGATTCGGCGTTAAAATGTTTGTTTCTTGCTGGTCTAAGTGAAAGTGTTAAGGATCTGCTGATTGCTTTCCCTGCACCTGGAAACTTGCAAGAAGCCATGCAATTAGCTATACGGGTGGACAGGAGACTGCGTGCCAGAGTTAATGAGGAGTAAACTCCTGCTATGGCAGCTCCTAGTCATCAGAGGGTCTGCTCGGACGACGGAGAACCGATGGAGATTGGGGCGATGCCACTCCGCTCTCAGGACAAAGACCGCAGGTTTTCCAAGGGATTGTGTTTTTACTGTGGTAAATCTGACCATTTTGTTAAGAACTATGAGCTTCTGTTAAACAAAGAAAAAAAAAAGGTCAGTTACGCCCGTATTGCTTGTTTAAATGCTAAGGGAGTATTTCTTTCAGGGAGTACCTCATTGCAGGAGGAGTTGATTGAATTTCAGGTATTTGTGGATTGTGGTTCTACACTGAATGTGATTGATAAGGGATTTTTGGAAAAACTTAAATTGGAACCTAAACCTTTGTCATCTCCTATTTCTGTGGTTGCTGTTGATAACACTCCTTTGAAATGTGTTACTCACAAGGTTTTTGAATTTTCCCTCACTATTAATGGTATTCACCAAGAGAATTTGGATTTAGTGGTATTAAATTGTTTACCTTCTCCAGTGGTGTTAGGTTTGCCTTGGTTAAAACTGCACAATCCTTTACTGGACTGGTCTACTAATGAGATTAAATCTTGGAGTCCTAAGTGTTATGATAAATGTTGTAACGGTCGCATTGCTGCTGTGGAAATAGGGGAATTACCTGTACCTATTCAGGATTTTTGGAAGGTTTTTTCAGAGGAGGAGTCGCAAATTCTACCTTCTCATAGGGACTATGATTGCACCATTGAGTTTGTTCCTGGAGCTACTCTTCCCAAGAGTCACTTATTTAATCTTACTATCCCTGAAAGAAAAGCCTTGGAGGAATACATACAGACGAGCTTGGCTGCTGGTCACATTAGACCTTCTAAGTCACCTGTGGCTGTTGGATTTTTTTTTGTAAAAAAAAAAGACTGCGGTTTACGTCCATGTCTGGACTTTCGAGAAATTAATAAAATTACCGTACGCAATTCCTACCCACTGTCGTTAATTCCTGACTTGTTTAACCAGTTAGTGGGGGCCAAGTGGTTCTCTAAAATTGATCTCCGGGGGGCATACAATTTGTTGCGAATGAAGGAGGGTGATGAATGGAAGAATGCTTTTAACACTCCGGTGGGTCATTTTGAGAATCTGGTTATGCCTTTTGGTCTTACCAATGCACCAGCGTTTTTTCAGAACCTTATTAATGACATCCTGAGACCTTTGATTGGTAAGAATGTGGTGGTGTATTTGGATGACATTTTGATTTATTCGCCAGATCTGGAGTCTCATTGGCAGAGCGTACGTGAGGTATTGCAGTTATTAAGTGACAATTCACTTTTTGCTAAGCTGGAGAAATGCGAGTTCGCTGTGCAGAGAATTAGTTTTTTGGGCTACATTATCTCCAGCGAGGGCTTTGAGATGGACCCGGCGAAGGTTCAGGCTGTGCAGGAATGGCCTAGGCCTATTGGTTTAAAATCGATACAGAGATTTTTGGGTTTCGCCAATTATTACAGAAAATTCATTAAGAATTTTTCTATAATTGTTAAGCCGCTGACCGATCTCACCAGGAAAGGTGCGAATACGGTCCAGTGGACTACTGAGGCCATTGAAGCTTTTGTGTATCTCAAGGAGAGGTTCAGTTCTGCCCCCATCCTTATGCAGCCTGATGAGACCAAGCCTTTTTTGGTCGAGGTTGATGCTTCTTCGGTGGGGGCCGGTGCGGTTTTGTCTCAGGAGAACAAGGATGGGGCTCATCCCTGTGCTTTTTTTTCGAAAAAGTCTAAGAAGTATCTTAACAGGAAACGTCAAGAGGTTTTGTTTACTGTTGGTGACATGGTTTGGTTGTCCTCAAAGAATCTGCGGTTGAGGATTCCTTCTAAGAAATTGGGTCCGAAGTTTGTGGGACCATTTAAGGTGCTTCAGGTGGTTAACCAGTCTGCTGTTAGGTTGGAGGTTCCCTCCTCCTGGAAGATTAATCCGGTGTTTCATGTTTCCTTGTTGAAAAAAGCTGATGTATCGGATAGGGATGCCACTGTCACAGTTCCTCCGGTGGTGGAAGACAGTGAATATGAAATTTCTCGTATCCTGAATTCCAGAAGGTATAGAGGGAGATTGCAGTATCTCGTCGCTTGGAAAGGTTTCGGTCCTGAGGATAACTCATGGGTAAAGGCAGATGATGTCTCTGCTCCTAGACTTATCAGAGTGTTTCACAGGAGGTTTCCTGATAGGCCTGGGCCTGGAGGATCCGGAGGATCCTCATAGAAGAGGGGGTACTGTTAGAACCCTCCTGTTAGTTTTTTTCTATTTTGTGGTCACGTGACCTGCTGCCTATTTATTCCAGCTCCGCCCTTCTGGCTTTTCTGGACTTCAGTGTTACTTTGACTCTTTATCTAGCCAGGTGCTTTGTACCTATCTCTATAGTTTGCTTGGTACTTGGAACTCTAAGTATTTTTGTCTGTTTGTCTTTTTGCTCCGCTACAACTTCTGCTAGGAGGTGTCCAATTTTGTCCCAGTCCTTAGTACTTTTAGGGACCCCTCCCTTATATCTATAGGTCTGCGTTCAGACTAGTTGAGGATGAAGGCGGGTCTGTTCACAAGGAACAGGTTGCCCGCTGCATCGTAGGGAATCAGCTTAGTCCTATTGTAGGGACAGTTTTCCTATCTTTCCTTAGTTCTTGTAGCAGATCATAACAACTGGACCACAAACTCTTTCTTGAAGTCTGGTGCGACCAGGACCGGCTGTTTACACAGTGCTGACTTCAACAGTTGAAACGCGGTCTCTATTTCCTCCGTCCACTTCACCATGGTTGATCTGGTGCCTTTTAGGAGATCCGTCAGTGGCACGGCCATCATGGCAAAATTTGGGATAAACCGCCGGTAATATCCCACCATTCCCAGGAACGCTCTCACTTGCTTCTTGGCGAGCAGTTTCGGACAGGTCTGGATTGCCTCCACTTTATTTACTTGTGGGTTTATTTCGCCTCTTCCGACGACATAGCCCAAGTACTTGGCCTCCTCTTTTCTGACGGCACATTTTTTTTGATTTATAGAAAATCCCACCTTCCTTAGAGCATCCAGAACAGCCTGTAGCTTAGGTAGATGACTAGCCCAGTCTGGGCTAAAGACTACAATGTTGTCAAGATAGGCTGCTGCGTACTTCATATGTGGGGCTAGGATCCGATCCATAGCCCTTTGGAAGGTGCCTGGGGTCCCCTGTAGTTGGAACGGCATCCGAGTATATTGAAAGCACCCATCAGGTTTCGAGAAAGCCATCTTCTCCTTGGCCGTCTGGAACATGGGGATCTGCTAGTAGCCCTTCGTCATGTCAAGAGTGGTGATGTACCACTCGTCGACGCGGGGCATCGGGTACGCATCACACTTGGACACCTCATTCAGCCAGCGGTAGTTATTAGACAACCTCCACTCTCCGTTGGGTTTTGGCACGAGGACGATTGGGCTCGACCACCCACTCTTTGACTTCTCTATCACGCCGAGGTCTAGCATCCTCTTTACCTCATCGGAGATCACCTTCCGGCATGCTTCCGGAATCCGGTATGGCTTCAGATTCACTCTTACATGTGACTCCTTCAGTGGGAGTGAGACGAGCCCCCCAGTAGTGGCTCTAGACCCCTTCCGTGGTGAACCTGCCCCCTTTTGGGTATCCCAGTACGGAGAAGTGAATATATCCATTTTCCTGAGGGATTTATCAACCACCTGATACCTCTCTACCAGGCCGATGAAGTCATCTGCGTTCTGGGGATCGCCCTGGGCAACCCAAGTCTGTACCGACTTGGGAAGGGAGTGTACGAATCTATCAATCACTACCCGCTCAACCATCTGGGCCGGAGTGGAGGACTCTGGCTGCAACCACTTCTGAATAAGATGCAGTAGGTCAAACATCTGCGAGCAAGGGGGTTTGTCGGTGGCATACGCCCAGTGGTGGACTCGTTGGGCTCTCACCGCCATATTCACTCCCAGGCATGCTAAGATCTCTGTCTTTAGCTTGGCATATTCCTTGGCATCCTGCAGTGCCAAGTCATAATATGCCTTTTGGGGTTCACCCGACAAATATGGCGCCAGAACCTCTGCCCACTGTTCTGGTGGAAGTCTCTCCCGATCAGACACCCTCTCAAAGACTGTCAGAAAGGCTTATACATCATCCCCGTGGGTCATCTTCTGCATGGCCCATCTTACCGCCTTCCTGACTTGGGAGTCATCAGTCGGCACTGGGGGTGGGGCGGTTGCTCTGCCCTGGATGGCATCTGCCAGAAGCTGCATCTGCTGTTGCTGCTCCTGCTGGTGCTTTTATTGCTCCTGCTGGTGCTGCCGCTGCAACTTTTGGTGCAACTGGATCTGTTGCAGCAACAGTTTGGTTGTCTCCTGGTGCTGCTGCTGCATGCTCTGCTGGCTCTGCAAGAGCTGCTGGTGCACCTGTTGTTGGCTCTGCACCAGGTGCTTAATGAGCTCCTCCATGCTGCCGGACTTCTCTGGCTAGCTGGTGGCCTTCACCCAGGACATCCACTGGTCTCTGTGGCAGGTACACGTGTTCCTGGAATCTTGCCCGCATTCTCCACCAACTGTGGTAGGACAACTCACTCGGCCACTTCCGGAAGTAGACTTAGGAAGCCGGGTTTTCTTTGCAGGCTTTATTAACAGCATAAAGCTCTGCACTCCAGCAAAATAAACACAGCCTTACTTGGCAAAACAACAAAACAAAAGATAAATTGTAGCACAGTCCATATATGTGTGTGCGGGTCGCACACACAGGTTATGTCCAGCCTTCAGCTCCCTCCTGAGCTATGGCTGTCCAGTCTGGAGACCTTGCCTCTCCAAACACAATACAGAGAAAAAAAAAACAGGACTGAACATTTAAACTTTGCTCAGCCACACCCTGAGGTGGAGGTATGGGGAATGACGTCCCTCCCATCTCAAATTCCCATCTCCCATCTCCCATTCCCCTAAAACCATGCCCACTAAGTGAGTTAACCCACCAGCATATAACATTTTGGCAGAAATTTTATTGGTTTCAGTTCACACAGGCTAGCAACCTGTGTGACACTTACCTCCCCTCATAAATTATACCATACTCTGTCACAACACCTACAACAGTTTTTGTCAATTTACTTTGCAGATATATTTTGCTGCATGTGTATGAGATTTCTCTAAATATCATGTACTATGCTGGTGTAGCGCCCCGAGGGTTCGGCCGCTACAGGGGTATTGCACCTCAGACCAGAGGTGTGATATTCCACTCCCAGGTAAGGATGGAGTATGGACCAGGGCTCAGTTAGCTGCATACAGCACACACACCCCATTTCCGAGGGACAGCTCAACGGTGCTCCCACTAGACAGAAGTGCAGGCACGACCGACTATGTCCCTGCCTGGAGTGGGGAGGGGGGTGGAACACCCAGTGCTGTAGGAGCAGATAGGGGTTGGTTCCTGAGCGTAGGTAGGAGCCCATTGGTTGCTGGTCACCTGGGCTCATCGTCAGAGGGAGGTATAAAAGGTGGGCACCATCTTAGTTCTGGGTCAGTTCAGCCAGAGGAGAAGACAGGGAGTAGAGGCTCTGTAGGAGCTCTACTCCAGGAGGGCCTAGTGAGAGGCCGAGGAGGAGGTGAAGGGGAGCTGGGATTTTGGCTCATCTCAGCTCCAAGAGAACGGAACAGAAAGGAGCAGAAAGGAACAGAGAAAGAGAAGGAGAGACAGAGAAACAGAAGGGCTCAGGAACAAGAAGGTGGAAGGGACCCTAAGAACCCACGAGAATCCAGGGTGCAGGGTTAGGCAGATTAAGGGTACCGGATCCCAAGTTGGTGGAGGAGAAACAACCCTCAGCCAAAGACCGGTCGTCGTGATCATCTATTGGTGCGACACCTCATCAAACCTGCTCGGAAGGCACCATATAGGACAGCGGAGGACGGGGCCCACGTTTAACCGCACGAGTCCGCGGCAGCTGGACAAAAGTGGGTCACTGGTGAGGCAGGCCAGAGAAAGGATTAAAGGGGGTCCTGTGCCATGCTCCTGAACTGCCTGGGAGTTGACCGAGCCCCTCACCTGGTGGACGCAGCACGGCTCGGGCGGTCACTGCCGACGGAAGTGACCCAGAACAAACGAACTGTGAGTAAAGACCCTGGACTGTAACTTGTTGTCCGTGTGCTCCTTCGCTCCTCCGGCACTACCGGTACTGGGACCTTCACCACCATCACTCCCACCATCCACTACACTGCCCTGGGGCCGCACTCTTACCGTGGGGAGTCACACTACCCTAGCTGCACACCTCATCAGCCCCAGCGGTCTGCATGCAGCGGCGGTTCCTAATAACCGCAATCCACGGGTGGCGTAGTCGGACATTATCTGAAGCACGTAGCAGACTACCAATGGTCTGACCACCCTGAGCCGCGGACCGGGCCGCCACTACTACTACCCCCATCGTTCCCCTATCGCCCGGATCCGCGTGCCCCACGGCCCAGGGGTCGAGTCAGCTTTGGCATAGTCGGCAGGATTTCGTGCCCGCTAACCACGGTTACTGCGCGCCTGAAAAGAGACTGTTTCACGGTACTAAAGATGGCGCCCGCCCCAGAAGAACGAGCGCCATAATGTGCGCGCCAAAAGACCACAGGAGGCCGCCTCCCATTGTGGGCCGGGTCCCAGAATGGCGCCAAAGAGGAAGCCCGCCCCCAACAACCATGAGCACTGCTGTGGAAATGTCCGTCAACGTGGGGGGGCTGCCCCTGAGAGTGATTGTCAGCAGAATGCCCCAGGACCACCCGCCATGGGGGCGGAAAGAGAAGAAAACTGCGGGGCAGGGGGTGGTCTGGATCAGTCCAGACAGACCGCACCCGGGGATGGACGCCCTCAGCAGCACCAGCCTCCTGGCCCGAAGCCTGCTGCAGGCCGAACCGCTCTGCAGCCTAGCAGAAGTCCTAGCGCAGCTCCCCAGAGACCCGGAGCGTGCGCAAGCTGCACTGGAGGACCTGGAGCGGAGGATGGTCCGGGCGCAGCGGAGTGCACTCACCGAGTGGAGAGAGGAACTGGCCCGGCAGGCCGAGACCCACCAGCGACAGGCCTCAGCCGCACCCCGGGGTTTGCCTGCCTTTGAGGACGGCGCAAGAGGAGAGAGGACCGGAGGCGACGCCGCGGAGGGAGCCACGAGGACTGAGGCAAGTGAAGGGAACGTCACCACCCCAAGCCCAGCACCCGTAAGCCTGCCCCAGCCTCCCGTCGCAGCACCAGAAGCCCCACTCACCGCACCTGTTGCTGCGCCGCCACTGCTCCCGGCTAGGCCTCAAGCGGCGAGCGCCGCGGCCACGCCACGCCCAGCGCCACGCCCCTTGACCCAGGGTGCCGTAAAGCACGAAGCATCATCGGCCCGGTCGCAAGGCCTGGATGACCCGGGCGCCATCGCTAAGCCTGCGCCCCTGTCCCGGATGGGACTGCCACCTAGCGCAGCCACAAGACCCCCGGCCTGGTCGCAAGGCCGAGTGCACCCGGGCGCTGCTCCAAGATTAGGTGCCCCCACTATACCATCGCTGGGCGTGGACCTATTGGCACATCACACCGGTCCGGATGGACTGCCGCTGGAGTGGCCGGCTGAAGTGACCGGCAATCAGCCATGGAAGGCCCAGTCCCCGCGCGAGCCTCTGATACCGGCTCCTGAACCCGTCGAGGTCACCCTACCCCCACTGGAGGACGTCCAATTTGCGTGGGACCCCACCAGCGAGAACTTGATGGGGTTCTCTCAAGAGACCCGGGCAGACGCGGTCCGTCATCTGGAGGCCTGTCATCAGCAACTGGCGACCTTTGAGCGGAAGCAACGAGAGAGGCGCGTCAGAGAGGAACGGCTCCAGGCCCAGAGTGCTGAGCAAAAGCGCAAGGCCCGCCAAGACCCCCAAGCACCCCGTGGTCCCCGAATCACCGGGACCATAGTCAAGTTCCACATGGAGAACGGCTGGGGCTTCATCAGGGGCCCAGAAACCGCAGGCGACGTCTTGGTGACCCGCAGGGACGTGGAGAGTCATCTACCTGAGGGACATCGTGGCCGTGACCTATACCCTGGTGATGTGGTCGCCTTTACCCGCCACGTAGGTGCAAAAGGACCATACGCCCTACATGTCCATCGGCTCACCGAGGAGGAGCTACAATACCGCGGCTATGAGGAGAGCCAAGAGGACCCGGACGGGTCTGAAGAACCATATGAGGAGGAAGAAGGAGCATATGGAGGACACCGCTACTAGTAAGTAGCAAAGTACCTGTGTACATAGTTACCCGTCAGGGTATCAGAACTGTTTTTGGGACTGTTCCCGTCTTGAAAGTGTGGTCCCCGTTGGGACAAATATTGAACTGTTACCTGTGTGCCCCTCATCCCCTACCAGGCTGAGGACTGTGAGCAGCCATTCCCTTCCCAAAACTGGCCGAGGACTGAGAGCAGTCAAATCCCTTGTATATAGTTGCGCTTCCTAAAGCGCCCCCTACTGGTTTTATACAAAAACCGCAACGTCTACCTCAAGATTTACTGGACTGTTGCACCTTTACCTGGTCGCAAGTTGCACCGCGGCCATGATCCAAGAATCCAAGAATGTGCTTTACTTAAAAATGTTTTACATGAGAAAGTTTAATATGCTGCTAGGTGATAATGCAAATGTTTTACAAGGTGTTTTATATGACAAAAGAGTTCCAGAGGCATTAGCAAAGTGTTTTATAATAGTAACAAGAAAAGAAAAGTGTTTCCCATAAAGGGAATTGAACCGTATTACCTGTTTTCTGATGTGAAAAGTTATTGAAAAAGTTTTGCATGTCCTGTAATTATCTGTTTTTGCTCTTTTCCAGCCCGAGGACGTGCTGTGCTTTACCAGGGGGGAATGTAGCGCCCCGAGGGTTCGGCCGCTACAGGGGTATTGCACCTCAGACCAGAGGTGTGATATTCCACTCCCAGGTAAGGATGGAGTATGGACCAGGGCTCAGTTAGCTGCATACAGCACACACACCCCATTTCCGAGGGACAGCTCAACGGTGCTCCCACTAGACAGAAGTTCAGGCACGACCGACTATGTCCCTGCCTGGAGTGGGGAGGGGGGTGGAACACCCAGTGCTGTAGGAGCAGATAGGGGTTGGTTCCTGAGCGTAGGTAGGAGCCCATTGGTTGCTGGTCACCTGGGCTCATGGTCAGAGGGAGGTATAAAAGGTGGGCACCATCTTAGTTCTGGGTCAGTTCAGCCAGAGGAGAAGACAGGGAGTAGAGGCTCTGTAGGAGCTCTACTCCAGGAGGGCCTAGTGAGAGGCCGAGGAGGAGGTGAAGGGGAGCTGGGATTTTGGCTCATCTCAGCTCCAAGAGAACGGAACAGAAAGGAACAGAAAGGAACAGAGAAAGAGAAGGAGAGACAGAGAAACAGAAGGGCTCAGGAACAAGAAGGTGGAAGGGACCCTAAGAACCCACGAGAATCCAGGGTGCAGGGTCAGGCAGATTAAGGGTACCGGATCCCAAGTTGGTGGAGGAGAAACAACCCTCAGCCAAAGACCGGTCGTCGTGATCATCTATTGGTGCGACACCTCATCAAACCTGCTAGGAAGGCACCATATAGGACAGCTGAGGACGGGGCCCACGTTTAACCGCACGAGTCCGCGGCAGCTGGACAAAAGTGGGTCACTGGTGAGGCAGGCCAGAGAAAGGATTAAAGGGGGTCCTGTGCCATGCTCCTGAACTGCCTGGGAGTTGACCGAGCCCCTCACCTGGTGGACGCAGCACGGCTCGGGCGGTCACTGCCGATGGAAGTGACCCGGAACAAACGAACTGTGAGTAAAGACCCTGGACTGTAACTTGTTGTCCGTGTGCTCCTTCGCTCCTCCGGCACTACCGGTACTGGGACCTTCACCACCATCACTCCCACCATCCACTACACTGCCCTGGGGCTGCACTCTTCCCGTGGGGAGTCACACTACCCTAGCTGCACACATCATCAGCCCCAGCGGTCTGCATGCAGCGGCGGTTCCTAATAACCGCAATCCACGGGTGGCGTAGTCGGACATTATCTGAAGCACGTAGCAGACTACCAATGGTCTGACCACCCTGAGCCGCGGGACCGGGCCGCCACTACTACTACCCCCATCGTTCCCCTATCGCCCGGATCCGCGTGCCCCACGGCCCAGGGGGCGAGTCACTGGCACTGTAATATGGAGTGAATTTTCTGCAAGTGAATGCACAGCAGAAAATCTTATGTGTTTTTTCTACATGGGAACTTACCTTGCTAAAAAAAATAATAATGTTTTGATTTTGTATCTCTGGTTGGGCTTGGTATTTTGACAGTGATTGCAGTGTGTATATAAAGATCTGCATGACCATAATATGATTGTCTACTCAATTTCTTATGTATAAAGTTCTGGATGATTTTTTTAGCCAAGTTTGGTAGCATAAGGTCATTTATGCTTATTAAAGAGTATTGTATTAACCTGTAGGAATGAGAACTGTTGTTTTCTTGTCCCATACAGCCCTTTAATGCAGGTTTGATGTATGGCAATCTCTTTTAGCCTATTCACAATTTATTATTGTCAATGTTTATATGTACGAAAATTAAATAAATGTATTCTGATTCTGGGAGAGCGTGTGGGGTCTGTTGTGCAAGTCTATTTGTTAATAAGTCAAAAATCTTAATAATTGCAATAGATTATATGTTGTAGATCACAATGTAAGACCAGATCTCTTAATTGTATTTTTGTGTTGCTTAAAATAAACAGTAGAACAGGATTGCTTGCATTTTGTAGTAACCACATTAGACATCAAGGGAAGGAAAGACAATATAAACCTTAAAAGTCGTATTTCTTGTTTGTAGTCACAGCATTAACAACAAAAGTTTTGTGTCCTTGCTTAAACTGGCCATAGACAGATGATAGGTAGCAAGGTATTCCTGCCGATACTGCCATAAACATGCATGTTCCCCTCAGCCAAGCTTGTTTACTTCAATAAGGAAAGGCAGAGGCTTTTTTACCTTGGCTATTGTAACATCCCTGGCGGCGTGCTTGCATAGTGCACAACCTCCCACTATGCAAGACCGCAATCTTACCTGTCAGTCCAGCCTGCAAATCTTGCTCCAGTTCATGCTGTGTGCATGCCTCTTGACTGACTGCTTAGGGCGGCAGCCCGGTTACTTCCTGATTCTTACAGCTGCTGTGGGCGCACCCCTAATGCGTCTCCAGCCTATTGCTGTGAGTCACTGGATATTTAAACCCCCTCCACCCAGTAGGAGGTGCCTGAGCAACACTAACATTCAGTGTGCTCCTTGACTCTGAAGTTGCCAGGTCCAGTTCTCCTTCTTGTCCGTTTCCGCCTTCTCTGGGGGCTGCATACCCAGACCTGTTATCTGTGACTTCTTGTCCGTTTCCGCCATCTCTGGGGGCTGTATACCCAGGCTCGTTCTTGTATCTCATTGCAGTAGCAGTTCCTGTCTGAACTGTATCCTAGCCTGTTACCTGTTTGTCTCTATGTCCGTACCTTCCCTTCTCCTGCAGTATCTGAACCTGCACCTAACTCCTACTCGTTGTCTCTGTACTTCTGTTTGTGAGTTTTCTGTCCACTCGCTACTTCATAGGAAGTACCTTGTGTGTATCTGGTTCTGCTTATCCCTTTTACCTTCCTCCGTATCTTCTTGTATTTTCCAGCCTGTTCCATGTGAACAGAGCCCTGTCCTCTCTGCCTTGTCCACCGCACTGGCGGTTTCGCTCCGCTCTGTCTTGCCCACCGCTCCGGCGGTTTCCCTCTGCTCTACCTTGTCCACCGCACCTGCGGTTTCGCTCCGCTCTGTCTTGCCCACCGCTCCGGCGGTTTCTCTCTGCTCTGACTTACCCACCTCTCCGGTGGTTCCACTCTGCTCTGCCTTGTCCACCGCACCTGCGGTTTCGCTCCGCTCTGTCTTGCCCACCGCTCCGGCGGTTTCTCTCTGCTCTGACTTACCCACCTCTCCGGCGGTTCCACTCTGCTCTGCCTTGTCCACCGCACCTGCGTTTTCGCTCCGCTCTGTCTTGCCCACCGCTCCGGTGGTTTCTCTCTGCTCTGACTTACCCACCGCTCCGGCGGTTCCGCTCTGCTCTGCCTTGTCCACCGCACCTGCGGTTTCGCTCCGCTCTGTCTTGCCCACTGCTCTGGCGGTTTCTCTCTGCTCTGGCTTGCCCACTGCTCCGGCGGTTTCTCTCTGCTTTGCCTTACCCACCGCTCCGGCGGTTTCTATCTGCCCTGACTTACCCACCGCTCCGGCGGTTTCTCTCTGCTCTGCCTTGTCCACTGCTCCGCGGTTCCGCTCTGCTCTGTCTTGCCCACCGCTCCGGCGATTTCTCTCTGCTCTGACTTACCCACTGCTCCGGCGGTTCCACTCTGCTCTGCCTTGTCCACCGCACCTGCGGTTTCGCTCTGCTCTGTCTTGCCCACCGCTCCGGCGGTTTCTCTTTACTCTGCTTGTCTACCGCATCTGCTGCTCTGTACCTGTCTCCCAGTCTGTACTGGACCCTATCCAGCGTGCGCTCCAACCTGCTGGTACCTCCTTGTCTGCACTCCAGCCGTGCTTGCCAGTATCTCCCTGTCTGCACTCCAGCCGTGCTTGCCAGTATCTCCCTGTCTGCACTCCAGCCGTGCTTGCCAGTATCTCCCTGTCTGCACTCCAGCCGTGCTTGCCAGTATCTCCCTGTCTGCACTCCAGCCGTGCTTGCCAGTGCCCACCTGTCTGCATACCAGCCGTACTTGCCAGTACCCACCTGTCTGCATACCAGCCGTACTTGCCAATACCCACCTGCCTGTATGCTAGTCTAACCTACCTGTTCCTGCATTCCCCGGTGTGGGTCAACAACTGTGACCGGGGTCTGACCTGGAGTCGCACCTGGTCCCTCTGCTCGGTTCCTCCTTGGTCCACGGAGTCGACTAAGCCGCCGTGCGACCTTGGTCGGATCGGGTTGATACTTAGTTACGCCCCTCCAGGCACTCCTCGGTTCATGGTACAGTGGGATCACTAATCACGCTCTCGCCAGTCAGTCCGGGCGCGAGCGTAACAGCTATATGCCTGATCCCTCTTGAAATTCCAGATATATGAAGGTTTGATGAATATCTCCCAACAGTGTATGTTAGGTAGTCAACAAGAGCCCATTACAGGCTTGGACTGGTCCACTGGAGAACAGGAGAATCCTCCGGTGGGCCACCACCCTCTTATATGAGCAGTACTTGGCATAATATACTTGAATCACTATGTACAGATAAAGGCAGTATCTTATTCGTGTAACAATCTACTCAGTTCATTGTTATGTAAATTTGTGATTGAGGATAATAAATCCATGTGTGTAAACTCAATAGCCCTTTGTGATACAACTCATTTTCAGATAGTAAATTTTTTTTTTCAGAGCCCTTTCCCCCCCCAAACAAAATACCAGTTTTCAGTCTGTACCAATCATGATCAGACCTTTTATGTAACATCTGTGCCGATTCGTGCCGCCTCTGTTTCCTTTTTGGTGGCTGGCCTTTGATGCTTGGGACGCGTGACAGCGCCAGTCTTGTTTTTCCCTGGGAGTTTTGATGCTGCTTTATAATGGCGCTATGGGGTTAATTTCTAGGTTTTGATCATATCTTCCTGAGAGCCCTGAGGTGGTGCAGTTAGCTATTTAGACACCTGAAGCTCGGACTCCACTGCCCGTTAATAGCATTGCTATCCTGGTGTATACTGCTAGGCTGTGCTCCTGATTGTTGTTCTCATTATTCCTGATATTTGACCTCGGTTTGGCATTTGATTACTTGCTAGCTACTTTAAGATTTTGTCCTTGATGCGACCTCTTGGCTTTGACCTTGCTTGACAACTCTTCCTGCCTCTGGTTCGCTCTTCAGAATGGCAGCCTTTCCGTGGAATCAATGCACTGGACCCCATTGTAAGACCAGATATCTGTATAGGGGTTATTGGATGGTCGGGGTTCCTTTGGAATCTGCCAGAGAAAGTGGCTTATGCCAAGTCTGTCCGAGGAAACGTTTTAGAACCCGTGGCCTCTGAGAGTCGTGGCAGTTTATTAAAAATTGTGAGCCCTCGTGGGCAGGGTCCTCTCTCCTCCTGTACCAGTCGGTGACTTCTATTGTCTAAGATTATTGTACTTGTTTTTTATTATGTATACCCCTTTTCACATGGAATAAATGGCGCTATAATAATAATATATCGTCAATTTCCAATATATAAACTATCATTGCTCCATATTTGTTTTCATTGCTGGCCTGCTAATGCACGGCATGCCTGTTGTCTTGGCTTCATACTAAGACTATATTTTCCATGATTTCCGTGTATTCAGTAAAGAGTGAACAGTATGCTCCTCCCTGTATCTAATCATCCCATTGATTGCACTGGCCAGTGACATCGGCGCATGCGCTGTGCTATCTGAATTAGGCAACATGGGATGTCATGGGAGTAGAAACACAAAGTTTATATCGCATGTTAAGTGATGCTTAGCAGGACAAGAAAATGGGCATTTTTGGAAATGTAAGCATATTATGATGTGTTTGCATTTAGTTAGGTTGAGTGGAAGCAAACAATTAACACTGAAATCATTCCTGCTTTAAAATGTATATTATAAGAAAATACATGGAGGCAATAGACATGAACAATATTTCTCACAGTGCAATCACGTCATGAAAAACACCTGTTTTATGTGTTTCCTCTTTATGATTTAAAGGAAACCGGTCACATTATTTTTGAACTTTCCTCAGTGTGTTGTTAGTGATGCAATCTGCATCACTAACACGTTGTTTTCAATCAAAACTGTGCCGTAATCATCTCCAAAAATCACTTTGTATAGTTATATAGTACCTTCTCTTTAAGGTCATAGGGATGGCGCTTCATTTTCTTTCAGTCACAGGCTTGACATATTGTTGATGCCCTCGCACTCTGATTGATGTTCTGGGGTGCGCCAGCGTCACGGGAATTTGCTGTAAAATCCCACTCTTGTGCAGTGTCGAGCGACTCCCCGTGCATGTGCATTGGATCTGGGTGTATGTACCCAGCTTCATTGATTGTGTGTGCATGCACCACAGCCTCTGCGAGTCATGGGCTCTGTGACAATTGCAAAGCGCGCGCTGGGACATTTGCGCCTCCGTCTTTTTTTGAACAGACTATCTCCTCCTCAGCGCTGCCAGCGTAAAAATAAAAATAGGGTCTAAGAATGCGACTCTGGCGCATGCGCACACAGTCAATGAAGGTGGGTACGTACGCCCAGATTCAGTGCGCTTGCACTGGGAGCCGCTCGTCAGCGCGGGATTTTAGAGTAGATTCCCGTGACCTCGGCGCTCCATGGAACATCAGAGTGTGTGGGCATCGACAATATGATGAGCCTGTGACTGAAAGAAAATGAAGCCCCATCCCCATGACTGAAAGAGAAGGTACTATATAACTATCAAAGTCACAGAAGTAAATCCAGCTCACCACCTGCAGTTCCACACTTCTGGAGCACAGATAGCACCTGGGCAAGGTGCAACATTCAATAGAGAAAGCAGAAAAATCCAGCTTACAGATGAAGTCCAAAAAAGTGCATTTTATTATCCAAGGTACAGAATCTTGACAAAGAGCGCTTGCCGCTCGAAACGCGTCAAAAGATGCCTGTATTCTCTTTTTTGTGAACACACAATTTTAATCTTTGCCTCATGTACCTTGGAAAATAAAATGCACTTTTTTGGACTTCATCTGTGAGCTGGATTTTTCTGCTTTCACTTTATAACTATACAAAGTGATTTTTGGAGATGATTATGGCACCGTTTTGATTGAAAACGTGTTAGTGATGTGACTCGCCCCCTGGGCCGCGTGGGGAACCCGGGACCGGGCCTTTGGTGGGATGCTGGGGGTTGTAGTCACCGTGGCGATGACCTGGTCCCGTGGCTCAGGGTGGTCAAACCAGTGGCAGTCTATCGATATGGTTTTCATTATTTTCAAATGTCCGACTACGCCACCCGTGGATTGCGGTCAGGATGAACCGCCGCTGCAAGGCAGACCGCTGGGGCTGATGTTGGTGAGCAGCACAGGGATGGTATAACTCCCCACGGGAAGAGTGTAGCCCCAGGGCAGTGTAGGTGGATGATGGGGATGATGGTGCATGGGAATAATGACTCAGAGTCTCTGTAATGCAGTCCAGGGTCTTTACTCACAGTTCGTTATTCCACATTACTCCGGCCGGCTGTAACTTCCTGCGTTGCACCATGTTCACCAGGTGAGGGGCTCGGCCAACTCCCAGATGATTTTGGAGCGCTTCTCAGGACCCCCTTTGCGTATCCTTCTTCTGGCCTGTCATACCCCACCAGTGACCACGCTTCTGTCCGGCTGCCTCGGGCCTTCTCTGGGTAAACTTCGGCGCCAGTTTCCCTGACCCTATGTGGTGCCTTCCTAGCGGGTGTAGCGAGGGACTGCACCATATAAAATGTCACAGCCTCCGGTTTCTAGTTGAGGGTAGTTCCCCGCCTCTACTAGTTTCGGGGACCGGTCTCCCCCTTGGCCTGACCCCACTACTCAGGTAGATGAGGGCGTATGGTGGCTACCAGCCGGTCCACACCCCTGGGGTCCCTTCTTTCCTCAGTGTTCCTGGAGCCTCCTCCGCTCTTCTTCATCTCTTCTCCCCTACTCTCTCTCCCTCCTTTCAGTGCTGACTGGGTCTCACAGGCTAGACCCATGTCCAGAGCAGAGCTCCACAGAGTCCTGCTCTGTCACATCCTCTCTCTCTGACTCCACTGAACCGACTTCTCTCTGTACTAAGATGGTGCCCACCTTTTGTACCTAGGAGCATATCGGTCGCCCTGCCCCCCGGAAATGTGGTGTAATGCATGCAGGTGTCGGGGTCCTAGTCCACACTCCATCCTTACCTCATGCTGCACATAACACATCTGCATCTCTGGCTGCTATGGGCATAAAAGGGGACAAACTTATGGTGTGGCACCCATGCTCCCCTGACCTCAACCCCATTGAGAACCTCTGGAGCATCATCAAAAGGAGTGTCTATGATGGCGGGAGGCAGTTCACATCTAAGCAACAGCTCTGGGAGGGTATTCTGTCCTCATGCAAAACAATTAAAGCAGAAACCATCCAAAACCTGACAAATTCAATGGACAAGAGAGTTCAGAAGCTCCTTTCGAACAAGGGGTCCTATGTGCAAATGTAACATCACCTAGAATAAAGTTTTGCGTTGAAAACTGTTTGATTTCAGTTTATAATAACCTGCTAATGCTTATAATTTCAAAAATGACCATTTTTTTGTTCTTTATTAAAATGAAAAGGTTGAAAACTCTGCTGTGCATAATAGTTTGGAACATGCATTTTGAGTGCAGTTTGAGTGTTTTATTTTTTAAAAAATATACTGTTATCATAGGCAGTTTGTACAAAAAAACTTTCAATTGTACTCTAATAGTTATTTGACTGGAAAATTACAATGACTGCAATTCATATAGGTAATTTGGGAAAATCTGAGAAAATATTATTTGCATAATAATTTGGAACACAGTGTAAAGTACTGTGCAAAAGTTTTAGGCAGGTGTGGAAAAAATGCTGTAAAGTAAGAATGCTTTCAAAAATAGAAGTGTTAATAGTTTATTTTTGTCAATTAACAAAATGTAAATTGAATAAACAATAGAAATCTAAATCAAAGCAATATCTAGTGTGACCAGCCTTTGCCTTCAAAACACCATCATCACTTCTTGGTACTTGCACACAGCTTTTGAAGGAACTCGGCAGGAGGTTGTTCCAAACATTTTGGAGAACTAACCACAATTCTTCTGCAGATGTCGCTTGAGCAAATTCTTCTGTCTGTCCGTTTAAGCTTTCACAAACACAATGATGAAATCAGTAGGGGCCATGTCATGACTTCCAAGACTCAGTGTTCTTCTTTACGCTGTAGATAGTTCTTAACCCCTTTACAGCCTGGGACGTATTAGTACGCACCAGGCTGTCACCCCCTGTCCATCGCGGGCTCCGGCAGTGAGCCCACACTGAACCGGGCACATGTCAGCTGATTATTACAGCTGACATGTGCCCGCAACAGCCACGGGTGGAATCGCGATCCTCCCGCGGCTGTTAACATTTTAAATGCCGCTGTCAATCTCTGACAGCGGCATTTAACATCGCCGCGCTGGAAGCGCGTCACTTACCCCGCCCATCGGTGACCCCGTCACGTGATCGCGGGTCACCGATGCGTGGGCATGACAACCCTTGGTCTGCAGCAGTGGTCGGCGCTCATAGCACAGGACCATTTCTGCTACATAGAGGTGGTCTGCTGATCACCTGTATGTAGCAGAGGCGATCGGATAGTTGCTGCTTCTAATCTCCTATGGAGACTATAGAAGCAAGCAAAAAGTGAAAAAAAAAATGTTTTTAAAAATATAAAAAAAAAATAAAAAAAATATAAAAGTTTAAATCACCCCCCTTTCGCCCCATTCAAAATAAAATTATAAACAAAAAAAACCACATACACATATTTGGTATCGCCGCGTTCAGAATCGCCCGATCTATCAATATAAAAAAAGAATTAATCCGATCGGTAAACGGCGTAACGAGAAAAAAATTCTAAACCCCAGAATTACATTTTTTGGTCGCCGTAACATTCCAATAAAATGCAATAACGGGCGATCAAAACATCGAATCTACCCCAAAATGGTATCAATAAAAACTTCAGCTCGGCGCGCAAAAAATAAGCCCCCACCCGGCCCCAGATCCCGAGATGGAGTGGAGATGCTACGGGTCTTGGAAAATGGCACCATTTTTTTTTTTTTTTTTTTTTTTTAGCAAACTTTGGAATTTTTTTTCACCACTTAAATAAAAAAGAACCTATACATGTTTAGCATCTACGAACTCATAATGACCTGGAGAATAAGTTTTAGCATTCAGTGAACGTGGTAAAAAAAATAAGAAAAAAACATCTGTGGTATTGCACTTTTTTTGCAATTTCATCGCACTTGGAATTTTTTTACCGTTTTCCCTTACAGGATATGGTAAAACCAGTAATGTCGTTCAAAAGTGCAACTCGTCCCGCAAAAAATAAGCCCTCACACGGCCATATTGACCAAAAAATAAAAACGCTATGGCTCTGGGAAAAGGGGAGCAAAAAACGAAAATGCAAAAACGAAAAATCCCAGGGTTGCGAATGGGTTAAATTTGCTGTATGGGTTTGTTTACACGAGCAGTTAATCATTTCAACGATGAACTCAAGGCAAGCAAATAATTTCAGATACGTGTTTATACAGGACAAGAATCAGACATGCAAAAGCAATCAGCATCTTCAATGTACAGATCACATAAGTGATACTAATTATTCTGAATACATGAATTCATAAAGTACTGTACAAATTTTTTTGCTGATACTGTATAGAGAATATATAATCATATTAACAAAGCAAACTTTTTTCTCTCTAATTACGAATATGTACTCACTCCATCTGCAAATATGTACTGTTTCAACTGTTACTGAGCTAGTGCCTTGGAACACGGTCAGCCCCATTTATGACTTGTATTTCCCCTACTCCTTTTTGTCAGTCAAATCGTTGAACAAGACAACAGTCTCTATTTACATTACACAATTTTCAAAGATTGAACGAGAATTTTTTTGCTGGCCTAACCAATTTAGTGCACTATGAACAAGCATCTATGGACACATTGTTCAGTCGCTCAACCCATTCACATTACCCAACTATCGTGAATGATGGGTTGTTACTAGTATTGAGCATTCCGATACTGAAATATCGGGTATCGACCGATATTCGCTGTATCGGAGTTCCGATACTTTTAGAATATCGAATACTGGAATCGGAAGTTCCCATAATGCCTGCGCTCTGCAGTGTCTCTGAAGGATGACAAGCTGGATGGCAGCGCTCAGCTTACTGTACTTGTCATTTAGTGTTAAAGGATTTATTAAAAAAAATAATAGCGTTTTCATGCACCGTCTCTTTAAAAAAGCCGGCCGGCAATTCAGCAGCAGTACCCGACAATTTAGAATAGAAAGAATAGAGCATCACACATAGATTAGATACATAGAAACATGTCAGTCACATGTATAAGAAGTACAGTGATAGTGTTGATGACTGTACTTGTCATTTAGTGTTAAAATAAAGGATTTATTAAAAATAAAATTGGCGTGGGGTTCCCCGTAATTTTAGTCTCTAGCGGAGGTTAAGCTGACGGCTGGGGCAGATGTTTGAAGCCTGGGAAGGGGGTAATACCCACGGAGCTTCCCAGGCTACTAATATCAACCCCCAGCTGAATACCTAGCCTTTACTAGCTATTAAAATGGGGCACCCCCCAAAAAATGACGTGGGGTCCCCCCTATTTCAATAGCTAGCAAAGGCTAGGCCAACAGCTGGAGGCTGATATTAATAGCCCAGGAAGGGTGCCATGAATATTGGCCCCCTCCCAGGCTAGAAACACCAGCCGTCAGCCGCCCCAGAAATGGCGCATCTATAGGATGCGCCAATTCTGACACTTAGCCTCGCTCTTCCCACTGCCCTGTAGCGGTGGCAGTCGGGTAATAGGGCTGGGGTTGATGTCAGCTTATAATGCCAGCTGACATCAAGCCCAGGTTAGTAATGGAGAGGCGTCTATAAGACACCCCCATTACTAACCCCATAGTCAAGTTAAAAAAAAAACCCACAAACACCCAGAATAAAGTCCTTTAATTTAAATAAGCACACAATTCTTTATTGTTCTCAATTAAACCATACTTACCATCACGTCCATTCCAGCTGAAGCGAATGTCTTCTGCAATAAAATTAAAATAATAAAGCAACCTCATCCTTACCTTTCCATGGTTCCCACGACGGCTCCAGCTCTGCTACATTCACATGACAGGCTGGATCGCAGCCGAAAGCTGCCATCCAGCTTGCCATGCCGCAGACACTGAGAAGCGCAGGCATGCTTGCGCTCCTCAGTGTCTGGCTGTGACGGCATCCAGATAAGCCGAGGTCATGTCCTATGAACTCAGCTCACCTCATGCACGTCACTGACAGCGTGGGAAAATTCTCCTGCGCTCAGCGTTTGAGCAGGAGAATTCTCCCACGCTGGGATGGCATTGAAATGACAGGCTGCATCGCAGCTGAACACTACCATCCAGCATGTTATCCTTCAGAGACACTGCAGAGTGCAAGCATGCCTGCGCTCTGCAGTGTCTATGAAGGATGGCATGCTGGATGTCAGCGCTCAGCTGCGATCCAGCCTGCCATCCCAGTGTGGGAGAATTCTCCTGCTCAAGCGCTGAGCGCAGGAGAATTCTCCAACGCTGTCAATGACGTGCATGAGGTGAGCTGAGTTCATTGGACATGACCTCGGCTCATCTGGATGCCGTCACAGCCAGACACAGCAGAGCGCAAGCATGCCTGCGCTTCTCCGTGTCTGCGGCATGGCAAGCTGGATGGCAGCTTTCGGCTGCGATCCAGCCTGTCATGTGAATGTAGCAGAGCTGGAGCCGTCGTGGGAACCATGGAAAGGTAAGGATGAGGTTGCTTTATTATTTTACTTTTATTGCAGAAGACATTGGCTTAAGCTGGAAAGGGCGTGATGATAAGTATTGGTTAATTTAGAACATTAAAAAATTGTGTGTAATTTCAATTAAAGGACTTTATTCTGGGTGTTTTTTTTTTTAAATACTTTACTAGAAATTCATGGCGGTCATGTCTAATATTAGCGTGACCCCATGAATTTCGGGCTTAGGGCTAGCTGATAATGCCAAGCTGGCCCTAACCCCTTTATTACCCAGTGAGCCACCGCACCAGGGCCCTGGATGAGTTGGGTACAGTGCCAGAAGATGGCGCTTCTATGAACGCGCCATTCTCTGGGGTGGCTGCGGACTGCAATTTGCAGCGAGGGGGGGGGACCCAGAAAGCTTGGGCCTCCCTGCGCTGCGGATTCCAGCCCCCAGCTGCCTAGATGTACCTGGCTGGACACAAAAATAGGGCGAAGCCCCACGGCAATTTTTTTTTAATTATTTCATGAAATTCATGAAATAATTAAAAAAAGGGCTTCCCTGTATTTTTGTTTCCAGCCAGGTACAAATAGGCATCTGGGGATTGGGGACAGCCTGTTCCTGCCTGCTGTACCTGGCTGGACACAAAAATATGGCGAAGGCCACGTCAAATTTTTGGTGAAAAATTCAATAAAAAATTAAAAAAAAAAACACATTTAGGGACTGCATCTTTATTAACCCCTAACAATATAGGTAACCCTTTTTTTTTTTTTTTTTTTTTATTATTTCATGAATTTCATGAAATAATTAAAAAAAAAATACGTGGGGCTTCGCCCTATTTTTGTGTCCAGCCAGGTACAACTAGGCAGCTGGGGGCTGGAATCCGCAGCGCAGGGAGGCCCAAGCTTTCTGGGCCCCCCCCCGCTGCAAATTGCAGTCCGCAGCCACCCCAGAAAATGGTGCGTTCATAGAAGCGCCATCTTCTGGCGCTGTACCCAACTCATCCAGGGCCCTGGTGCGGTGGCTCACTGGGTAATAAAGGGGTTAGGGCCAGCTTGGCATTATCAACTGGCCCTAAGCCCGAAATTCATGGGGTCACGCTAATATTAGACCTGACCGCCATGAATTTCTAGTAAAGTATTTAAAAAAACACAACACCCAGAATAAAGTCCTTTAATTGAAATAAACACACAATTTTTTAATGTTCTAAATTATACCATACTTACCATCACGCCCATTCCAGCTGAAGCCAATGTCTTCTGCAATAAAATTAAAATAATAAAGCAACCTCATCCTTACCTTTCCATGGTTCCCACGACGGCTCCAGCTCTGCTACATTCACATGACAGGCTGGATCGCAGCCGAAAGCTACCATCCAGCTTGCCATGCGGCAGACACTGAGAAGCGCAGGCATGCTTACGCTCTGCAGTGTCTGGCTGTGACGGCATCCAGATAAGCCGAGGTCATGTCCAATGAACTCAGCTCACCTCATGCACGTCACTGACAGCGTGGGAAAATTCTCCTGCGCTCAGCGCTTGAGCAGGAGAATTCTCCCACGCTGGGATAGCATTGAGATGACAGGCTGGATCGCAGCTGAGCGCTGCCATCCAGCATGCCATCCTTCATAGACACTGCAGAGTGCAGGCATGCTTGCGCTCTGCAGTGTCTCTGAAGGATGACAAGCTGGATGGCAGCGTTCAGCTGCGATCCAGCCTGTCATCTCAATGCCATTCCAGCGTGTGAAAATTCTCCTGCTCAAGCACTGAGCGCAGGAGAATTCTCCCACGCTGTCAGTGACATGCATGAGGTGAGCTGAGTTCATTGAACATGAGCTCACCTCATGCACGTCACTGACAGCATGGGAAAATTCTTTCACGCTCACCGCATGCGCAGGAGAAATCTCCCACGCTGTCAGTGACGTGCATGAGGTGAGCTGAGTTCATTGGACATGACCTCGGCTTATCTGGATGCCGTCACAGCCAGACACTGAGGAGCGCAAGCATGCCTGCGCTTCTCAGTGTCTGCGGCATGGCAAGCTGGATGGCAGCTTTCGGCTGCGATCCAGCCTGTCATGTGAATGTAGCAGAGCTGGAGCCGTCGTGGGAACCATGGAAAGGTAAGGATGAGGTTGCTTTATTATTTTACTTTTATTGCAGAAGACATTGGCTTCAGCTGGAATGGGCGTGATGGTAAGTATGGTTTAATTGAGAACAATAAAGAATTGTGCGTTTATTTCAATTAAAGGACTTTATTCTGGGCGTTTGTGTTTTTTTTTTTAACTTTGACTATGGGATTAGTAATGGGGGTGTCTTATAGACGCCTCTCCATTACTAACCTGGGCTTGATGTCAGCTGGCATTATAAGCTGACATCAACCCCAGCCCTATTACCCCACTGCCACCGCTACAGGGCAGTGGGAAGAGCGAGGCTAAGTGCCAGAATTGGCGCATCCTATAGATGCGCCATTTCAGGGGCGGCTGACGTCTGTTGTTTCTAGCCTGGGAGGAGGCCAATATTCATGGCACCCTTCCTGGGCTATTAATATCAGCCCCCAGCTGTCTGCCTAGCCTTTGCTAGCTATTAAAATAGGGGGGACCCCACGTCATTTTTTTGGAGCGTCCCTCATTTTAATAGCTAGTAAAGGCTAGGTATTCAGCTGGGGGCTGATATTAGTAGCTTGGGAAGCTCCGTGGGTATTACCCCCTTCCCAGGCTTCAAACATCTGCCCCAGCCGTCTGCTTACCCTCCGCTAGAGACTAAAAGTACGGGGAACCCCACGCCAATTTTTTTTTTTTATAAATCCTTTATTTTAACACTAAATGACAAGTACAGTAATCAACACTATCACTGTACTTCTTATATATGTGACTGACATGTTTCTATATATCTGATCTATGTGTGATGCTCTATTCTTTCTATTCTAAATTGTCGGGTACCGATGCTGAATTGCCGGCCGGCTTTTTTAAAGAGACGGTGCATGAAAACGCTATTATTTTTTTTAATAAATCCTTTAACACTAAATGACAAGTACAGTAAGCAACACTGTCACTGTACTTCTTATATATGTGACTGACATGTTTCTATCTATGTAATCTATGTGTGATGCTATATTCTTTCTATTCTAAATTGTCGGGTACCGATGCTGAATTGCCGGCCGGCTTTTTTAAAGAGACGGTGCATGAAAACACTATTATTTTTTTAAATATATCCTTTAACTCTAAATGACAAGTACAGTAAGCAACACTGTCACTGTACTTCTTATATATGTGACTGACATGTTTCTATCTATCTAATCTATGTGTGATGCTCTATTCTTTCTGTTCTAAATTGTCGGGTACCGGTGTATGCCACTGCTGAATTGACGGCTTTTCATGTAATACATTCTACATTATTCTTAGTTGTTTTCCTTCATGTAGAATTAACCTACAAGGAAAGAAAGGGTTTATTTTCATTCCGATATTCGTGTCCCATTGACTTGCATTGGTTTCCCGTATCGGAATCGGCGATATCCGATATTTTTTGGGTATCGGTCCGATCCAATCCGATCCGATATTTCCCGCTATCGGAAGGTATCGCTCAACACTAGTTGTTACCATTAGAATCTGACAGATTATCGGCCAGTGTTAATGGTCCTTAAAGAAGCACTCCGATCAATGTTTAATCCTCTTAATATATTGCAGTCATCATATTATATAGCACTGTGTACTTACAATTGCTCATTTTGCCCTTCTGCCCAGATAATTTTCTTTTCTCTTATCTATGTAGAAACAGTAAGTCTTTTTTTCCCTACATTTATTATTCCCATCTTCAACTCCTGACCCAGTTGTTCCCTCCTCTTCTGCCAAAGATCTTGGCAGTGACTCATGACTCATACAGGGAAAATTGACCTGTTTCTTCATAGAGCTTAGTAAGATTCAGCTAGTCAGTTTTTAATCTTGGAATTGTGGCACCCCAGGGGTCCGGTTGCCACAGTGGCATTGCCTCCCTCACAAGAGGTGTTGCCATGCCTGGAAGCAAGCAGGGGTCCCCTAGCCAGGTATACTAGCATGCAACACTTTCCTGGCTCCAGACCAGCAAGGGGAGCTCCTCCCCTTAGCAACTGGAATCTGGAGGCGGGGTTAGTTAGAGTTAGTGAGAGGAGTTGAAGACAGGACAGCGAAGAGGAAAGACCTGGTGAGTGGAGCTGCACGGCAGTTCACCCCAGGGAGGAGCGTAGAAGAACCGGACACCAGAGTCCGAGGTTGTGGGGCACTGAAAGTCCAGCAGCAGAAACCGGAGGGCAGAATACTGCAGGTCTCCTGGCCCCATCAGACGCCCGGACACCGCCACGTGGGAGCGACACTCCAGGAAGGCCTGAGCTGCCTGCCATACGGGTGAGCACAAAGACGTTTTACTCAGGGACGAGGGCCACAGCACAGCTTTAAGCAGCAGGGCCAAAGAGATTAGCGCAAAGGGAAGGCCTCCAACTTCACCTGGCGAGGTGGATTCCCAACTTGTTCCAGGCCGCCCGGACCTCCACCACCAGCTAGTACCCAAGCCCCGGTCTGCCTAACCACCGCAAGTAAAGATAAGAGGAAACCGCCATTAAGTTGTGGACTGGTTATTATCTGCTCAATCCCCTGCACTACACTGCACAGCAACATCTATAACATCACCATTTCCTGCCCTGGAGCTAAGCTCTGCCTGTGGAGAGCTGAACCAACTCTGCTGCGTCACCATCAGCTCCAGAGGATCTGCACCGCAGCGGCGGCGGCTCCATATAGCCACATACCACATGTGGCGTCACGAACATTAAACTATAAAAACTATAATTCCCTTTTATTGACCGCCCTGGGTCACGGACCGGGTCACAGCCACTGTGACATCCCCTGCACCGAATGGCCCGGCACCGAGTACCCCACGGCCCAGGGGGCGCGTCAGATTCTCTGGAAAAGAGAAGAATTATCAGGGTAGAAGGGCAAAATGAGCAGTTGTAAGTACACAGTGCTATATTATATGATGATCAATTGGTAGGAGGATATGAGTAGTAATCTGCGCTGCTGTGCTAGATTCAAGAAATCCAGGGGACGTTATGAGGGATTAGACTATGTGATCTATTCTCAGCGCGTTTCGAAGTTGAACCAACTTCTTCATCAGGAGAACCACAATATTAAGATCTTAATATTGTGGTTCTCCTGATGAAGAAGTTGGTTCAACTTAAAAATGCATTGCGAATAAACCGCATGGTCTAATCCCTCATAACGTCCTCTGGATTTCTTGAATCTAGCACAGCAGCGCAGATTACTACTATTGTCTTACCAATCGTTCTATATGGCGGGATCTCCTGACCTGAGGATACTGCAGCAGCTTTCATACATTGATTCCTCACTTGTGAAGTAAACAACCCCAAAAAGTTAGCAACTCCTATACCTCTCACCTAGACCAATTTCTCCACCGGATGAGACCCTATTGCTCTTTGTGTCAATGTAACACGGGTACTTTAGATGCAGCGACACAGAAACACAGAGCAGCCAATACAGGGTTAATAAACAGGGGAAGTTTATAATAACAGGTCAATCTCATCGCAGGGAGTAACAGGGGAAAACAAGGGAAGTAGTAGCTAAAAGTCTTTAACTGACAGTTCACAGTTTAATTAGATATAGCAGAGTTGAACCGATTGTAATCGACAGTTTTTTACACTTAGCTGACTCTTTTCCTCCACAAGGCAGTTGCCAGCTGATGCCGGGGTTGATTTCTTCGGGCTTCCCTGCCCAAACAATGCTCCGTCTTCTGGTGGCAGCGGGAGAACTCCGGTTTTACCCGCTGAGCCCCTAGTCCATAACTCGGCACCTCACATGCTCGGCTCCACAGACCCTGCGTCTCTTCTCCCTCTAGTCGGCTTGACTCCTCGGGTCCACTGCACTCGGCTCTTGCTCCCAGTACTGGAGCCAGGAGCCTGGACCCTCTCACACTGCTCTCCTGAGCGGGATGCTGCTCTCACTTTCCCGCGCAAAGGTCCTCGTCTCTCCCTCTATTTAGCCACACCACCAGTTTTCCGGTCACCTGACCTCCCAGCTCTCACTCTGGACACGCCCCCCAGGTTCCCAGTCTCCTGACTCCTGTGCTGGAAGTCTGTCTTCCCCCTACAACCAGAGGTACGGCCCCGGCAATTCCGGATCCCTTGTTCTGAAAGTACTTACACCCCGGTCTTCCCTCTTACACCCCAACTCTCCTTTAACTCGCCATTCCACGGGCGAGAGTTCCTTCATCAAACCAAAGTTCAAATTCTTGGACTTCCTGAACGATACGGTACCGTATGAATTGATCTTGTTTGTAACGGTGAGGAGGCACTCCTGCTGTAGTTCGTTCTGATCGGCGTAACTCAGTTTGACCGATGGGGGGTGCAGGGTCACTCGGATTCCCAATCTCCGCCTGCCCGGTGGCTTTAACCGAGGTTATCCCCTCACCGCCTGCACTGGGGACTGCAGGTAATCGAGTGCTGGGGCTCGGAGGTAGAACCAAGAATTCTTCATCCACATCGTGGCTTGGGGCAACTGTGACAGGACCCTCTCTAGAAGCAGGTGATTCTTCTCCATCCTCGTCATCTTTAGACAGTCAGGGTCGCAGCATACTACGATGAACCACTCTGGTAGGGGCTCTTTCAGCACCCTCGTGTTGAACTTCATACACAGGTCCTTCAGCGCCAATCCTGCTCTTCACTCGGTGCGGGGTCCGTTCCCAATGTCTACTCAATTTTACCACGGGGCCGCCTGTCCCGAACCAACACCCGCTCCCCGGGCCTTAGAGCTGTCCCTCGAAGAGGCAATGTCTCATGATGTTTGAGCTCCTGAAACTTTTGTTGTAATAACCGTCGGAGGGTCAGCAGTCGATGTTCTCGGACCCAGGAAGACATCCCCATGGGTAGTCCTCCTCGGGGTCCAGCTCTAACTCAGTAATCTCTCGCCCCTTTCGCCCGAACAGCAAGGTATAAGTAGTGAACCCCGTCATACTATTCACTTGGTTGTTGTAGACTCACACCAGCTCAGCCTCAAACTCAGGCCATCGTACCTTCCGATCTTCCTCCAACGTGCGGAGCATTTGGATCAATGTCCGATTAAAGCGTTCACAGGCCCCATTTCCTTGAGGGTGGTAAGGAGTAGTCCGTGACTTCTCAATCTTGTACAACCGGTGCAGCTCTTCCATCACTCGGCCTTGGAAGCAGGCGCCTTGATCGGAATGGATCCTCTTTGGGCAGCCGTACACCCAAATGAAGTCTCGGCAGATGGCCTGCGCAGCTGACTCGGCGGTCTGGTCTCTGGTCGGGGTCACTACCGCAAACTTTGTGAAGTGGTCTGTCATTACCAGGCAATGTTCATACCCGAGATGCTCTAGTCCAACAGTCAAATAGTCGATCATCAGCACCTCCAAGGGGGTAGAAGTCACAATGGTTTGTATGGGGACCAGTTGCTCCGGGGGCTTAACCAGCTCACAGTTCCGACATCTTCGACAAGTGTCTTCTATTGTTGCTCGCAGTCGGGGATGATACACCTGTCTCTGCAACCACTGAAACGTCTTCTCTGGTCCGAAGTGAGCCCCTCGTTCATGAGCCTCCTTAGCCACTACTCCGACCAACTTCTCTGGGATCACCACTTGCCAGGTGGTCCCGAACTCTCGCAGTAGCTGCACCCGTCGGTACAGCAGCCCTTCTCGCAACCACAGTCTCTTCCATTGTCCCAGCATTTTCAGTGCTCCCGGGAACAGGGTACTCCTCTCTTCTTGACTGGGGACTTGCCGCAAAGCCACCCATTGACGTAATTGAGCAACTTCTCTGTCAGTCTGTTGAAGTTGGATTCAGTCATCTCTTGGCCGCCCTAGCAGTTGTTCTTCCGACATCTCTCCGATCTGTACCTGCGCTATGGCCAGCGGTCCGACGAAACTTCGGAAGCTAAGGGTCTCATCCGCCTCCAAATCTTCATCGCGGTCATGATCAGGCCGTTCATAAGTCACTCAGGAGAGGGCGTCGGCGTGAGTATGCTCTGCCTTAGGCCGGTAGGCGATCGTATACCGGTACCTGGCCATGCGGGCCACCCACCACTGCTCCAGGGTCCCCAATTTCGCATTCTCCAGGTCGGCCAGCGGGTTGTTATCTGTTCTCACCAGTACTTCGGACCCGGACAAATACTCTGCAAACTTCTTGGTCATTGCCCAAACCAGAGCCAGCAACTCTAATTTAAAAGAGCTATAATTATCTGAGTTCCTCTCGGAGTCGTGAAGGGAGCGGCTGGCGTACGCAATCACGCGCTCTTTCCCCTCCTGTACTTGGGATTAAACGGCTCCCAGACCATGTAGGCTCCCATCAGTGTGGAGTATGAATGGTTGGGAGAAATCCGCATAGGCAAGTATTGGGGCCTCGGTCAGGGCCATTTTTAGGGAACGAAAGGCCTCTTCCTGGCTGCTTCCCCACCGAATCGCCTGATTCTTGGAGCCCGCCAGCACTCCCTTAAGTAGCTCCAGCAATGGGTTGGCCATGCGGGTGAAGTTCTCCACGAATCTTCCGTAGTACCTGGCAAGTCCCAGGAAGGCCCGAACGTCCTTCACCGTCTTCGGAGTAGACCACTCCTGTACCGCGGCCACCTTTTCCTGGGTGGACCTGACTCCTTCACCGGACACAGTATGACTGAGATATTCGATCTGTTTGCGGAACAGGTGGCATTTCTGGGGCTTCACCTTTAGGCCATGACTCTGTAGGTGACTCAGTACTTGCTCCAGTAGCTGGAGGTGCTCCTCGAAGGTGGCAGCATAGACAATTATGTCGTCAAGGTAAATCAGTGTCGCCTTGAAGTTCAAATCGCTCAGGCACCTCTCCATCAGACGCTGGAACGTCTCGGGGGCGTTAGTCAGGCCGAAGGGCATCCGATTGAATTCGAACAGTCCCATGGGTAATATGAACGCCGTCTTCGCACGGTCATGTTCGGCCACGGGCACCTGCCAGTACCCACTGGCCAGATCCAAGGAGGAGAAGTATCTTGCCTTCCCCAAGGCCGACAGGGACTTTTCGATTTGGGGTAGTGGGTAAGAGTCCCGTACTGTACAGGCGTTCAGTCTATAGTCCACACAGAACCGCAGGGTCCCATCTTTCTTCTGGACCAGGACAATCGGGGCTGCCCACGGACTCTGACTCTCCCGTATCACACCATTCTGTAACATATGGGCTAGCATCTCCTTACCCTCTTTATACCTCTTGGGAGGTATCTGCCGGTATCTTTCCCGCACTGGGGCAGCGCTCCCCGTGGGAATCTCGTGGGTAATGGCTTCGGTGCAACCAAAATCACCCTCATGGCGAGCAAAGACTTCCTGGTACCGCTCCAGTACCTCCTCAACCTGCTGCACCTGTCAAGGTGTAAGTCCCGTCAATTCAGCCCGCATTCGTTCTAGGATTCTTCGTCCCCCCTTTGCACTAGCCCGGTGGGATTCCGGCGGCACGGTGACCGCCAGAGTCCAGGGGTCTCCTCGTACAGCGGACAGCTGTATCACATCAGGTCGCACCAACTTCTCTGGCATTCCCAGAATCTGGGCTATTTCCACCCTGGGAGGGATTGTGAGATCATCTTCGCCCAGATTAACACACCACACTATAACATTGCCACCCTGGACGGTGGCCAGTGTCTGAGCCACCAAGAGTCCGAGGGGTACTTTGTACATCGATGTTGGTTCTATCTGAACTTCGACCCCCTCAAGAGGTGTGCAGGCCCGTGCGGATAACGTGAGTACAGTTTCTCCGGGCGGTAAGGTGAGCGCAGTAGCTGCTGGCACTATTATTTTCCTCAGGATCTTCCCTTCCCTCCTTTGGGGGGTTCGCAGGTCCCACTGGTTTAGAGGAATCTCCTTCAGCTCACTAAGCAGGATTTGCCCGATCTCTTTCAGCACATTCATTCCAAGGGTCACCGGAGGTCCACTTCCGGTTCCCCCTGCGACCAGGACGACTCCTTTTTTTCCCACATCTTTTCCACACACTCGGATCTTCATCCACACCACCCCTGTGACCGGGATGGGTAATTGATTAGCTGTCGTGAGTCTAATTACTGGTCCCCATTTAGGCCGCGCTATCTCTGGAAATCGCTGTTGAAAGTAGGCTTCTGTCATCGTAGTCACCTGGGATCCCGTGTCAATCAGGCAGTGAACAGCCCGACCGCTTATTTCAGCCCAGTCGGTCGGGCTGGTGGAAACCAGGTCCTTGGGACTTCCTCTTTTTCTTTCCCCTTCCTCAGGCCCCGGGCTGTGTCCCCCAAACATGGAGCCCGCTAGTTTAACGGCTGCCGCGACAGGGGCCGCCCTCGGCTAGCACAGCCCCTGGCGTAATGTCCTGCGCCTCCACACTTCCAGCAGGTCGTGTCTCTGTCTGTGTAGGGCTGCCTTACTCCTCTACGGAACTCTTCTGCAGGGGGGGTCCTGAATTCAATTCTTTCCATAACTGGAGCAATCGATCTGGGTATCTCTGGTGTCGGGGCAGGGGTCTTCTTGAGACTGGACCATTCATCCTGCATCTCCTGTATCTCCTTTTGCATCTCTCGAGCCCATTCCGGTTCAGCTGCAGGCGGGGTGGGTACCTCGTTACTCCGGATCATCCCTGCCAGGGCCGTCACCCCCATCTCCTGCTCTCTCACACGTGCCTCCGCCCCTACTTCTTGAAAACTCATACGTGGGTTGGCGCGCAGGCACTCCCGCATGGCCTGCTTCAGCTGCACATCCCTCAGGCCTGCCACAAACTGGTCCCTTAAGATCACGTCTGGGGGGCCCATTCCCATATTCCCCATGTCGTCTTTTCTAGTGATATAGGCTTGCAACCTCTGTAAGGCATTAACATACTGTGTCACAGTCTCCCCCTCCTGCTGCACTTGGTGAAACAGCCGTATCCTCAGCTCTCCTACATTGGTGCTATCCCCATGCATCTCCTCCAGTATTCGCACCACTTTTTCTACAGTATCCCGGTCATGGGGAGGGCGGTACATCACGGATTGTCGGGCCTCGCCGTCCAGGGCCAGTAAGGCTATTTCGGCTTGCATAGCTGGGGTCATCGGATGCATACGTAACATACTCCTAACTCTCTCAACCCAGTCACACAGCATCATATTGTCCCCGGTGAACTTTGGGAGATTGCTGAGCATGGCCCCCAGCGGCAAGCTAGATTTAGGGGCTCCCAGGATGGACTGCTCTGCAGTGTCTGTGTCTAACGACTGCATCCTGCTGACTACACCAAATGTAACACGGGTACTTTAGATGCAGCGACACAGAAACACAGAGCAGCCAATACAGGGTTAATGTAACATCCCTGGCGGCATGCTTGCATAGTGCACCATCTCCCACTATGCAAGATCACAATCATACCTTTCAGTCCAGCTTGCAAATCTTGCTCCTGTTCATATTGTGTGCATGCCTCTGTTCTGACTGCTTAGGGCGGCGGCCCGGTTACTTCCTGATTCTTGTAGCTGCTGTGGGCACACCCCTAATGCGTCCCCAGCCTATTGCTGTGGGTCACTGGATATTTAAACCTCCTTCTCCCAGAAGAAGTGGCCTGAGCAACTCTTACCTTCAGAGGGCTCCTTGCCTCTGATGTGCCAGGTCCCGTTCTGTTTCTTGCCTGTCCGCCAACCTGGGGGCTGTATTCCCAGGCCTGTCTGAACACTCTCCTAGCCTGTTTGTCCGCCTCTCTGGGGGCCGTATACCCAGACTCGCTCCTGTATCTTGTTGCAGTGTCAGTTCCTGTCTGAACACTCTCCTAGCCTGTTTGTCTCTGTGTCCGTACCTTCCCTTTTCTTGTAGTCTCTGAACCAGCACCTAACTCCTACTCGTTGTCTCTGTACTTCTTTTGTGAGTTTAGAGTCCACTCGCTACTTCATTGCAAGTACCTTGTGTGTATCTGGTTCTGCTTGTCCCTTCCAGTCTGTTCAGTGTGAACAGAGCCCTGTCCTCCCTGCTCTGCCTTGTTCACCGCTCCGGCGGTTCCTCTCTGCTCTGCCTTGCTCACCGCTCCGGCGGTTCCTCCTGCTCTGCCTTGCTCACCACTCCGGCGGTTTCGCCCTGCTCTGCCTTGCTCACCGCTCCAGCAGTATCTCTCCACTCTGCTTTGCTCACCGCTCTGGCGGTTCCTCCTGCTCTGCCTTGCTCATCGCTCCGGCGGTATCTCTCTGCTCTGCCTTGATCACTGCTCCGATGGTTCCTCCTGCTCTGCCTTGCTCACCTCTCCGGCGGTTTCGCCCTGCTCTGCCTTGCTCACCGCTCCGGCGGTATCTCTCTGCTCTGCTTTACCCACCGCACCGGCGGTTCCTCTCTGCTCTGCTTGTCTACCGCATCTGCGGTTCTGTTCCTATATCCCAGTCAGTACTGGACCCTATCCAGCCTGCGCTCCAACCTGCTAGTACCTCCCTGTCGGCACTCCAGCCGTGCTTGCCAGTACCTCCCTGTCTACATACCAGCCGTGCTTGCCAGTATCCTCCTGTCTGCATTCCAGCCGTGCCTGCCAATACCCACCTGTCTGTGCCAGCCTAACCTGTCCATTCCTGCATTCCCCGGTGTGGGTCAACAGCTGTGACCGAGGTCTGACCTGGAGTAGCACCTGGTCCCTCTGCTTGGTTCCTCCTTGGTTCACGGAGTCGTTAGCCGCCGTGCGACCTTGGTCGGATCGGGTAGATACTTAGTTACGCCCCTCCAGGCACTCCTCGGTTCATGGTACAGTGGGATCACTATCACACTCACGCCAGTCAGTCCGGGCGTGAGCGTAACAGTTAATAAACAGGGGAAGTTTATAATAACAGGTCAATCTCCACGCAGGGAGTAACAGGGGAAAATATGGGGGAAAACAAGGGAAGTAGCAGCTAAAAGTCTTTAACTGACAGTTCACAGTTTAACTAGATATAGCAGAGTCGAACCGATTGTAATTGACAGTTTTTTACACTTAGCTGACTCTTTTCCTCCACAAGGCAGTTGCTAGCTGATGCCGGGGTTGATTTCTTCAGGCTTCCCCGCCCAAACAATGCTCCATCTTCTGGCGGCAGAGGGCGGTCTCCGGTTTTACCCGCTGAGCCCCTAGTCCATAACTCGGCACCTCAGGTGCTCGGCTCCACAGACCCTGCGTCTCTTCTCCCTCTAGTCGGCTTGACTCCTCCGGTCCACTGCACTCGGCTCTTGCTCCCAGTACTGGAGCCAGGAGCCTGGACCCTCTCACACTGCTCTCCTGAGCGGGACCCTGCTCTCACTTTACCGCGCCAAGGTCCTCGTCTCTCCCTCTCTCTAGCCACACCACCAGTTTTCCGGTCACCTGACCTCCCAGCTCTCACTATGGACACTCCCCCAGCTTCCCAGTCACGTGACTCCTGTGCTGGGAGTCTGTCTTCCCCCTGCAACCAGAGGTACGGCCCCGGCAGTTCCGGATCCCTTGTTCTGAAAGTACTTACACCCCGGTCTTCCCTCTTACATCTCTCCCTCATTCTATTATATGATGATTGCAATATATTAAGAGGATAAAACACTTTGATGGGGAGAGGAGGAGTGCTTCTTTAAATTTGAGGTTGTTTTGCTTCTGCTGATTAAATTTAGAGCCGATCAGACACCTCCTTGATGGGTGGTATTGCATGACTGATAAGTATCTGTCTGATTTTCTCATACCCTTATGAGTTGGTAAGATAACTTTTAATGGTAGCCCAAATGACACTCACATTTAGAAGCCAGACTACTCCTATTATACATTTTTGTACCTGTCTCTCACATTGAGTAAACCCATTCTTCCTTCCATTCTTCATTTTTACATTTTATAATTGCATCCTTTGAAATTTATATACAATTCCCTATTCTTAGATAAAGATTGAATGTTCATTAACTGCAATAATCAATGGTGAAACAACTTGTATCAGTAACTCTGGGGGCTCTACACTGGAGCTATATTAAATGTGACAAATGAATAAAGTAAAACAAAGTGTCCGGCAAACCCAGCTGGACTTCTCAGCTCATCATAGCAGTCTGATTCGTGGAAAGTCAATGAGAACTGAAGAGCATTGTGTAGAGTGTATTGATTCCTGGCATGGTCAATAATCCTCCAGGCATCGCTGCACATTGAGAACCCTTTAAGCAATGTAGGTACAGTACAGACGATATTACATTGACACATGAATGTATTTTGTGGTCTTTTGCAGAAAAATCGATAAATCATTTTTTTCACATTGTAATAAAATCATTGGAAATGTGAAACTGAATGTCTGACTTAGAAAAGTCATGTTTAAATACCTTTATTAATGCAATGGGGGAGCATTGTTCAGCAACCTCACCAGCTGCACCAATCTTTACTTGTTTCAAAAGACCAAGCTCAATGGTTTAATGTTGATGATCATTGTGTAATGTTTTACTTTCCCTGTGGTGGTGCTGCAGAGAAATCGAGCAATTGCTGGCAGTTCTCACACTGATTGTTGTGGTGGATTATTTATCATGTAACTGTTTGCTCGTAGTCACACAGGTTCATGGGTTCCAAGTTGTAATTTATTTTATAAAGTCTACTTCAGGGGAAAGTATTTTTTACACTTTTTAGCTAAAAGTGTTTTTGCAATTCCATAAAGCAGCTTGAAAAAATTGGCTTCTACAGCCCTTATGTATTGCTGTACATAGTAGACTGCAGAATTTAGTTAACAGTAAAGTACCGTATATCAGTAAGCTTGTCAGGTGTCAAGGTAGATATCATAGAATCATAGAATGGTAGAGTTGGCGGGGACCTCCTGGGTCATCTGGTCCAACCCCCTGCTCAAAGCAGGATTCACTAAATCATCTCAGACAGATGTCTGTCCAGCCTCTGTTTGAAGACGTCCATTGAAGGGGAACTCACCACCTCTCGTGGCAGCCTGTTCCACTCATTTATGTATCCACTCAAGGTATGTATCCTTGTATGTTTTGTCTTAAATAATCTACTATGCAGATCGGTCTCTAATCTCCCTTTCATCTCTAAACTCTAGGAACACTTGGTCCACGCTCATTTAATCTGCTATCTCTCAGATAACGCTCTTCTTCACCCTTTACAATCCAGTTTCCATTTTTTACACTCTGCTGAAACTGTCCTCACTATAAAGTCTTTACTGATCTATTAGCTGCTAAATCTAATGGTCACTACTCCCTGCTGAATCTCCTGGATCTCTCTTCAGCATTTGACACTGTGGATCACCAGCTCCTCCTCACTATGCTCCGCTCTATTGGCCTGAAGGACACCATTCTCTTCTGGTACTCATCCTAACTCCTTGACTGCTGCTTCACTGTATCATTTGCTGACTCTTCTTCCTCTAATCTTCCCCTTACTGCTGGGGTTCCTCAAGGTTCAGTCCTAGGCCCCTTCCAATTCTCTATATACACTGCCCGTATTGGACAAACCATAAGCAGATTTGGTTTCCAGTACCTTCTATATAGTGATGACAAACAATTATGCACATCTTCTCCCGACATCACCCCCACTTTAATACAAAATACCAGGGATTGTCTGTCTGCTGTCTCTAACATCATGTCCTCCCTCTATCTCAAACTGAATCTCTCAAAAACTGAACTTCTTGTGTTTCTTGCCTCTACTAACCTACCTATACCAGATCTTGCAATTGCCTTAGGTGGTTCACCCATAAATCCTAAGAAACTTGCTTGCTGTCTTGGGGTCATATTTGACACATAACTTTCCTTTATTCTCTATGTCCAGTCACTCACTCGCTCATGTCACTTGCATCTTAAACACATCTGCAGAATCAACTTTGAAATTGCAAAAACTCTTACTGATGCTTTTATTAATTCTCATCTGGACTATTACTGGACTCTCTATGATCGGTCTCCCTCTTACCAAACTTTCTCCTTTTCATTCCGTCCTGAATGCGTCAGCCAAGGTATTATTTCTGTACAGCCGATTCACCGACTTCTCCACCTTGTGCCAGTCGTTGCACTGGTTATCCATCCACTACAGAGCACAATATAAATTTATCTCTCTCACCTACAAAGCTCTCCACAGTTCTGCCCCATTCTACATCTCCTCCCTCATTCTACATCTCCTCCCTCATCTCTGTCTATCACCCTACCCATCCTCTCTGTTCTGCAACTGATCTAAGACTAACATCCTCCAGAATCCGAACCTCCCACTTCTGTCTCCAAGACGTCTCTCGTGCTGTGACAGTTTTCTGCACTACCCTGAATGATTTGATTAATACCTAGCCCCCACATTTTCAGTGCTCTAAAAGATGTCTCTTTAGATAAGCCTATCACCTCACTTCACTAATCTAATTCTTCCCTGTTCCCTCTTTCTAAATTTTCCTCATAATCTGGTCCCTCCTATTCATCTGTCCCCACATCCTCCATGCACTCAATAGCACTTGGTAGCTGTACTTAGACGGATACTGGCTGGTGACCGATTCATCCAGCATTTTTTGAAATGCCCTATTCATTATAATGATGGCTGGACCGTACATTACAAGCACTTTTTACCTACTTTGTCTCCCATATTTCCTTGTAGATTGTAAGCTTACGAGCCTCCATATAGAATAATGGACCCCACATAGTCCTCCATACAGAATAATGGACCCCACATAGTCCTCCATACAGAGTAATGGGCCCCATATAGTCCTCCACACAGAATAATGGGTCCCACATAATCCTCCATACAGAATAATGGGCCCCACATAGTCCTTCATACAGTATTATGGGCACCACATAGTCCTCCATACAGAATAAAGGTCCCCACATAGTCCTCCATAAAGAATAATGGGCCCACATAGTGCTCTATACAGTATAATGGCCCCACATAGTGATCCATGCAGAATAATGGGCCTCACATAGTCCTCCATACAGAATAATGGCCCCACATAGTCCTCCATATGGAATAATGGGCCCCACATAGTCCTCCATATAGAATAATGAGTCTCACATAGTCCTCCATACAATATAATGGCCCACATAGCCCTCCATACAGTATAATGGCCCCACATAGTCCTCCATACAGAATAAGTGCCCCACATAGTCCTCCATACGGAATAATGGGCACCACATAGTCCTCCATACAGTATAATTGACGCGCCCCCTGGGCCAGTGCTGTAGGGGATACCCGGAGCCGGATCTCGATGGGGGTAGTAGTCCTTGTGGCGGTGACCCGGTCCGTGCCCAGGGTGTCAAACTAAGTGGCAGTCTATGGCAACAGATGTTAACTTGATTGTCGACTACGCCACCCGTTGAGTGCGGCTTTGAAGCCGCCGCTGCAGAGCAGTCCACTGAGGCCGGTGGTATATGTGCAGCAGTGATGGTATAACCCCCAACGGGAGGGGTATGGCCTCAGGGCAGCAGGTGTGGATGATGGGGGTTGTTGTGGTGTAGAAAGGAGACTCTGAGACGGGAGGTGCAGTTCAGGGTTTTTACTTACTGATGTTCTTTTGGTCACTCTGGCCTTGAGTGACCACCCGAGCCGTGCTGCATCCACCAGGTCCTGGACTCGGCCAACCCCCAGGCAATTCTGGAGCGTGGTCCTGAGCTCCTTTCTGACTTTCCCTTTCTACTGGCCGTTCCCACCAGGGATCCACTTATGTCCGGCTCCCTCGGGTCTCTTGTTGGTTGCACCTTTTCTGGGTTCCCTGACCCTATGCTTGGTGTGCCTTTCTAGTGGATTTGGTGAGGGTCGTGGCAGATCCTGACCACGACCTCCGGTTCCTGGCTAAGGTGTGCTTTGGCCTCTGCCAGCTTGGGTTCCGGTACCCTGGTCCGCCAACCCTTCACCCTTCTGTCTGTATTCTGGGGTCTTGGGGTTCTTCTTCTTTCCTCTCTGGGTCCTTCTGACTCCTCTCTCTCTCTCTCAGCAGGCCTTGCTCTGGAGCTGGGCCCAGCCGGAGCCACAGCTCCCTGTCAGCCCTTCTGGCTGAGCTCCTCTGCTCTTCTCCTCTGCCTGAACTGAACAACCCTGATCTAAGATGGTGCCCACCTTATATACTCCCTCTATGTGTGAGCTCAGGTGACCAGCACCCAATGAGCTCCTAGCTTTACCCAGACTACTCCCCCTATCTGCCCCTACACTACTGGGATGTTCCACCCCCCTCCCACTCCAGCCAGGGACAGACGCTGTCGTACCTGCACATAAACTGGTGGGAGTACCGTTGATCTGTCCCCCGGAAATGGGATGTATGTAGTGCATGCAGCCTACTAGCTCAGTTCCACACTCCATCCTTACCCGGGAGTGGAATACCACACCTCTGGCTTGAGGTGTAATACCCCTGTAGCAGCCGAGTCCTCAGGGTGCTACATTCCCCCCTGGTAAATCACAGCACGTCCTCGGGCTGTAAAAGAATAAAAACATCACAAACATACAATTTTTTCAAAAACATCATAAACATATAAAACACTATATATATCATAAAACTTTTTTCATATAAACATTCTTGTTCCTCCGGCCACGGTGCAACTTGTGACCGGGTAAAGTGCAACAGTCTCTTGTAGAAAAAACACAGTTTCCTATAAAACCGGTAGGGGGCGCTTTAAGAAGCGCAACTATGTACAACGGGGAATATGGCCGCTCTCAGTCCTCGGCCAGTGGGGAAAAGGAATGGCTGTTCACAGTCCTCAGCCTTTTAAGGGATAGGGACACATGGGTATTCACTTGCTGGTCCCTACGGGGACTACACTTTGGTAGCAACAGTTTTTGTACCCACACGGGTAACTATTTACATATTCTATTTACAGTTCATCAGTGGCGGTGTGCTCTTGGCTGAGGGTAATCTTTAGATCCGTCTGGGTCCTCTTGATCCTCCTCACCCCGTAGCTCCTTCTCAGTAAGTCTATGCACGTGCAGGGCATACGGGCCCTTGGCGCACTGATGCCGGGTGAAGGTGACCTCATCACCCAGGTATAGGTCACGACCTCTGTGTCCCTCCGGCAGATGACTTTCAACGTCTCTGCGGGTGACAAAGACGTCGCCGGGGGTCTTGTGGTCCCGGATGAAACCCCACCCGTGCTCCAACTGGAATTTTATTACAGTCCCGCTGGCACGGGGACCGTGGGCAGCACGGGGGTTTCTGCGGGCTCGGCTCTTCTGCTCGGCGCTCTTCACTTGGAGCCGCTCCTCGCGGACCCGCCTCTCTCGTCGCTCTCTAGCAAAAACCTCCAATTGTTGCTGGCAGCACTCCGCACGCTGGGCTGCGGCTGCCCGGGTCTCCTCGGTGAACCCGATGAGGTCTTCTCCGGTGGGGTCCCACGCAAACTGCGCTTCCTCCAACGAGAGTGGGGTGATCTTGGCGGGCGCCGGAGCCGGGATCAGGGGCTCATCCAGGGGTCTTTCCTTCCGGAGTCGGGGATGGTAATACTCCGGTGGCCACACAAAGGGCTGCCCATCCGGGCATGTGTGCTGGGCAAATAGGTCTTCACCCAGGTGTGGCGCTGTGGACGTTGAGGGCGCTGTTGTTGTGGCGGCGCCTGGGTTCACCAGGCCTTGCGACCAGGCTTGGGGCACCCTGAATGTAAAGGGCACCGTGAAGACGGCGGCGCCCGGGGTTACTTGGCCCAGCGACCAGGCCGGTGGCTCAGTGGAGGTAGAGGGCTCTGTTGGTACTGCGGTGCCCGGGGGTACTCGGCCTTGCGACCAGGCCGGTGGCGTCTCCTGCTTGGCCGCGCTCAGGGTTGAGGCGCGTGACGTCACAGGGGGCGTGGTCGCGGCTCCGGCCGCTTGAGGCCTAGCTTGGAGCGATGACGCAGCGGCTACGGGAACGGTGAGTGGGGCTTCGGGCTCTGCGACGGGGGGCGGGGGTAGGCTTACGGTGGCTGGGCTTGGGGTAGTGACGTCCCCTTTACTTGCCTCCGTCTCTTCAGCTCCCTCTGCGGCGTCGTCTCCGGCCTCCGTCCCTTCTTCGCCGTCCTCAGAGGTGGACTTGCTCCTCGCTGCGGGTGGCATGCTTCGCTGGCAAGCTCCAGCCTGCAGGGCCATCTCTCGGGTCCACTCCGCCAGTGTTTCCTGCTGCACCCGGGCCATCCTTCGTGCGAGGCCCTCCAGCACGGTCTGTGCACGCTCCCGATCTCTGGGGAGCTGCGCCAGGATCTCCACCAGGCCTTCTGGGGTTGTCGCTTGCAACAGGCTCCTGACCACAGGGTCGGTGCTGCCTGACTCTCCCTCCATCTCCGGGTACGGCTCCTCCAGACTCCTCCAGGCTGCTCCCATCTTCTCTCTTTTGTTCTGTCTCCGCCCACATTGAGGGCGGTCCTGGGGCAACTTGGTGATTGTCAGTTCCAGGGGCAGACCCCTCACGCTGATGGACATCTCTAACATCACAGTCTCTGCTGGTGGGGGCGGTTTCCGCTTTTGGCGCCATTCCTTGACCTGGCCCACGATGGGAGGTGGCCTCTTGCCACCCTCTGGCACGCCCATAATGGCGTCTGCTCTTCCAAGGCGGGAAATCTTCTCAAAATGGCGGGAATCGTCTCCCAGTGGCGGGAAACTCTGTGGATGGCGGGAAAAGACTGCAGATGGCGGGCAAATGGCGGGAAACGATCCGAGATGGCGTCCGATGGCGGGGACCCTCTGGAATTGGCGGGAGACTTCTTTTTGAGGTAAATGCGAACTTTTCTTCAGGCACGCAGTACCCGATGGTTGCGGGCACGTGATCCTGCCGACTACGCCAAAGTTGACGCGCCCCCTGGGCCAGTGCTGTAGGGGATACCCGGAGCCGGATCTCGATGGGGGTAGTAGTCCTTGTGGCGGTGACCCGGTCCGTGCCCAGGGTGTCAAACTAAGTGGCAGTCTATGGCAACAGATGTTAACTTGATTGTCGACTACGCCACCCGTTGAGTGCGGCTTTGAAGCCGCCGCTGCAGAGCAGTCCACTGAGGCCGGTGGTATATGTGCAGCAGTGATGGTATAACCCCCAACGGGAGGGGTATGGCCTCAGGGCAGCAGGTGTGGATGATGGGGGTTGTTGTGGTGTAGAAAGGAGACTCTGAGACGGGAGGTGCAGTTCAGGGTTTTTACTTACTGATGTTCTTTTGGTCACTCTGGCCTTGAGTGACCACCCGAGCCGTGCTGCATCCACCAGGTCCTGGACTCGGCCAACCCCCAGGCAATTCTGGAGCGTGGTCCTGAGCTCCTTTCTGACTTTCCCTTTTCTACTGGCCGTTCCCACCAGGGATCCACTTATGTCCGGCTCCCTCGGGTCTCTTGTTGGTTGCACCTTTTCTGGGTTCCCTGACCCTATGCTTGGTGTGCCTTTCTAGTGGATTTGGTGAGGGTCGTGGCAGATCCTGACCACGACCTCCAGTTCCTGGCTAAGGTGTGCTTTGGCCTCTGCCAGCTTGGGTTCCGGTACCCTGGTCCGCCAACCCTTCACCCTTCTGTCTGTATTCTGGGGTCTTGGGGTTCTTCTTCTTTCCTCTCTGGGTCCTTCTGACTCCTCTCTCTCTCTCTCAGCAGGCCTTGCTCTGGAGCTGGGCCCAGCCGGAGCCACAGCTCCCTGTCAGCCCTTCTGGCTGAGCTCCTCTGCTCTTCTCCTCTGCCTGAACTGAACAACCCTGATCTAAGATGGTGCCCACCTTATATACTCCCTCTATGTGTGAGCTCAGGTGACCAGCACCCAATGAGCTCCTAGCTTTACCCAGACTACTCCCCCTATCTGCCCCTACACTACTGGGATGTTCCACCCCCCTCCTACTCCAGCCAGGGACAGACGCTGTCGTACCTGCACATAAACTGGTGGGAGTACCGTTGATCTGTCCCCCGGAAATGGGATGTATGTAGTGCATGCAGCCTACTAGCTCAGTTCCACACTCCATCCTTACCCGGGAGTGGAATACCACACCTCTGGCTTGAGGTGTAATACCCCTGTAGCAGCCGAGTCCTCAGGGTGCTACATAATGGCCCCACATAGTGCTCCATACAGAATAATGGGCCTCACATAGTCCTCCATACAGAATAATGGCCCCACATAGTCCTCCATACGGAATAATGGGCACCACATAGTCTTCCATACAGAATAATGAGTCCCACATAGTCCTCCATACAGTATAATGGCCCCACATAGTCCTCTATACAGAATAAGGGCCCCACATAGTCCTACATACAGTATAATGGCCCCACATAGTCCTCCATACAGAATAAGGGCCCCACATAGTCCTCCATACAGTATAATGGCTCCACATAGTCCTCCATACAGAATAATGGGCCTCACATAGTCCTCCATACAGAATAATGGCCCCACATAGTCCTCCATACGGAATAATGGGCACCACATAGTCCTCCATACAGAATAATGGGTCCCACATAGTCCTCCATACAGTATAATGGCCCCACATAGTCCTCCATACAGTATAATGGCCCCACATAGTCCTCCATACAGAATATGGGCCCAACATAGGGGTGGCAGTTCTGGTGACGCAGGTCAAATAAAAGCACCCTGTGAGCCAGATTTGGCCTACGGGCCAGAGTTTGACACATATGCGCTATATCAATAAAACTATTATTATCTGTAAAAGTCTCATCTATCAAAATATAAAATTAACACAATCAGTAAATGTTGTAAAGAGAAAGAAAATCTAAATGTCAGAATTGTGTTTTTTCGGTCTCTGCAACCAACTCTGGAAAAAATGTAATAAGAAGCAATCAAATCGTCATATCTACCCTAAAATAAAAACATCAGCTCCCAAGCAACCAAAAAAACAATCGCTCACACAGCTCCATCAATATAAAAATACAAATGGGTCTCCGATAATGGTGCCAAAAACAGATTTTTTTTGTGTGCAAATTTATGTCGTTTTTTTTCCACACGTTTGGTATCACAGGAATTGTACTGACTTGGAGAATCATGTTTCCAGGTCATTTTTACAGTACAATGAACACTGCAAAAACAAATCCCCCCAAAAATGTCACCACATTTGGAATATTTGTCTTCTTTTTCAGAAGATTGTATGGTAAAATTAATGTTGTCATTAAAAACTACAGCTCGTTACGCAAAAAAAAAAAGCCCTTATACGTCTATGTTACCGAAAAAGTAAAAAAGTTATGCCTCTCGGAAGAAGGGGAGGAAATAATGGAAGTGCAAGAATAAAAAAAATGACCAGTTGGGAAGGGGTTAACAGATTTTACGTGACACTTTCTATTTAATAGAAAGGGTCCCTTATTTGGGTCATTCTTTAATTAGCTGGAGCAGCATGAGACTACAAAGAACGTCCCTTTCTCTCTGGAGATCCCATAAAGTCCTTCCATTACACAGACGCACCAATAATATCAATGGGCACCATGTATTGATTAAGCCTTTAAGGATCATGTGTTTTTGTGTTTTTGCGTTTCTGTGTTTTGAGCCCCTTCTTCCCAGAGCCATAACTTTTTATTTTTCCATCAACATGGCCATGTGACGGCTTGTTTTTTTGCAGGACGGGTTGTAATTTTGAACAACACCATTGCTTTTACCATATCTTGTACTGGAAAATGGGGAAAAAAATTCCAAATGCGGTGAAATTGCAAAAAAGTGCAGTTCCACAATTTTTAATTTTCTTTTTTACCTTGTTCACTAAATGCTAAAACTTACCTGCCATTATGATTCTCCAGTTCATTATGAATTCCCAGACACCAAACATGTATAGGTTCTTTTTTATTTAAATGGTGAAAAAAAATACAAAAATTGTGAAAAAAAAAGAAAAAATGGTTCCATTTTTTGAGACCCGTAGCATCTCCATTTTTTGTCATCTGGGGCTGGGTGAGGGCTTATTTTTTGCGCGCTGAGCTGACATTTTTATTGATACCATTTTGGGGTAGATATGCTGTTTTGATCACCCATTATTGCATTGTTTTGAATTTTGTGGCGACAAAAACCCCCGGAATTCTGGCGTTTTGATTTTTTTTTCCCCATTACGCCATTTACCAGATTATCAGATTAATTCTTTTCATATTTTGATAGATCGGGCGATTCTGAACATGTTGATACCAAATATGTGTATTTTTTTTAATTGTTTTATTTTGAATGTAGCAAAAGGGGGTGATTTAAACTTTTATAAATTTTTTAATATTTAAAAATTTTTACTTCCTTCAATAGTCTCCAGGGGAGACTAGAAGCTGCGATCATCCAATCGCCTGTGCTATATGGGGCTTCAGCCCTGCTTTGAGTAACAAAAATACCCATCTGCTCTGAGCATTGGCCACCAGGTGGCGTTCATAGCAGTTCGGCAATGACAACCACAGGGGTCTCCTGCAGACCCCGGGTTGTCATGCTAACCCATCAGTGCCCCGCGATCATGTGACAGGGGCGCCAATGGGCGGAGGTAAGGAGCGCATCTGGTTTGTGCGCGTTAAATGCCACTGTCAGAGATTGACAGCGGCATTTAACTAGTTAACAGGCGCGGATGGATCGCGATTCCACCAGTGGCACATGACAGCTGATCAGATCATGGCAGCTGATCAGATCAGCTGTCATGTGCAGGAAAATGTGCGGGCTCAGCGCTGGAGCCTGCAACAGAAAGAGGAAGGCAACCTATGACGTGTATACGGGGGTTAAAAGGGTTTTAAAAAAAAGGCCATAGACTTTCCAGGGTTAAAAATAACACAAAGAGGTTTACTGGTGGGTCTTTGTCCCAGTGCAGGCTCTCCGCCTCTGCTACCAGTGATGGTTTACAGACTGCAGCTATCACGTTATTTTTAACCCTCGGAAGCCTTCAGGTCAAATAATTTAATAAAACTCCTTTAAACTAGACATAACTGGAAAATCTAGGTGATTAATGATGAATTTTCCATGTATGTGTAGCGCCCCGAGGGTTTGGCCGCTACAGGGGTATTGCACCTCTGCCAGAGGTGTGATATTCCACTCCCAGGTAAGGATGGAGTGTGGACCAGGACTCAGTTAGCTGCATACAGCACACTCACCCCATTTCCGAGGGACGGCTCAACGGTGCTCCCATTTATACAGTAATGCAGGTACGACAGACTATGTCCCTGGCTGGAGTGGGGAGGGGTGAGGAATACCCAGTGATGTAGGAGCAGATAGGGGTTGGTTTCTGAGCATAGGAAGGAGCTCATTGGTTGCTGGTCACCTGGGCTCATACACTAAGGGAAGGGTATATAAGGTGGGCACCATCTTAGTTCTGGGTCAGTTCTGTCAGAGAAGGAGCAGAGTGGAGATGTGACAGGAAGCTGTGGCTCAGCCTCGGCCCAGCTCCATGAGACAGGCCTAGAGTGAAGGCCGGAGTAGAAGAAAGGAACAGAAAGGAACAGCAAGGAACAGAAACAGAAAGAGAAGTATCCAAAGTGTGGAAAGGCTCAGAAACAAGAAGGTGGAAGGGACCCTAAGAACCCATGAGAATACCGGGTGAAGGGTCAGGCAGATTAAGGGTACCGGATCCCAAGTTGGTGGAGGAGAAACAACCCTCAGCCAAAGACCGGACATCGTGATCATTTAGTGGTGCGACACCTCATCAAACCTGCTAGGAAGGCACCATATAGGACAGCGGGGAACGGGGCCCACGTTTACCCGCACAGATCCACGGCAGCTGGACAAAAGTGGGTCACTGGTGAGGCAGGCCAGAGAAAGGAAAGAAGGGGGTCCTGTGCCATATTCCTGAACTGCCTGGGGGTTGACCGAGCCCCTCACCTGGTGGACGCAGCACGGCTCGGGCGGTCATTGCTGGCAGAAGTGACTGAGAATATACGAACTGTGAGTAAAAGACCCTGGACTGCAACATGTTGTCTGTGTGTTCCTTGCTCCTCCAGCACTATCGGTACCGGGACTCTCGTCACCATCACCCCCACCATCCACTACACTACCCTGGGGCTGCACTCTTCCCGTGGGGAGTTACACCACCCCAGCTGCATATACCATCAGCCCCAGCGGACTGCCTTGCAGCGGCGGTTCATAATAACCGCAATCCACGGGTGGCGTAGTCGGACAACATGAACAGCACATAGCAGACTACCATTGGCCTGACCACCCTGAGCCACGGAACCGGGTTGCCACTACTACCCCCATCGTTTCCCGATTGCCCGGCTCCGAGTGCCCCACGGCCCAGGGGGCGAGTCATATACAGCTGTGGTTGGGGAGGCCATAACTCCAGAATGATGGGTGTCTTATCGTCTCCATCTCAATATATTTGCGTGAATATTAATGTGATGTTAACAATTGGATTTTCCTTTTAAAACTGCATAACATGAAGTTCTTATGTAAGACTCATATACGCCTTGTGGCTATGTACGAAAAAGGTGTTGAGATCCGAATTCATCATCTCATGTCTAATAATTGTTTTGATTTTATATGATATTCTCATCATAACTGGAGGCTTCATTATATAAGACACATAACTGTGTTTTATGTTGCTTATACAGAGGTAACATATTCTGCTGCGCTGTACAGCTCTTTGTTGTCCATAGCAACCAATCAGAGCTCTGCTTTCATTTTCCAAACTGCTCTGGTAAAATGAAAGCTCAGCCTTGATTGGTTGCTATGGGCAACAAAGCCTTTTTTCATGTGTGTGCTTGATCTAGGTCACGAGTTTCACAGATTTTCTTTTAGACAGTTCAGATAAATCTACGTTGTGCGTATACATGAGATGTTATAATTTTCTGTCTTATCATTGAGATGGAAACTATAACATAATAGTAAATTTATTGACAATGAGAATTTACAAAGCTTGTAAAAATGTTACAGAGTACACCTCTAAATCAATGTCGGGGACATACTGTACATTTCAATAAAATGTGTTTAAATGAACCATTGTCTGATTCTTTAGAGAAGGTTCATAATGGAGATTCACAGCTGAACGAAGACATGTAAATGGTTGTAAATAAAATAAAATTGAAATAAATAAAAAAGATAGAACAAAACTTCAAGTGATATTTTGACTTCAGGAAATGAATGGTTTTAATTGTAGAAGGAAAATGTTATAACTTTCTTTCATATACCTGGGGAGAACTGAGTAAGACAGCGGTCTATCTAGTAAGAGAATACAAGGATTGGGCATCTCAGTTCAATCTGCCCGATCCTTCTCCCTCTGTCATCATTGGTCTGAAGAAAGTCCTGCACATTAGATGGTTGGCCAATAATGCCAAAACTGGTGGGTTTGGCTAACTTTTATCTAGTGTGATTACTGTCAGACAATAATCGCTTGATAGACAGCTGATTCGCCCACCCAAATACATGCAAGCTAAGCTCATTCTAAAGTGCATATGTTCTCAATACATAAGAGAAGAAAGAACCCATATCATACACTTCCAACAGGTGCTTCTCTACTGTGGGAAGAAAGGATGAGGCATGTGGAAATCCAATATGCCCAATCCTTCTATTGTCTAATATCCTCCATTGGGGAACATTCACACCACCATTTATGGCTCTTCTCACCAAAATTGCCACGTTTGGCTGATGTTCATTAATTGTATATGGCCACATTGACTGTAACAAACAAAACAGGTGTTCGATCTTTATATGACCGGGCTATGAGTTGAAGGCTGCAGCTCAATGACTAGAAGCTGAACATTCGGGGGAACACTAAAAATATCAAATATTTCTTATCTCAATTCATTTAAAACTTTTTCTGATGAAGAGTTCTGGATAAAATCTTCAACAAAAAACAGCAATGAAGTAAGTGAGTAAAGAGGAAGGAATAGAAATTGTGTGTGAAAAAATGCTCCATACTGTGAAGGAAACGTTCATAAAGATGTGTGCCCGCTGCCTACTGTATATAATTCCCAGAAAAGTTATCATTAAGTAAAGAGTTTATTTTAGACTGGTGGTCTCCCTCATTGAAGACCTCAACTTCTAGTCCTGGCCAACCAAAGTCATTGGTAACATGCAGTCTGCAAGGGGGTAGCGCTCCCGTGTCTCCAAGTCCAAACATCCAGCCAGGAGCCCCACTTTCATTTAACGTGCCGAGGCGTAAGAAACGAGTATCTCGCCCATGGCTACCGCCCCACGTCACGTTACGTGTACACCACTCATCTGGCACTCCTGGTTCATGAATAGGCATACGTTTTTTTCTTGAATCAGAAGCGTCTGACTTCAGCACATCTCATCAACACCGGTGTAAACAATGGCAGTTTTGATGAATCGGGCCCAAAATGTTGTAGGAAAGCTCGTGAATTCATGGACCTGACTACAGCCTACAGTCCCCTAAATTCCCCCAATGTACAGCTAGGAGGACAATTGCTGCCCCATAGAAATAAAGGCATTGAGGTCTCCATATACATTAGATAGCTGTCAGTCGAACAATTTTTCGGCTGACAATTACCTGTCCCAAATCTCCGATATACTCGGCCAAGCTCTCATGTGATCTCTATGAAAAAGCTGCTGCATCTCTGTTGGGGATAGTTAGGGGGCTCCCTTACATATTAAAAGGCCAAACGATTCAGCTGGTTAGGTCGACTTTTATCTAATGTGTATGGGGACCTTTTTGTGATAAAGAATACCTGAAATTATCCATGGAAACCCTACACAAAAAGAAGGGTGAAAGGTGAAGTGTACAAATACACTCCGACGGTACACATAAACTGTTGCTGTCCCTCCCTTGTCCTATCTCTGGAAAGTACCCTTAAAAAACACAACTGATCATTGTTAACAAAAGGACCTATGAAAGCACCTTACTAATTGTACCATTATGTATGAGCAAACAACTTCTTATCTATATTTTTCTTTCTGCATTTCTATATTAAAAAGAGAGAGAGACTTAAAAAAGAGAGAGACATGGAGATTTAATGTCTCCATAAACGGGTTTTGGTGGGGTGTAGAAGTCTGACCTCTTCCATCATGTGTCTGTCCAACAGTGCAGGTGAGTGAATTGGATTGACCTTTGCACAGGCTAATTAGATGCTTCAATGCAAAAGATAGCTTTGGGTACAGCTCATTGTTGCTATGTACATGTGTTGTTTCCTGAAACAACAGGAAGTTAGTGTTGAAAAAAAGCCCCTTACGGCCATTGTGAAAAATTGCAAGATTTCTATTTTTTATTTTTAATACAAACTGTGATATTGAAAAAAAAATTGCCAAAAATACTGTACTTAAAAATACATTTAATACAAAATCTGATTTAAACAATAGGTCATTTTCTGATGATACCTTCCCTTTAAGAGGATTTTCTTTTGCATATTAGTCACCAACAGATCAGAAAATGTAATTCCAGAAGTGTATAACCAGTTTTTGCAGGGTTTTACTCATCAACCATGCTATTTAGTAATATGGCTAATCTTAAAGGAATAGTTTACACAGTCCACTGTAACATGGCACTAACCTTTAACATCTCCAAAGTACAAATGGTCTGGGTGAAAGGTGGTTGGACCTGAGTTGTTAGTGCAGCTACTATGTAATGGCTTACTGATGCACGCTCCAAACCCACAGTACTGTAGATCTCTGCAAAACAAAGGATCAATGTTTGAAGAAGTCAGTGTTCTAAACCATCAATCACTATAATGCTACAACAGAGTACACAACAAACCATTAACTTTTATTCCCCTCCCACGACAAAAACTAATATTAGTCATGTAACCTTGAACTAACAGTATAATGCACAGTCCAGCAAGTTATCATGTAGGTAAGTATCATGTGAGATGCCGGTGGAGGAGATGGAGGACATGATTCAAAGTCAAGGGAAATCTAGAGGTGGGAAACATCAGGGCGCGTGGGTAGCAAGGAGCGATTGTGTGATGCATTAGAGTGAGGTGATATCATTAGAGGAGGGTGATGGTATAGATAATAAAGAGCAGAGCCAATATCTGGCCCAGGCACATATCTGCTTTTTCTTCCACAGGATTGTCGACTTGACTTTTTACTTTTTTTCTTGACAGCTTATCAAAAAAAGTATTTTTATGGACACATTGGAAAACCATAATAAATGATTATGATTATAAGTGATACATGTCTGCAGACCATAATCCGGAGATGAATACATCAGCTGAATTCACTGTAAACTCTAAAATGATGATAATTTTGGTCAAAATAATCTGTATAATTTTCTTTGGCTTCAAAAAAATCACTGACGTCTTTAATTTTTTTTTACAGACAGGACAAAAAGGGGCCCTATTTTACAGCCTGTCCTGGAATTTCTGGATGGTTGGCAACCCTCTTCTGCGATCAGCTTCACTGACTACAAGTTACTTTACCATCATCATAATTTTTTTTTATAAAAATTAGGATCTTCTGTGTTTTGACTGGTGTGAATTCTCTATGTAGAACTTTTTTTTTGTAAATAATCATGGGCATCTATGACTACTAGTGTTGAGCGAGCATGCTCGACACTGCTTGGGACTCGCCCGAGCATCTCACTACTCGGGATGTTCGGCGAGCACCGAGCATTTTCGGGTTACTCGGGCGGGAGCTCGGGTCTCCGCCCTGCATGTTTGGTGCTCTTTACAGAGCCAATGAACATGCAGGGATTGCCAGCCAGTCACTGTAATGCCGCAGCCATGTTGGTTGTGGGCATTACAGTGATTGGCTGGCCGCACAGCGTCCCCTCCAGTATTTAAAACTGGGCGCCGCCATCTTGGACACAGTCGCTCCGGATCAGACAGTGTAGGGAGAGTGCTGCTGAGCTAGGGAGAGATATATACTGCGAAATAGGTAGTGTAGGGTCTCTAAAGCCTGCAAAATCAAACAAACAGTCCTTCTGAGGACTAATATCCATCCCAGATGGCAGGCAGGCTGTATAGGAGACGCAGTGGTTATACCAACAAACACTGCATTACAGTCCTGTTTGCTGCTGCTGCTGAAATTGCAAGTCTGCATCTTCTGATGTGGCAAGGGTGACTTCTGATCGGCACACTTTTAGGCAGTGACCTGGGTGTTAAAGATGCTTCCAGGGGTCTTCCCCATGCTGCTCCCATGTCTTTTCAGCACTGTATGTGTGGCACCCCAGGGGTCTGGTTGCTACAGTAATAGAAATATTATGTCTGAGAGCAAGTGGGAGGTTTCTCTGGTCAGGAGCCCTAAGCATGCAACACGGCCCACCCAGACCTGGGAGGGGAGGAATCTGCCCTTATAAACTGGGTCTGGGGCAGGATTAGAGAGTGAAGTCCCAGACAGAGGCGCAGTCAGGTCTGGAGGACAGCAGACACAGGGAAAGTGACAACAGGAGCTCTGTAGGAGCAGGAGCGAGTGCCAGATGCTGGAAGCTAGATAGCTCGCCTTGGCTGAAGACACTAAACCCGGACACGGAGTCCGAGGCTGTGGGGACATCCAGGTCCAGCAGCAGAATCCAACCGGCAGGGGATTCCATGTCCTCTGGCCATAGAAGCCCGGAGGCACAGTCACAAGCAAGGGACCAGCACCGCCATCGTGAAGCGGAAGCTAACCGAAGGCCCCAAGTCACCGGCCATACGGGTGAGCACCACACGGTATACTCAGGGACGTGGGCTACTTCTACCCGCATAGAGCAAGGTAGCCAGGAAAGAGTACAGATAGTCGGCGAGGCCTACAACTCCACCTGGCCAGGGGAGATCCTACTTGCTTACAGACTGACCAGGCCCCTACTGCTAACCAGTACTCCCGGGAGGGTCTGCGTTATACCATCAGTAAAGACCCTGAACTGCACCACACGTCTCTGTGTTTCATCGCCGCACCAGCACCATCAGTCCTGGGACGCTCACACCATCACTCCCATCATCCACACTAGCTGCCCTGAGGCAATACTTCTCCCGTGGGGAGTTATCGCATACTCGGTTGCGCAAACAACATCAGCCTCAGCGGTCTGCAGCGCAGCGGCGGTCCCCACTGACCGCAATCCACGGGTGGCGTAGTCGGACATTGTTATTACCTAAGACTGCCACTGGTTTGACCGCCCTGGGCACGGACCGGGTCACCGCCACACTGAGACTACAACCCCCAGCGATCCGGCTCCGGGTATCCCCTGCACAGCACAGGCCCAGGGGGCGCGTCAACTTTGGCGTAGTCGGCAGGATTTCGTGCCCGCAACCACCGGGTACTGCGTGCCTGAAAAAGACTTTTATACTTACCTGTGGTGAAGTTTCCCGCCGTCCGGAGCCGTTTCCCGCCATCGGACGCCATCTTGGGTCGTTTCCCGCCGTCTTTTGCCGTCTTCCCGCCATCCGCAGCTGCTTCCCGCCTTCGGACGCCATCTTCGAGACGCCGCGCGGGAAGAAGAGGGGCGTGGACGCCGAAAGCGCGTGAGATCCGAAGCTCCCCCCCACACACTGACGTTGCGCAAGGTCTTGGAAGGGAGGAAGAGCGACGCTGACGTCATCGGAGCGCGACGCCAGGTCCTCTACCCCGATGATTGACTGCAGAGCCGCGGCCTACGGAAGAAGAGCATCGCAAGGTAGGCCACGGTCCACTAGGGGGGAAGGAGGATGTCGGACACCGAGGGGAGCTCCACCACCACACCGGCCTCCAGCGCAACCGCTGCAGCGGTCATGCCATTCACCATGCCCTATATCCCGGGGGCAACATGGCTACCCCAGTACTCAAGGGAGTCACATACCCTGAGTGACTTTAGGGAAAGACTTGATAGCCTCTTCCAGGTATACCCCCTCACGGAAGAGCAAAAAGTGAGCATCCTGGTGGCCCAGTTAATCAGGGCAGCCCAAAGGGAGGTAAAGTCCTGGTCACCTGGGAAGAAGAGGACTGTCAGAGAGATACTAGCCCGGCTGAAAGACACATTTGACACCCGCACCTCAGCCGAGATAAAACTAAGATTTTACGGGTGCAAACAGCGGGCACATGAAAGTATAAGAGACTATGCTCTAAACCTACAAGAGGCCCTGAGAGCCATTAAGCAGGCAGACCCTGACAGCGTGGGAAATGAAGACAAGCTGTTGACCGAACAATTTATTGAGGGTCTACTGTGCAATGCCCACCGAACCCAGTTGCGGGCAATGGCCTTACAGGACCCTCACCTGGACTTTGCACAGTTCAAGGACAGAGCCATCCGGGTGCTCCGAGAACAGGCACCAGGTGGCGCTGTGACCCACAGGCGCCCTGCTATCACTTATCACCAGGACGCGGCGCCCTTGTCTGCAGGGCCTGTGGGAGCTGATGCGCAGGCTTTGAACAATAACCCGGCTACAGACCTGCACCATCAGGTCCAAGAGCTGACTAAGAGCGTTGCCGGGCTAACCAGAATTGTGCAGTCTTTACAGGTCTCTTCTCCAGGAAAGATCCAGCTGGCATCCGGACCGGAGGACGTCCCATGGCGCCGACTGAGGAGGACCCCTCCGGCCAGAGGAAGACCCAGCGACAGATACAACGAGGACGGACGACCCATCTGCCGCCGCTGCAATCAACCCGGACATATGGCAAGGTACTGTCATTTAAACGGGCACAACCTGGGGTAGAGGGCCAACCCCCAGGCATAAGATCATCAGGCCCATCGAACTGGCGTGACAAATATGTAGGGGGACGTCCGGTCTTGCCTGTGGTACTGGATGGCATTCCTATAAGTGCCCTACTAGACACTGGGTCACAGGTGACTACCATCCCGTACGTGCTCTTCAAGCGGTACTGGAATGACTCGGACATAACCCGCTACCCAGATGACGACCTGAGCATTATCGCCAGCAATGGTCAGCCCGTGCCACAGATAGGATTTAAGGAGGTGACCATCAAGGTCGGTAAAGTTGAACTGCCGGCACAAGGACTGATCATTGTGGACATTGACCGTCGCGAGAGTCACCCAAAAATAACCCTAGGTACTAACGTAATTGAAAACTGTCTTGCAGAGGTGATTCTTATTTTGCAACAGGTTGCCAAGAACGCCAGTTCCAGCCAGCAGCGTGTCCTCCAAAAAGAGATCCGGGCACTGATGAAACGGCAACAGGTGGAACTATCTGGTGGTGAGATAGGTAGCGTGAGAATGTGTGACCCGTTCCCTATTGCCATGCCCCCGAAAAGTGAGATGATGATTTGGTGCCGGGCAGCTACTGGTCTAAGAGGTAGAGACTACCAAGCAATGGTAGAACCCGTCTACTCAGACAGTAGGCCCACCATTTTGACAGCACGGGGGGTGGTCGATGTACGCCATGGGAGGGTGCCCGTCCGCATCATCAATATCGGGGAGAGAGAAGTATACCTGCCCCGGTATGCCACGCTAGCCAAATTGTTCACCATCAACCAGAACTCGGTACAGGCCGTGGAACCCTTGCCTCCATCTCAGCCAGAGGAAGGTAACGGCTCTAAGAAACCAATGGAGGACTGGTGTCAGCAACTGCATTTGGGTACTGACTCCACTCCCTCACTCCAAAAACAGGGAGTCTACCGGGTGGTTCAAGAGTACGAGAGAGTGTTTAGTAAACACCCGCTAGACTTCGGGCGAGTAAAGGGGGTAGAACATCACATCCCCACGGGAGACCATCCTCCCATAAAGGAGAGATACCAACCCATACCCCCTGCACACTATCAACACGCCAAGGGGATGCTAAAAGACATGAAGGAGGCTGGGGTAATTAGGGACAGCTGTTGGTAAAACCGGGAATGAATCTTCGGTAGTAGCCTACCAACCCGAGGAACTGCCGCACTTCCTTTATGCTGGATGGTCTTGGCCAGTTCTTAATCACGGTGATCTTGTCAGGGTCGGGGGCCACTCCGTCAGCACTTACCACGTGTCCCAGGTACTGTACCTTTGGCTTCAGTAGATGACACTTTGAGGGTTTTACCTTTAGGCCATAGTTTGCCAGGGCTTCAAACACTTCTGCCAGGTGTTCCAGATGGTCCTCATAAGTCTTGGAATAGACGATGACATCGTTCAGGTATAATAGGACCGTCTCGAAGTTCCGGTGTCCCAGACAGCATTCCATCAACCGTTGGAAGGTTCCTGGTGCGTTGCAGAGCCCGAACGGCATACAGTTAAATTCGCTGAGTCCCATCGGGGTGGTGAATGCGGTCTTCTCCCGGTCCGCCTCTGCTACAGGAACCTGCCAGTACCCGCTAGTGAGATCCAAAGTAGAGAAGAAGTTAGCAGATTTTAATGCAGCTAAGGACTGGGCAGCTCCACTGGGCAGCTCCACTAGTCTTAGTGAAAAAGAAAGACAACACCATGAGAATGTGTGTAGACTACAGGAAGGTCAACCGTATCACACACAAAGATGCGTACCCATTACCAAGGATAGAAGAGTCCTTAGCTGCATTAAAATCTGCTTACTTCTTCTCTACTTTGGATCTCACTAGCGGGTACTGGCAGGTTCCTGTAGCAGAGGCGGACCGGGAGAAGACCGCATTCACCACCCCGATTGGACTCAGTGAATTTAACTGTATGCCGTTCGGGCTCTGCAACGCACCAGGAACCTTCCAACGGTTGATGGAATGCTGTCTGGGACACCGGAACTTCGAGACGGTCCTATTATACCTGAACGATGTCATCGTCTATTCCAAGACTTATGAGGACCATCTGGAACACCTGGCAGAAGTGTTTGAAGCCCTGGCAAACTATGGCCTAAAGGTAAAACCCTCAAAGTGTCATCTACTGAAGCCAAAGGTACAGTACCTGGGACACGTGGTGAGTGCTGACGGAGTGGCCCCCGACCCTGACAAGATCACCATGATTAAGAACTGGCCAAGACCATCCAGCATAAAGGAAGTGCGGCAGTTCCTCGGGTTGGTAGGCTACTACCGAAGATTCATTCCCGGTTTTACCAAGAAGGCAGCTCCTATGCAGGACCTCCTGATAGGCCAGTCCAGGAAGGCCAAAAACCAGAAGCCACCCTTCAAATGGGAAAAGCTGGAAGAGGAGTCCTTCCGCCAGCTGAAGATGGCCCTCATGGGGGATGAAATCCTGGCGTACCCTGATTACAGCCAGCCCTTTATCCTCCACACGGACGCAAGCAACTTCGGGCTAGGGGCCGTACTGTCCCAGATCCAGCAGGGGAGAGAACGGGTAATTGCTTAAGCCAGCCGAAAACTGCGACCCACGGAAAGAAACCCTGAGAATTATAGCTCGTTCAAGCTAGAGTTCCTGGCAGTGGTGTGGGCAGTAACCGAACGTTTCAAGCATTACCTTGCCTCTTCCAGGTTCACCGTGTACACGGACAACAACCCGTTGACACACCTGGACACTGCAAGACTTGGTGCCCTGGAGCAGAGATGGATGGCCCGCCTGTCCAACTATGAGTTCACGATCAAATACCGGGCAGGACGCTCTAATACCAACGCGGACGCCCTGTCCAGGATGCCAAACCTACCGGACGGAGGGGAAGATCCAGAAGAACTGGAAGAGGTCGAACTCCCTGCGTTTCACCGTCATGGGATTACCCAGTATTCCCACCGTGTGAGGGGCCAGCGATCCGCTACGTTCAACCCCTTACCCCACTACAACTGGGCGGAGACGCAAGACAGTGACCCCGCAGTCCGTCTGGTGAAGGAGATGCTGACCCAGGCTGACGCCCGCCTGGACCCAGACGCTCCGGAAGAGACCAAGCAACTGTGGACGGAGAAGAGCAGACTGTTTCTCTACAAGGAGAAGTTATGCCGCAGAATGGTCAATTCCCGGACACATGAGCTGATCTGGCAGGTGGTGGTACCGAGACGGGACGCAGCTATGGTGCTGGAGGCCTACCACAACGGGGCAGGGCACTTCGGATGGAAGAAGCTGGAGTTCCTGCTGCGTGAACGGTTCTACTGGATAGGCATGAGAGGAGCCATTGAGAGGTGGTGTAGAGACTGTGGCCCGTGCAATCTAAGAAGAAGGGACCGTGCCAGCCAGAGGACTCCCCTGCAGCCCATCATCACCAGGCAGCCGCTGGAACTGGTCGCTCTGGACCATGCTAAACTGGCTCCAAGCAGAAGCGGGTATGTCTACGCCCTAACCATCGTGGATCACTACTCCCGGTTCCTGGTGGTGGTCCCTGTCAAAGACCTGACGGCTCAGACAGCAGCCAGAGCCTTCCAGCTGCACTTCTGCCACCCACACGGGTACCCGGACCAAGTGCTGACGGACCAAGGACCAGCCTTCGAAGCGGAGGTCTTCCAGGAGTTCTGCAACCTGTATGGCTGCAAGAAGATAAGAACGACGCCCTATCACCCCCAAACCAATGGACTCTGCGAGAAGATGAACCAGGTGGTGATAGATCTGCTAAAAACATTGCCCCTGGAAGAACGCAGTCTGTGGCCTGAGAAACAGCCCGATCTGGTGGACCTGTATAACCACATCCCGGTAGGTTCCACCAACTGTACCCCGGCTTACCTAATGCGAGCAAGACCTGGTAAGCTGCCTGTTGACCTGGATATGGGAGTCCTGATACCCGAGGACACCTCGCCAGAGACAGACTGGGATACAGAACGGCAGCAGCAGTACCGGAAAGTACAGGAGAGCGTCGAGCGAAGTCTCTGTCAATCAAGAGAAAGGCAGGAGAGGACTTATAACCAACATGCTCCCGCTGTTCCCCTGGTACCTGGAGAGCAGGTCTTGAAAAGAAAAAGGCGGCTCCATAAGTTGGACGACCAGTGGGAAAAGGACCCGTACACCGTACTGGCCTCAAGCCACAATAATCCAAAGGTGTACATCATCAGCAAGGATGGAGGAGAGACCACAGCCACTGTCTCCAGGGACCACCTGAAAAAGTGCCCCGAGAAGTTGCAAAGCACGGATGAAGATCAGGAAGACCCTCAACCCGTAGAGGAAAAGGAGGAAATGATCACCACCGTACTCGGAGACTTTCCCCGGTCCTGGACACAAGTAAACAACGCTATCGTGGTGCCCGTCCTCACCTTTCTCCAGCCAGCCCCTCAAGTGCCTACAGAAGACCAGGTAGAGCTGAAAGAGCAGCCGGCCCAGGAGGCAGAAGAATCCACACCAGCAGCGCAGAAGAATCAACCCTCTGCTAGTAGTGAGCCTGCCGTGCCCCTAGTGAGCCAAAGAGTGCGCAGACAGCTGCCCAGCTTACCCATAACACCTCCTACACCCTGTAGTGCAGGACCAGTTAGTGAGCTCCGTAGGTCCACTAGAGTCACTAGAGGTCAGATGCCCGCTCGCTGGAAAATCTAAACTAATGCACTGTAAATTTACCTGTTTCTGTTTAACTGTTTATGGTTTATGTTTGTTGCCTGTTACTAATTATGTTTCTCAGTTACCCTGCAGATTTATTTGGACTAACAGGTTATGGACGCTGGATAACCGGAACAGTTTTGTAGATAGTTGCACATTGTGCCTCTTGCGAAGACGGCCGCGGAAGAGAAAACCTGTCTGGCGTGGCCTACTTGCGGCCCAAAGTAGCTAGCTCCAGCCTTGCAGCCACGCCCAAGGCCACCGCAAGGGGTTTGCTTTGGACAGGTCCCCTACTTCGCAAAAAACTTCACCTTGGGTGATATGGACACCCGGTTGCGGACACACCGTGACCTTTAAAGAACTAAAGCTTCTTGTAAATATGTTATTGTATTATTGTTCTACCCTGCATTTATGTTTCTTTAAAAATGTGTTTAGTCCCGGAGTACTAAAATTTACTAGGGGGGAATGTGGCACCCCAGGGGTCTGGTTGCCACAGTAATAGAAATATTATGTCTGAGAGCAAGTGGGAGGTTTCTCTGGTCAGGAGCCCTAAGCATGCAACACGGCCCACCCAGACCTGGGAGGGGAGGAATCTGCCCTTATAAACTGGGTCTGGGGCGGGATTAGAGAGTGAAGTCCCAGACAGAGACGCAGTCAGGTCTGGAGGACAGCAGACACAGGGAAAGTGACAACAGGAGCTCTGTAGGAGCAGGAGCGAGTGCCAGAGGCTGGAAGCTAGATAGCTCGCCTTGGCTGAAGACACTAAACCCGGACACGGAGTCCGAGGCTGTGGGGACATCCAGGTCCAGCAGCAGAATCCAACCGGCAGGGGATTCCATGTCCTCTGGCCATAGAAGCCCGGAGGCAAGGTCACAAGCAAGGGACCAGCACCGCCATCGTGAAGCGGAGGCTAACGGAAGGCCCCAAGTCAACGGCCATACGGGTGAGCACCACACGGTATACTCAGGGACGTGGGCTACTTCTACCCGCATAGAGCAAGGTAGCCAGGAAAGAGTGCAGATAGTCGGGGAGGCCTACAACTCCACCTGGCCAGGGGAGATCCTACTTGCTTACAGACTGACCAGGCCCCTACTGCTAACCAGTGCTCCCGGGAGGGTCTGCGTTATACCATCAGTAAAGACCCTGAACTGCACCACACGTCTCTGTGTTTCATCGCCGCACCAGCACCATCAGTCCTGGGACGCTCACACCATCACTCCCATCATCCACACTAGCTGCCCTGAGGCAATACTTCTCCCGTGGGGAGTTATCCCATACTCGGCTGCGCAAACAACATCAGCCTCAGCGGTCTGCAGCGCAGCGGCGGTCTCCACTGACCGCAATCCACGGGTGGCGTAGTCGGACATTGTTATTACCTAAGACTGCCACTGGTTTGACCGCCCTGGGCACGGACCGGGTCACCGCCACACTGAGACGACAACCCCCAGCGATCCGGCTCCGGGTATCCCCTGCACAGCACAGGCCCAGGGGGCGCGTCATATGCATGTGTCACACAGCACATGGCCAGATAAGGTTGTAAAATGTTAAAATGATATTTCCCGGTGAATGCGTTTGTCACGGTTGAAAGTAATACAAAAGTGCAAAAACGCATAAAAAATGCTACTTGAGAACATAGCCCAAGGTGTGGAGGAGTATTTTTGTTTTTGGTTATTTATTTTACCTTATACACAAGTCTTTACCCTGGAAAGGAAGTTCCTTAACATATTTCACAGGAAAGCACTTTCAGTTTCGTTTTTGAACGTTTTATTGTGAGCCCGTAAAAGTGGTTTAATACCTCTGACCACGTTGTTGACAGCAGTGACCTGGGGGTCAGAAATGCTTTCTGGGGCAATCCCCATGCTGTCCCCATGTCATTTGAGCACTGTCACTATCGTTTTGGGCACTTTTTAGGCTTTCTACAGACTGCCGGGGGTGCCGCCGCAAAAATGCTCGGGTCTCCCATAGACTAACATTGGGCTCGTTGCTCGGGTCGAGCACCCGAGTATCACGGTGAGCTCGGCCCAAGCTTCGAGCACCCGAGCATTTTAGTGCTCGCTCAACACTAATGACTACAATTTTTTTACTATGATTTTTTGCAAAAATTTGTATGTTGTGCTCATCAACTGGGGTAAGTTCTGCCGCCAGAAGCCTATACCGAATTTCGCCCCTGTGCATGGGGTTTATATAGTGGTCTCTTTGACATTACTAAGGCTTTGTTTTTCCCCCTTCATCCCCATGCAACGCTTCCTTCCAAATCAGAACCCTCGTATTATCTGTTCACACCCCCCCATGTACTTAATAGACCTCTGTGTCTGTACTTGTTCACATGCTGGTTGGTGACTGGTTCATTTAACATTATGTAATTACACTATTTATTACATAGATGCTTGACTGTACAATACAAGCAATTGTCATCCACCTTTCGTGTCTCCCCCATTTCCTCATAGATTGTAAGCTTGCGAGCAGGGTCCTCTCTCCTCCTGGTATCTGTTGATTTATGTGATTATTGTTATTCTGTAATGTCTTTTATTGTCTGTACAAGTCCCCTGTAAAATGTAAAGTGCTCCGGAATATGTTGGCGCTATAGAAATAAAAATTATTAATATTATTTGTTTGCATTAAAAAAGCTTGAAAATCAATTGGATACAGTACTAGGGGACTGTAGAGTATTACATGTGTATTTTCAGGCAGTTGGAGGCTTTGCAGTATTTGCAATTCCTGTTGAATTGATTAGCTTCAAAGAGAATTTTTGGAAAAAATTTTTGTCAAAGCTGGTAAATTCAAATTTCAAAATATTCGCTTGTCTCTAATTTCTAGTCGTGCATTGTAAAGTTCGGCATATAATAATAATCATTTTTATTTCTATAGCACCAACATATTACGCAGAATTTTACAATTCAGAGGATACTAGTAAAAACAAGATAAGACATTACAGAGTAATACATAGTTCAATGCATACTAATAGAGTGAGGGTTCTGCTTGTGTTTTAAGGTCACGCTTGAAACTGTGGATACTGGGAATTAGCCGGATTGTCTGGGGGTAATGAATTCCAGAAAACTGGTGCAGCACAAGAGAAGTACTGCCATATCTGTGGACTGGCTAATAAGTCGAAATGCAATCAGGAAAAGTAAATCACCAACCTTTTGATGTTGTAACTTTAGCTAAGAAGAATCCCATGGGTCTACATATCGCAATTGCAATATAGACCCTAATATATGGTTATGTTACCTATGTAAAAACAGGCCTTACACTTCTCTATTGCATTTTGTGTTTGTAACTGAGCTCCATGGTTTGTAGGAATGTTTTGGTAGATTTACTGTACTGAAGTTGCTGTCAGATGTGTAATGCACACGCCCGGACTGACTGGCGTGTGCGTGTTTAGTAGTTCCACTGGACCATGAACCGGAGAGTGCCTGGAGGGGCGTAACTAAGTATCTGCCCGATCCGACCAAGGTCACATGACGGCATACGACGCCAGTGAACCAGGGAGGAACCGAGCAGAGGAACCAGGGTCTACTCCAGGTCAGACTCCGGACACGGCTGTTGGCCCACACCGGGGAATACAGGAACAGGAAGGTAAGGCTGGAACACAGAATGGGAGTATAGGTAGACACTGCTGGTATGCAGACGGGTGGACGCTGGTAAGCACGACTGATATGCAGGCAGAGAGGTACTGGCAGGCACAACAGGCTGAAGCACAGAGAGGATAGGACCCAGTACAGACTGGGACTTCCAGAACAGAACCGCAGATGCGGTGGACAAACACAGCAGGGTGAGACCGCCCGGAGCGGCGGGCAAGAGCAGAGCAAGACTGCCGGAGCAGCGAGCAAAGGGTCAGAGCAGAGAGAGACTGCCGAAGCAGCGAGCAAAGGGTCAGAGCAGAGCGAGACTGCCGGAGCAGCGAGCAAAGGGTCAGAGCAGAGCGGAAACCGCAGGAGCGGTGAGCAAGGCGGAGCAGAGCGGAAACCGCAGGAGCGGTGAGCACGGCGGAGCAGAGCGTAAACCGCAGGAGCGGTGAGCAAGGCGGAGCAGAGCGGAAACCGCAGGAGCGGTGAGCAAGGCGGAGCAGAGCGGAAACAGCAGGAGCGGTGAGCAAGGCGGAGCAGAGCGGAAACCGCAGGAGCGGTGAGCAAGGCGGAGCACAGCGGAAACCGCAGGAGCGGTGAGCAAGGCGGAGCAGAGCGGAAACCGCAGGAGCGGTGAGCAAGGCGGAGCAGAGTGGAAACCGCAGGAGCGGTGGGCAAGGCGGAGCTGAGCGGACAGGGCTCTGTTCACACGGAACAGACAGGAAGGGAAAGGCAGAACCAGATACACACTAGATACTTGCAATGAAGTAGCGAGTGGACACTAAACTCACAAACGAAAGTACAGTGACTACGAGTAGGAGTTAGGAGCAGGTTCAGACTCTGCAGAAAAAGGGAAGGGACGGACATATAAACAAAACAGGTAAAAGGTAGGAGAGTGTTCAGACAGGAACTGAGTGTTCGGACAGAAACCGACACTGCAGTGAGAGACTGGAGCGAGTCTGGGTATGCGGCCCCTAGAGAGGCGGGACGAACAGGCAAGGAGCGTGTTCAGACTGGCCTAGAAATACAGCCTAAGGAAGGCGGACAGACAGGCAAACAAACACAGAAACAGATCTAGGTATGCAGCCCCTAGAAGGCAGGATGAACAGGCTAAGAGCGTGTTCAGACAGGTAGCTGGCTAGAGTGCACAGACAGGACACAGTTCAGACATGGGAACTGATACCGAAGGCAGGGAACAGGAAAGGACCTGGCACGTCAGCGACCAAAGGCCAACTGATAGCACAAGATGCTTAGGCAAGGATTCCAGGAAAGAGCTGGGTTAAATACCAGGTGACAGACAGCAAGAGGCTGAGGACGCACAAGTGGTGTACCCACAGCAGCTACAAGAAGCAGGAAGTGATCGGGCGCCGCCCTTAAGCAGAAGAAACAGAGGCAAGCAGACAGCATGGAGGAAAGCCAGAGTGATAGTCTGGACTGGAAATCAAGTGCGCCCTCTTGCACAGTGGGAGATGGACCACTATGCAAGGACGCCGCCAGGTATGTTACAGTACCCCCCCCTTACGCCCCCTCTTCTTCAGGCCTGCCAGAATCTTCCACAGGGAATTCGAGGTCCAATCCTGCACTTCAAGGAGATTACTTCTGCTGTCCACAGAAAAAACTGGTCTCATCTGGGTAGCTAGGATGCTACCTCCTATCCAGCCATCCTCAGCAACAGACGAAACGGGTGAAGTACCAGGAACAGCACACAAGGAAGTCTCTCTCCACATATTTTCAGGTGGCACCCCAGAGGGTACAGGAGACAACTGGAAGTCCTCCGCCGGGTTGGAGGGGGGCAGAAACTCGGGGGTAACCTCTGCTTCGGGGTACATCTTGTCAAGCTCACAGGATGAAATGGGCGAGGTATCAGGTACAAGGTGTAGAAACGTCACTGTCCCTTTTTTATCTGGTGGTACCCCGGAGGATTCAGGAAACAACTGGAGGTCCTCCGCCGGGTCGGAGGAGTGCAGAGACTCGGGGGTAACCTCTGCTTCGGAGTACACTAGGTCGGACTCACTGGACGAAGCGGGCGAGGTATCAGGTACCGAGTATAGGAAAGTCTCTGTCCATTCACTACCAGGTAGCACCCCGAAGGGTTCTGGAGACAACTGGAGGTCCTCCGCCTGGTCGGAGGGGTGTAGAGACTCGGGGGTAACCTCTGCTTCGGAGTACACTAGGTCGGACTCCCTGGACGAAGCAGGCGAGGTATCAGGTACAGAGTATAGGAAAGTCTCTGTCCATTCGCTACCAGGTAGCACCCCGAAGGGTTCAGGAGACAACTGGAGGTCCTCCGCCTGGTCGGAGGGGTGTAGAGACTTGGGGGTAACCTCTGCTTCGGAGTACACTAGGTCGGACTCACTGGACGAAGCGGGCGAGGTATCAGGTGCAGAGTATAGGAAAGTCTCTGTCCATTCGCTACCAGGTAGCACCCCGAAGGGTTCAGGAGACAACTGGAGGTCCTCCGCCTGGTCGGAGGGGTGTAGAGACTCGGGGGTAACCTCTGCTTCGGAGTACACTAGGTCGGACTCACTGGACGAAGCGAGCGAGGTATCAGGTACCGGGTGTAGGGAAGTCTCTCTCCATTTGTCATCAAGTGGTATCCCGGAGGATTCAGGAGGCAACAGGGGGTCCTCCGCCAGGTTGTAGAGGTGCACGGACTCGGAGGTAATCACTGCTTCGGAGTACCCTTGGACAGGCTCACCGAATAAAGTGGATGAAGTATCAGATACCGGGTGCAGGAAGTCCTCCTGTGTGGATTCTGGGTGGGCAGCAGTCTCTTCGGACAGGAGAACTGGTGCGCTACCCACGCACATTACCCGTCGGGGCTGCTCCGGAATACTGGGAAGTGAAGCTTCAGCAGGGACTTCAAGGTTGGGGTCAGGAGGTCTTTGGGAGGACAGACCCTGGCGTGACGGCTTGCCTCTACGCCTAGCACGTCTGGACTGCCTCTTGAGGTTGGGAGAAGTATTCCGGAAAGTGTAGTCATCCTGTGTGGATTCTGGGTGGGCAGTAGTCTCTTCGGGCAGGAGGACTAGTGCGCTACCCACACACATTACCTATCGGGGCTGCTCCGGGATATTGGGAAGTGAAGCTTCAGCAGGGGCTTCCGGGTTCGGGTCATCGAAGACCATTAGAAAGGCCACCAGGAAGGCCTGCAGGTCCAGGACGATAGGATCCTGTGCGTCCCATAGGGGGGTGATCCATTTCAAGGCATCACCCGCTAGGTAAGACATCATGAATCCCACCTTAACCCGATCGGTGGGAAAATAAAGAGGGTAGAACTTGAAGTGTAGCAAGCATTGCTCCACAAATGCACGACTCAGTCTTGGATCCCCATAGTACCGTGGTGGATCCGCAGGAACGAGTGCAGATAGATCCATCTGGAAGGGAGCGTAATTCGCCTGGAACTCAGCTGGTAGCAAAAAAAATAAATAAATTTCTTCTAGATGCACGTATTCGCTGAAAAACGTCTCAGAGAGCGAAGGCCGTGGGGCTCAACGGGAACCATGGCCTGAGCATGTTGTAATGCACACGCCCGGACTGACTGGCGTGTGCGTGTTTAGTAGTTCCACTGGACCATGAACCGGAGAGTGCCTGGATGGGCGTAACTAAGTATCGCACCAGGGAGGAACCGAGCAGAGGAACCAGGGTCTACTCCAGGTCAGACTCCGGACACGGCTGTTGGCCCACACCAGGGAATACAGGAACTGGAAGGTAAGGCTGGAACACAGACTGGGGGTATAGGCAGACACGGCTGGTATGCAGATGGGTGGACGCTGGTAAGCACGACTGGTATGCAGGCAGAGAGGTACTGGCAGGCACGACAGGCTGGAGCACAGAGAGGATAGGACCCAGTACAGACTGGGACTTCCAGAACAGAACCGCAGATGCGGTGGACAAACACAGCAGGGTGAGACCGCCAGGAGCGGCGGGCAAGAGCAGAGCAGGACTGCCGGAGCAGCGAGCAAAGGGTCAGAGCAGAGCGAGAGTGCCGAAGCAGCGAGCAAAGGGTCAGAGCAGAGCGAGACTGCCGGAGCAGCGAGCAAAGGGTCAGAGCAGAGCGAGACTGCTGGAGCAGCGAGCAAAGGGTCAGAGCAGAGCGAGGCTGCTGGAGCAGCGAGCAAAGGGTCAGAGCAGAGCGAGGCTGCCGGAGCAGTGAGCAAAGGGTCAGAGCAGAGCGGAAACCGCAGGAGCGGTGAGCAAGGCGGAGCAGAGCGGAAACCGCAGGAGCAGTGAGCAAGGCGGAGCAGAGCGGAAACCGCAGGAGCGGTGAGCAAGGCGGAGCAGAGCGGAAACCGCAGGAGCGGTGAGCAAGGCGGAGCAGAGCGGAAACCGCAGGAGCCGTGAGCAAGACGGAGCTGAGCGGACAGGGCTCTGTTCACATGGAACAGACAGGAAGGGAAAGGCAGAACCAGATACACACTAGATACTTGCAATGAAGTAGCGAGTGGACACTAAACTCACAAATGAAAGTACAGTGACTACGACTAGGAGTTAGGAGCAGGTTCAGACTCAGCAGAAAATGGGAAGGGACGGACATATAAACAAAACAGGTAAAAGGTAGGAGAGTGTTCAGACAGGAACTGAGTGTTCGGACAGAAACCGACACTGCAGCGAGAGACAGGAGCGAGTCTGGGTATGCGGCCCCCAGAGAGGCTCCTAGCATGTTCAGACTGGCCTAGAAATACAGCCTAAGGAAGGCGGACAGACAGGCAAACAAACACAGAAACAGATCTAGGTATGCAGCCCCTAGAAGGCAGGATGAACAGGCTAAGAGCGTGTTCAGACAGGTAGCTGGCTAGAGTGCACAGACAGGACACAGTTCAGACACAGGAACTGATACCGAAGGCAGGGAACAGGAAAGGACCTGGCACGTCAGCGACCAAAGGCCAACTGACAGCACAAGATGCTCAGGCAAGGATTCCAGGAAAGAGCTGGGTTAAATACCAGGTGACAGACAGCAATAGGCTGAGGACGCACAAGTGGTGTGCCCGCAGCAGCTACAAGAAGCAGGAAGTGATCGGGCGCAGACAGCATGGAGTGATAGTCTGGACTGGAAATCAAGTGCGCGCTCTTGCACAGTGGGAGATGGACCACTATGCAAGGACGCCGCCAGGTATGTTACAAGATGTATGACTTTCTGAATGGGTCTAAAACTGCACAGACAGGAAAATTTATTATTTCCTACCTGTCGATCAGGACACACAAAGGTCTCTTAGCTGAAAGCCATGTGATTAGTGAAAGTACATGTGCTCAGTGGCCATCAGCAATGGAAAAACCAGTTTCCAGAATCTATTATGTTTTACGTAAGGCAATGCATAAGCTATAAGTAGACATTTACATTGTCAATGCAAGTACTTTAAAAGCTAGACTGAACAAAGGTTGGCCGGGACTATTAAAAAAAGGGCCAGCTTCTTGACAGGGCAATTACAATTTACTATGCCACAGTCACAGCACAGTGGACAGATCTAAGTATCTTTCAGATATGGTATGAAGTTAAAGGGGTTGTCCAGGTTTGTGATAAAAGTCTGCAGTAAATTTATGTGACTGCAGACTTCTGAATGCTTATAACGCGTGCACCGTGCCCTGTCAGGATTCCCTGGTGCCGGTGATGAGATCATTCAGTCATGTGACTGCAAGTATGTGAAATGCATACTCCCAGCCACATTCCGACAAGACGAGTGCGGCCACGCATGTCTAGTCGGAATGTTGCTGGAAGTATGTATATTGCATCCTTGCAGTCACATGACTGTCCACTCTCATCGCCAGCACTAGAGAATCTTGAGAGCATGCAGTGAGTACATGAGTGTGTGCACATGAGGAATAACACTATTTTGTCTATTATATGACTTCTATCCTGCATTTTTAGCAGTTTTCCCCTTTGCACTAGAAACCTCAGCAGTTTCTCATTTTGCCTTCCTGCTTTTATTCCCTCCAGCTTCTCTCTCTACCCTCTCCATAGAATTTTTAGAAGTGGATGTTATTTGATCCCTCATGAAAGACAGATTTGTAGACAGATTTGAGCCATTTTTGAGAATGAAAGAATAGTACGTGACACAAAAAAAGATATATTACAAGATATAATACAGAGGGTCAGATTCATCATTGCATTTTCTCCATATTTTTGGTGTGAATATCTCTCAATTAGGGACTTGTTGATTTGCGACAAATTCGTCATACGATTTGCATCTTTATTAAAGTTGTCTTTTTTTGGATTTTTTAAAAAGCCACAGAATTTGGCACAAATGTACTCCAGTCCCTCCATGGAGTGATTTTACGAATGCTCACTATTTTGGTCATTTTTTTTGCGCATTTTGCGAAATGTGCAACTTTTTGCTCTTAAAAGTCACAAAACAAGATAAAGACACAACAAAAACATTGGGATTTTGCTCAAAATTTATAAAATGTGAGCCATTTTGAAGAATTTGGCTAAAAAAAACAAAGATGAATACCTCAAGGCAAAAAAAAAGTGACTTAAAAAACTTTTCAATTTTTATATCAAGCCCAATTATGTCAGATTATGATTAAATCTTGCAATATAATTGTTAGATACTGTTATGAACACATAGAAAGGTCTAGTAATGGATGCAAGTTAGTGGCTGTAAATACCGACATCTTTTTAATTGTTTGAATATTTAGCTCGAAAAAAGAGAGTTTAGTTTTCTGATCACAAGCATGTATACTTAGTGGGATATAAATTAATTGTAGGATCAATTTCAATGTCAACTCTGTAACTTCAGGCAACCTAGTTTACAACAAAAACATAAGAAATCAGGTACCTTTTTTTTAGAATTTTAGAGGCCTAAAAATGTCTTTGCCGTATACCATGGGAGCTTTACAGGTATATATGCTAAATGTAGTGTAAAAAACATTATGTAAACAAGCCTTATATGCCTGATGTGGACTAATCCCTTAAAGGGAATTTGTCACCTGTTTTTTGCCACCTAATCTGAGAGCAGCATAATGTAGAGACAGAGAACCTGATTCCATCGATGTGTCACTTATTGGGCTGCTTGCTATAGTTTTGATAAAATCACTGTTTTATTAGCAGGGGATTATCACTAGAGTGCCTGCCCCCACCACGCCTCCACCACCGATTGGCAGTTTTATGCACAGTGCATACAGAAAGCTGCCAATCAGTGGTGTGGGCAAGGTTATACAGAGCTCAGCATTCAGAGAACTAATAGATCAAAACTGGGATTTTAGCAAAACTGCATTAAGTAGCCCAGTAAGTGACACATTGCTGGAATCAGGGTTTCTGCCCCTACAGAATGCTGCTCTCAGATAGGGTATCAAAAACCTGGGGACAGATTCCCTTTAAGGGCAACCCCTTACTATATATGATACACTTTTTTGATCCCGATGGAAATTACAATTATATGCTCTTTTTTGGTCTCTAGACATCATAGAGAAACCCTTATTTAAGATTCCTATCTATAAGTCAATGCAGAGCGCCTGTCTTGCTTTGGTGGATCCAGCCTGTTCAGATATTTCATGGATGGCAAATCATTTGAATGGATAGCAGATCTAACGTGCCATGAAGCAGTGAGCTGGAGCTGCAGTGTGCAATTTTCAGGAATGTGTTTTCTTCTCCATTTTTACAGCTGGTTCACATTCTGTTATCTTTTTATTCCTGAAATTGATTCTGATCTGGAACCCAGGTCATTGCCTTTTTGGAAATGTGTAGCTTCATTTATCAGAGTTAGTAACATCTGGGTACGGTGCTTCAAATTCTTTCCGAACCTATGTGATAGGAGGATCAAATCCCATTACGAAATTTTCTAACATACCTTCTTAACGCTCCAATCATTATATTTTCAGGTCCAAAATTCTCTACTGATTATGTTCAGATATACTTATAAGGCTAGCCCTACACGGCAATGTGGATGCAACATAACCTTCTAATGTTTGCTGCTAAAACTAAACTAATGTAATATCAAAGTTGCCAACTTTTGGTCACGATGTGGAACCTTGTACTAGAAACCTAAATGGTATAGTTGAGATCTCCGTATTAAAATTCTAGTTTTAGACCTCTCTACTACATTTGTAATGGTAAATATTTATATTTATATAGATATGGGGCAGGAAAAAAATAAGAATATGGGGATTCAGAATGTGTTCTCTGGAGACACATGTCCTAAAGAACAAAAGGATCAGCAAATAAAATCCAACAGGCCAGATCCTTCTCTTTCCAAACATCAACTGTTGGGGAAGAAATAGGAGAGCCCCATGCACATTAAGGGCCTTAAAGATGACCTATGAGCAGGTCAAAAGTGTTGAGTTTTTGCTCCTATTTTATTGCCCCCTGCTCCCCAGAATATTCTGGTGTTTTTTCTCTTTTAAAGGCGCCAAATGGTTCCAGAGATGTTGAAATTTTTATTTCATGCTAATTTTTATGATCTTTTTCAAGGGGGCGCTGCTCACAGGGTAATAAAGCAGAGCAGCCTAAAGACACAACCCAGAGGATCCTGTGAGCACCGCCCCTTTGGTAAAGACCATAAAAATTATCACTAAATATAAAGGCCCATATCTCTTGAACCGTATGTCAGATTTAGAAGCAAAAAAAGAAGGCAGAATACACAGTGGAGCAGTGAGAAAAAAATATGAGTAAAAATTGGCCTCTTTTGACTTGGTGACAAGTTCTCTTTAACTCTCTCTACAAATCCTCTATTGATATATGTCATTAGGAAACGTCATTTATATTTGTTAGCTGAGCACAAATTCTATAGGTAACCTTGGTCAACTTATTTTTCCTTGCCACAGACAGTTCTTCTGGCTGAGAACCTAGTGCTTACTAATGTATGATGCAAATAAAACTTAAAACACATAGAACTGGTTTTAATAAAGGTAAAAAAGTGATATTTTATTATTGCATATTCCCCTTCTGAATCCACATTCTCTTATTTTTTTTCCTACCCCCATATACACTGCTCAAAAAAATAAAGGGAACACTCAAATAACACATCCTAGATCTGAATGAATGAAATATTCTCATTGAATACTTTGTTCTGTACAAAGTTGAATGTGCTGACAACAAAATCACACAAAAATCATCGATGGAAATCAAATTTATTAACCAATGGAGGCCTGGATTTGCAGTCACCCCCAAAATTAAAGTGGAAAAACACACTACAGGCTGATCCAACTTTGATGTAATGTCCTTAAAACAAGTCAAAATGAGGCTCAGTTGTGTGTGGCCTCCACGTGCCTGTATGTCCTCCCTACAACACCTGGGAATGCTCCTGATGAGGTTGCGGATGGTCTCCTGTGGGATCTCCTCCCAGATCTGGACTAAAGCATCCGCCAACTCCTGGACAGTCTGTGGTGCAACGTGACGTTGGTGGATGGAGCGAGACATGATGTCCCAGGTGTGCTCAATCGGATTCAGGTCTGGGGAACAGGCGGACCAGTCCATAGCTTCAATGCCTTCATCTTGCAGGAACTGCTGACACATTCCAGCCACATGAGGTCTGGCATTGTCCTGCATTCGGAGGAACCCAGGGCCAACCGCACCAGCATATGGTCTCACAAGGGGTCTGAGGATCTCATCTCGGTACCTAATGGCAGTCAGGCTACCTCTGGCGAGCACATGGAGGGCTGTGCGGCCCTCCAAAGAAATGCCACCCCACATCATTACTGACCCACTGCCAAACCGGTCATGCTGAAGGATGTTGCAGGCAGCAGATCGCTCTCCACGGCGTCTCCAGACTCTGTCACGTCTGTCACATGTGCTCAGTGTGAACCTGCTTTCATCTGTGAAGAGCATAGGGCGCCAGTGGCGACTTTGCCAATCCTGGTGTTCTGTGGCAAATGCCAAGCATCCTGCACGGTGTTGGGCTGTGAGCACAACCCCCATCTGTGGATGTCGGGCCCTCATACCACCCTCATGGAGTCGGTTTCTAACCGTTTGTGCAGACACATGCACATTTGTGGCCTGCTGGAGGTCATTTTGCAGGGCTCTGGCAGTGCTCCTCCTGTTCCTCCTTGCACAAAGGCGGAGGTAGCGGTCCTGCTGCTGGGTTGTTGTCCTCCTATGGCTGCCTTCACATCTCCGTGTTACTGTTCGGGTTCGGCATCCCGAAGACCGAACACCGTGTGTTCCTCGCACTGTCATCTGCATGACAGCGTGAGAAACCCCGGTGACTCTGATCGGTGGTAAGATACCACCGGTTAGAGTGCTGCTGTTCCGACGCTGTCATCTGAGGGCCCGAACATTGGGTGTTTGCCACGCTGTCATGTGTAATGTGCTTTAGCAAGGCTGGTTATCAAGAATAGAGAGGTCAGCACGCCGTTGTTTTAATTATTTAAAGAAATAATTTAAAAAAACGCCGTGGGCCCCCCCCATTTTTGACAACCAGCCAAGCTAAAGCACACAGATGGGTGCTGATATTCTCAGGCTGGTGAGGGGCCATGGATATTGTCTTCCCCAGCCTAAAAATAGCAGCCCGCAGTCGCCCCAGAAAAGGCGCATCTATTAAATGCGCCAATTCTGCCGCTTTGCCCGGCTCTCCCCACTGCCCTGTGGTGGTGGTAAGTGGGGTAATATTTGTGGGGTTGATGTCACCTTTGTATTGTCCAGTGACTTCAACCCCATGGGTCTATAAGACGCCTGTCCATTACTAATCCTATAGTCAAATTGTTAAATAAAGACAAACAACCAGAATATATTCTTTTATTTAAAATAAAATACACACAGTTTTACTTTTTTATTTAAAAATAACAAACCCTGTTATACTCACCTAACACCTAATCCCTGATGCTCTCGTCTCCTGTAAGAAAATAAAAATCAAAAACAAGATGCGACCGTCCCTGGCTGAAAACTACTGAGGAATGAGCTGCTGCAAGCTCAGCCTCACTGACTAGCGGTGACGTCATAGAGTTCACCGCTGGTCGTTGAGGCTGCGTTCCCAGTCGGGGCAATTAAATGCGTTGACCTCCGCTAGCCGCCCAGCTGGGAACACAGCCTCAATGACCAGAAATGAACTCTATGACGTCACCGCTAGTCATTGAGGCTGAGCTCCTAGCAGCGGCAGCAGCTCATTCCTCAGTGGTTTTCAGCCAGGGTCGGTCGCATCTTGGCACCGTCCCAGTAGAAAAATATTTATCCCAGATTTGGATTTTGGTGTGGGACAGAACTTCGGACAGGTGAGGGATATTGTTGTTTTTATTTTTGTTTTCTTACAGGAGCTGAGGGCATCTGGGATTAGGTGTTAGGTGAGTATAACAGTGTTTGTTATTTTTAAGTAAAAAAGTAAAACTGTGTGGGTTTTATTTCAAATAAAATACTTTATTCTGATTGTTTGTCTTTACAATAAAACTACAGGATTAGTAATGGATAGGGGTCTTATTGATGCCTCTCCTTTTACTAACCCATGGGGTTGATGTCACCGAATAGTACAAAGGTGACATCAACCCAACAAATATTACCCCACTTGCCACTGCCACAGGGCAGTGGGAGAAACGAGGCTAATTGATGGCTTATTGATGCGCCATTTCTGGGGCCACTGAGAGCTGAGAGCCCCTTCCTTGGCTGTTAATATCAGCTTACAGTTGTCTGCCTAGCCTTTGCTGGTTAGATTTTACAGGGGGACCCTGTGTCAAATTTTTCTGGGGTCCCCCTGTAATCTAGCCAGTAAAGACAAATCAAATAGCTGTGAGCTGTTATTAATAGTCAGGGAACATTTTGGGCTAATGGCCCCTTCCCTGGCTAGTAATATTAGCCACCAGTAGTCAACTTTCCCTCTGCTGGTTATGAAAATGATGGGAGAGCCCACACAATGCACATGACAGCATGGCAAACACCCTGTGTTTGGGTCCTCCATTCATGTGAACGGGGTCCGGGTTCGGGTACTGTTCTGGTACCCGAACTTTTAATAAACTGTTCGGCGTTTGACTGAACCCGCCGAACCCGAACAGTCAGGGGTACGCCCCTCACTACTAATGAGAAAACAAAACATAACGTCTGGCACAGTCCATGTTGCTGCGGGGATCCGCCCGGTCAGGAACCAACATATAAAGGTTCAGCTTTCCTTAACACAAACATCCAGCTCTGGAGCTCTCATCTCAAGGCACACCAACAATGAATCAGCCATAAGGCTGTGTATTTATCCTCTGGACTCTACCCTGGGGTGGAGATGTTTTGAACAGCCTCCCACCCACTCTACACTGTTCAGTCAGCCTAGTCCTAAACATGGTCAATTAACCCCTCTCAGCACTTGTTGGAGCATTTCTAGGTTGATATCACTGAAGCTAACAATCTCAGTGATACATTTCTCTCCTCCAGTACTTTGCAGTGACTTTGATACGCTATATAGAGCTTCATTTTTACAGCGTATTTGTGTTTTTTTGCCACTGATTTCTTATTAGCAGAGTGGAGCTGCTCCATACTATGGATTACTATAGTGAAATGGGATCTACTCCATGTTACCATGCTTACTATCTCTTTCTGGCTTGTGAACAAACTCTTTTCAGAAATGAAACAGTCACAACATTGAACTTTAATCTGCACTTGAGTCACTCTGGCTTGTTCCATGCACTGACTTTATTTGACAAATTGGTTAATAAGTGACAAGACCTACAAACTCAGTCTATAACTAACTCAAAACAGCAGGAGCTATTAAAGATTGACTGCCACCTACATAGAAATCCACATTACACAGGCATGAGGCATGAGAAGAGACGCTGAACAGTTAGAATCCGAGTCTGGAACCAGATTTTTTCCGGATCATAGGATATGTCACTTGTAACCAAAATACAACAGGTTGTCTCCAATGCTTCTCCAGTTTGTGATTCCTGACTTTTAGGTTAAGTTCCCACAATGAGTTTTTGGTGAGTTTTTGACGCTGCGTAAAAAACAAATCATCTTACAGTTCCAGCAAAGTGGAATGGATTTGTAGATATCTCCTGCCCTCTTTGCTTGGGACTACATGTCAACTTCTCTTGTGGGTACTCTTAGTTTTTCCAATAGAATTGCATTAGATGCGAAAATCTGTAGGTAAAAAACGCATGTGCATTTTTATTGCATTTCTGCTGTGGAAATGCTCTAAAAACTCATGAATCCATACATGACTGTATCAAAGCCAACTATCAGGAAGAATAAAAAATAAAGTAGTTTTATTTAAAACATGACATACTAAAAAAAGACAAAACCGCAGCATCATCAATGTGATAAAAACATAATGAAAAAAATCGCAATTTACCTAATAGGTGCAAAAAATCTGCAAAATCCAAAATTCACCGAATACTCATCTTGGGAATGTAGCCTTACAAAAATTATTTTTTTTTTGCCTTGTTGGGAGCAATTTTTGAAAAACATGGGTCCCTATGTTGACCTCTTTTCTGTGTTTTAAATTGAAAGTAAAAAGCATCATGTGTTACTATCGATTTTTGTGGTGTTTTTTTACAAGTATTTTTGTTGGAATTTCTTTATTTTATGACATATTGAATATGCATTTTTCCTTTAGTGAATTCTGTAAAGAAAACCACCAAACCTAGAGCATGCTGTGATTTGAGAAAAAGGCCACTGATTTTGACCCAAAGATACCAAAAACTAAACTGTGGCCCCTATTCATCATTTGTGGGTTTTTTAAAGTCACTTTTCTTTTTTGTATTGTGTGATTCTTTGCCTTTTTTTTTACCCCAAATTCTTCAAAATGGCACACGCATTTCAAGAATTTTACACAAACTCAATAAGGGTCTTTATTTTTGTCTTTAACTTGTTTTTTGACTTTTTAAAAACTTGCAATTATTGAAGCAGCTGACATCTAAAACACGTATAAAACAAACACATAGAAAATAGACTTTAAAAAAGGAGCAAATAAAAAGAAGAAATGCAAGAGAAAAATAGGCAAAAAAATACCAAAAACTGGACAAAAATAAACAAATGAAAATGCAATAATGAATCAGGCCCTGTGTATGTAGACACAGACCACACCATTGAAAACTCATCAAAACTGTGTGAAACTGCTTTTACTAATATTAGACTTTTTTGGTAAAGGGGATAGTTGTAGTGCTGAAATTTATGTAGAAGGCAGGAAGACATCCAGCAACTGCAATGGAAAGGACTATAAAAATATTATTGATTAGTAACTATTAAAATATCAAAAGGAAAAAAAACAACACACTATGCCTACGCGTTTTGAGCACTAAGGCTCTTAATCATAGCTATGTGTAAGATCCTTAGTGCTCGAAACGCGTAGGCCTAGTGTGTTTATTTTTATTTTATTCCCTTATGATATTTCAATAGTTACTAATAAATAATGTTTTATAGTTGTTTCCATTGCAGTTGCTGGATGTCTTCCTGCCTTCTACTTGATCATTTTCACCAGGGATCCAGCTGGTGGTCCCTGTCCATGGACCACACCCTTATTAGGTTGAACGATACCCGGACAGGGTGAGCTGATGTGATATTAAAAGTTGCATGCATCTGTAGCATTTTGATTCGGTGACAGTCAGGAAATATAACCTACATCTGATTTCCCCCAAAATTTGCACCATTTCCATATCATTATTTTAGCGACACAGATTATGACAAAATTTGTAATTGACGGCTTTGTAAGTTTGGGCTTTTGTTTTACAGCTGAAACTATTGGCTGAAGCTAAACTGCTACATGTGATCAAGTCCATAGGGTACTTAGAGAGTTTCATAAAGCCAAAGTATACTTTAAAAAGCACGTTAAAATTCTTTGCAGATCTGGCGTTGGTTCATTGTAAATGACCGTTTGCAGTCCAGCCCCTATTGAAGTGAACAAGAGCTGAACTGCAGTACCTGAGAGCGACCACTACACAGTGTGTGGCGCTGTTCTGTCCCAACTTATAGGTATACACTGTTGGAACTGAAGACTGCTGATCACTGTTGACCCCCAATAATCTGATATCGAGGTCATCAATATTATAAGTCTGGAAAACCCCTTTAATGTAAAAAATAAATGCTGTAAAAACAAAAAACAAAAGTGCCATTAGTTTATCATGCATTTCACCATTATACAAAAACAATATAAACTAAATACTACCATAGCGGTCCAATAGAACAACCCCTCCAGCCATGATTCCAGAACTTCATTCCAATATGCTTAAAAAAAATGACATCCTCAGGTACATCCAAATGTAATGTGCGAATTCCCTACGCGTTTCAGACTGTAACTGACTGTAACAGACTGATCGCAGAGGTCTTAGCAGGGGTGAGCTGGTTCTTTTCTACTACTACCATACAGGCACCTGAATAATGGCTAAAACTTAGAACTTTTCCAGCAAAAAAAAGGAACTGAAATGTAAAAGTGAAAAAAGTTATGGCTGAAAGAATATGAATAGGCAAAAATAAAGTGTCCTAAAGTGGTTAAATATGGATAGCTTCTACAGGATAGGTAACTGCCTTACCGTTTATGGTACGCTGTCCTCTAGCTCTTATCTTGCTCAGTATTTATTTCTGCTTTGATATAGGTTTACTCTATAACATAAGCAGTTCAGCCTAATCTATATGAGTGTTTACGCTTTACAAGTGACCTTAGACCTCGTGTCTGGAGATTCCTTGGATTCACCACTGAACGTTGTGACGCTTTACTATAAACCATTGGGTTCCCAAGTCCACAAAATGATTTGTAAGATATTGTAAAAATACCAGGCTGCAAACAATTAGTTCAGCTTGATATCGACCAGAATCCCCGGGACTTTCTGGACAGTATTCTGCATACCTGAAGCCTCTGCACAAACGTACTTGTGATATTAGTATGATGCATATGGCAGGAGATCACATATGGTGACAAGGCCTTCAGCAGAAAAAAAAATCAAACACGTCCCTGTCCAGGACACAAGGACCTAGTCTTTACTTCTGTTTTTCAAATACGTGTTCATTCTGTGTTTTCTACGGATAGAACACAAATTCATTTTAATCTATTTATCTGTTCACGTGTCTGTGTTCTTTGCAAGGAAAAAGTATACAGCAGCACTCTGCAAGCACTAACATGTATGCAAATACTGAATCTATGGAATTTAAACTGCATTACTGCTGTATTTCACAGTCAAATCCAATTGGAGTAAAATATAAAAAATAACTTTTATTCAATATTTTTAAAAAGATTTTTTAAATGTCCAAAATCCGTGACAAATTTCCTAAAATTATCCTAAACATAAGACTATTGTGTATGATTTTAATTTATCTCACTGGCTTCCCATTAATATATATTGTCTTGTTGGGAGGCCAGGGATTAGTCGAAATTCAAAGGGGTATCTTTTTGTTTATATTTATAACTCCCTTTTCAATTTAGCCTCTGGCTATTAGAAATCATGCCATCTCATTTCGCCTCATTGTGAGTCTGCAGTCTGATAATGGCATTAATAATATTCATTTTACTATGTCCTGTGCTATTATCTTCAGAACGGCTTTATAGTCCTGCCATCATATACAGGTGCGGTGCTTGTTTCTCCTGATTTTGGAGTTTTATATTGAGGTAGCCTGGCTAATCATCTCTTATAGTCCGGCAACCCTACTGATAAGTTTATTACAAAACTATCGCACTATCATACCAAAAAATATCATTGACTGTGAGCCCCTGATGATCATGACAGTCTCATACAAGAATGATGAAACGCGTAGGGCTGAGCATAGAAAGTACTAAGGACTAATTCCTGGACCGTCTGTAAAATAAGGCACATTTTTGCCCTGTTCGTAACAATTTTTTTGAGGTGTCTGATTATTATTTTTTTTAAGCTGAAGAAACTTATACAAATTATTTTGTAATTATCATTATTTTAAAGCGAAGTCAGTTAATGTCTTCATATCAGAATTAAGGGCTGTAGACATTTATCACTTATAATCAGAGCAATTTATTATGGCTTTCCAATGTGTCCGTAAAAAATATTTTCTGTCTGTGATTTGTTGATAAGCTGTCTAGAAAAAAATAAAAGTCAAGTTGGCAACCTTGGCTACAATGTTCATTGATGAAAAGCGCTACATTCATAGAACTTATTTGACATTTGAGGCATAAAGACGCATACTGTACTTAAAATTTTAATTTCCATTGCATAACCTTGTTTTTTAGCTCCCACAATTTACATTTAAGGTGTAAATAATTTTTCACAAAAAGCTTTGAATGGAATAAAAAAAAGAAGCAATCCGGGGCTTACATACTGAAGATATCATGGGGCCCCATACCAAAAGTCCTAATGCCCCCCCACCCAAAAAAAAATATTTGTCAAAGTATGTATTCTAATACCTCCCAACACTTAAAAACAGGGAGACAGACACAGTATGATGGTCTCCACACACAGTATCATTGTACCCAGTATGTATAATGGTACCTACATAGCATCATGTCTCTCACACACAGTGTCTGGGTCACTACTGCCCCCCACAAGTACTGACAATAAAAACATAATACAACTCGCCTCTCACCATTCCTACGATGGTGCACCAAGCGGTCTGAGGCTCTGCACAGCAGACACGATCTAGTGACGTCATCGCGCAACAGAGACTCAAAAGCTCAGACTGTATGGTGGAGCAGGGAGCCTGTTCTACCAGTGTATTCAAAGGTGTCTGCTCCATGGGGTTAAAATTGTGACAATGGGCTGGGGTGGGGGGCAGTTCTGTTCAGCATTGGGCCTACCCAACTCACAGGTGCCATAGCAGCCACGTAGTCTGCCGCTATGAGCGGTACGTCCCTGGAAGTAATATATATCTTACCTATCATGTTCCAGTGTTTCCCAGGACCAAGCAATTTTCTGTCTCCTGCTGCAACCATGATTTCCTGATACAGAATCATGTGATTGTTGCCGCCAATAACTGGCAACAGTCACAGTCAGTGATTGACTGCAGCAAATACATGTCCCCATATCGGGGTTTCATTGTTGCAAGAATGGCGTGGGACCAGTGAGGTGAGTATTGCTTTTTCTATTATTTTTCTTTATGTTTTTAATCCTTTTGTGAATAATTTTAACTTGCCATATAACCACTTTAATGCATATAAGGGTATAGTAATCACAAAGCCAGACTATGCTGCTGCTATAAGGACTTGGGTAGAGAGGGGTTCAGCTCAGGTTAGTCCCATCCCATTTACTATTGCATGCAAGACCCCACCCTATAAATTAACATGTGCTAGACTCCCCTTTTTAAATTACCTGCACTGTAAGCAATGAAATGGCATGGAAGGAGAGACATACACCGGGCTCTTCTGGTGTTGGTGGCAAAACCAAGCACCATCATGAGGTCTCCTGTTTATCCTTTGTATGGGGAGACCCCTGTCTTCTACACACATCATAGGTGGGTATATTATTTGTTCACAGAGATCATGGTCTACACCAGTGTTCCCCATCTCAAGTCCTTAAGAGTCACCAACAGGTCATGTTTACAGCATTTCTTTAGTGTTGCATAGGTGACCTTTCGGTGGCTTTTGAGGACTGGAGTTGGGGAACACTGCTCTACACGAAGCCCTTGTCACTTTGTGCATGACCCATAACTATGCTGATGTCAGCATAAAATATATGCAAATACTAATATATGAAAGGAAGAGAAGAATGAATTTACATAGTAACATCTAGTTCCGTGCATTGACATGAGGATGAGATCTCATCTGATGGGAATCAGCTGCAAATTCTGGGAAAATGTTGACCTCTAAGACGGCAAATTATTCACCCTCCCAGCTCTTTCCAGAAATTTCTTGATATTTCACTTCTGTAATTATTCTTTACATGTCAGACTGCTCAATCAGCCAGAAAACTTCCATCACAGATTGAGGAACAGAGTTGCATAGCAGTGGTTACCAAGATACATTCTTTTTCTTTTTCCTCTTTGAGAAATTGCACCATTTTCCTATTAAATGAAGTCCTAGAAACATTTCCTAAAATTGACTATTAAAAGAAAATCCAAAAAACAAAAACTAAACTACATCCTAAATCTCATAGTAATCCTTGCATACACATGATACATGACCTTGTATGTGACACTATAATTGACCTCATTATCAGTGCAGGTCAGGATTTCAGCTGCTTCTGTTCTACAGAACCCTATGGCACAAATATGTGTCAGCATTATGCCTTCTAGAAGCCTCTTTCTAAAGTGTCATGCATGTGGTCACGTGAACCCTCTTACTAAAACTGCATAGGGTATTTGCATACAGTACATGACATGATTTATTGTGCACCCCAACTAAACATTTTGCAGGATGATGCTAATATGTGCTCCAAACCAACTTCTTGATGTACAGTAGATATAAAAAGTCTACATACCCCTGTTAAAATTCCAAGTTTTCATCATTTAAAAAAATCACACCAAGAAGAATCATGGCAAAACTTTTTCCACCTTTAATGCCATACAGAATCTGTACAAATCCATTAAGAAACAAACTGAAATGATTTTGTGGTGGAAAATATGAATCACAAAACTAAAATAATGTGGTTGCATATGTAAGCAGGAGATCAGAAAGCAACAGCGGAGACACCGGCCGGAACAACAATCTACTTTTTTTGTAAACAGATTAACGTAAACTAAGATTGTTTTTGAGGCAGCTTTTGCAGGAACAGTATTCACAGAATCAGATAATGAAGCAAACAATTATTTACACAAAGAGATAATGATCAATATACAATGAGGGATATATGATAAGCTCAGGGGCCTGCAAGCCAACCTTATTCCAGCAGAGAGGTAGAGGGGAAATGTCTATACTTGGCAAGGGGCAGTCTCTGAAAGCCCCAACAGCTCTCTGGTCCCCTCAGAAACCGCTGCTCTGTCTTCATCAGAAAGCTCAACTCTTTCTGTGCCGCTTTGGCGTCAGCTGGACCCCATCTGGCTTGTGGCCCTCCTTCTGCCCGTGTGGCGCTCCTGAAGGTGCAGTTGCTACAGAGGTACTGCATCTCATCCAGAGGTGTGCTACCCCACTCTCAGGTAAGGAGGGAGCACTACCCGGGACCCAACCGCTCACATACAACACTACACCACTTCATAAGGGAAGGTCCAGATAGCTCCTAAGGGAGAGCACAGGCCTGGTCCCTGTTAGGAAGGTGGAACTAAGTAGAGTAGGTGGGTGGAGGAAGTAGTTTAGGGGAGCACAGAAGGGAGAGTATAAAAGCAGGGTAGAAACATCTAGAGTTAGTTAGTTGGTTGTTCAGAGGACCGTGAGGAGTAAGGTCCTGACGGCGAAGGGGCCCAGTAAAAGGGGCCCAGGAGGAGAGTGAGGAGAGAACACCGGAGCAGTAAGAGGGGCTCCTGAGATAGAAGGGATCCTATGTGCACGGCGAGTGCGGGATGCCACCCGTGCGCCGGAGGTTGCGGTATCTTCATGTGCCGTAGCCAAAATCCACACATAATCGCTGAAAAGGTGGTCATATAGGACAAAGGGGACAGACCGGACGTCGCCCAACAAGGTCCACGGCCACTGGCTCAGGACACTGTATGTGAGGCGCAGAGCAGGAGAGAGAGAGAGACAGTGCAGAGAGAGATGACCTGGAGAGGTACACAGCGGTCCCGTGCAAGTGCTCCTAAATTATCTGAGAAGTTGGCTGGATCACTTCTCCGGAGGACACAGGACGACGTGGGTGGTTATAATCCGGCAAGTGTAACCTGGTGCATCTTGATAACTGTGAGTAAATAATTGAAGACTGCTTTGTCCTTGACTTAATTGCTGCGTCACCGGCCCTGCACTACACTGTCCCTGCCAGCAACATCTACCTCATCAAGTCCTATATACTGCACTAGGGCTTAGCTCTGCCGTGGAGAGCTAAACCATCTCTGCTGCGTCACCAACAGCTCCAGTGGATCTGAACAGCAGCGGCGGCCATCTATAACCACATACCACGGGTGGCGTCACAAACTTTATCCCCGAAAACTTTATTCTATTCCCTAATTGACTTTTCTTTATTGACCGCCCTGGGCCATGGGCCGGGTCACTGCCACCGCGACTACCCCAATAGAAAGGACCGGCCCGGCTACCGAGTACCCCACGGCCCCAGGGGGCACGTCACCCGCGCCTAGGAACCGTGTGTCTGTGTCGGAAGTGACGGCCCATCCCACTGTCTCCTCTGCTCGCTGACCCAGGTACAGATCCTCTTCTCACTGACCCAGGTACAGATCCTTTGCTCGCTGACCCAGGTACGTCTCTTCCACTCACTGACAAAGGTACAGATCCCTGACCGGATATTCTCGGGACTCCTTTGATCCCTGACCGCTGACATGAGTCTCCAGGGCCTTGATTGGCGGGGGCTAATTCTTGGCGGTTGATCGGCTCCATCCTGATAGGGAACCTTGACCAGCGTTGTTGAGGTCTTCGGGGCTTGACTATTGACATCTGGGCTAGGAACCTTCACCGGCGTTGCTTGGCTCTTCGGGACTTGACTGTCGACGTCTGTGGACCGCTATCACGGCTACGGGAACTGCAGGGGCCCTTACGCTCTCCTCTTTAGGTGCCCACAACTCCTCTCCTCTAGCAAGCCGGCTTTTTATACCCAGGGCTGACTTTGTTAATGTCACCTGACCCGGAGCACTGACTGATTATTTCCCTGCAACTGCTCTTTTCTGCATTAGGTCCACAGGGTTTCGTTCCCGTTTGGAAACCACACAGTCTTGAGGTATCTCCGTTATTCCATTCTCCTACACATAAATGTGAACATCTTCCTATAACTAGAGATGCGGTTGCGTTCTGAATTAGCCAATCACATTTACATTCATGTTAAATAGTAGTCAGTACACAGCTGCTGTCATTTAGAGTGATTCTAATTAACCCCATATAATGTAAATCTGTTCTAGTAGGATTTTTCTGACATTTTTTTAATTACATTTTACAAGAAAAGTCATGATATGTAAACAGCTTTCAACACAGCAAAGGGATCTCACTGATGAAAGTTATCAGTCAGGAGAAGGGTACTCCAAAGGAATTCCAAGACATTAGATATACTGTACCATGGAACACTGTGAAGACGGTTATCACGAAGTGGCTTACATTTGGCAACAATAGTGACATTACCTATAACTGGACGTCTCTCAAAAATTGATGAAAAGCCAAGAAGAAAATTGGTCTGGGAGGCTGCAAAGAGACCAACAGCAACGTTAAACGAGCTGCAGAAATTTCTGGCAAGTACTGGCTGTGTACTGCATGTGACAACAATATCCCACATTCTTCATATGTCTGGATTGTGGGGTAGAGTGGCAAGACAAAAGCCTTTTCTTACAAAGAAAAACAACCAAGACCGGCTATGTTTTGCCAAAACCAATGTCAAGTCTTCCAATAGATGAATGAATAGTCCCAAATATCATAACATTTTGCAACAAAAGTTTCAGGCCTCTGTTAAAAAAACTGACGATGAAGAGGAATTTAACCTTTCAGCACAACAACAACACTAAGAATACCTCCAAATCAACAAAAAATGGCTTCACCAGAAGAAAATGAAAGTTTTGAAATACCCCAGCCAGAACCCAAACATAAATCCAACTGAAAATCTGTGGATGACCTGAAGAGGGCACTGTACACAGGAGATGCCCCCCGCAATCTGACAGATTTGCAGCACTACTGCAAGAAAGATTGGGCAAAGATTGCTAATTCTAGATGTGCCATTCTGACTCCTACCCAGAAAAACTAAATGTGAGCATAAATTCAAAGGGTACTTCAACAAAGTGCTATTTTAAGGGTGTGAATATTTATGCAACCGCATTATTTTAGTTCTTTATTTTTTTCTTTCCACTCGAAAAGATTTCAGTCTTTTTTTCAGTTGAATTGTACAGATTGTACGAGACATTGAGGGTATGTGCACACATTAAGTATTTGCTGCAGACGTTTCTACTGCAGATGCGGAAGTGTTAGTGACGCGCCCCTGGGCCTGAGTCGCGCAGCGTTGCGCACGCGGGAGCCTACCCGGAGCCGGATCAGATGGGGGTAGTAGTCTCGTGGCGGTGACCCGGTCCGTGCCCAGGGAGTCAGACTAAGTGGCAGTCTATTAGCAGTAGATGGTGGATGACTACGCCACCCGTTGAATGCAGCTATGGAGCTGCCGCTGCAGGGCAGACCGCTGAGGCCGGTGGAAGGATGGTGCAGCGTGGATGGTATAACCCCCAACGGGAGGGGTATGGCCTCAGGGCAGCCGACGTGGATGATGGGGATAGCAGGGACCACTCAGAGACGATGCGGTGTAGTTCAGGGTCTTTACTGGTGACAAAGATAGACCCTCCCGGAGTACTTGCTAGCAATCGGGGCCTGGTCAGTCCTTGAGCAGATGGGATCTCCCCTGGCCAGGCGGAGTTGTAGGCCTTCCCAACTAACTGTACTCTTCTGGCTACCTTGCTAGAGGCAGGTAAAAGTAGCCCACGTCCCTGAGTGTACCGTGTGGTGCTCACCCGTATGGCCGGTGACTCGGGGCCTTCTAATGGCTTCCGCTCCACGATGGCGGTGCTGGTCCCACGCGTGTGACCGTGGCTTCGGGTTTCTGGGCCAGAGGACCTGCAATCCCCTGCCGGTCGGTTTCTGCTGCTGGGTAGAGATTAGTCCCCACAGCCTCGGACTCCGGGTCCGGTGATACTTCTCAGTCAGGGCGAGCTCTGCAGCTGCCAGCCCCTGACTCCTTGTAACACTGCTCCCACAGAGCTCCTGATGTTCTGTTCCTATATTTGCTTCTTTTCTCTGTCTCTACTTCTTCTCTACTCACTAACCCTGCCTCAGCCCTAGGTTTATATAGGGGAAGTTCTTCCCCTCCCAGGACTGGGCAGGAGGTGTGGCATGCATAGGATCCCTGACCAAGAGACCTCCCACCTGCTCTCAGACGTAATATCTCTATCACTGTGGCAACCAGACCCCTGGGGTGTCACATTCCCCCCTACTGAAATTTAGTACTCCGGGACTAAACATATTTTTGGAAAAACATAACAAGGTATAACAATAACAATACAATAAAGAAACACATAAAGGTGGTCACGGCATGTCCGTAACCGGGTGCAGTCTTTGAAGAAAGCAAGGTGTCCCTTTCACCAAAACAGGGAGACGTAACCAGGTAGGGGTCTGTCCTGCCCCGAGTCCTTAACAGTCTTTAGTCCGTCCTGGGTTACGCTCCAACTATGTACAAAGGATTCCCGGTAAATCCACCAAAGACTCCTATAAACAACTAGAAACACATAATTATACACAAGCAACAAGAAAAACAGGTAACCACAAATAAAACAATTTATACATTTCAAATCCTCCAACGTGCGGGTAACTGGCCTCTAGTGGCCCTAGTGGACCTACGGAGCTGACTGTCTAGCCCTGAACTACAGGGTGTAGGAGCTGTCAAGGGTAAACTGGGCAGCTGTCTACCGGCTCCTTGGCTCACTAGGGGTACGGCAGGCTCACTATAAGCAGAGGGTTGATCCTCCTGTTCTGCTTGTGTGGAGTCTTCTGCCTCCTGGACCGGCTGCTCTTCCAGCTCTACCTGTCGCTCCGTAGGTGCTTGGGATGCTGGTTGGAGGAAGGTGAGTACGGGTACCACAACTGCACCATTGACTTGAGTCCAAGACCGAGGGAAGTCTCCGAGCACAGTACTAACCATGTCTTCCCTTTCCTCTACGGGTCGAGGGTCTTCTTGTTCCTCTTCAGGGTTCCGTAGCTGTTCGGGACACTTCTTCAGGTGATCCCGGGATACAATGGTTGTGGTTTCCCCTCCGTCTTTACTGATGGTACAGACCTTTGGGTTGTCGTGGCTTGAGGGCAGTACGGTGTACGGGTCCTTCTCCCACTGGTCGTCCAACTTGTGGAGCCGTCTTTTTCTCTTCAAGACCTGCTCTCCGGGTACCAGGGGAACAGCGGGAGCATACTGGTTGTAAGTTTTCTCTTGTCTTTCCCTAGCCTGACAGAGACTTCGCTCCACGCTCTCCTGTACTCTCCGGTACTGCTGCTGCCTCTCTGTGTCCCAGTCTGCTTCTGGTGAAGTGTCCTCGGGTGTCAGGACTCCCATTTCCAGGTCAACAGGTAACTTACCAGGTCTCGCCCTCATTAGGTAAGCCGGGGTACAGTTGGTGGAACCTACCGGGATGTGGTTGTATAGGTCCACCAGATCGGGCAGCTTCTCAGGCCACAGACCGCGTTCTTCCAGGGGCAACGTTTTCAGAAGATCCATTACCACCTGGTTCATTTTCTCACAAAGTCCATTAGTTTGCGGATGATAGGGTGTCGTCCTTATCTTCCGGCAGCCATACAGAGTGCAGAATTCTTGGAAGACCTCCGCTTCAAAGGCAGGTCCCTGGTCTGTCAACACTTGGTCCAGGTACCCGTGTGGACGGCAGAAATGCTGCTGGAAGGCTCTAGCTGCTGTTCGAGCTGTTAAGTCCTTGACGGGGACGACAACCAAGAACCGTGAGTAGTGATCCACGATGGTTAGTGCGTAGACGTAGCCACTTCTGCTTGGGGTCAGTTTTACATGATCCAAGGCTACCAGTTCCAACGGCTGCCGGGTGACGATGGACTGCAGGGGAGTCTTCTGGCTGGCACGGTTCTTCCTTCTTAGGTTGCACGGGCCACAGTCTCTGCACCACCTCTCGATGGTTCCCCTCATGCCTACCCAGTGGAACCGCTCGCGCAGCAGGAACTCCAGCTTCTTCCATCCGAAGTGTCCAGCCCCGTCGTGGTATGCCTCCATCACCATGGCTGCGTCTCTTCGTGGCACCACTACTTGCCAGATTAGTTCATGCGTCCGGGAGTTAACCATTCTGCGGCACAACTTCCCCTTGTAAAGGAACAGTCTACTCTTTTCTGCCCACAGTTGCTTGGCTTCCTCCGGAGCATCTGGGTCAAGGCGAGCCTCTGGCCGAGTCAGCATCTCCTTCACCAGCCGGACGGCAGGGTCACTGTCCTGCGTTTCCGCCCAGTTGTAGTGAGGTAAGGGGTTAAGCGTAGCGCCTTGCTTACTCCTTACCCGATGGGAATACTGGATAGTCCCATGACGGTGAAACGCGGGGAGTTCGACTTCTTCCAGTCCCTCTGGATCTTCTCCTACGTCCGGTAGGTTTGGCATCCTGGACAGGGCGTCCGCGTTGGTATTGGAGCGTCCTGCCCGGTATTTGATGGTGAACTCGTAGTTGGACAGGCGGGCCATCCATCTCTGCTCTAGGGCACCGAGTCTTGCCGTGTCCAGGTGTGTCAACGGGTTGTTATCCGTGTACACAACGAACCGGGAAGAAGCGAGGTAGTGCTTAAAGCGTTCGGTGACTGCCCACACCACTGCCAGGAACTCTAGCTTAAATGAGCTGTAATTCTCAGGGTTTCTTTCGGTGGGTCGCAGTTTTCGGCTGGCGTAAGAGATTACTCGCTCTTTCCCCTGCTGGATCTGGGACAGCACGGCTCCTAGCCCGATGTTACTTGCGTCGGTGTAGAGGATAAAGGGCTGGCTGTAATCCGGGTACGCCAGGATTTCATCCCCCGTGAGGGCCATCTTCAGCTGGCGGAAGGACTCTTCTTCCAACTTCTCCCATCTGAAGGGCGGCTTCTGGTTCTTGGCCTTCCGGGACTGGCCTATCAGGAGGTCTTGCATAGGCGCTGCCTTTTTGGTGAAACCGGGGATGAACCTGCGGTAGTAGCCTACCAACCCGAGGAACTGCCGCACTTCCTTTACACTGGAGGGACTTGGCCATTCCTTAATTGCGGTGATCTTATCAGGGTCGGGAGCCACTCCGTCAGCGCTCACCACGTGTCCCAGGTACTGCACCTTTGGTTTCAGGAGGTGACACTTGGAGGGTTTCACCTTTAGGCCGTAGCTTGCCAGAGCTTCGAACACTTCCGCCAGGTGTTTCAGGTGGTCCTCATAAGTCTTAGAATATACGATGACATCGTCCAGGTACAACAGGACCGTCTCGAAGTTTCTGTGGCCCAGACAGCACTCCATTAATCGTTGGAAGGTTCCTGGTGCGTTGCAGAGTCCGAACGGCATACAGGTAAACTCGCTAAGTCCCATCGGGGTGGTGAATGCGGTCTTCTCCCGGTCCGCCTCTGCTACAGGAACCTGCCAGTACCCACTAGTGAGATCCAAGGTAGAGAAGAAGTTAGCAGATCTTAAAGCAGCCAAAGACTCCTCTATCCTTGGTAAGGGGTACGCATCCTTGTGTGTGATACGGTTGATTTTCCGGTAATCTACACACATCCTCATGGTGTTGTCTTTCTTTTTGACTAAGACTAGTGGAGCTGCCCAGGGGCTACAGCTATCCCTGATCACCCCAGCCTCCTTCATGTCTCTAAGCATCCCCTTGGCGTGTTGGTAGTGTGCAGGGGGTACGGGTCGATACCTCTCTTTTATGGAAGGATGGTCTCCCGTGGGGATGTGGTGTTCTACCCCCTTGACTCGCCCGAAGTCTAACGGGTGTTTACTAAACACTCTCTCGTACTCTTGAACCACCCGATAGACTCCCTGTTTCTGGTGTGAGGGAGTGGAGTCAGTACCCAAATGTAGTTGCTGACACCAGTCCTCCATTGTTTTCTTAGAGCCGTTACCTTCCTCCGGGTGAGATGGAGGCAAGTGTTCCACAGATTGTATAGCATTTTGGTTGATGGTATATAATTTGGCTAGCGTGGCATACCGGGGCAGGTACACTTCCCTCTTCCCGATATTGATTATGCGAACGGGCACCCTCCCATGGCGTACATTAACCACCCCCCGTGCTGTCAAGATGGTGGGCCTACTGTCTGAGTAAACTGGCTCTACCATTGCCTGGTAATCTCTACCTCTCAGACCAATAGCTGCCCGGCACCAAATCATCATTTCACTTTTTGGGGGCATGGCAATAGGGAAAGGGTCACACATTCTCACGCTACCAATCTCACTGCCGGAGAGTTCCACCTGTTGCCGTCGCATCAGTGCCCGGATCTCTTTTTGGAGCACTCGCTGCTCGCCGGAGCTGGCGTTCTTGGCAACCTGCTGTAAAAGGAAAATCACCTCTGCAAGACAATTTTCAATTACATTAGTTCCTAGAGTTATCTTTGGGTGACTCTCGTGTTTGTCAATGTCTACAATGATCAGTCCCTGTGCTGCCAGTTCAACTCTACCAATTTTAATGGTCACCTCTTTAAATCCGATCTGTGGCACGGGCTGACCATTGCTGGCGATGATACTCAAATCGTCGTCAGGGTAGCGGGTAATATCCGAGTCATTCCAGTACTGCTTGAAGAGCACGTACGGGATGGTGGTGACCTGTGATCCGGTGTCCAGTAGGGCACTCATAGGAATGCCATCCAGTACCACAGGCAAGACTGGACGTCCGCCCACATATTTGTCGCGCCAGTTCGATGTGCCTGATGATCTTTTTCCTAGGGGTTGGCCCTCTACCCTAGGTTGTGCCCGTTTAAAGGACAGTACCTTGCCATATGTCCGGGTTGATTGCAGCGGCGGCAGATGGGTTGTCCGTCCTCGTTGTATCGGTCGCTGGGTCTTCCTCTGGCCGGTGGGGTCCTCCTTGGTCGACGCCACGGGATGTCCTCCGGTCCGGATGCCAGCTGGATCTTCCCTGGAGTGGAAACCTGTAAAGACTGCACAGTTCGGGTTAGCGCAGCAACGCTTTTAGCTAGCTCTTGGACCTGATGGTGCAGGTCTGGAGCCGAGTCATTGTTCAAAGCCTGCGCATCAGCTCCCACAGGCCCTGCCGACAAGGGCGCCGCCTCCTGGTGGTAAGTGGTAGTGGGGCGTCTGTGGGTCACAACGCCACCTGGTGCCGGTTCTCGGAGCACCCGGATGGCTCTGTCCTTGAACTGTGCAAATCCCAGATGAGGGTCCTGTAAGGCCATTGCCCGCAACTGGGTTCGGTGGGCATTGCAATATAAACCCTCTATAAATTGTTCAGTTAACAGCCTGTCCTCGTCTCCCACGCCGTCAGGGTCGGTCTGCTTAATGGCCCTCAGGGCCTCTTGTAGGTTCAGGGCATAGTCCCTTATACTCTCATGTGCCCGCTGTTTGCACCCGTAGAATCTAAGCTTGATCTCGGCTGAGGTGCGGGTATCAAAGGTGTCCCTCAGCCGGGTTAGTATCCCTGCGACAGTCCTCCCCCCAGGTGGCCAGGACTTTACCTCCCTTTGGGCTGCCCCGGTTAATTGGGCCACCAGGATGCTCACTTTTTGCTCTTCTGTGAGGGGGTACACCTGGAAGAGGCTATCCAGTTTTTCTCTAAAGTCCTGCAGGGTATGTGACTCCCCTGAGTACTGGGGTAGCCAGGCTGCCCCCGGGATATAGGGCATGGTGAAAGGCATGACCGCCACAGCGGTGGCGCTGGCGGGGGTTGGAGCGGTGAAGCTCTCCTCCGTATCCGACATCCTTCTCCCCCCTAGTGGACCGTGGCCTACCTTGCGATGATCCTCTTCCGTAGGCCGCGGCTCCGCAGTGGATCGTCAGGGTTGAGGACCTTCCGTCGCGCTCCTGTGACGTCGGCGTCTGCTGGGCTCCTTCCAGGACCTTACGCAACGTCCGGACGTGAGGCGGGGCTTCAGTTCTCGCGCGCTTTCGGAGTCCACGCCCCTCTTCTTCCCGCGCGGCGTCTTCAAGATGGCGGCCAACGGCGGGAAAACTCCACGGATGGCGGGAAGAAGGCTGAAAATGGCGCCGGATGGCGGGAAAACCTCACGGATGGCGGGAAGAAGGCTGAAGATGGCGCCGGATGGCGGGAATCTTCACGGATGGTAAGTTTTAAAAATCTCTTTTTCAGGCACGCAGTACCCGGTGGTTGCGGGCACGAAATCCTGCCGACTACGCCAAAAGTTGACGCGCCCCTGGGCCTGAGTCGCGCAGCGTTGCGAACGCGGGAGCCTACCCGGAGCCGGATCAGATGGGGGTAGTAGTCTCGTGGCGGTGACCCGGTCCGTGCCCAGGGAGTCAGACTAAGTGGCAGTCTATTAGCAGTAGATGGTGGATGACTACGCCACCCGTTGAATGCAGCTATGGAGCTGCCGCTGCAGGGCAGACCGCTGAGGCCGGTGGAAGGATGGTGCAGCGTGGATGGTATAACCCCCAACGGGAGGGGTATGGCCTCAGGGCAGCCGACGTGGATGATGGGGATAGCAGGGACCACTCAGAGACGATGCGGTGTAGTTCAGGGTCTTTACTGGTGACAAAGATAGACCCTCCCGGAGTACTTGCTAGCAATCGGGGCCTGGTCAGTCCTTGAGCAGATGGGATCTCCCCTGGCCAGGCGGAGTTGTAGGCCTTCCCAACTAACTGTACTCTTCTGGCTACCTTGCTAGAGGCAGGTAAAAGTAGCCCACGTCCCTGAGTGTACCGTGTGGTGCTCACCCGTATGGCCGGTGACTCGGGGCCTTCTAATGGCTTCCGCTCCACGATGGCGGTGCTGGTCCCACGCGTGTGACCGTGCCTTCGGGTTTCTGGGCCAGAGGACCTGCAATCCCCTGCCGGTCGGTTTCTGCTGCTGGGTAGAGATTAGTCCCCACAGCCTCGGACTCCGGGTCCGGTGATACTTCTCAGTCAGGGCGAGCTCTGCAGCTGCCAGCCCCTGACTCCTTGTAACACTGCTCCCACAGAGCTCCTGATGTTCTGTTCCTATATTTGCTTCTTTTCTATGTCTCTACTTCTTCTCTACTCACTAACCCTGCCTCAGCCCTAGGTTTATATAGGGGAAGTTCTTCCCCTCCCAGGACTGGGCAGGAGGTGTGGCATGCATAGGATCCCTGACCAAGAGACCTCCCACCTGCTCTCAGACGTAATATCTCTATCACTGTGGCAACCAGACCCCTGGGGTGTCACATTAGCAGGAAAAACGCAGCATAAAATAAGCGTGATTTTCATGCATTTTTTTACATGTTTTTTGCTGATGTGTATTTGACCCCATTCATTAGAATAGGTGATAAATGCTGCAAAAACACTGAATGAATTGACATGCTGCAGATCTGAAACTGCTTCAAATCTCTACGGAATATATAAGCAACGTGAGCATAAGACTTCAGGAATCTCATTTGCTTTGCTGCTGCTGGAAAATCCTTCAGTTTTTGTGACAAAACTGCCCGGGGACAAAAGTGACAAAAATGCAGCAAATACTTAATTTGTGCTCATAAAAGTAGAAAAACTTCTGAAGGTGGGGGGAAAAGCTTAAAAAATGTAATTGAAAGGAAAATGACACCATAACATCTTCCAGATGATACAGAAATGTCTGTTATGTGCCACAGCTCATGACTAGATTTGAGCATTCCGATACTGAAATATCGGGTATCGGCCGATATTCGCGGTATCGGAATTCCGATACTTAATTCCGATACTTTTGCAATATCGTATACCGGAATCGGAAGTTCCCATAATGCAATGAGCCATTTTCATTTTATTCAGCCAATGAGGATCCTAAGAAGTGTGGGCACATCCTGTTAGGCATGTAGGCATCTTAACTAATGGCATGGCTGTGATTGGCTGCTGAAATGATGTCATGATGCACTATAAAAGCCGCCGCCGCCATTTTGAGCTCACTCTGCTGTGAATTCAGTTAGGGATAGGATGCTGTTGTTCTGAGGGACAGTTTTAGCTACCTATTTGCTCTATTCTGCTTTACCCAGGCTACTTTATAAATCGCTGTGCCTTGCAGTGCTAGTGCACAGTTCTCTGTGCTGTTCACCGCTTTCTGCAAGGTCTCTGTGTGTGAGTGCAGCTCACCCTGTAGTGTGTGCTTCAGCCACGTCTGGTTATAGTGCACTCAGTGTGTGTCACTGCCTCCTACATTGTCCTTTTTTGCCAATTCATAATTTTTCCTGATATCTCCTATTAGTGTGGTGGTTCCATCCGTATTCAGCTAAATTAGTTCCAAACACACTATATAGGAGTAGATAGAGAAATTTTTTTGGTCTTGCAGCGCTAGTGCACAGTGCTCTGCATCTGTACTGTTCACCGCTGTCTGCAAGGTCTGGTGTGTGAGTGCAGCTCACCCTGTAGTGTGTGCTTCAACCACGTCTGGTTGTAGTGCACTCAGTGTGTGTCACTGCCTCATACATTGTCCTTTTTTGCAAATTCATAATTTTTCCTGATTTCTTCTATTAGTGTGGTGGTTCCATCCGTATTCAGCTAAATTGGTTCCAAACACACTATATAGGAGTAGTTAGAGGAGCCTTTCTGCAGCATTGGGCCCTGCAGCCCCAGCCAGATTAGTATTAGCCTATTTTTTGCAGCCTCATCTATTGCATTGTAGGTTACCTTCCTACATTGTAATAGCTACAAAAAGTTTGTGATACTATCGTTATTACATCTTTAGGCACATCCAGTGTCTTTTTGTGACAAAAAAAAACTAAATAAAGTTCACCAAACACTCCACTTTACAGTTGTGTAGGCCACATTAGCTCATATTAAAGTCTAGTCCACACTTTATAAAATTAGTGTTTCTTATACCTGTTAGCAGCTGTTCAGGAATAAGCACACTAAGCCCTTAGTACTTTTCTGCCTATCTTTATCAGTCTACCAAGATGAAGAAGGCAGGGAGTAAGGCATGTGGTCGTGGGCGTGGGCGTGGAGTTTCTGCAGGGAGAGGATGTGAGGATTCTGTGCCTGCAGGGAGAGGACGTGGGGATTCTGTGCCTGCTGCGGGCACCAGTGACTCAGCATCCCCCAATTTTACCAGGGAACAGTCCTTTATGCGCAGCTTTGTAGGAGCTAGCCGTACCCCACTGCTGCGGGAGGACCGAATTGAAGCCGTTGTCGGATGGATGGCAGCTAACGCATCGACTTCAATTAGTTCCAGATCCTCTCAGGTCCTGAGCACTGAAGAGCACCCATCTGTCTCTTCACCACCTGCCAAATTGCCCAGGCAGTCAGAGAGCCCTGGACAGGAGCCATCTCTACTTCTGTTCTCTGAATCTCTTGGCTTGGAAAGAGGGGGCCAGCCAAGCAGAATTCGAGAATTTGAAGAAGAGGTAGTATGCAGTGATGCGCAACCGTTTTGTCTCTCTGAATCTGAAGAGGCGGGTGGGCCAGTGCCTATGGTCAGCAGCACACCTCAGTACGCATCTGATGATGAGACTCAGGTGCCACTTTCTGGTGCGTACTGTGCTGTCGAGACTACCCAGGAGAAGCAGTTGTTTGAAGAGGGTGGTGTAGATGATGAGGTCCTTGACCCATCATGGCGTGAGGGACAGGAAGGTGGTGGGAGCAGCTCTGAGGAAGAGATTCCCCGAACAGCCCAAAAAGGAGGGAGAGGGAGGGGGCAGACTTGGTTGCCTGTAGCCTCCACTTCGGCACCCATTAGGAGCATGGCTCTTCCAAAATCCAAAGCGGGCGCTCCCAAGACTTGCAGTGCCTGGTCCTTTTTTGACACAGTTGCAGATGACATTTGCTTTGTCAAATGCAAGCTGTGTAATCAGAAGGTGAAAAGAGGGAAAAGTGTCAGCAACCTCAATACCACAAATATGTGGAAACATGTGCGGACCAAGCACGTGGTAGAGTTACAAAAACACACTGAAGACCTAGGCCAACCTACAGCGCCACCTACCACCTCTTCAGCTCGTGTTGTAGCCTCTTCCTCCAGCTCACACACAGCTGGTTTGGCTTCCTCACAGGATCGCCATGGAAGAATCTCTGGCACTGCTGTACAGAGACACAGTGTAATTCCACCCACAGCACCACTTTCCCAGTCATCCTCACACTCCCAGGCCAGTCTACAGCCATCGTTAGCACAGGTATGGGAGAAAAGGCGCCCATACTCGGCAAACCACCCCCGAGCACAGGCTCTGAATGCTGGCATTGCTAAACTACTGGCCCTTGATATGCTATCATTCAGGCTGGTGGAGACTGACACATTCCGTAACTTTATGGCATTGGCAGTCCCACAATACAACGTGCCCAGCCGATTTTATTTCAGCAGGCAAGCCGTCCCTGCCCTGCAACATCATGTGGAGGGAAAAATTAAACATGCGCTACAAAACGCTGTCAGTAGCAAGGTCCACCTGACCACCGATGTGTGGACCAGTAAGCATGGACAGGGACGATACCTTTCCCTCACTGCCCATTGGGTAAATGTTGTGGAGCCGGGTACAGATCTTGAGAGTGGCGCTGTACGTGTTCTGCCAACTCCAAGGATTGCAGGAATCCAGTCTGTACACATTGACTCCTCCTCATACTCCAGTTCCTCTGAATCAGCGCTGCAGGAGCCGTCACGGTCTACCTCCACATCGACCCGTGAACGGTTACCTGTTATGGTGACAAATATGAGCACAGCCGTGGCCAAACGTCAACAGGCCGTATTAAAATTAATTTCTTTGGGGAATTGAAGCCACACAGCGCAGGAGCTCTGGAATGCCATCAAGCAGCAAAGCGACGTGTGGTTTGTGCCAGCAAATCTCCAGCCAGGCATGGTAGTGTGTGACAATGGCCGAAATCTGGTGGCAGCTCTGGGCCTAGGCAACCTCACTCACATCCCATGTCTGGCACATGTGCTCAACTTGGTCGTGCAGAGTTTTTTGAGGGACTATCCGGATCTTGATGCACTGCTTCACAAGGTCCGCATAGAGTGCGCTCACTTGCGGCGTTCCAGCAATGCAAGATCACGCATTGCAGCTCTGCAGCGCCGATTACATCTTCCGGAACATCGCATCATATGTGACCTACCCACCAGGTGGAATTCAACGTTACATATGTTGGAGAGGTTGTGTGAGCAGCAGGCAGCAGTAATGGAGTACCAGCTGCAGCAGGCGCAAACAAGTCGCAGTGCGCGCCGTTCACACTTCACCACCACTGAGTGGGCCTCTATGAAGGACATTTGCCACGTTTTGCGTGCCTTCGATTATTCCACGCGGATGGCGAGTGCAGATGATGCACTAGTCAGCATGACTATCCCCCTTATCTGCCTGCTTGAAAAAACACTGCAAGCACTAAGGGACGAGGTTTTGGAAGAGGTGGAGGATGAGGAGTCACAAATGCCATCTGCTTCTCTACAGTCTGCGCAACGTGGTTCCTCACAAAGGCCTAGGCAGGGGACACTTTGTGAGGAGGATGAGGAGGAGTCAATGGATGAGGAAGACATCTGTCCAGAGGAGGGAGGTACACAATGCTCTAGTAGTCAGTATCTAGAGCGAGGGTGGGGTGATGCAGAGCAGGCAGAGATCACGCCTCAAGCAGGGGACAGCGTTTCTTGGCCAGTTGGCAGTCTGCAGCACATGGTTGATTTCATGCTGCAGTGCCTGAGAAACGACCGCCGCATCGCCCACATTCTCAACACGGCTGATTATTGGGTGTCCACCCTCCTAGATCCTCGCTACCGGGACAACTTACAAAGCCTCATAACACCGTTGAACCGGGAGCGTAAAATGCGGGAGTACCAAGACGCACTGGTGCATTCCATCATGTTCTCCATTCCAACCGAGAGCAGTGCTGCTAGTGCTTTACAAAGCAGCTCAGTGCGTCGAGGCAGTGGAGGAAGCTCTGCACAAAGAGGGAGCAGAAGCAGCGCCTCAGCACAAGGCAAGACCAGTATGGCCGAAATGTGGCAAAGTTTTGTGTCCCCGCCGCCACAAATGTCTACACCATCACAGACGGCTCCAGTCAGCAGGAGGCAACGTTTCCGTCAGATGGTGACAGACTACATGTCTTGCCCTCTTAGTGTACTCCCAGACGGCTCTTCTCCCTTCAAGTTTTGGGTCTGTAAGCTAGATACATGGCCAGAGCTAAGTCAGTATGCATTGGAGGTGCTAGCTTGCCCTGCTGCTAGTGTATTATCGGAACGCGTCTTTAGTGCCGCAGGTGGTGTACTAACAGACCGTCGCATGCGACTATCCTCCGATAACGTTGACCGGCTTACTTTTCTCAAAATTAACAAGGCCTGGATCTCTCATGAATTTGCCAGTCCTCTTCCAGAATAAATAATTGTTGGCAAAAGTATCCAGGTCTCCTGTTCTGTTCATGTTTCTACCACCTGAACTGTAATCCCTGAGCTCCAACACCGCTCGGAAGTGCCGTCTGCACAGTCAACACTTGCTGCCGTGTCATTGGGGTTCAGTAACGTCAGCTGTTCCCCTGCTGTGCGGACGGCAATTTCTCCTGCTCTGTCCACATTCTCACTACTACAGATTTTAAAGTTGCTCCAATTACAACTCTGGCTCCTCTGTTTTCAGTATTATCCCTGAGCTCCAACACCGCCAGTTGGCGCTCGGAAGTGCCGTCTGCACAGTCAACACTTGCTGCCGTGTTATTGGGGTTCAGTAACGTCAGCTGTTCCCCTGCTGTGCGGACGGCAATTTCTCCTGCTCTATCCACATCCACTGTACTACTGATTTAAAACCTCCTCCAAATACACCTCTGGCTCCTCTGTTTTTAGTATTATCCCTGAGCTCCAACACCGCCAGTTGGCGCTCGGAAGTGCCGTCTGCACAGTCAACACTTGCTGCCATGTTATTGGGGTTCGGTAACGTCAGCTGTTCCCCTGCTGTGCGGACGGCAATTTCTCCTGCTCTGTCCACATTCTCACTACTACAGATTTTAAAGTTGCTCCAATTACACCTCTGGCTCCTCTGTTTTCAGTATTATCCCTGAGCTCCAACACCTCCAGTTGGCGCTCGGAAGTGCCATCTGCACAGTCAACACTTGCTGCCGTGTTATTGGGGTTCAGTAACGTCAGCTGTTCCCCTGCTGTGCGGACGGCAATTTCTCCTGCTCTGTCCACATCCACTGTACTACTGATTTAAAACCTCCTCCAAATACACCTCTGGCTCCTCTGTTTTTAGTATTTACCCTGGCTTCCAATACCGCTAGTTGCTGCTCAGAAGTGCCGTCTGCACAGTCAACGCTTGCTCCAGTGTTATTGGGGTTCAGTAACGTCAGCTGTTCCCCTGCTGTGTGTCCGGCAAATTCTCCTGCTTTGTCCACATCCACTGTACTACTGATTTAAAACTTGCTCCAATTACACCTCTGGCTCCACTCTGTTTTTAGTATTTACCCTGGGTTCCAGCACCGCCAGCTGGTTCTCGGTAGTTCCATTTGCTCTTGTACCTTCTACTACCCATCCGGGTTCCAGTACCGTCAGCTGGTTCTCGGCAGTGCCTTTGGATTAGGTGCCTCCTTCTCGGTATCCAAGTTCCACCAACGTCTGCTGGTTCTTGGTAGTGCTTTCTGGCACAGGTACCTCCTGCTTAGTAACCGAGTTCCAATACCGTCAGCTGGTCTTCGGCAGTTCCATTGGCTCTTGTACCTTCTACTACCCATCCGGGTTCCAGTACCGTCAGCTGGTTCTCGGCAGTGTCTTTGGCACGGGTACTCCCTCCTGCCCAGCCTGGTTCCAGCACGCCAGCTGTTTCCGGGTAGTGTCAACGTCACTTTGCCTCCAATGCGTTGTCCTGTCGTGTTGCGGTCGGGTTAGCCGACTCTATGGTGCCTGCAGTTTAGGTGACTCCTATGTGGGCTGCGGGATTAGGCAATGAAGGCTGGTTCCATAGTGCCAATAGGACAAGCACCCCCTGTAGGACTGTGGGTTTTGGTAACTGCGGCCGGCTCGCGGCCTTGAACTTTTTTTTACATGGGTACCTTCTGCTACCCATCCGGGTTCCAGTACCGTCAGCTGGTTCTCGGCAGTGCCTTTGGATTAGGTGCCTCCTTCTCGGTATCCAAGTTCCACCAACGTCTGCTGGTCCTTGGTAGTGCTTTCTGGCACAGGTACCTCCTGCTTAGTAACCGAGTTCCAGTACCGTCAGCTGGTCTTCGGCAGTTCCATTGGTTCTTGTACCTTCTACTACCCATCCGGGTTCCAGTACCGTCAGCTGGTTCTCGGCAGTGTCTTTGGCACGGGTACTCCCTCCTGCCCAGCCTGGTTCCAGCACGCCAGCTGTTTCCGGGTAGTGTCAACGTCACTTTGCCTCCAATGCGTTGTCCTGTCGTGTTGCGGTCGGGTTAGCCTACTCTATGGTGCCTGCAGTTTAGGTGACTCCTATGTGGGCTGCGGGATCTGGCAATGAAGGCTGGTTCCATAGTGCCTATAGGACAAGCACCCCCTGTAGGACTGTGGGTTTTGGTAACTGCGGCCGGCTCGCGGCCTTGAAGTTTTTTTTACATGGGTACTTTCTGCTACCCATCCGGGTTCCAGTACCGTCAGCTGGTTCTCGGCAGTGCCTTTGGATTAGGTGCCTCCTTCTCGGTATCCAAGTTCCACCAACGTCTGCTGGTCCTTGGTAGTGCTTTCTGGCACAGGTACCTCCTGCTTAGTAACCGAGTTCCAATACCGTCAGCTGGTCTTCGGCAGTTCCATTGGCTCTTGTACCTTCTGCTACCCATCCGGGTTCCAGTACCGTCAGCTGGTCCTCGGTAGTTCCATTTGCTCTTGTACCTTCTACTACCCATCCGGGTTCCAGTACCGTCAGCTGGTTCTCGGCAGTGACTTTGGCACGGGTACTCCCTCCTGCCCAGCCTGGTTCCAGCACGCCAGCTGTTTCCGGGTAGTGTCAACGTCACTTTGCCTCCAATGCGTTGTCCTGTCGTGTTGCGGTCGGGTTAGCCGACTCTATGGTGCCTGCAGTTTAGGTGACTCCTATGTGGGCTGTGGGATCAGGCAATGAAGGCTGGTTCCATAGTGCCAATAGGACAAGCACCCCCTGTAGGACTGTGGGTTTTGGTAACTGCGGCCGGCTCGCGGCCTTGAACTTTTTTTTACATGGGTACCTTCTGCTACCCATCCGGGTTCCAGTACCGTCAGCTGGTTCTCGGCAGTGCCTTTGGATTAGGTGCCTCCTTCTCGGTATCCAAGTTCCACCAACGTCTGCTGGTCCTTGGTAGTGCTTTCTGGCACAGGTACCTCCTGCTTAGTAACCGAGTTCCAGTACCGTCAGCTGGTCTTCGGCAGTTCCATTGGCTCTTGTACCTTCTACTACCCATCCGGGTTCCAGTACCATCAGCTGGTTCTCGGCAGTGTCTTTGGCACGGGTACTCCCTCCTGCCCAGCCTGGTTCCAGCACGCCAGCTGTTTCCGGGTAGTGTCAACGTCACTTTGCCTCCAATGCGTTGTCCTGTCGTGTTGCGGTCGGGTTAGCCGACTCTATGGTGCCTGCAGTTTAGGTGACTCCTATGTGGGCTGCGGGATCTGGCAATGAAGGCTGGTTCCATAGTGCCTATAGGACAAGCACCCCCTGTAGGACTGTGGGTTTTGGTAACTGCGGCCGGCTCGCGGCCTTGAACTTTTTTTTACATGGGTACCTTCTGCTACCCATCCGGGTTCCAGTACCGTCAGCTGGTTCTCGGCAGTGCCTTTGGATTAGGTGCCTCCTTCTCGGTATCCAAGTTCCACCAACGTCTGCTGGTCCTTGGTAGTGCTTTCTGGCACAGGTACCTCCTGCTTAGTAACCGAGTTCCAGTACCGTCAGCTGGTCTTCGGCAGTTCCATTGGCTCTTGTACCTTCTGCTACCCATCCGGGTTCCAGTACCGTCAGCTGGTCCTCGGTAGTTCCATTTGCTCTTGTACCTTCTACTACCCATCCGGGTTCCAGTACCGTCAGCTGGTTCTCGGCAGTGACTTTGGCACGGGTACTCCCTCCTGCCCAGCCTGGTTCCAGCACGCCAGCTGTTTCCGGGTAGTGTCAACGTCACTTTGCCTTTAATGCGTTGTCCTGTCGTGTTGCGGTCGGGTTAGCCGACTCTATGGTGCCTGCAGTTTAGGTGACTCCTATGTGGGCTGCGGGATCAGGCAATGAAGGCTGGTTCCATAGTGCCAATAGGACAAGCACCCCCTGTAGGACTGTGGGTTTTGGTAACTGCGGCCGGCTCGCGGCCTTGAACTTTTTTTCACATGGGTACCTTCTGCTACCCATCCGGGTTCCAGTACCGTCAGCTGGTTCTCGGCAGTGCCTTTGGATTAGGTGCCTCCTTCTCGGTATCCAAGTTCCACCAACGTCTGCTGGTCCTTGGTAGTGCTTTCTGGCACAGGTACCTCCTGCTTAGTAACCGAGTTCCAGTACCGTCAGCTGGTCTTCGGCAGTTCCATTGGCTCTTGTACCTTCTGCTACCCATCCGGGTTCCAGTACCGTCAGCTGGTTCTCGGTAGTTCCTCAGTTTTCTTGTACCTTCTGCTACATTTCCAAGTTCAAGCTTTGTGAAATGGTTCTTGGTAATCACTCTGGATCTCCCTGACGAGGACCCTGAAGACGAGGACCCTGAAGACCAACCCTAAGAAGACGAGGACCACGAAGACAACGACCCTGAAGACGAGGACCCTGAAGACCACCCTGAAGAAGACGAGGACCCTGAAGACCACCCCGAAGAAGACGAGGACCCTGAAGACCACCCCGAAGAAGACGAGGGCCCTGAAGACCACCCCGAAGAAGACGAGGACCCCGAAGACGAGGACCCCCGAAGACGACGACCCTGAAGACCACCCCGAAGAAGACCAAGAAGATGACCCTGAAGAAGTTGACCAAGAGGACAAAGAAGAGAAGACAAGCACCAAGATACAGAAGAACAAGAGACAGAAAACCAAGAAGCAGAAATACAAGAAGCTGCAGAACAAAAAGCGGAAGAACATTAAGCATAAGACTAAAAATCAGAGCAAAAGATAATATCTAAATTATAAGCAGAAGATGACTAAGCAGTGTATGGGGGTGAGTCCGTTCCTCCTTGTGGTGCCCCTGGAAAAGACCTGCTGCTGCAGGCCAAACTGAACGCGGACAAATCCTGTTGTAAATCTTTTGTGACACGCAGAACGAAAGGTGTAATGTCCAACCTTTTATAGATAACAACTACAGGAATGCCTGTCACAAATAAGAATATGATGAAGAAGAAGAATATGAAGAAGATGAAGAAGTAGAATATGAAGAATGTAAAAAAAAGAATAATACGAAGAAGGTGAAGAAGAAGAAGATGAAGAAGGTGAAGAAGAAGAGGATGAAAAAGATGCTGAGGATGATGAAGGAGAAAGTGTGGGAGAAGTAAAAAAGAAGGTGAAGAGCATGGAAGTAGTGAAACATAAATATCTGACAAAATATAAAAATACTTAACATAGTCAATATTTCCGTAACTCAGAACGTCTTAAAAAAAATATTAATTCCTGCTATTCCATTTGATTGGGCTAAACCTCTATGCCTTTATTGTCTCCCCCACCTCCCCCAATACATTCTACATTATTCTTAGTTGTTTTCCTTCATGTAGAATTAACCTACAAGGAAAGAAAGGGTTTATTTTCATTCCGATATTTCTGTCCCATTGACTTGCATTGGTTTCCGGTATCGGAATCGTCGATATCCGATACTTTTTCGGTATCGGTCCGATACAATCCGATCCGATATTTCCCGATATCGGAAGGTATCGCTCAACACTACTCATGACATGATGATCACATTAGTTGCATGTAAATTTCAGGAACTTTTTTGAGTCTTTGCAGAGCAGCTACTTCATTCATAATATTTGAACTGTTGATTATTCATTCCGTGCCATCCCCCTCCTTAGTCAGGTTGTTTTTAGGTGGTGGTTGTGACTTCTGCTATCCCATATGAACAGTAATGTGTCTGTAGTCTTTATTGTAAGCCCTGCACTTTGCATTTAACTAGTGAGGTCTTATGGGGTCACATGTGGCGAACATAAAATGTAAAGGTCTGTAAATTCCATGTCATCTATGAGAAGATTCAGAAAGTCAGAAAGAGCCAATGATCAATGTACAGCCTGAAGGCATTATCATATGAAAGACAATGATGGAGGCAACACAGAACAAGCTGAGCTGCATTTCTTAGTAACTGCTTCTTTTGTTAACAAAATATTTTGGGGAAAATCTCATTTCCTATTGAAATTGTAAATTTGGGTTTATGTTTAGGTTTAAATAATTGGTACAAGAAAAAGTGAATGAATAAGATTGATGCACACAGTTCTACCTGACTGCACTCATCAAGGGTTGGTACCTCCTCAAAGGGTTTGTTCATCCCTGGGGAAATTTTTGGCAATCCCTAGTGGTGTGTAATGCCATTTCCAGTTATTGTCACATGATCATAAGTATGTGATTTGCATGGTTGTGGTAAGGTGTTGACTACAGTCTCAGGGCTACTTTATTTTTTTTTTACTATGGGCCTTAAACCTGGCAGGCAGTTAATTGCTAACTAACCTGCCTGTTCTGTGCGGAGCTGGGTCCTGCTAGGGATTCTGCTGTTTCACTTCAACAAAGCAGCTCTTCCTCTTCCGCTCTGTTGACGGAGTGTTACTGCCAATGTTATGCTGATTGACAGACTGCTCTCTGCAGTTAGACAGCAGAGCAGCCCGGAATCAACAGAGCAGCCCGGAAGAGAAGCCACTGGTCTGTCAATGTGACATCAACGAAAGCCATCACTGGTAGGAGCAGTCTGTGACCGCTCTGTGCTGACAGAGGCAGAGATCAGCATCAGGCACAACAGGCAGGTAGGCAGGAAATACCTACCTGTTAGTTCTTAGGTTCATAGTAAAAAATAAAATAGTCCTGGATAACCCCTTTAAGTCAATTAACTTTTGAATCCTGAAAAACTTGTTTAATATCTCCGTTAGCTGATACCTCCTCATGCACTATCTTTATATACTGTATGTGGATGTAGAGACCTCTAACATTCAAAACTAATAATAGTCACTGCTAAATCTGACGGAATTGGAAGACAAAAAGCTGTTTGGCAATAAGTAGATTCACACTCAATCACCTCTTTCCAATCACCTCTTTTTAGACAAATTATCCTGCAAAATTAAAATGGGCTGGACATAGACTGGCCAACACAAAAACAGTTAAATTATACATTGTTTTGACCTATGGGAGTCCTTCATAGTCTCCTTCTGGTACAGACATAGCAAAGGTTACCTTGAATCAGATAACCCAATACCTTGGATAGCTCAGCACTAAAAAGTATAATTCAAATCAACACCTATCATGACATTGGTCAATGGCTTGTGCGATATTACATTTTATATATCTTCTTAAATGAGATAACCTTCTGTGACAAAACATCAAAATGGTGCGTTGTGAGTCATGGTAATCATTGCTCCATCTGTATCTGCCACGAAAATAATTCTTGAATGCCACCTAACAACATGGTACTTAGAATGATTATTGCCAAACCCTCCATAAGCGGCAAATAAAGGAATAGTGGAAGCAGCACAAATAGAGAAAAACTTATCACATGACAAGTATTGGAGGTTTCTAAACTGAAGTCTGGGTAGTAACTAGTGTTGAGCGAACATGCTCGACACTGCTCGGTACTCGCCCGAGCATCACGCTACTCGGGATGTTCGGCGAGCACAGAGCATTTCCGGGTTACTCGGGCGGGAGCTCGGGTCTCCGCCCTGCATGTTTGGCGCTCTTTACAGAGCCAATGAACATGCAGGGATTGCCAGCCAGTCACTGTAATGCTGCAGCCATGTTGGTGGTGGGCATTACAGTGATTGGCTGGCCGCACAGCGTCACCTCGAGTATTTAAAACCGGGCACCGCCATCTTGGACACAGTCGCTCCGGATTAGACAGTGTAGGGACAGCGCTGCTGATTTAGGGAGAGATATAAACTGCGAAATAGTTAGTGTAGGGTCTGTAAAGGCTGCCAGAACAAACAAACAGTCCTTTTCAGGACTAATATCCATCCCAGATACCAGGCAGGCAGGCAGGCTGTATAGGAGACGCAGTGGTTATACCAGCAAACGCTGCATTACAGTCCTGTGTGCTCCTGTTGCTGAAATTGCTGGACTTAACACCAGGTGTCGGGGGCCAGGAAAAATCCTTTTTTTTTCATCTAAATCCTCCTTTTTTTTTTCCTCCTTCACACTGTACAAATGCTCATCTTATTAACCTTTTGGTGTGTCCCACCCCCCCCAAAAAAAAGCGTGTCTCTGATTTTTCAGACACAAATATAACTGTTGAAAATAGTCTGGTGTAGGCTAGAGAAACAGAAGTGTTGTTTTGCACTTCCACGGTTCAAACCTCTGTATTATCCATTTTGGGCCATTTGTATCTAAAAAAAAAACAGTTTGAGTGTGTCGCTCATTGTTCAGCCGCAAATATCTCTATTTAAAAAAGTCTGGTATACCCCAGTAAACAATAACTGTGGTTTTGCCATCCCACGGTAAAAAATCTCTATTATTCAGCTTTTGGTATATTTTCCGTAAAGAAAAACAGTAGTGTCTCCTGACTGTTGTGACACAAAAATATATCTGTTGAAAATAGTCTTGTGTAGGCCCGACATCCCAGTGTGGTTTCGCAGTTCCACGGGTCAAATCGCTGTACTATCCAGTTTTGGGCCTTTGGTATCTAAAAAAAAGCAGTTTGAGTGTGTCGCTCACTGTTAAGCCGCAAATATCTCTATTTAAAAAAGTGTGGTATACCCCAGTAAACAATAACTGTGGTTTTGCCATCCCACGGTAAAAAATCTCTATTATTCAGCTTTTGGTAGTTTTTTCCGTAAAGAAAAACAGTAGTGTCTCCTGACTGTTGTGACACAAAAATATATCTGTTGAAAATAGTCTTGTGTAGGCCCGACATCCCAGTGTGGTTTCGCAGTTCCATGGGTCAAATCGCTGTACTATCCAGTTTTGGGCCTTTGGTATCTAAAAAAAAAGCAGTTTGAGTGTGTCGCTCACTGTTCAGCCGCAAATATCTCTATTTAAAAAAGTGTGGTATACCCCAGTAAACAATAACTGTGGTTTTGCCATCCCACGGTAAAAAATCTCTATTATTCAGGTTTTGGTATATTTTCCGTAAAGAAAAACAGCAGTGTCTCTTGACTGTTGTGACACAAAAATATATCTGTTGAAAATAGTCTTGTGTAGGCCCGACATCCCAGTGTGGTTTCGCAGTTCCACGGGTCAAATCGCTGTACTATCCAGTTTTGGGCCTTTGGTATCTAAAAAAAAAGCAGTTTGAGTGTGTCGCTCACTGTTCAGCCGCAAATATCTCTATTTAAAAAAGTGTGGTATACCCCAGTAAACAATAACTGTGGTTTTGCCATCCCACGGTAAAAAATCTCTATTATTCAGGTTTTGGTATATTTTCCGTAAAGAAAAACAGCAGTATCTCCTGACTGTTGTGACACAAAAATATATCTGTTGAAAATAGTCTTGTGTAGGCCCGACATCCCAGTGTGGTTTCGCAGTTCCACGGGTCAAATCGCTGTACTATCCAGTTTTGGGCCTTTGGTATCTAAAAAAAAAGCAGTTTGAGTGTGTCGCTCACTGTTCAGCCGCAAATATCTCTATTTAAAAAAGTGTGGTATACCCCAGTAAACAATAACTGTGGTTTTCCCATCCCACGGTAAAAAATCTCTATTATTCAGCTTTTGGTAGTTTTTTCCGTAAAGAAAAACAGTAGTGTCTCCTGACTGTTGTGACACAAAAGTATATCTGTTGAAAATAGTCTTGTGTAGGCCCGACATCCCAGTGTGGTTTCGCAGTTCCATGGGTCAAATCGCTGTACTATCCAGTTTTGGGCCTTTGGTATCTAAAAAAAAAGCAGTTTGAGTGTGTCGCTCACTGTTCAGCCGCAAATATCTCTATTTAAAAAAGTTTGGTATACCCCAGTAAACAGTAACTGTGGTTTTGCCATCCCACGGTAAAAAATCTCTATTATTCAGGTTTTGGTATATTTTCCGTAAAGAAAAACAGTAGTGTCTCCTGACTGTTGTGACACAAAAATATATCTGTTGAAAATAGTCTTGTGTAGGCCCGACATCCCAGTGTGGTTTCGCAGTTCCACGGGTCAAATCGCTGTACTATCCAGTTTTGGGCCTTTGGTATCTAAAAAAAAAGCAGTTTGAGTGTGTCGCTCACTGTTCAGCCGCAAATATCTCTATTTAAAAAAGTGTGGTATACCCCAGTAAACAATAACTGTGGTTTTGCCATCCCACGGTAAAAAATCTCTATTATTCAGCTTTTGGTAGTTTTTTCCGTAAAGAAAAACAGTAGTGTCTCCTGACTGTTGTGACACAAAAATATATCTGTTGAAAATAGTCATGTGTAGGCCCGACATCCCAGTGTGGTTTCGCAGTTCCATGGGTCAAATCGCTGTACTATCCAGTTTTGGGCCTTTGGTATCTAAAAAAAAAGCAGTTTGAGTGTGTCGCTCACTGTTCAGCCGCAAATATCTCTATTTAAAAAAGTGTGGTATACCCCAGTAAACAATAACTGTGGTTTTCCTCTTGCACGGTTCTAATCTTCTCTTTATTACCCTTTTTCCATTGATAGTGCAAGTGTAAGCTATTTTACTTCATTTACAATGGGCAAGGCGCGCGGCAAGGGACGTGGAAGTGGACGTTCTGGTGATGGTTCGTGCAGAGGACGGGGCCGTGGCCAAGGTGAAAATGTGCCACAACCAACAGCCACATCTTCTCGCTCCCACTTCTTGACCGAATTACTAGGGAAGCACAGAACAACACCAGTATTGAGAACTGATCAGTGTGAACAGGTTATTAATTGGATAGCAGATAATACTTCCAGTTACCTGGGCACCACCACCTCCGGTCTGTCTTCCACACGGTCAACTCTTAGTAGCCGTGAGTCTCGACCGCATACTCCTCCTCACTCTGATGCACCTTCCTCCCACCATGCCGAGTGTCGTCAGACAGCAAGTGATCCCACACTTGGACACTCTGAAGAGCTGTTCACTGGTTCATTTCCATATTTGGGCCCCTCGCCTAATACGCTTGAAGTGGTGGAAGAGGAGATCCCATGTTGCGATGCCCAAATATTTGAACAGCCACGGCCACAGGAAGTCGACGTTGGCAATCTGTCACAAGAGGTGGACGATGACGAGACACAATTGACAGGAAGTGAGAAGGAGGATCGTGGTGCGCAAGTGGAAGAGGAGGAGGTGGTGGATGATCTAGTAACTGACCCAACGTGGAAGGAGGACATGCAGAGTGAGGCCAGCAGCACACAGGGGGAGGGAGGCAGAGTACCCCAACAGGCAGGAAGAAGCAGTGTGGTGGCCGCAGACAGAAGGCAGGCACCATTCCCCGTAACACCAACAAGAGGGACGTTGCCAGTACAAGCGGTAGGTCTTCCAGAGTCTGGAATTTTTTTAAAGACTCTGCTGATAACCCCAAAAAGGCCATATGTTCCACCTGCCATGCCAGCATCAGCAGGGGTGACAAAACTACCAGCCTGACCACCACCAGCATGATTAGGCACATGGCAGCAAAGCACTCGACTTTGTGGGGCGAAACCCAGGGTCCACGACCAGTGTCAGCGGGTGTCACCACTGCTTCTTCCACTGTTGTGCGTGTAATAGAACCCCCTGTTGTGTGTGCAAGGCAATCCCCTGTCCATACTGCATGTAAAGATGCCCCCTCCTCTCAGTATTCACTTGTTATGGCAGTTTCTCAAGAAACAGCATCAACGTCCACGTCCACGTCCCACCGCAGCGTTCAATTGTCCATATCCCAGACCTTTGAACGAAAGCGGAAATTCGCAGCTAACGCCCCATAGGCCACAGTCCTAAATTCGCACATTTCACGACTGCTTGAGTTGGAAATGCTGCCTTTTAGGCTGGTGGAGACGGAATCCTTCCGCAATCTTATGGCGGTGGCCGTCCCTCGGTACTCGGTCCCGAGCCGACACTATTTTGCCCGGTGTGCCATCCCCGCACTACACAAGCACGTGTCCCAAAGCATCTGCCGTGCCCTCAACAACGCAGTTACTGGGAGAGTCCACCTGACAACGGACACGTGGACAAGTGCTTGTGGCCAGGGACGGTACATCTCTCTGACGGCACACTGGGTAAACATAGTGGAAACCGGGACCCAGTCGGACCTTAGGACGGAACACATCCTCCCCACACCGAGGATTGCGGGCCCTATGTCAGTCAGAGTTGCCCCCACAGTGTACAGCTCCTGCGCATCCTCCTCCTCCTCCTCATGTTCAGCCTCCATCTCAGATATCACCACATCAGTTACAAGCTGGAAGCATTGCAGTACTGCCTCCGCCAAGCGGCAACAGGCTGTGCTGAAACTCATAAGCTTAGGTGATAAACCTCACACTGCTTGTGAGTTGTGGACAGCTGTGAAAGAGCAGGCAGATGTGTGGCTGAGACCGCTGAACCTACATCCCAGCATGGTCGTGTATGACAATGGCCGTAACCTGGTGGCGGCTCTGAGGCGAGGTGAGATCACACACGTACCATGCCTGGCTCATGTGCTTAACCTCGTGGTTCAGCGGTTTCTTAAATCTTACCCCGAGTTGCCAGATCTGCTCGTGAAAGTACGCCGCCTGTCAGCTCATTTTCGCAAATCGGCTACAGCTTCCGCCGCCCTTGCTGTGTTGCAGCAGCGTTTGCAGCTTCCGGCACACCGACTGGTGTGTGATGTCCCCACACGTTGGAACTCTACCCTCCACATGTTGCAAAGGATTTGTGAGCAGAAGAGAGCAGTTGTGGAGTACGAGCTGCAACAAGGCCGTCGATATTCAGGTCAGACTCCACACATAAGACCTCAGGAGTGGACCTGGATGTCTGACATATGTACCATCCTGACAAACTTTGAGGAGGCCACCAAGATGGTGAGTGGCGATGACGCCATCATTAGTGTCAGCATCCCACTTGTCTGTCTTTTGCAACGCTCTCTGCAGAGAATTAAAGAGGAGGCATTGCATCCAGAGTATGATGAGATGGATCAAGAAGCCGTAGCGGGCGATTACACACAGCCCAGCCTCATCTCATCCCAACGTGCATTGGGGGACAATGAGGGAGAGGAGGAGGAGTGCGAGGAGGAGGAAGAACAGGAGCTGCTATTATGCGTTGTAGACGGTAGTACCGGTACAAGTGTCATACCGTCGGTTCAGCGTGGGTGGCCTGAGGACAGGGGAGAGGAGGAAGAGGAGGAGGAGGAGGAGAGCATGGTCAGTCGTCATCTTGGTGAGGACACGGAAATCTTGCCTGTTACCAGTCTGGCACGCATGGCTGACTTTATGTTACGCTGCCTTAACCATGACCCTCGCGTTGTCAAAATGTTGGGTGACAGTCATTACTGGTTGGTGACACTTGTAGACCCCCACTACAAGGAGAACTTTCACTCTCTTATTCCTGAGGTGGAGAGGTCTACAAAAATGGGGCAGTACCAGAAGGCCCTTGCTGCAGAACTCTTAAAAAAATTCCCATCTGAACATGCTAGCGGCAGAGGTCACAGTTCGTTGCCCAACCAAGGCGTACAGGCGAGAGAGATGCAACTCCAATCCAGCAGAGGCAGGGGAACACTGTCAACGTTCTGGGACAGTTTTCTGACACCTGCCCAGCTTACAGGCCCTGAGGCGCGGGGTACTCTCACAAGGAGTGGAAAGTTTCAAAAGATGGTGAGGGAGTACCTTGCTGACCGTACCAGGGTCCTCCGTGACTCCTCTGTGCCTTTTAATTATTGGGTATCCAAGCTGGACACTTGGAATGAACTCGCTCTGTACGCCTTGGAGGTCCTGGCCTGCCCTGCCACAAGCGTGTTATCGGAGCGTGTTTTTAGTGCCGCTGGGGGAATTATAACTGATAAGTGCACTCACCTGTCAACTGACAATGCTGACAAGCTGACCCTTATCAAAATGAACAAGGGCTGGATTGGGTCAGACTTCTCATCACCACCAAATGACAGCAGAGTAACATAAAGTCAAATCCACTGTGTTATTTCGGGAGGTGTATTCACATGCACCGCTTCACACCCACACATGGGTATACACTTCCTCGTTTCGGCTGTTTTATCTTCTTCTCCTTATCCTCAGCCTCCACCACCACTATACCACCAGGGTGCCAGCATTGCAAGTTCCTACGTCCTTATTTTTGGCAGCTTTTGCTTGCAAGGCATAAGCAAATACTATGGGACACCCACTCCCCAATAATGGGACTTATGTTTGTAATATGCTGTACTGCATGGCTCTTGTAAGGGGCATTGCAAGTTACTCCGTCCTAATTTTTCGCAGCTTTTGCTTGCAAGGCATAAGCAAACACTATGGGACACCCACTCCCCAATAATGGGACTTATGTTTGTAATATGCTGTACTGCATGGCTCTTGTAAGGGGCATTGCAAGTTGCTCCGTCCTAATTTTTGGCAGCTTTTGCTTGGAAAGCATAAGCAAATACTATAGGAGACCCACTCCCCAATAATGGGACTTATGTTTGTAATATGCTGTACTGCATGGCTCTTGTAAGGGGCATTGCAAGTTGCTCCGTCCTAATTTTTGGCAGATTTTGCTTGCAAGGCATAAGCAAATACTATGGGAGACCCACTCCCCAATAATGGGACTTATGTTTGTAATATGCTGTACTGCATGGCTCTTGTAAGGGGCATTGCAAGTTCCTCCGTCCTAATTTTTGGCAGCTTTTGCTTGCAAGGCATATGCAAATACTATGGGAGACCCACTCCCCAATAATGGGACTTATGTTTATAATATGCTGTACTGCATGGCTCTTGTAAGGGACATTGCAAGTTGCTCCGTCCTAATTTTTGGCAGCTTTTGCTTGCAAGGCATAAGCAAATACTATGGGAGACCCACTCCCCAATAATGGGACTTATGTTTGTAATATGCTGTACTGCATGTGACGCGCCCCCTGGGCCATGTGTACACGTGTGTGGGATACCCGGTGCCGGGTCTCTGGGGTCTGTAGTCTCCGTGGCGGTGACCCGGTCCCGTGGCTCAGGCTGGTCAAACCAGTGGCAGTCTTTCTTAGGTTTTGAGGTTAATTGTCCGACTGCGCCACCCGTGGATTGCGGTCAGGGAGTACCACCGCTGCAAGGCAGACTGCTGAGGCTGGTGTTGTGTGCGCAGCAGAGAATGGGATAACTCCCCATGGGAGGAGTATAGCCTCAGGGCAGTGAGTGTGGATGATGGGGGTGATGGTGCACGAGCGCAGCAGGAACGACTCAGAGTCTTTGCAGTGCAGTTCAGGGTCTTTACAGATGATTATAAGGTAGACCCTCCCGGGAGTACTGGCTAGCATAAGAGGCCTGGTCAGTCTGTGAGCAAGCAGGAGTTCCGCTGGCCAGGTGGAGTTGTAGGCCTCCCCGTCTGTCTGCACTCTTCCTGGCTACCTTGCTGTAAGCGGGTAGAAGTAGCCCACGTCCCTGAGTGTACTGTGTAGTGCTCACCCATAAGGCTGGTGACTTGGGGCCTTCTGTTAGCCTCCGCTCCACGACGGCAGTGCTGGTCCCTTGCTTGTGACTGAGCCTCCGGGCTTCTATGGCCAGAGGACCTGAAATCCCCTGCCGGCTGGTTTCTGCTGCTGGATATATAAGTCCTCACAGCCTCGGACTCCTGGGTCCTGTTCCTATTGTCTTCTGCCAGGGCGAGCTCTGCTCAGCTTCCAGCCCCGGGTCTTTAGCTCCTAGCTCCTACAGAGCTCCTTGCTGTTACTTTCCCTTGCTCTCACTCTGACTCTGACTGTTCTCTGTTCTCTGACTCACTCAACCCCGCCCCAGATCCAGTTTATAAGAGCAGAATTCTCCCCTCCCAGGACTGGGGCAGGAGGATGTTGCATGTTTAAGGGATCCTGACCAGGAAACCTCCCACTTGCTCTCCGACATAATATCTCTATTACTGTGGTGACCAGACCCCTGGGGTGCCACACATGGCTCTTGTAAGGGGCATTGCAGTTCCTCATAATTTTTGGAAAGCCTTCCATTCACTGCTTAGGCCAACAGTGCACAGGAGACCCAGTTGCTATAAATGGAAAAAAAGGTTTAGTTAACGCCCTCTGACCTCCATGTCATTTCCAAGGGGCATTGGAGTGCCTCGAAATTTTTGGTAGGCATTGCACTCACTGTATGCCCTATAACTGTGTAGCCGAACCGCTCCTTTTGTTACAGAAACATATCCTACAAGACATATCTGGTTGACTGGCCTGATATTGATGTGAATGGTCCCTGTTCCTCCTGCTCTTTCTCCTTTGCCACTACCTCATCCATCATTTATCACCTGAAGCTTTGTTTTAACGGGAGTCATAGAACTTGGATAGTAGCAGGAAAACATCCAGCAATCCTTGGAGGAGGTAGGATATGCGCCAAAACGCTGACCACCTCAGGCCTAGCCGCTACTACATACATGCGCTTGTGTGGCACCCCAGGGGTCTGGTTTTCCACAGTAATGTAATGTTATGTCTGAGAGCAGGTGGGAGGTCCTTTGGTCAGGGATCCTGTGCATGCCACACCTCCTGCCCAGTCTGGGGAGGGGAAGAACTTCCCCTGTATAAACCCTGGGCTGAGGCAGGGTTAGTCAGTCAAGGAGAGTAGAGACAGAGAAGCAGCATAGGAAGAAACAGCAGAAGCTCAGTGGGAGCAATATTACTACGAGTCAGGGGCTGGCAGCTGCAGAGCTCGCCCTGACTGAGAAGCTTTCTTACCGGACCCGGCGTCCGAGGCTGTGGGGACTAACTCTTACCCAGCAGCAGAAGCCGACCGGCAGGGGATTTCAGGTCCTCAGGCCCAGAAACCTGAAGGCACGGTAACACGCGTGGGACCAGCACCGCCATCGTGGAGCGGAAGCCATTAGAAGGCCCCGAGTCACCGGCCATACGGGTGAGCACCACACGGTACACTCAGGGACGTGGGCTACTTATATCCGCTTCTAGCAAGGTAGCCAGAAGAGTACAGTCAGTTTGGGAGGCCTACAACTCCGCCTGGCCAGGGGAGATCCCATCTGCTCAAGGACTGACCAGGCCCCGTTCACTAGCAAGTACTCCGGGAGGGTCTATCGTTGTTACCAGTAAAGACCCTGAATTACACCGCACCGTCTCTGAGTGGTTCCTGCTACCCCCATCATCCACATCTGCTGCCCTGAGGCCATACCCCTCCCGTTGGGGGTTATACCATCTACGCTGCACCATCCATCCACCGGCCTCAGCGGACTGTCCTGCAGCGGCAGCTCCATAGCTGCATTCAACGGGTGGCGTAGTCGTCCTGCATCTACCGCTGTTACATCGCCGCTCAGTTTGACTCCCTGGGCACGGACCGGGTCACCGCCACGAGACTACAACCCTCAAGAGATCCGGCTCCGGGTAAGCTCCCGCGTGCGCAACGCAGCGCGACACAGGCCCAGGGGCGCGTCGACTTTGGCGTAGTCGGCAGGATTTCGTGCCCGCAACCACCGGGTACTGCGTGCCTGAAAAAGAGACTTTTAAAACTTACCATCCGTGAAGTTTTCCCGCCATCGGTGAAGATTCCCGCCATCCGGCGCCATTTTCAGCCTTCTTCCCGCCATATGTGAAGATTCCCGCCATCCGGCGCCATCTTCTGCCTTCTTCCCGCCATCCGTGGAGTTTTCCCGCCATTGGACGCCATCTTGAGGACGCCGCGCGGGAAGAAGAGGGGCGTGGACTCCGAAAGCGCGCGAGAACTGAAGCCCCGCCTCACGTCCGGACGTTGCGTAAGGTCCTGGAAGGAGCCCAGCAGACGCCGACGTCACAGGAGCGCGACGGAAGGACCTCAACCCTGACGATCCACTGCGGAGCCGCGGCCTACGGAAGAGGATCATCGCAAGGTAGGCCACGGTCCACTAGGGGGGAGGAAGATGTCGGATACAGAGGAGAGCTTCACTGCCTCAACCCCCGCCAGCGCTACCGCTGCTGCAGTTATGCCCTTCACCATGCCCTATATCCCGGGAGCAGCTTGGCTACCCCAGTACTCAGGGGAGTCACATACCCTGCATGACTTTAGAGAAAAGCTGGATAGCCTCTTCCAGGTGTACCCCCTCACAGAAGAGCAAAAAGTGAGCATCCTGGTGGCCCAACTAACCGGGGCAGCCAAAAGGGAAGTAAAATCCTGGCCACCTGGGAGGAAGACTGTCGCAGGGATACTAACCCGGCTGAAGGACACCTTTGATACCCGCACCTCAGCCGAGATTAAGCTTAGATTCTACGGGTGCAAGCAGCGAGCGCATGAGAGTATAAGGGACTATGCACTAAACCTACAAGAGGCCCTGAGGGCCATTAAGCAGACCGACCCTGATGGAGTGGGAAATGAGGACAGGCTGTTGACCGAACAGTTTATAGAGGGACTGTATTGTAATACCCACCGAACCCAGTTGCGGGCAATGGCCTTACAGGATCCCCATCTGGGCTTTGCACAGTTCAAGGACAGAGCCATCCGGGTGCTCCGAGAACCGGCACCGGGTGGCGTTGTGACCCACAGGCGCCCTGCTATCACTTACCACCAGGAGGCGGCGCCCTTGTCGGCAGGGCCTGTGGGAGCTGATGCGCAGGCTTTGGACAATGACCCGGCTCCAGACCTACACCATCAGGTCCAAGAGCTAGCTAAGAGCGTTGCTGCGTTAACCCGAACTGTGCAGTCTTTACAGGCTTCCATCCCAGGGAAGATCCAGCTGGCATCCGGACCGGAGGACATCCCGTGGCGTCGACCAAGGAGGACCCCACCGGCCAGAGGAAGACCCAGTGACCGATACAGCGAGGACGGACGACCCATCTGCCGCCGCTGCAATCAACCCGGACATATGGCAAGGTACTGTTCTTTAAACGGGCACAACCTGGGGTAGAGGGCCAACCCCCAGGAAAAAGATCACCAGGCCCATCGAACTGGCGCGACAGATATGTGGGAGGACGTCCAGTCTTGCCTGTGGTACTGGATGGCATTCCCATGAGTGCCCTACTGGACACCGGGTCACAGGTCACCACCATCCCGTACGTGCTCTTTAAGCAGTACTGGAATGACTCGGATATTACCCGCTACCCTGACGACGACTTGAGTATCATCGCCAGCAATGGCCAGCCCGTGCCACAGATCGGGTTTAAAGAGGTGACCATCAAAATCGGTAGAGTCGAACTGGCAGCACAGGGACTGATCATTGTAGATATTGACAAGCATGAGAGTCACCCAAAAATAACTCTAGGAACTAATGTAATTGAAAATTGTCTTGCAGAGGTGATTTTCCTTTTACAGCAGGTTGCCAAGAACGCCAGCTCCGGCGAGCAGCGGGTGCTCCAGAAAGAGATCCGGGCACTGATGCGACGGCAACAGGTGGAACTCTCCGGCGGTGAGATTGGTAGCGTAAGAATGTGTGACCCTTTTCCTATTGCCATGCCCCCAGAAAGTGAAATGATGATTTGGTGCCGGGCAGCTATTGGTCTGAGAGGTAGAGATTACCAGGCAATGGTAGAACCAGTTTACTCGGACAGTAGGCCCACCATTTTGACAGCACGGGGGGTGGTTGATGTACGCCATGGGAGGGTGCCCGTTCGCATAATAAATATCGGGGAGAGGGAAGTGTACCTGCCCCGGTATGCCACGCTAGCCAAATTATATACCATTAACCAAAATTCTATACAATCTGTGGAACCCTTGCCTCCATCTCACCCGGAGGAAGGTAACGGCTCTAAGAAAAACATGGAGGACTGGTGTCAGCAACTACATCTGGGTACTGACTCCACTCCCACACACCAGAAACAAGGAGTCTATCGGGTGGTTCAGGAGTACGAGAGACTGTTCAGTAAACACCCGTTAGACTTCGGGCGAGTCAAGGGGGTAGAACACCACATCCCCACGGGAGACCATCCTCCTATAAAAGAGAGGTATCGACCCGTACCCCCTGCCCACTACCAACACACCAAGGGGATGCTTAGAGACATGAAGGAGGCTGGGGTGATCAGGGATAGCTGTAGCCCCTGGGCAGCTCCACTAGTCTTAGTCCGAAAGAAAGACAACACCATGAGGATGTGTGTAGATTACCGGAAAATCAATCGTATCACACACAAGGATGCGTACCCCTTACCAAGGATAGAGGAGTCATTGGCTGCTTTAAGATCTGCTAACTTCTTCTCTACCTTGGATCTCATTAGCGGGTACTGGCAGGTTCCTGTAGCAGAGGCGGACCGGGAGAAGACCGCATTCACCACCCCGATGGGACTTAGCGAGTTCACCTGCATGCCGTTCGGACTCTGCAACGCACCGGGAACCTTCCAACGACTAATGGAGTGTTGTCTGGGCCACAGAAACTTCGAGACGGTCCTGTTGTACCTGGACGATGTCATCGTATATTCTAAGACGTATGAGGACCACCTGAAACACCTGGCGGAAGTGTTCGAAGCTCTGGCAAGTTACGGCCTAAAGGTGAAACCCTCCAAGTGTCACCTCCTGAAACCAAAGGTGCAGTACCTGGGACACGTGGTGAGCGCTGACGGAGTGGCTCCCGACCCTGATAAGATCACCGCAATTAAGGAATGGCCAAGCCCCTCCAGCGTAAAAGAAGTGCGGCAGTTCCTCGGGTTGGTAGGCTACTACCGAAGGTTTATTCCCGGTTTCACCAAAAAGGCAGCACCTATGCAGGACCTCCTGATAGGCCAGTCCCGGAAGGCCAAGAACCAGAAGCCGCCCTTCAAATGGGAGGAGCTGGAAGAAGAGTCCTTCCGCCAGCTGAAGATGGCCCTCACGGGGGACGAAATCCTGGCGTACCCGGATTATAGCCAGCCCTTTATCCTCTACACCGACGCCAGTAACATCGGGCGAGGAGCCGTACTGTCCCAGATCCAGCAGGGGAAGGAACGAGTAATCGCCTACGCCAGCCGAAAACTGCGACCCACCGAAAGGAACCCCGAGAATTACAGCTCATTTAAGCTAGAGTTCCTGGCCGTAGTATGGGCAGTCACCGAGCGCTTTAAGCATTACCTCGCTTCTTCCCGGTTCACCGTGTACACGGATAACAACCCGTTGACACACCTGGACACGGCAAGACTCGGTGCCCTGGAGCAGAGGTGGATGGCCCGTCTGTCCAACTACGAGGTCACAATCAAATACCGGGCAGGACGCTCCAATACCAACGCGGACGCCTTGTCCAGGATGCCCAACCTGCCGGACGGAGGAGAAGATCCGGAGGGACTGGAAGAAGTTGAACTCCCTGCGTTCCACCGTCATGGGACTATCCAGTATTCCCACCGGGTAAGGAGTAAGCAGGCTGCTACGTTGAACCCCTTACCCCACTACAACTGGGCGGAAACGCAAGACAGCGACCCTGCTGTCCGACTGGTGAAGGAGATGCTGACTCGCCCGGAGGCTTGCCTTGAACCAGACGCTCCGGAGGAAGCCAAACAACTATGGGCAGAGAGGAGTCGACTGTTCCTTTACAAGGGGAAGTTGTGCCGCAGAATGGTTAACTCCCGGACGCATGAACTACTCTGGCAAGTAGTGGTGCCACGAAGAGACGCAGCCATGGTGATGGAGGCCTACCATGACGGAGCTGGACACTTCAGGTGGAAGAAGCTGGAGTTCCTGCTGCGCGAGCGATTCCACTGGGTAGGCATGAGGGGAACCATTGAGAAGTGGTGCAGAGACTGTGGCCCGTGCAACCTAAGAAGGAAGGACCGTGCCAGCCAGAAGACTCCCCTGCAGTCCATCGTCACCCGGCAACCGTTGGAACTGGTAGCCTTGGATCATGTAAAACTGACCCCAAGCAGAAGTGGCTACGTCTACGCGTTAACCATCGTGGATCATTACTCCCGGTTTCTGGTTGTCGTCCCCGTCAAGGACTTAACGGCTCAAACAGCAGCTAGAGCCTTCCAGCAGCACTTTTGCCGTCCACACGGGTACCCGGACCAAGTGCTGACGGACCAGGGACCTGCCTTTGAAGCGGAGGTCTTCCAGGAATTCTGCAATCTGTATGGCTGCCGGAAGATAAGGACGACACCCTACCATCCGCAAACTAATGGACTTTGTGAGAAAATGAACCAGGTGGTAATGGATCTTCTAAAAACGTTGCCCCTGGAAGAACGCAGTCTGTGGCCTGAGAAGTTGCCCGATCTGGTGGACCTATACAACCACATCCCGGTAGGTTCCACCAACTGTACCCCGGCTTACCTAATGAGGGCAAGACCTGGTAAGTTACCTGTTGACCTGGAAATGGGAGTCCTGACACCCGAGGACACTTCACCAGAAACAGACTGGGACACAGAGAGGCAGCAGCAGTACCGGAGAGTACAGGAGAGCGTGGAGCGAAGTCTCTGTCAGGCTAGGGAAAGACAAGAGAAAACTTACAACCAGCATGCTCCCGCTGTTCCCCTGGTACCCGGAGAGCAGGTCTTGAAGAGGAAGAGACGGCTCCACAAGTTGGACGACCAGTGGGAGAAGGACCCGTACAACGTACTGCCCTCAAGCCACGAGAACCCGAAGGTTTGTACCATCAGTAAAGACGGAGGGGAAACCACAGCCATTGTATCCCGGGACCACCTGAAAAAGTGTCCCGAACAACTGAGGAACCCTGAAGAGGAACAAGAAGACCATCGACCCATAGAGGAAAGGGAAGATATGGTTAGTACTGTGCTCGGGGACTTCCCTCGGTCTTGGACTCAAGTTAATGGTGCAGTTGTGGTACCCGTACTCACCTTCCTCCAACCAGCATCCCAAGCACCTACGGAGCAACAGGTAGAGCTGGAAGAACAGCCGGTCCAGGAGGCAGAAGACCCCACACCAGCAGACCAGGAGGATCAACCCTCTGCTTGCAGTGAGCCTGCCATATCCCTAGTGAGCCAAAGAGCCGGTAGACAGCTGCCCAGTTTACCCTTGACAGCTCCTACACCCTGTAGTTCAGGGCTAGACAGTCAGCTCCGTAGGTCCACTAGGGCCACTAGAGGCCAGTTACCCGCACGTTGGAGGATTTGAAGTGTATAAATTGTTTTATTTATGTTTACCTGTGTATTGTTGCTTGTGTATAATTTTGTGTTTCTAGTTATTTGTAGGAGTCCTTGGTGGATTTACCGGGAAACCCTTGTACATAGTTGGAGCGTAACCCAGGATGGACTAAAGACTGTTAAGGACTCGGGGCAGGACAAACCCCTACCTGGTTACGTCTCCCTGTTTTGGTGAAATGGACACCTTGCTTTTCTTCAAAGACTGCACCCGGTTACGGACATGCCGTGACCACCTTTATGTGTTTCTTCTTATTGTACTGTTATTGTTGTTATATCTTGTTATGTTTTTCTAAAATATGTTTAGTCCCGGAGTACTAAATTTCACTAGGGGGGAATGTGGCACCCCAGGGGTCTGGTTTTCCACAGTAATGTAATGTTATGTCTGAGAGCAGGTGGGAGGTCCTTTGGTCAGGGATCCTGTGCATGCCACACCTCCTGCCCAGTCTGGGGAGGGGAAGAACTTCCCCTGTATAAACCCTGGGCTGAGGCAGGGTTAGTCAGTCAAGGAGAGTAGAGACAGAGAAGCAGCATAGGAAGAAACAGCAGAAGCTCAGTGGGAGCAATATTACTACGAGTCAGGGGCTGGCAGCTGCAGAGCTCGCCCTGACTGAGAAGCTTTCTTACCGGACCCGGCGTCCGAGGCTGTGGGGACTAACTCTTACCCAGCAGCAGAAGCCGACCGGCAGGGGATTTCAGGTCCTCAGGCCCAGAAACCTGAAGGCACGGTCACACGCGTGGGACCAGCACCGCCATCGTGGAGCGGAAGCCATTAGAAGGCCCCGAGTCACCGGCCATACGGGTGAGCACCACACGGTACACTCAGGGACGTGGGCTACTTATATCCGCTTCTAGCAAGGTAGCCAGAAGAGTACAGTCAGTTTGGGAGGCCTACAACTCCGCCTGGCCAGGGAAGATCCCATCTGCTCAAGGACTGACCAGGCCCCGTTCACTAGCAAGTACTCCGGGAGGGTCTATCGTTGTTACCAGTAAAGACCCTGAATTACACCGCACCGTCTCTGAGTGGTTCCTGCTACCCCCATCATCCACATCTGCTGCCCTGAGGCCATACCCCTCCCGTTGGGGGTTATACCATCTACGCTGCACCATCCATCCACCGGCCTCAGCGGACTGTCCTGCAGCGGCAGCTCCATAGCTGCATTCAACGGGTGGCGTAGTCGTCCTGCATCTACCGCTGTTACATCGCCGCTCAGTTTGACTCCCTGGGCACGGACCGGGTCACCGCCACGAGACTACAACCCTCAAGAGATCCGGCTCCGGGTAAGCTCCCGCGTGCGCAACGCAGCGCGACACAGGCCCAGGGGCGCGTCACTTGCATTACAACAAAACAAAGCAGATGCTAACTTCTATCATCCTCATCATGCTCCTCACCTTGGCACTCTCAACTCCCCTGATGGAGAAGCCAGGGCCCACCGGAGGAGTCTGATAGTCCGGTGGGCTCGGCCAATGCTGCCCTAAAGCAGGCCAGGCTAAGAAAAGTGTGGGAAAGGTTACCGGGACTAATAGGGGTGGCTGGGGAGCGAGTATGGACACCCGGCCACCCCCTGGAGGCTGGGGAGCAAGCGGGAACACCCGGCCACCAGGCGGCTGGGGACTGAGTATGGATACCAGGCCGCCGACACAGCCATGGCGTGGTGGCCAGATTCCGCCTCCACATGCCTAAAAGGCCCAATTTAAAGTGCAAGCAAGCAAGCAGTATGGTATTGCAGCCTGGGGGTGGGTGGGTGGCAGGCTGCATACTTGCGCTTGCATTGCAAGGAACGGGAGAGGTACAATTGAACACTGCCCTGGGACAAGGACTTGAATGGGGATAGTTGCAAGTCTGCAACGACAGGTGCAAGGTGGGAGGCATCTTCGCATGTACCATGAACAGGGGTTTGGCATGCACACACTACAGCGGAATAGGCTCTCCTTCCCACTAAATGCACTGGGGAGGGCACAGGTAATGTTTTGGTATACGCGCTTAATCTTATGTATAAGGCACACCAGGACAAATAGGGGCGGCTGGGGACTGAGTATGGATACCTCGCTGCCGAAGCAGCCATGAGGTAGTGGCCAGCTTCGGCCTCCTCCAAACTAAAAGGCCCCATTTCAAGTGCAAGCTAGCAGTATGGAATTGCAGTCTGGGGGTGGGTGGGTGGCAGGCTGCACACTTACACTTGCATTAAAAGAAAACATAGCAGATGCTAACTTCTGTCATCATCATCATGCTCCTCACCTTGGCACTCTCAACTCCACCGATGGAGAAGTCAGGGCCCACCGGAGGAGTCTGGTTCTCTGGTGGGCTCGTCCAATGCTGCCTAAAGCAGGCCGGGCTAAGAAAAGTGTGTGGGGGGATGTTCCAAGGAGAAATAGGGGCGGCTGGGGACCGTTTATGGACACCCGGCTGCCCCCAGGCGGCTGGGGACCGTGTGTGGACACCCGGCCGCGGGGCGGCTGGGGACCGAGTATGGACACCCGGCCGCCGGGCGGCTGGGGACTGAGTATGGATTCCAGGCCGCCAACACAGCCATGACGTGGTGGCCAGATTCCGCCTCCACATGCCTAAAAGGCCCAATTTCAAGTTCAAGCAAGTAAGCAGTATGGTATTGCAGCCTGGGGGTGGGTGGGTGGCAGGCTGCATACTTGCGCTTGTATTGAAAGGAATGGGGGAGGTACAATTGAACACTGCCCTGGGACTAGAACTTGCATGGGGATAGTTGCAAGTCTGCATCTTCTGATGCGGCAAGGATCACTTATGATGGGCACACTTTTAGACAGTGACCTGGGAGTCAGAGATGCTTCCAGGGGTCTTTCCCATGCTGTTCCCATGTCTTTTCAGCACTTTATGCATGTGTCACACAGCACATGGCCAGATAAGGTTGTAAAATGTTAAAATGACATTTCCCGGTGAATGCATTTGTCATTGTTGAAAGCAATACAAAAGTGCAAAAACGCATAAAAAATGCTACTTGTGAACATAGCCGAAGGTGTGGAGGAGTATTTTTGTTTTTGGTCATTTATTTTAACTTATACACAAGTCTTTTCCCTGGAAAAGATGTTCCTTAACATATTTCACAGGAAAAAAGTTTCACTTTAGTTTTTGAACGTTTTATTGTGACCCCGTAAAAGTGGCTTAATACCTCTGACTACGTTGTTGACAGCAGTGACCTGGGGGTCAGAAATGCTTCCTGGGGCGATCCCCATGCTGTCCCCATGTCATTTGAGCACTGTCACTATCGTTTTGGGCACTTGTTAGGCTTTTAAAAGACTGCCGGGGGTGCCACCGCAAAAATGCTCGAGTCTCCCATAGACTAACATTGGGCTCGTTGCTCGGGTCGAGCACCCGAGTATGACGGCGAGCTCGGCCCGAGCTTCGAGCACCCGAGCATTTTAGTGCTCGCTCAACACTAGTAGTAACATATCAGCCTGGCAACCCATTATAAAACATTGAAATGAGGCTCCACGCCACCACAAGTGAGGTCAGGGCATGAAAATCATATGTGACAGGCAGAAGTAGTGCTGTTGTTTCAAAAGCATCCAGCAACTAGAGGGGTTAACACAACCACAGGAGACAAGGAGTGGTTTGCTTCAGAAGCATCCAGCAACTAGAGGGGTTAACACAACCGTAGGAGACAGGGAGTGGTTTGCTTCAGAAGCATTCAGCAACTAGATGGGTTAACACAGCCACAGGAGACAGGGAGTGGTTAGCAGAGCCCCAGGGGGATTGTGGGGAAGTTGTTTATTGTCTAGGAGCAGCCGGAAGGATCAGTCCTTGTGTTATCTGTATCTCACAGAAATCCAGGCAAGTGAAGTGAACAAGATTCAAGTAGAGAACAAGTAGTGAACAAGATTCAAGTAGAGAGTGAAGCTGGGCTAAGGTCATAGACCCTGTACTGCTAGCTGGGAATCCTATCGCTTGACAGGAAGATTAGAGTTTGGGAGGAATTGTCACACAGGAATCTGTTCTCTCACCAAACCTCCTACCTCCATCTCACTGCAGGATAAAGGATGCTGTGTAATACTGTGCCTCTGTGAAGAGACTATCTGTATTGTGTTGAAAGCCTGTTGCTTAAAAAGGCTTGTGTTGTGTGCTGGGTGTGCACCTTCATTAAATACCTGTGTTCAACTGCTCCCTGACAATCTGTCAGCGTGTCTATGCCAGAAAGCTAAAGCATCTCATGACAGGGGAAGCTACAATCAATGGTCACCCTGAGTAACGTTTCCCCCAGGATTCCAAGAATTCATGAAACCTGTATAGTCCTTAGATAAGCCTAGTGGCGTACTTGTAACACTTATGATGTTTTTAGTTTCCACTTTATGATTCACATAAAATTCCCAAAAGTCATGGGCCACAGTAATCAATAACTACAATTCATGTCTAAGTGATCATAGCTATGTCAGCTGTCCTGGTAATTACATCTACTGTACATGATTAGTGGAGATGGTACATTTACCCCTTTGCTCCCCGTCGGACATTACTTCATCATGAAGACCCTGCAGAATTTTCTCTGACTGCAGACAAATTTGTTCTTTTACCAACTACTGTTCATTCCAGGTTGGTTTCATCCTCATTTTAATGGTTGGTGAAAACCTGCACATTGCGGTAGTGCTGTACTGTTAGAAAATAAGCAATGCAGAATGTACTTGAGTCACCATGACACCAGGACGTCCCAAAAGGTTCAAAGCGTAGTGGCGAAAAGCAGCTCATGGAAGGGGCAAAATTTTCATCTTAGCGATGGGCCAATGCAGTTATGTATCATATTTTATTCACTGTATACATGAAGTTCAAACAGAAATAAAATAAAAATAAACATATACAGTAACCTTATATTAAGAGGCTCTTACCAGCCCTTGCTGCCTCCAACTCAAAAATGTTTCCAGATATGATCCTTTCCTCAACCCTGAATCTACTAAAATGTTAGTGCATGCCCTCATCATCTCCCGCCTCAACTACTGCAATATCCTCCTCTGTGGCCTCACTGCTAACACTCTCGCACCTCTCCAGTCCATCCTTAACTCTGCTGCGCGACTAATCCAACTCTCGCCTCGCTACTCCTCCACTTCTCCCCTCTGCAAATCCCTTAATTGGCTCCCATATCTCCAACGAATCCAGTTCAAATTGCTAACACTGACCTACAAAGCCATCCATAATCTGTCTCCTCTGTAATTCTCCAAACGAATCTCCCGATATTTTCCAACACGCAGTCTCCGGTCCTCCCAAGACCTCCTTCTCTTCTCCACACTTGTACGTTACTCACTCAATCGCCTCCAAGATTTCTCAAGAATATCCCCCATCCTCTGGAATTCTGTGCCCTAACACATCCCGACTATCCGCCATACTCAGAACTTTCAGACGGAACTTGAAAACCCATCTCTTCAGGAAGGCTTACAGGCTGCACTGACCCCACTGCCTCCACATCACCACCACCAGAGCTGCCACAACCCCCAAGCCTACTGTCTCCTTCCCTATTATCCAGTAGACTGCAAGCCCACAAGGGCAGGACCCTTTCAATTCTATACCAGTCTATCATTGTTAATTTGTTCACTGTAATTTATATTTGTATTTTGTATGTAAACACTTCTCATGTACAGAACCATGGAATCAATGGTACTCTTAAAATAAATAATAATATATATCCTTCAATATTAGTGAATAACATATTCTTGAATATTAAATGTATTAATTTTATCGGAAGTGTTTAGGCTCAGCTGTCCTCAATATCACCGATACTGCTAAGTGCCCCGCAGATGTCCTCTGAGAGATTGACATGCTCATATATTAAGAATGAATGACCATTGTCCATTAATAACTTTCCCTTTTACAAGACTCTTCGGTACACCATCTCCATAGATATGGCAGAAATAGATCAGACTAACAAAAGTCTTTTCTTACCCAATCTTCTGCACAGACAAGTAACGTAGGATATAAGAAAGAATGAATGGTCCATTTATAAGGACGTGTTGCCATATCCGACTGCTGCTGGAACTGATGTCATTGAGGCTTCACAGCTCTGTGTTTGGTTTGTCTTATGCCATGTTCTATGATTCATATATCATCCTGTATTAAGTAGATCATGTTTTCCTTCATTTCATTGAGCATCGTTCCAGTTTATGACTCGTTTTAAGAGCTGACTTTTTTATTTTGCTTTTCCCTATAGGAAAGAACAACCTGATGTTACCAACATGTTCCATTCCACTGGAACGTAGTCAGGAAAAACCATGCAGGGATGTAAATCTTACTACATATTTACTGAGCATCTCCGATGCAGCCCACACAAGCTGTTTTCTCATTGCTTGTGGCTCATTTCCAGAGAGATGTTTTTCATGATGGTCTACATAGTTTAAATTATTAATCCCCATATGTTTATTTAGAGCATGTCTATGTAAAAAATTAAAACTTTGTAAATACGTTACATTGCTTATCTTCTTTCAATCCTGAGTTGAATACCGCCTTTATACACTGATGAGCAAAAGGGTAACAATGGTTTGAACTTTTGACTTTAAGGCTCACCATCCACTACCGCTTTGAATGTGAGACTACCATTATTTTATAGACAATCATCTTGGCTATCTCATACATAAATTTGACTTGCAACTATTTAGCATATGATTAGTTATGCAGATTCTTGTCACTGCATTGTTGCTGTTTTGCTCGAAAATCTAAATTTTAACTTTTATTATTTTGTTAGCATTTTGTAAATCCACCTTTGGCTTTCAACACTGCCTGAATCCTTCTTGGGCATGCTCTCCATCAGATTCAAGCATGTTTTGATCAAAATCAGGTCTCTTCTACACGATCCCAAAGTTGGTGCATACTGATCGACTCACTTGGGTATGTATACAGATTTTTCTTTAACTCTACCCACAAGTGTTCGATTGGATTGAGGTGTTACTTCATTTTCATTGAACCATTTCTTCATCAATCTCGATGTATGCTTCGGGTCGTTGTTCTGCTGGAACACTATGTCATCCTTTTAATACCCCATAGTACTCAAGTGTACGAAGTACCTCGTCTTGTAGGATACTCACTTATAGCTCAGCATTGAGACCACCATCTCTCCTGGTCAAGTATCCAACGTCTTTGGCTGTGAGGCTGTGAAACAACCCCATATCATCAGGCTTCCTCTACCGAATTTGATGGTTCCTTCAATTTCTTAATCAGTTAGCCTCTTTTTCCTTGTTACTTCCAGACCCATTTTCACCCATCAGAGTCTAGTGTATTGACTTTCGTCTCATTGCTCCACATCACCCATTTCCAATCTTCTACTGTCCACTCTTTGTACTTTTTTGCAAACTGGAGCCAATGCTTCTTATGATGATATTGAAGTTGAGGCTTCTTCACCTTTTTTCTGGCTGCCATTCCAGACTATTTTTTATAAACACTGCCTACCTTTCTGGATTAAATATATAAAATGTAATAGCTCTGTTCCTCTTGCTCTGTAAACCGCACCCCTGAAGCCATACGCTACCTGTACCGGGTGTCCAATCAGCCTGTATAAACAATTGGTGGTGGCAGCTAGTAGATCCTTTTGTCATTGAGGAGTTAACAGTGATTGTATTGGAGTATATTTATAGATTTCATGCATTGGAATCGGAGGTGTACATACCATACGCTTACTGTGAGTTTCTCAACACCCAGTCTAGCAGTGGAAGCAGTTGCGGCCTCGTCCATCACTCGTCAGTCAATTGCGTAATTGTTCTGATGATTGGAGACAGCGGAGTTGCTTCCCCTGACAAACTGGTGTCAGCGTTGGGAACTATGTGATCCCCCTATTGTTATAACTGACAACTGGCGTTATTACTTTTTAAAGGGGAACTGGATTGGCATTATTACTTTATAAGGATCATAATAATAATAATAATTTTTTATTTATATAGCGCCAACAAATTCCGCAGCAATTTACAATTAAGCGGGGACATGTACAGACAATAATAAATTCAATACAATTTAAGACAGTTTAAACAGTTACATTAGGATTGAGGTCTCTGCTGGCAAGCTTACATTCTAAAAGGAAATGGGGGGACACAATAGGTGAAAAGTGCTTGTTATTTCAGGTCTAGCAATTATAATAAATAGGGATTTTCATATAAAGCTGCATGATCCAGTCATCAGCCCGTATGTTTAAGTGCAATACTCAAGTACCGAGTGCAGTTATCTTGTGCATGGAGGGTGTGGAGACAGATGAAGAGTAGGGAACAGATTCTGAATAATATTTAGAAGGAAGGAACAGGGGAAAGTTAATTTACTGAGTAGTTAAGGTGGTAGGCTTGTTTAAAGAGATGGGTTTTGAAAGCGCGCTTGAAGACATGGGGGCTAGGCATTAGTCGAATCACCTGGGGTAGTGCATTCCAGAGAACTGGTGCAGCACGAGAGAAGTCTTGGAGACAGAGGTGCGAGGTTCGGATTATGGGGGATGTTAGTCTTAGGTCATTTGTAGAACGGAGGGCACGTGTAGGGCGATAGACAGAGATGAGAGAGGAGATATAAGGCAGTGTAGAACTGTGGAGAGCTTTGTGTGTGAGAGTGATGAGTTTATATTGGACCCTGTAGCGGATGGGCAACCAGTGTAATGAATGGCACAAGATGGAGGCATCGGTGAAGCGGCTGGACAGAAACACGACCCTGGCTGCCGCATTCAGGACGGATTGGAGAGGAGAAAGTTTGGTAAGAGGGAGACCGATCAGAAGAGAATTGCAGTAATCCAGACAAGAGTGAATAAGAGCAACAGTAAGAGTTTTAGCAGTTTCAAAGGTGAGAAAAGGTCGGATTCTGGAGATGTTTTTAAGATGCAGGTGACAGGAGCGAGTGAGTGATCGATCGGATATGGGGAGTAAAAGAAAGGTTGGTGTCGAATATGACCCCAAGGCAGCGAGCGTGCTGCTTGGGAGTTATGATTGAACCCTCCAAGGTAATTTCGATGTTAGGTAGAGTTGGGTTAGTAGAGGGGAGAAACACAAGAAGTTCAGTTTTAGAGAGATTCAGTTTAAGATAAAGGGAGGACATGATGCTAGAGACAGCAGACAGACAATCCTTGGTGTTTTGTATTAGGGTAGGGGTGATGTCAGGTGAAGAGGTGTATAGTTGGGTGTCGTCAGCATAGAGATGATACTGGAACCCAAATCTGCTGATTGTTTGTCCAATAGGGGCAGTGTATAGAGAGAAGAGGAGGGGGCCTAGGACTGAGCTCTGCGGGACCCCGATAGTAAGGGGACGAGGAGAGGAAGAGGAGCCGGCAAAAGATACCCTGAAGGAGCGGTCAGAGAGGTAGGAGGAGAACCAGGAGAGAATGGTTTCCTTGAGGCCTATAGAGCGGAGCATAGTGAGGAGATGCTGGTGATCCACAGTGTCAAATGCGACGGAGAGACGGTTATTGACAGAGAAGGAAAGAAGGTTGTGGTCCAAGAGCGGGAGAGAGGAGTTAGTAAAGTCATGCAGCTAGCAGAGACGGGAGAAAACCAGGTCCAGAGTATTCTCGTCTTCATGCGTAGGAGAATTAGTAAATTGTGAGAGGCTGAATGAGGAGGTTAGAGAAAGTAGATGAGAGGCAGATTGGGAGAGGGGATCATTGATGGGGATATTTAAGTCTTCCATGATGATGGTGGGGATGTGACAGGATAGAAAGTGAGGAAGCCAGGTGGCAAAGTGATCCATGAACTGGCGGGAGGAGCCTGGAGGGCGATACACAACCACCACTCACAGGGAGAAGGGTGTGAAGAGTCTGATGGTGTGGACTTCAAAGGAAGGAAACATAAGTGAGGGAACCGGGAGGGGGGGGTGACCTGGAAAGCACATTGTGGTGAAAGGAGCAAACCACCACCTCCACCCTGTCTATTCTCAGGTCTGGCGGTATGTGAAAATTTCAGCCCACCAAATGAGAGAGCTGCACCTGCGGTGGTGTCTGAATGCTGGATCCAGGTTTCTGTAATACCACTTTATTACTACTTTTTAAGGAGACATTTTTTCTTTTTAAAGACTGCATTCAGTTCATTATTACTTTAAAAGAGGGCACTTGGCAAATTATTACCTTGAAAAGGGCATTATTGCTTTCTAGGGTGCATAAAGGGGCTCTATTACTATCTAGGGGTCATTTTTACTGTCTAGTGGACACAAAGGGCATTACAACTTTGCAAGGGGTGCAGTGATGGACATTATAGCTATATGGGGCACTAACAGCAGCATTCTTACTATTTTGGAACACAACGTACATTGCTACTTCTGAGTGGGGCACAAAAGATGGTAGTTTTACTGTGTTGTGCAGAATTGCAATATAGGGCTGTGTTTGGCACTATCTATCTGGCAGTATTGTCTTCAAGGGCGCTGCCTGTTTCCCACTATTTTGGATTATAATTATAATAACAGCACCACACCAATATTTCTGCATATGACTCGCCCAGGGGAATATGGGGGAAACTCGGTACCCGGGCCTTTACCTCCTTTGTAGGATGTCACGGCAGTCAGCTCCCGGGCCCGTCCTCTGGGGTCACTCTTTAAAAGGGGGTTTTTGTTAACAGTTTGTCTTGTGACGCCACCTGTGGTTCCCGGTAATGAGTACCGGCGCTGCTGCAGACCTCCGGGGGGGTGATGGGATGGCAGCTGGGATGTTTCTGCTCCCCACAGGCGGAGTGGATCCCCGGGGCAGGGTTGATGGATGGGATGCAGGGCATTGTAGTGTTGGAGGGATGATGGCGCAGTGGAAATAATCGACAGACAGTCAAGTGCAGGCCTCTGATTTTTACTCACAGTTGACAAGTTCCTCAGGTTACACTGCACAGGTTACCGCTTCCCGCGTCGTGCTGCGTTCACCAAGCAGGGGTTCAGAAGTTCCTCTGGCAATTCGAGAGTACTTATTGGGACCCCCCTTTTATATGTTCCTTTCCTCAGCCGACTTTCAGCGCTGGGTCTCTCCCTCCTGCCCTGCACCTCACAAACTGAGCCCCAAGATGGCGTCCTCGGATCCTTCAGGGTCACCTGGAATTCCTTGATCCTACACGGCTACCTTTCTTGGCTACTCAAATGCGAGTATGGCAACTGCACCATAAAAGTCAGAAGCCTCCGGATTCCTAGCTGAGACTTGAAGTGACACGACTAGCCCAGGGACCGGTTCCCTTCTTGCGGCCTGGTCCCTCTGGCACTTGACAGATTAGGGCGTAAGGGTGGCTTCCTGCTCCTTCCGTACCCCTGGGACCCCTTCAGTTACCAGAGCCTTCCTCCTCTGCTCCCCTCTTCTTCTCTCCTCTGCCGGGTCTCATCCGCTAGGCCCACTCTGGAGCAGAGCTCCTTCAGAGCACCTGCTCCTCTCACTAGACACAGAACTCTCTCCTCAACAACTCCGCTACTTTCCAAAATGGCTTCCCTTTTTATACTCCTAACAAATGCTCCCCTAAACTCCTTTCTCCACCCACACCCACTACTTGGTTCCCCCCACTCCAGCCAGGGACAGGGCTCAGCAGAACACAGTGCATCTTGCCCTTCCAGCCGGCCTGGAGCAGTGTAGAGTTGGATGCAGGTGTTGGGGTCCCGGGCTGTACCCTTTCCTTACCAGAGAGTGAAGCACCAGCAATTGTAGTACCTCTGTGGAGACTGAACCCGCAGGGGCGCCACACATACATTATTTAGGGTACCGTGCAGCACAGCGGGAGCACCAACAGGCACAGAATTGGGGCTAGCAGCAGGATGGGGAGTGTGTGAAAATTGGGAATGGGTAGGGTAAGTGCTGAAAATGTGTGAAGACTCTGCAGATGAGTTGTAACTGGAAGAAGACTTTATGGTGGTCTGGGCCAGATAGAAAAAATGGAAAAAGTGAATGATTCCAGTAAAAGATGTCCGCAGTCACTATATATAACTTCTGTAATCCTTAATATGGACAACAGAATCGATATCTACCACTACATGGTCATTTTTAGTGTTGTAATATTGCTTTCTGTCTTTAGATAGTAATTTTTATTCAGTAGCAGGATTCTTGTCCGCTGACGTTCCTACCATACGCAAAATAATTAGATGAGGTCTCCATAGTTGAGAATTTGCGCTACCTGAGTCGGGGGCCAAGTTAGACATGTTTTCCCCCTCCTTTGTGCTGAATGAGAGAAGAGAGTGTGGCGCCCCTGCAGGTCCAGTTGCCACAGAGGTACTGCACCACACTCCCAGGTAAGGAAGGAACACTACCCGGGACCCACACACCTGCAACCAGCACTACACCACTCCAGACCAGCAGACGGGGCAAGATGACTTGGTCACGGCTGAACCCTGTCCCTGGCTGGAGGGGAGGAACCAAAGAACATTATCCCCAAATCTTTATTTCCCCAATTGACTGTTCTTTATTTGACCGCCCTGGGCCACGGACCGGGTCACTGCCACCGTGACTACCCCAATACAGGACCGGCCTGGCTACCGAGTATCCCACGGCCCATGGGGCGCGTCAATTCGTTTCAGCTCCAAAGCTTACAGCTCTGTAGTATAACTCAGTCTGTAATTCTTGGATACTACCTGATAAGTAATGCAGTGTATTTACACAGTTATCACCTACCTTTGCTATGTGTACATTGTAAAATTGTGTTCAAAGGTGAAACGACACATGCCTGAGCCTCTGTGTTTACCAATTGTGACATAGATTTGTTCTGTTTTTGGTATAAACAATATAATTTGATTTCCAATCTTAACCACTTCGCGCCAGAGCCTGTTTTTGCCTTCGTGACCGGGCCAATTTTTTCAATTCTGACCACTGCCAGTTTATGAAGTAATTACTCTGGAACGCTTCAACGTATTCCCCTGATTCTGAGACTGTTTTTTCGTGACATATTGTACTTCATGATAGTGGTAAAATTTCTTCAATATAACTTGTGTTTATTTGTGAAAAAATCGGAAATTTGGCAAAAATTTTGAAAATTTTGCAATTTTCAAACTTTGAATTTTCATGCCCTTAAATCAGAGAGATATGTCACACAAAATAGTTAATAAATAACATTTCCCACATGTCTACTTTACATCAGCACAATTTTGGAACCAAAATTTTTTTTTGTTAGGGAGCTATAAGGGTTAAAAGTTGACCAGCGATTTCTCATTTTTCCAACAAAATTTACAAAAACATTTTTTTAGGGACCACATCATATTTGAAGTCACTTTGAGGGGTCTTTATGACAGAAAATACCCAAAAGTGACACCATTCTAAAAACTGCACCCCTCAAGGTGCTCAAAACCACATTCAAGAACTTTATTAACCCTTTAGGTGCTTCACAGGAATTTTTGGAATGTGGAAGAAAAAAATTAACATTTAACTTTTTTCACAAAAATGTTACTTTAGACCCAATTTTTTTTATTTTCACAGGGGTAACATGAAAAAATGGACCCCAAATTTTTTTGTGCAATTTCTCTTGAGCGTGCTGATACCCCATATGTGAGGGAAAACCACTGTTTGGGCGCACGGCAGGGTTCGGAAGGGAAGGAGCGCCATTAGACTTTTTGAATGTAAAATTTGTCTGAATAATTAGCAGACGCTATGTTGCGTTTGGAGAGCTCCTGATGTGCCTAAACAGTGGAAACCCCCCACAAGTGACACCATTTTGGAAACTAGACCCCTTAGGGAACTTATCTAGATGTGTGGTGAGCACCATGAACCCCAAGGTGCTTCACAGAAGTTTATAATATTGAGCTGTAAAAATAAAATTTTCACATTTTTCCCACAAAACCGTTTTTCATCCCTTAATTTTGCATTATCATAAGGGTAATAGGATAAATTGCACCATGAAATTTGTTATGCAATTTCTCCTGAACACGCTGATACCCCATATGTGGAGGCAAATTACTGTTTGGGCACATGGCAGGGTTTGAAAGGGAAGGAGCGCCATTTGACTTTTTGAATGTAAAATTTGTTTGAATAATTAGCGGACGCCATGTCACATTTGGGGAGCCCCTAATGTGCCTAAACAGTGGAAACCCCCCACAAGTGACACCATTTTGGAAACTAGACCCCTTAGGGAACTTATCTAGATGTGTGGTGAGCACCTTGCACCCCCAGCTGCTTCACAGAAGTTTATAATATTGAGCCGTAAAAATAAAATTTTCACATTTTTCCCTCAAAAAATGTTTTTCATTCCCTAATTTTGTATTATCATAAGGGTAACAGGATAAATTGCACCATGAAATTTGTTGTGCAATTTCTCCTGAACACGCCGATACCCCATATGTGGAGGCAAATTACTGTTTGGGCACATGGCAGGGTTTGAAAGGGAAGGAGCGCCATTTGACTTTTTGAATGTAAAATTTGTTTGAATAATTAGCGGACGCCATGTCACATTTGGGGAGCCCCTAATGTGCCTAAACAGTGGAAACCCCCCACAAGTGCCACCATTTTAGAAACTAGACCCCTTAGGGAACTTATCTAGATGTGTGGTGAGCACCTTGCACCCCCAGCTGCTTCACAGAAGTTTATAATATTGAGCCGTAAAAATAAAATTTTCACATTTTTCCCTCAAAAAATGTTTTTCATTCCCTAATTTTGTATTATCATAAGGGTAACAGGATAAATTGCACCATGAAATTTGTTGTGCAATTTCTCCTGAACACGCTGATACCCCATATGTGGAGGCAAATTACTGTTTGGGCACATGGCAGGGTTTGAAAGGGAAGGAGCGCCATTTGACTTTTTGAATGTAAAATTTGTTTGAATAATTAGCGGACGCCATGTCACATTTGGGGAGCCCCTAATGTGCCTAAACAGTGGTAACCCCCCACAAGTGCCACCATTTTTGAAACTATACCCCTTAGGGAACTTATCTAGATGTGTGGTGAGCACCTTGCACCCCCAGCTGCTTCACAGAAGTTTATAATATTGAGCTGTAAAAATAAAATTTTCACATTTTTCCCATAAAAAATGTTTTTCATTCCCTAATTTTGCATTATCATAAGGGTAACAGGATAAATTGCACCATGAAATTTGTTGTACAATTTCTCCTGAGTACGCCGATACCCCATATGTGGGGGAAAACCACTGCTTTGGTGTACGGCAGGGTTCGGAAGAGAAAGAAGCGCTATGTTGGCTGGGATAGGCAGCAGACACCATGTCACATTTGAAGAGTCGCTGACATGCCAAAACAGCAGAAACCCCCACAAGTGACCCCATTTTGTAAACTACACCTCTCAAGGAATTCATCTAGGGAAGTAGTGAGCATTTTTTAATTTTTAAATTTATACCATTGGGCAGTGAAAAAAGCATAATTATATTTTTACCACAAAAAAATGTTTTACCCTCAGATTTTACATTTTCACACAGGGCAATGGGTAAAAATGGTGCCGAAATGTGTCACACAATTTCTTCTAAAAGTGTCAATACCCCATATGTGGCTGTATCGTACCACTTAGCCATACGGTGAGATTTGAGGGGGAAGGAGCGCTATTTGACAATTGGAGAACAAATTATTGTAGAATAGGCATTTGGATTTGGGACCACAAAATTTTCTGAATTTCTTTTGGGGGGCAAGGACCATTTTGCTTTTCCAGAGCCTTTCTGCTACCAGTAACTTGGAAGTCCCTTATATTTTTAACAGATGATGGACCTGAGTGGGGACTAGCTTTTTTTGAGGACTGAGTTGAAGCTTTTATTGGGAACATTTTACGTAACATTTATCCGGCGCTCTAGGCTGAGCACTTACATCGGGGTTTCCATCTAAATTTCCAAGTGATGTAATTCAGATGAAACCCCTGCAGGATCCATTCACTATAATGAGGCAGCAGAGTTACTCTGGACTCCGTCTGGCCTCTGTTTAGTGGTGTCCTTTTTTTCAGAAGTGCACAAAACTGTGGCCAACCGCACTTTTATGCACGCCTAAAACAAATGACACCGTGGGATCCCAGGCTAGACGGCGTCCACAGTGGCCTATATCTGCCTCATTACAGGGAATCTTCCATCATGGGTTCTGGCTGAATCACGTATTTCAGAGATTTACACGGAAACTCTGGTGTAAGTGCTCAGCGCAGAGCACAGGATAAATGTGAGCAGAGCCTTACTGGGATCTTTGGGAGACATAATAAACAAATCAGTAGCAGGTGAATAATATTTGTTTTATTTATTTTTTATGCCGTTCCTAGTGTGATATAACTGATTAGATTACTTTATTCTTCGGGTCGGTGCGATTACAGAGATACCAGATTTATATCGGGTTTTTATGACTGACAGCTGTCACACACTAAAATACGCTTTTTTTGCAAAATCTAGTTTTTGCATCACCATATTTTGAGAGCTATAATTTTTCCATATTTCGGCCGATAGAGTCATGTGACGGCTTGTTTTTTGCGGGACGAGTTGACATTTTTATTGGAACCATTTTTGGGTACGTGACATTTTTTGATCGCTTTCTATTCCGTTTTTTGGGAGGTAAAGTTAACAAAAACAAACACTTCAGGAATTGTTTTTTGAGTTTTTTTTTATGCCATTTTGCGTGTGGTAAAAGTGATCAGGCAGCGTTATTCTTCGGGTCAGTACGTTTACAGCGATACTACACTTACTGTATTTTTTTCATGTTTTGGCGCTTTTACACAATAAAACAATTTTATAGAAAAAAAAATATTTTTTTTGCATTGCTTTATTCTGAGCGCTATAACTTTTTTATTTTTCAGCTGATGGAGCTGTATGGCGGCTTTTTTTTGCGGAACAAGATGATGTTTTCAGTGGTACCATTTTTATTTCTATTCTGCTTTTTGATCGCATTTTTTTCCACTTTTTGTTTGGCGATATGATGAAAAAGCATATTTTTTTGCTCCGTTTTTTATTTATTTTTATTACGGTGTGCACAGAAGGAGTTAATTAGTGTGACAGTTTTATAGCTCGGGTTGTTTCGGACGCGGCGATACCAAATACGTGTACTTTTTTTGGTTTTGTAATAATATACGGATTTATTGGTTTAATATTTTATTTATTTATTTTTATTTATTTTGTGATTTTTTTTTTTTAATAGTTTAAAAACTTTTTTTTTACTTTTTTTTACATTTTTACTTAGTCCCTGTATGGGACATTAATTTTTATTTTTCTGATCACTGATCTCATGTAATGTAATAGACATATATTACATTACATGAGATCTTCACTGACTGTTTCAGTCAGTCTCCTGTCTGGCATCAGCTACATACAGGCTGAAGCCAGACAGGAAGGACACCATATATGGCAGAGCTGGAGGCGGTCATGTGACCTCCAGCTGCCATAGCAACCCCAGGTCCTCAAACGAAAAGGAGGTCTTCGGAGGTAAGTAAGACGACCCCCTCTCTTCCTGCTGTCTCCTATATGCCGCGATCACTATAGATCGCAGCATATAGAAGACAGCAAAGGGTTAACATCACTGGGACCTGATCTAATCAGGTCCCGATGATGTACCCTGTCAGAGCTAACGCTCTGCACCGGAATCGCAGTGCTTGCAGGACCCTGGGGGTCCTGAGCACTGCGAGACCACCCACCGTTTTTAAACGTCAGCGCTGCACAGAGCCCAGGCAGCGCGGACGTTTATCTACAGTGGGCGGTCGGGAACCGGTTAAACATTTCCACCAACTGTAAGGCGGCGGTGTTCACACCATGCAATAACTGAGGCAGTGACCCAAGCATGTCCAACATAAACAGCTTTTATTCAGCAACTCACGGGTAAACAGAAAGTCCTCCAGTTCACAGCCGGGTTAACATGAGTCCATAAACAACGGTTGCCGTACAATAACTCAAAGGGAGAGAACCCTGTGGAAGCCTGGGGTACCTCACGGACGGCGAACATCAAATAGGGTAGCAACATGTCCCAATCTCTTCCGTCCTTAGAAACCACCTATTTTTAAACATGGACTTGAGGGTTTAATTGAACCGTTCTACTAGCCCGTCGGTTTAAGGGTGGTACACCGAGGTGCGCAATTGTTTAATTTTTAGCAATTTGCACAGTTCCCTTGTCACTTTGGACATAAAAGTGGTTCCCTGATCCATCAGGATCTCCTTAGGTAGTCCAAGGCGACAGAAAATGGCAAACAGCTCCCATGCTATCAGTATTGCCGAGGTGTGGCGTAATGGTATAGCCTGTGGGTACCGGGTGGCATAGTCGACGACCACCAGTATATGTTGGTGGCCACGGGCGGATTTTACAATGGGTCCTACCAACTCCATTGCAATACGTTCAAAAGGTACCTCTATCACTGGCAGGGGTACCAATGGGCTACGGAAACTTGCGGTGGGTGTGGTCAACTGACATTCGGGGCAGGATTCACAGTACCTTTTGACCTCCGCGTAAACCCCAGGCCAAAAGAACCGCTGCAAGATACGTTCTTGCGTCTTTTTTACCCCTAAGTGTCCACCCAGCAAGTGTGTGTGTGCCAAATCTAGAACCACCCGACGATATGACTGAGGTACCACCAACTGTTCCACGACATCGTCCCAGATCTTATCTATCCTATAGAGCAACTCATCGTTGACTACCATGCTGGGAAATTCAGTATCTGCACCGGGCTTTTGGGCTACGCTGTTTACCTCTACCACCCTTTCCCGCGCCTGAGTCAGGGTGGGATCCTGTAGCTGAGCCGTCCCAAACGTGTCCCGGGACACTTCCAGCTCGGGAATCGATGGGGTCTCCTCGACCTCTCCTGCCAGCACCTCTAAGGGAAACCTATCGGGGTCACACTCTGTCCCTAGGTTGGACACCCCTACGGCAGGTTCGTCACGGTACAGCGCCTGTAATACATTTTACCGGGGGAGAGTGGATTTTGTTTTTCCACAGAGTCCAGAACAGGGGCAAGTCTCTTCCCAACACAGTCCCATTGGGAAGAGTTTTTACCACTCTCACCACATGTTTTATATCTCCACATGGCGTGGAAAAAACTACCTCCGCAGTTGGGTACTCTCGGTGGTCCCCATGGATACACACAACCCCGACTGGCCGTCGACTGGGGTTGTCTCCTGCCACCAGCGACCCATGTACCAGAGTCACGAGGCTCCCTGAGTCCAGGAGGGCCTCCGTAGGGTACCCATTAACCAGTACCTAGCATAGTTGGAGTTCAATGTCCCGGGGGTCGGACCTCGCCGTGCAGACGGTCTGGGCATACATTGAGACCCGGCGGCTATATCCGCAGTCCATGGGTTCCGTAGTCAGGGGACAATAAGAAACCACATGTCCCGGCCCCTGACACCACCAGTACCTAAGGGTGGAGGTACTGTTAGGTCTTATGACAGTTTGGGAGGGAACCGGTCTCCTGCCACTCTCACTCCGGGGTTCCCCTTCAGCACGGGTACGGTGCTGACTGTCCCCAGCAGGGGGGCGCGACCCCTTTCCCGATTCCTGGGGTGGCAGGGATCGGCGTGACAGCCGAGAGGGGGCGGAGTCTCGAATGAAGTCCTGAGTGGCCGAGTAGTGCTCGATCAAAACTGACCACCTGGTCGAGTGTGCCGGGGTCCCCTTGCCCCACCCAATGTTGGATAGTGGCTGGAAAAGTCCTCACCAGCCGGTCAACCACCACCCTCTCCACCATCTGGGCTGGAGACAAAGTCTCAGGCTGGAGCCACCTCTTTACCAGCTGCAGGAGGTCATAAGCCTGAGACCGGGCGGGTCACGTCTCCACATAGACCCACGAAAACACACGCTGAGCCCTTATGTATGTATTGACCCCCAGACGGGCAAGGATCTCACCTTTGCGCCTCTTATAGTTCTGGGTGTCCTCTCGACTGAGGTCGAAGTAGGCCTTTTGGGCATCGCCGACCAAAAACGGAGCCACCACTTCTGCCCACTGGCCGGCTGGTAGGTTTTCCCGCTCTGCCGTGCGTTCATAGATGGTAAGGAAGGCTTCCACGTCGTCCTTCAGTCCCATCTTCCTCAACGCTGAGCGAACCTTGTCCCGGGCCTCTCGACGTTCTGGGGCTGGTGCCGTCGGCGTCTCCTGCAGGGCTGTGAGCTGCTGCACGATCAGCTCATTGGTGTGCTGCTGCTGCTTGAGCTGCTCCTGCTGCTGTTTGAACTGCTCCTGCTGCTGCCGCTGCGTGAAGACCAATTGCCTTAACAGCTCCTCCATTTTGTCCACTGGGTGAGGCTGAAAAGTGGCCGGCCGGATTGTGGTCATGCAGCTGCCGGTGGGGGTATGCCTCAGTCACAATGCTCGCATTCTCCACCAAACTGCAAGGCGGCGGTGTTCACACCGTGCAATAAGTGAGGCAGTGACCCAAGCAAGTCCAACATAAACAGCTTTTATTCAGCAACTCACGGGTAAACAGAAAGTCCTCCGGTTCGCAGCCGGGTTAACATGAGTCCATAAACAACGGTTGCTGGGGACAACGGCCGCGCCGGGCCGCTCAGAGCCTGACAGGTGCAGAGCCTTCCCAGGCAGGGGTTCAGCCACCCTCAATCCTGCTGAGCTTCCCTGCTATGCGCCTAGCAGGTTCCAACATAGAACAACACTAATCCTTAGTGCAGGGATTTTAAAGGACCTGTGGCAAGAGCCACTGGAAAACCCGGGTTGGAGGGAGGAGGCCGCCCCACTGCCTCCTGTGACCTCCTCCAAGAAATGAAGGCCCTGCCGGGTTTTACTTAATCTGCCTTTGCCAGGTAGTCTGACCAGGTGATTGCTCACCTTCATTCCTGCATTGCAGCCGCTGCTGTGTCTGTGACTGCAATGCACTCCAATGGATTTAATAGGTCTCTGTACACATTCTGGGAGATATATAACGTCTCTCGTATACGATCCCGGTCACTGCCTCACACCACCTATTACCTGTACATTTATTCAGCAAATATACTGCATATAAAAATGGCATTAGAAATATATTAGCCCAAGATATTCAATTAAAGTGGTTGTCCGGTCTTTTGCTAAAAGTCTGCAGTCACTCTATGTGCCTGCAGACCAATGAATCCTGACAGCGTGCACACTGAACCATGTCAGGATTCTCTGTGTCGGAGCGTAGGGCAGTTAGTTAGTCCTCCATACATAATAATGGCCCCACATAGTCCTTCATACAGGATAATGGTCCACATAGTCCTCCATACAGAATAATGGCCCCACATAGTCCTCCATACATAATAATGGCCCCACATAGTCCTTCATACAAGATAATGGTCCCCATAGTCCTCCATACAGAATAATGGCCCCACATAGTCCTCCTACAGAATAATGGCCCTACATAGTCCTCCATACAGAATAATGGGCCCCACACAGTCCTCCATACAGAATATTGGGCCCCACATAGTCCTCCATACAGGATAATGGGCCCACATAGTCCTCCATACAGTATAATGGCCCCACATAGTCCTCCATACAGAATAATGGCCCCACATAGTCCTCTATACAAAATAATGGCCCCACATAGGGATTGTCAATCTAGTATCGCAGGCCAAATAAAATCACCCTGCGGGCCTGATTTGTCCCATGAGCCAGAGTTTGACGTGTTTGCTCTACAACTTGGGAGAAGGACAGGGGCACTGTGTCTTGTCGGATCCAGTGATCTGGCCAGCTTCAGAGTGGCTCTTTCAGGTTCTAAAGCAGAGATTCTACTAGCGGTGTGCACTCTTTATTTAGGTAACTGGTCACTCTGAGACTGCAGGGTGGCTGATAAAATAGGCAATGAACTGTTTAAAATGGGACTAAAAATCTCTCTGTTCTCAACAACAAGCATTTTGCAATTTTACCCATTAATGATGATAAGTCCTTCTCTTCTCCTCTTCTCAGTAGCGCACCGCTCCCCAGCCTCTTGATTTCCCTGGTTGCTGGCTAGGCAGGCGCTTCTGATTTACCATGCTGCTGGTGTGGCGCCCTGCTGCGCATTGGTGCCACAGATCCTAGAGGGGTGCATGGACGGATTCCTCCACAAGAGGCCCTCATAGCATAGACACACCTCCACCTTCCACCTCAGACCACCAGAGGGAGCCCGGATAGGGATATAAATAGGGAAGGTGGAGCTAGGCAGTTCAGTCTAGTCTGTGAGGAGGTCAGTCTTCTGCAGCCAGAGAATTTGCCAGTCCAGCCTAGACTCAGGGAGCTCAGGTTAGTGAGCCTAAGGCGTGCCAATGCCATAAGAGCGGTGAAGAGTAGCGAGGCCTACTGCCAGTGTGAAGCTTAGTGAGGGCCCCGAGCCAGGCCGAAGGCAAGTGGAGTAGGCGAGCTACATAGGGGGCAGAGGAGCTTAACCAGGTCACCCCACAAGCATTTACCGGACACCGGGTCCGTGTCTGCAAGGATCTCTAGGACCAGCAGAAACTACCGGAACCCCTGGCGAACTACATGTCCCAGGAACACCAAAAGCTGACTGATATACCAGGGTCAGAAGTCACTGAGGCCCAAGAGTCCAGGGAGTGTGATCTCCAACAGAAGGCCCTACCACCAGGTCAGCCGGTGCAAGACAGAGACCAAGTTAGGCCTAGCTCCAGGCAGGTCATAAACTTATCAAGAAAAGGCAAGAAACAGGAGGCTCCACACCCGCTTACTGGGGAGAGTCCTGAAATGCACCCTTTACCCTACAGTGCCCTGGATCATGCCTGAAACACCACCAGTAAAGGTACTGAAGTGAACTGTTGTGAGTGTGCCTATTCTTCTTCTGACCCGGCTGGGTCCCCTCTGTCCTGCATCCCTTCTCCTACGCTGCCCTGAGGCCCCGCTCCACCTGTGGGGAGCCGCACCAACCAAGCTGCCTGACCACCGGCCTCAGAGGACTGTAGCAGCGCTGGTGATCCTCAACAGACACCACGGGTGGCGTCACGAACTTTCCCCTTTCCCATACACCTTTCCCCCCATTATCCCTTGCCTTTTAAGAGTGACCCCAGGGTACGGCCTCGGGAGCCGGCCACCGCGGCATCCCCCAAAACCAACAACAGGGCCCGGACGCCGAGTCCCCATCCCTTGGGCGCGTCACAGGCTTGAACTGTGGTCGCTGTTATGCTGCTCTATGAGGCCGCATTTCCTCTGCATGATCAGAAGAGCAGTCTCCAGTTGGTAGGAATCAGAATCTAACTAGGTGCTTCATCAATCTTGGCCTGCCTCAGGTGAGTGCTTACAACATCAGCTGGAAAGGACAAGCAATGCGCATGTTTGGCCATTGCTCCCAGGCAGCATTGAACCCCTTGGTTGCTAGCAAACAAAACAGAAAAGGAGTGATAGAAGGAGAATGGAGGCAGAGAAAAATTGTAGGAAATTTGCAAACTTAATTTCTTCTTATATTTTACAATTAAAATAGCCCTTTAATGCAGCAGAATTGTAAAGAATGGTACTTCAATGAATTACAAAAAAATGTGAGCATGCTGCCGAAATGACTATATATAACGATACCATACAGACACTAATAGGTGCCATACAATAGGGTGCCCAAGGTTACACAGAGCCACATTCACCCTGCACTGCAGAAATAATGTACTGTACAGTTTCTAATAGTCGTGCCAAACATTGCCTTATGAATATCACCATACAGTGCTCAAACGATACCGATATAATATGACAAAATAACAGCTACGTACATGAAACCTTTCCAATATCGTTACTGTACTAAAATCTTTATATAATTACTATGTCTGTGTATGATTTTGCGGTATTATTCATACACGTTAGACACTCAGTGGGTCCCATTAAACTCATTTTAAAATATGAGCACCTTTCAGGATGCTTTTACATGGGACAGTGAGTAGATGAATGAATGTTCATAGGAACATTTACTCCTGATTATTGCCCCTGTGTATAACAGCCCAGCGAAGAACTGATGACAAAGCTAAGCTCAATTGTCAGCTAATCGCATTTTTTATGTTGACCTAAAAATTATTTCGGTTGGCAGCACATATAAAGAGATATGATGCCCCTGCTGAGAATAATGAAAGTAGGAGGAACGATCAATCAAAATGAAAGCACACAAGCATCCTGACTTGGACTGGCTCGCAGGAGGACAGAAGAATCCTCCGGTGGGCCACCACCCTCTTATATGAGCAGCACGTGGCACAATACACTTAATTCACTATGTTCAAAGGCAGCATCTTATTCATTTAACAATTTACCCATTTAATTGTTATATAAATTTTTAATTGATGATAATAATGTAACATTTGTATGTAGCTGAAAAGTGGGGCCCTGGAGTTGGTTACTGGTGGGCCCTCGGCACCTCAGTCCGACACTGCAAGCACCGATCATCTTCCCATATCATGGACTGGTGGTCGTTCCAGGTAGAAAGTCTCCTGTGTAAATAGACCTTTAGTGCAGGTATCTCAGATATCCTTGGACACAATATGTCAAATATCATTAGAGCGATAATTAGATCCTTGTGAGAAGGAAATGATGTCAGACTAATTACTCATTACTTTAATTGTACTTTTATTTCTCCTGCAGAAACCTGTCCAAACAAGTTAGCAGTTTGTGAATGGATCACGTCAGCTGCTTATTCTGTATAATGGAACATGCAGTCAGTTTACGATTAGTCATTCATTAAAGAGTACTCATGAAAAATAGGCAACTTTGTAATATATCTTATTAGAGAAATCTGCTTCTTTCCCCTTATGTACCGATCTTTCACTCTCAATTCATAGGTAAAATCTGTGTTCAATGAAGATAGGAGATTACTGAGATAAAAAATGATCGTTGGTGCTTTTAAAATACCATGGAGAGAGGAGGGAGGAGGAGCTGGAGGCAGAGACAGACATTCTGCTGCAAGTTCTCCTGAAACGACAATTACACTTCTCCATAGAACATTATGAGCACCAGCTGTCATCTCCTATCTTAGTAATGGGAAAGTCTGTATTCACTGAAGACTGATTTTACCTGTGAAGTAAGAATTTTGAGAATGAAAAATCAGTCCAGGAGGAGAAATAAACTTTCTCTAATAAAACTATATTTCAAAGTTTCTTATTTTCATGTGTATTACTGACTTGTGAAAAAAAATGAAATTAAAATGTCTGTTACTTTATAAGCACATGACCCAAGTTCATCCTTAACCCCTTAAGCCCCGCGGGTGGTTTGCACGTTAATGACCGGGCCAATTTTTACAATTCTGACCACTGTCACTTTATGAGGTAATTACTCTGGAACACTTCAACGGATCCCCCTGATTCTGAGATTTTTTTTTCGTGACAGATTGTACTTCATGATTGTGGAAAAATTTCTTCGATATCACTTGCGTTTATTTGTGAAAAAAACAGAAATTTGGCGAAAATTTTGAAAATTTTGCAATTTTCAAAATTTGAATTTTTAAGCCCTGAAATCAGAGCGATATGTCACACAAAAGAGTTAATAAATAACATTTCCCACATGTCTACTTTACATCAGCACAATTTTGGAACCAAAATTTTTTTTTGTTAGGAAGTTATAAGGGTTAAAAGTTGACCAGCGATTTCTCATTTTTCCAACAAAATTTACAAAACCATTTTTTTAGGGACCACATCACATTTGAAGTCACTTGGAGAGGTCTTTTTGACAGAAAATACCCAAAAGTGACACCATTCTAAAAACTGCACCCCTCAAGGTGCTCAAAACCACATTCAAAAACTTTATTAACCCTTCAGGTGCTTCACAGGAATTTTTTGAATGTGGAAGAAAAAAATGAACATTTAACTTTTTTCACAAAAATGTTACTTTAGACCCAATTTTTTTTATTTTCACAGGGGTAACAAGAAAAAATGGACCCCAAAATTTGTTGTGCAATTTCCCCTGGGCACGCAGATACCCAATATTTTGGGAAAAAACACTGTTTGGGCGCACGGCAGGGCTCGGAAGGGAAGGAGCGCCATTTGACTTTTTGATTGTAAAATTTGCTTGAATAATTAGCGGACGCCATGTTGTGTTTGGAGAGCCCCTGTGTGCCCAAACTTTGGAGCTCCCCCACAAGTGACCCCATTTTGGAAACTAGACCCCCCAAGGCACCTATCTAGATGCATAGTGAGCACTTGGAACCCCCAGGTGCTTCACAAATTGATTCGTTTAACTGAAAAAGTGAAAAAAAAAACACTTTTTCATTTTTACGAATCAATTTGTGAAGCACCTAGGGGTTCCAAGTGCTCACTATGCATCTAGATAGGTGCCTTGGGGGGTCTAGTTTCCAAAATGGGGTCACTTGTGGGGGAGCTCCAATGTTTGGGCACACAGGGACTCTCTAAATGCAACATGGTATCCGCTAACAAATTGAATGGAAAATCGGCTCAAATTGTTAGCGGACACCACATTGCGTTTGGAGAGCCCCTCTGTGCCCAAACTTTGGAGCTCCCCCACAAGTGACACCATTTTGGAAGCTAGACCCCCCAAGGCACCTTTCTAGATGCATAGTGAGCACTTGTAACCCCCAGGTGCTTCACAAATTGATTCGTAAAAATGAAAAAGTGAAAAAAAAAACACTTTTTCATTTTTACGAATCAATTTGTGAAGCACCTAGGGGTTCCAAGTGCTCACTATGCATCTAGATAGGTGGCTTCGGGGGTCTAGTTTCCAAAATGAGGTCACTTGTGGGGGAGCTCCAATGTTTGGGCACACAGGGACTCTCTAAATGCAACATGGTATCCGCTAACAAATTGAATGGAAAATCGGCTCAAATTGTTAGCGGACACCACATTGCGTTTGGAGAGCCCCTCTGTGCCCAAACTTTGGAGCTCCCCCACAAGTGACCCCATTTTGGAAACTAGACCCTCCAAGGCACCTTTCTAGATGCATAGTGAGCACTTGGAACCCCCAGGTGCTTCGCAAATTGATTCGTAAAATGAAAAAGTGAAAAAAAAACCACTTTTTCATTTTTATGAATCAATTTGTGAAACACCTGGGGGTTCCAAGTGCTCACTATGCATCTAGATAGGTGCCTTGGGGGGTCTAGTTTCCAAAATGGGGTCACTTGTGGGGGAGCTCCAATGTTTGGGCACACAGGGGCTCTCCAAACGCAACATGGCATCGGCTAACAATTTGAGCCGATTTTCCATTCAATTTGTTAGCGGACACCATGTCGCGTTTGGAGAGCCCGTGATGTGCCTAAACAGTGGAGCTCCCCCACAAGTGTCCCCATTTTGGAAACTATACCCCTCAAGTACTTTATTAAGGTGTATAGTGAACATTTTGAACCCAGAGGTACGGCACAGAATTTGTTTACATTAGGTCATCATATTGAATAAGTTGTCATTATTCTTGAGCGCAAGTGCTCGCTACTTGAGTTTGCATCGGGTACTCAGGTATGCACCATGTACAGCGTGTGCTCGAGTGACATGCTCGAGTCCCTGCTCCGCATGTTTCACGGTTATTAGACACCCAAAAAAAAACATGCGGGGATCGCTCGTGCATGGCAGGCAATCCCCGTAAAGTTTTTTGGCCGCGAAGCATATGGGGCAGAGACTCGAGCATGTCACTCAAATACCCACGATACTCAATGCATACCAGAGCACCCGATGCAAACTCAAGTAGCGAGCACTTGCTCTCAACACTAGTCGCCATATCGTCATCTTTTTTTCTTACTTTTGAAAAAAATCCCAACCCCAGCCCTAACCCTAGCACAACCCTAGCCCTAGCACAACCCTAGCCCTAGCACAACCCTAGCCCTAGCACAACCCTAGCCCTAGCACAACCCTAGCCCCAGCACAACCCTAGCCCCAGCACAACCCTAGCCCCAGCACAACCCTAGCCCCAAACCCAGCCCTAACCCTAGCCCAATCCTAACCCAAGAGTTTATTTTTGACGCCGTTCCTTGTGCGGTATAAGTGATTAGACGACTTTATTCTTCAGGTCGGTGTGATTACAGCAATGCCAGAATCATATGGGGTTTTTATGACTGACAGCTGTCACACACTAAAAGACGCATTTTTTGTAAAATCTAGTTTTTGCATCGCCATATTTTGAGAGCTATAATTTTTCCAGATTTTGGCAGACAGTCATGTGACGGCTCATTTTTTGCGGGATGACTTGACGTTGTTTTTGGTGCCATTTTCAGGCACGTGACATTTTTTGATCGCTTTCTATTCCGATTTTTGGGAGGCAGAATAAACAAAAACCACCAATTCAGGAATTGATTTTTTTTTTTTTTTTTATTCTGTTCCGCGTGTGGTAAAATTGATGAGGTAGCTTTATTCTTCGGGTCAGTACGTTTACAGCGGTACCACATTTGTATCATTTTTCTATGTTTTGGCGCTTATACACAATAAAAGCTATTTTATAGAAAAAAAATTTTTTAGCATAGCTTTATTCTGAGAGCTATAACTTTTTTATTTTTCAGCTGATGGAGCTGTATGGCGGCTTGTTTTTTGCGGGACGAGATGACGTTTTCAGCGGTATCATTTTTATTTATATGCGTCTTTTTGATCGCGTGTTATTCCACTTTTTGTTTGGCGGTATGGTGATAAAGCATTGTTTTTTGCTTCGTTTTTTTTTTTTTTCTTTTTTAACGTGTTCACTGAAGGGGTTAACTAGTGGGACAGTTTTATAGGTCAGGTTGTTCCGGACGCGGCGATACCAAATATGTGTACTTTTATTGTTTTTGTTTTGTTTTTTTTATAATAATATTTATTGATGGGTACATTATGTTTTTATTTTTGGTGTATTATTTTTTTTATTTTTTTATAATATTTTTGCACTTTTTTTTTTTTTTTCCACTTTCACACAGTTTATACACTTTATTACTTTGTCCCACTCTGGGACTTTCACTTTTTTTTTTCTGATCGCCTGCATGGCACAGGAATGAAGCACCATCCCTATGCCATGAAGGCTGTCAGAAGTGCACAGTGTGAAGATTGCTTGGAGATGCACTGCGCATGCCCAAGCAATCTTCCTGCTCTCTGGTGACCCGGATGTTGTCATGACGACATCGGGTCGTCATGGCAACACCCGGGAAGCCTTTGCAGACTGCGCTGGAAGCCGGAAGAGGAGGTGAGTATCGCCGATCACCTCCCCTTGCCCCCGCAATGCAGCGATCGACTTCGATCGACTTCGATCGCAGCATCGCGGGGGTTAATGTGCTGGGAGCGGTGCAGGACCGCTCCCTGCACATAGTACCGGGTGTCAGCTGTGACAATCAGCTGACACCCGTAGGCGGTCGCTCCCGCACAGCCTGTGTGCGCGCGCGATCGCCATGACGTACTAATACGGGTCTGGCTCTTAAGTCCCAGGGCACAGACGCGTATTAGTACGTCAGATGTTATTAAGGGGTTAAAGGGGTTGCCCGGGACTTTATCCTTAGGATAGGTCATCAATGTCTGATCAGTGGGGGTGTGACACAGGCACCCTGCCAATTAGCTGTTCCTGGTGGCCATGGCTGGAACTGCTTAGTAGTGGAGCTTCATAGAACAGCTCCATCGACAAAATAGTGGCTGCAGCCGGGTACTGCACATCCACCCTTAATCATTTGAATAAGGGGCAGATGTGCAGTATCCGGCCACAGCCACCATATAGCAGTTGAAGAAGCTGTGCAGCTCCGCAACTCAGCAGTTCCAGCTGCTACAGACACCATGAACATCTGATTGCACCCCCACCGATAAGACATTGATAACCTACCCTATGGATAGGCCATCAATGCTAAAGTCTCTGTCAACCCCTTTAATGAACTCTCCCTGCACTTGTGTCACCGGTGTGTCAGGGGTAATAGACAGTCGCTCTGGATCTGGCTGTAGAAGGTCACTGCGCTTGGCATTGCAGACACCTTCTTAATCCTTCTTCCTTTAAGACCCAGCGGCGACCTCCCTCCTGCTGTTGATTGACACACCCTTGCATGGGAGTTAAAAGCCCTCAGTTTGCTCCAGGCAATCACTGGTGATATTTATATGTACAGGCTTGGAGCACTAGCAGTCAGCTAGGGTCTTCTTTGGTGTCCTAGGAGGACAGTTGGCGTTACTCCTCTGGTGTCTGCTCAAGCTAAGTTAATACCCTTTGTTTGTCTACCTTGTTATCTTTTTTTTTAACTCTTTTTATTGAAAAATTCCACAGGATAATGGTTAAAAACCGATACTATCATAATATAAGGTCAGGGTAATCCAAACATTAACCATTCTCAGTTTACTACAATTTACATCACGTTCTCAATAATCAGAGTAAACAGTTAGAAGAAAACAAATACAATGCTCAAAAAAATAAAGGGAACACTCAAATAACACATCCTAGATCTGAATGAATTAAATATTCGCATTCAATACTTTGTTCTGTACAAAGTTGAATGTGCTGACAACAAAATCACACAAAAATCATTAATGGAAATCAAATTTATTAACCAATGGAGGCTTGGATTTGGAATCACCCCCAAAATTATAGTGGAAAAACACACTACAGGCTGATCCAACTTTGATGTAATGTCCTTAAAACAAGTCAAAATGAGGCTCAGTATTGTGTGTGGCCTCCACGTGCCTGTATTACCTCCCTACAACGCCTGGGCATGGTTCTGATGAGGTTGCGGATGGTCTCCTGTGGGATCCCCTCCCAGACCTGGACTAAAGCATCTGCCAACTCCTGGACAGTCTGTGGTGCAACGTGACGTTGGTGGATGGAGCGAGACATGATGTCCCAGATGTGCTCAATCGGATTCAGGTCTTGGGAACGGGAGGGCCAGTCCATAGCTTCAATGCTTTCATCTTGCAGGAACTGCTGACACACTCCAGCCACATGAGGTCTGGCATTGTCCTGCATTAGGAGGAACCCAGGGCCAACCGCACCAGCATATGGTCTCACAAGGGGTCTGAGGATCTCATCTCGGTACCTAATGGCAGTCAGGCTACCTATGTCGAGCACATGGAGGGCTGTGTGGCCCTCCAAAGAAATGCCACCCCACACCATTACTGACCCACTGCCAAACCGGTCATGCTGAAGGATGTTGCAGGCAGCAGATCGCTCTCCACAGCGTCTCCAGACTCTGTCACGTCTGTCACATGTGCTCAGTGTGAACCTGCTTTCATCTGTGAAGAGCACAGGGCGCCAGTGGTGACTTTGCCAATCTTGGTGTTCTGTGGCAGATGCCAAGCGTTCTGCACGGTGTTGGGCTGTGAGCACAACCCCCATGTGTGGACGTCGGGCCCTCATACCACCCTCATGGAGTCGGTTTCTAACCGTTTGTGCAGACACTTGCACATTTGTGGCCTGCTGGAGGTCATTTTGCAGGGCACTGGCAGTGCTCCTCCTGTTCCTCCTTGCACAAAGGCGGAGGTAGCGGTCCTGCTGCTGGGTTGTTGCCCTCCTATGGCCCCCTCCACTTCTCCTGGTGTACTGGCCTGTCTCCTAGTAGCGCCTCCAGCCTCTGGACACTATGCTGACAGACACATCAAACCTTCTTGCCACAGCTCGCATTGATGTGCCATCCTGGATGAGCTGCACTACCTGAGCAACTTCTGTGGGTTGTAGAGTCCGTCTCATGCTACCACGAGTGTGAAAGCACAACCAACATTCAAAAGTGACTAAAACATCAGCCAGAAAGCATTGGTACTGAGATGTGGTCTGTGGTCCCCACCTGCAGAACCACTCCTTTATTGAGGGTGTCTTGATAATTGCCAATAATTTCCATCTATTGTATATTTCATTTGCACAACAGCATGTGAAATTGATTGTCAATCAGTGTTGCTTCCTAAGTGGACAGTTTGATTTCGCAGAAGTTTGATTTACTTGAAGTTATATTCTGTTGTTTAGGTGTTCCCTTTATTTTTTTGAGCAGTGTAGTTTGAAACATAAGCTTCATTGTGAAGCACTGCACTCTTTACTAAACCGGCCCATTCCCTATCAGAATTCAGTATATATATCAATTATAGTTGCAATAGAGGTACACTCTTATAGCCCATATACAGTACAGACCAAAAGTTTGGACACACCTTCTCATTTAAAGATTTTTTTGTATTTTCATGACTATAAAAATTGTACATTCACACTGAAGGCATCAAAACTATGAATTAACACATGTGGAATTATATACTTAACAAAAAAGTGTGAAACAACTGAAAATATGTCTTATATTCTAGGTTCTTCAAAGTAGCCACCTTTTGCTTTGATGACTGCTTTCCACACTCTTGGCATTCTCTTGATGAGCTTCAAGAGGTAGTCACCGGAAATGGTTTTCACTTCACAGGTGTGCCCTGTCAGGTTTAATAAGTGGGATTTCTTGCCTTATAAATGGAGTTGGGACCATCAGTTGTGTTGTGCAGAAGTCTGGTGGATACACAGCTGATAGTCCTACTGAATAGACTGTTAGAATTTCTATTATGGCAAGTAAAAAGCTGCTAAGTAAAGAAAAACGAGTGGCCATCATTACTTTAAGAAATGAAGGTCAGTCAGTCCGAAAAATTGGGAAACTTTGAAAGTGTCCCCAAGTGCAGTTGCAAAAGCCATCAAGCGCTACAAAGAAACTGGCTCACATGAGGACCGCCCCAGGAAAGGAAGACCAATAGTCACCTCTGCTTCTGAGGATAAGTTTATCCGAGTCACCAGCCTCAGAAATGGCAGGTTAACAGCAGCTCAGATTAGAGACCAGGTCAATGCCACACAGAGTTCTAGCAGCAGACACATCTCTACAACAACTGTTAAGAAGAGACTTTGTGCAGCAGGCCTTCATAGTAAAATAGCTGCTAGGAAACCACTGCTAAGGACAGACAACAAGCAGAAGAGACTTGTTTGGGCTAAAGAACACAAGGAATGGACATTAGACCGGTGGAAATCTGTGCTTTGGTCTGATGAGTCCAAATTTGAGATCTTTGGTTCCAACCACCGTGTCTTTGTGAGACGCAGAAAAGGTGAACGGATGGACTCTACATGCCTGGTTCCCACCATGAAGCATGGAGGAGGAAGTGTGATGGTGTGGGGGTGCTTTGCTGGTGACTCTGTTGGGGATTTATTCAAAATTGAAGGCATACTGAACCAGCATGGCTACCACAGCATCTTGCAGCGGCATGCTATTCCATCCGGTTTGCGTTTAGTTGGACCATCATTTATTTTTCAACAGGACAATGACCCCAAACACACCTCCAGGCTGTGTAAGGGCTATTTGACCAAGGAGGAGAGTGATGGGGTGCTACGCCAGATGACCTGGCCTCCACAGTCACCAGACCTGAACCCAATCGAGATAGTTTGGGGTGAGCTGGACCGCAGAGTGAAGGCAAAAGGGGCAACAAGTGCTAAGCATCTCTGGGAACTCCTTCAAGATTGTTGGAAGACCATTTCCGGTGACTACCTCTTGAAGCTCATCAAGAGAATGCCAAGAGTGTGGAAAGCAGTCATCAAAGCAAAAGGTGGCTACTTTGAAGAACCTAGAATATAAGACATATTTTCAGTTGTTTCACACTTTTTTGTTAAGTATATAATTCAACATGTGTTAATTCATAGTTTTGATGCCTTCAGTGTGAATGTACCATTTTCATAGTCATGAAAATACAGAAAAATCTTTAAATGAGAAGGTGTGTCCAAACTTTTGGTCTGTATTGTATATCATATGTCATTTCCCATGCACTCTAAAGGGCATATATGAGGACTCATAACGTGAGATTAGCGAAGTCATGGCACCAGGAGACAAGTGTGTTAAGGGCGAATCACACCATCTTTCCCATATCCTTTGGAATTTCTGGGGACATTCCCTATTTCTATATACTATATTTTCATGCGCTATTGTATCATTCACTGGTTTTGTCCATTGGTTGATAGTAGGAGATTTCCCTCCCATCCATCTTAGTGCTATCGCTTTCCTGGCCATAAATATAACCTCCCGAAGAAATATCCGATCATAGTGTGTCCATATTTCCTTGTCCACAATACCCAAGACACAAAACTCTGGACTACTCTCAATTGGCATCCCAACTATCCGTTTCAGTGTAGTTATCACTTCACCCCAATATCTTCGTATTATCCCACAATTCCAAATAAGATGTCAGAAATCCGCTCCTGATTCCCCACGTCTGTGGCATTCATCAGATGCCATTCTACCAAATCTATTCATTCTCACAGGGGTCAGGTAAGATTGATGTAGTATATATAATTGAATTAATTTATTATTGGCGGCTGGTGACACCACCGTATGTGCTTCCATTGAAACATTCCACTGATCATCAGTTATAGAAGGGATTAATTGTCACCATTTACTCTTAACAACAAGTTTGGTAGAAGTGATTTTAGAATTCAGTAGAAAGGTATATAGAGAAGATACCACGCCTGTGGGTCCTTGAGTTTTTAGTACTCCTATTAATGGGTATTTAGATATTTGCTTTCTAGGATATGGGAATTGATGTGTTATGGCATGCCTCATTTGTAGATATCTGTAGAAATCCCTATGAGGGATTCTAAACTTTATATGAATTTGATCAAATGACAATAAAATTTTGTTTTCAAAAATCTGATTAAGTGTTGTTATTCCGTGTTGCTTCCAGAAGATTGTGTCCTGTAGGTTTTTAAGCTGCGGAAATTCAGGGTTATCCCACATTTGGGTTTCTCCCATTTGATCAGTAAACCCCACGATACGCTTACTCTCTCGCCACACCTGTATCGCTAGGCTATGTGCAAACAATAAGCCCTGTGGTGACCTGTAGGAGCCTTCTAATATAGCCTATGGTGTATTCCTATTTAAAAAATGTATAAGATGCGCTTCTGCATTAGTGAGTTTATCACTGCTTATCCAACACTTCAAATATTGTATCTGACCAGTTAAATAATTGAGAAATAGGTCGGGCACCGTGCTACCCCCTTGATCCTTGGGTCTCTGCAGAGATCCATCACTTAGTTTGGGCCTTGCTGAGCCCCATATAAATGTCGCCATCATGCCGTGCAGTTTCCGAAAAAAATCTTTAGGGATTTTAATGGATGAATGTTCTAATACATACAAACATTTTGGAAGGATAATCATTTTGATTAGGTTAATTCTTCCCGCCACAGACAATGGAAGTTGGGACCAGCTTTAACATTTTTTCCTCATCATATCCTTTATGTGGTACACATTGTCCTTCAGGTCCATAATTGGGTTTTGATTAATTATAATGCCTAGATATTTGAATTTTTGTACTACCTGTAGTCTACCTTGTTGTCTTTAGTTTGTAGTGGGCCCTGACCAGTGCTCAACCCTCCCCCTCCCTATCTAGGGTCAAGCTCTAGGGACATTCAGGGTTTAGATTCCTGCTCGGCGATAGGTGTGGAACCTATATAGGGATGGTAGAGTAGGCAGGGTGATATCAGATCTGCCTAGGGGTCTCCACTCCCCTTTTCCCTAGTGTTTGGGCTTCCTCCCCCTCTTCCCTTGTGTTGCACTTAGTCTTTCCCACACCTTGTGTGACAACTTTTTGTGAGCACTTACTGGTCTGGGATTACCACCAGTTATAATGGTCTGAAACTCCTGCTTTGGGCACGGAGATATCTTCTTCCAATAGTCCAATATTTGGTTAGAGAGGTGGACACAGCATTTAGTTAAAAGTTTTGTTTTATCTCTTTACTTCCTGAATAGGCCTCATTTTCAGCATTCTACCGTCGCTTGTCTATCATCTCTTTTCAGTGATAAATGGCTATATTTCATACAAACCCTGTCCGCTAACTCCTGGAATCTATCATTATAATTAGAGAATATCACGTCTCTGGCTGCTCCTGTATTATGCAGATGTCTGTAAAACAGAATGTACTGGGACATGGCTGGTGAATCACTGCAAGATTACAGAACATTTGGAAAATTGTGAATATGGACGTTAATTGATGGAACTTGGAAGATAGAACGGAGCGAACATTTGGCTCTCGTAGAGAAATTAGGTGTGATGTAATTAACCCTGCATTGTGATACATAACATTACAGAATATCCTGCAGCAGTTTTAACAAGCAGAAATACGTATACTGTGTTACCTAATTCCCATGAGGTCAAACGTACAGTATGTGAGATGGTACTTTGGGGTAATTATTTCCCCAGTAGGAATTGTTACTGGTGCTAATGGGACAAAACACAGTTCTTTAGTCTAGTTAGCAAGAGTATTGTAGGACAAGCCAGAGTTAGCGGATAGGATCAAAGGCAAACCTAGGCGTTCAGCAGAGGGGGGATGGGAGAAAAACACACCAGAATAGGCCCCTAACCTAAGCAACCATGTTTACATTTACAGAGGTGCAGCCTAATCATGTCGGGTATGGTGGGCACCCCTCAACGGATTAATATGCTGTTACTGAATAAAATTCATTACACAAAGCGTAAGACAGATATTACCGCCTTATAGTGACCACATAGCGGTGTTTATCAGTCCTGCGTAGAGTATTGGAGATTACAGTACAGTTGAATATAGTGACTCACAGGTGATGGAGTTGTTCAGTTTCCCTATAATTTTCTTCTGGCCCAGACCGCCATGACGACATCTTCCAGCCACGACTCATCTGCACAGTTACTACCGTCCCAATCTATTCCCTACCTGCAAAAATTTCTCATCCTACTATTACACCAATGCTGAGGTTTTTGCTGCCCTATTTGTCCCTTTTTATTCCACCTGCTGTGCGGCACAGAAAGAGTGCTCCCATTAGTGTCCCACATAGTAATAATGCCCACTGCTGTGCCCCTACTTAGGAACAATGCCTCCTTTTTGCCCTCTAGGCAAAAAAAATATAAAATGTAAAATATTGTGCCCGCTTTATGCCCTTTAGAAAGTAATAATGCCTCCTGTGATTGTTATAATACCCCGAGTGTCCCCTTAACAATTAATGTCCTAAATACCTCAAAAGAGTAATAATGCCCCCTCGGTGCCACACAAAAAGTAATAATGGCCCCTGAACTCCAGCTTTAAAATAATGCACCAAAGTAAAAGTAATATTGACCTCTGAGTCCTCCACATACAGATGCATCTCACTAAATTAGAATATCATCAAAAAGTTAATTTATTTCAGTCCCTCAATCCAAAACGTGAATCTCCTATATTATATAGAGTCATTACAAACAGTGATCTATTTCAAGTGTTTATTTCTGTTAATGTTGATGATTATGGCTTACAGCCAATGAAAACACAAAAGTCATTATCTCAGCAAACTCGCCTGACCTTAACCCCATAGAGAACGTATGGGGTATTGTCAAGAGGAAGATGAGAGACACCAGACCCAACAATGCAGACAAGCTGAAGGCTGCTATCAAAGCAACCTGGGCTTCCATAACACCTCAGCAGTGCCACAGGCTGATCGCCTCCATGCCACACCGCATTGATGCAGTAATTGATGCAAAAGGAGCCCGACTAAGTATTGAGTGCATTTACTGAACATACATTTCAGAAGGCAAACATTTCGGATTTTAAAAACATTTTTCAAACTGTTGTTATAAAGTATTCTAATTTACTGAGATAATGACTTTTGCGTTTTCATTGGCTGTAAGCCATAATCATCAACATTAACAGAAATAAACACTTGAAATAGATCACTTTGTTCGTAATGACTCTATATAATATATGAGTTTCACTTTTTGTTTTGAAGAACTGAAATAAATTAACTTTTTGATGCACCTGTATATTAATTATGCCCCAAGCCCCCCACATATATTAATAATGTACCCTGACATTCCTCTCACATATAGTTATAATGCCTCCTGATTCCTCCCACAAATAGTAATATATAATCAAGCAAAACATGATACCAATGAACAAGCTAAAATCCTAGAAATAGGTATTAAACGGTCACTGTTATTTCAACAAACTTTGCATTAACCAATAGTAGAAGAGAATATAAGAGAAATCTGCTTCTTTCTTCACTTATGAGCCACTTTGTCCCATCCTTCTGCCTCTTGAACTCACCATTCACTTGGAAAAAAACTCCAAGCCCAAAACTGTTTTGGTCAAAGTAAGATGAACTGCTAGCACAGTGAGGGGCCAGGTTACAGCTCTTATGATACTCTGTGGAGTGGTGAGAAGGAATGAGGAGCAGAGTGAAAAATCAAGCAGAGGCAGGAACCGGCAGATCAGTGAAGTTAGTGAATAATTTAGTTCACCCAGGATTCACAGCCACACCGATCAGTACTGCTATATAATCACCGCCACCCTGCTTCTCATACTTCTGAACATGTTCTAAATAGAGAAAAAAGAGCAGTGATGCCTCATCTCTCCGTGTGTGCTGTGTATTGGAGACATCACAACAGCTAGTCTACCCTCTAGTTCAGAGAGAACTGAATATTAAATAAAGAATATGAGGATGAGAAAACTAGAGAAGAAAGCAGGGTACAAATCATATAATGGGCAGAAAAAATGTTATTCCTCATATACAAACACGACAGCTTATTCTGAAAATTTACCTGGAATGACAAGTACCATTTAAAGTACAACTGCAATTTCAGGTGACTTCTTACAAAAGGTTGTCAAGTGTGCATGAGGACTAACACTATTTCTGGATATTGTATGACTTCTACCCTATATTGTTCTCAAATGTCAGTCTTGATCAATAGCCCCTATGTGTTCAGTGTATCTTATTCTCTTCCAGAAGCTAAGCGGTACAACATTTAGGGCCAGATTCAGTATTGCTCTTACACCTTTTCTTTTACTAGTTTTTGTTGGTTTTCATCGTTTTCCACTCGCGCCTAATTCTTTGCGCAATTGTTAAAGTCTATTTTACATGTTCGCCTATTTCTTTTTATATACGTTATTGCGAGTGTAGTTTGAGATTTCCAGATGTTTTTGGCTGATTCATCAAAGTGCCCTTTCAAAAAATGTAAAAATTTTTTTCCCCCAAATGTATTCAAGAGAGATTTTATCTATGCCAGTTAATTTGTTGTAAACTTTGTGCCATCTTACGAAATGTGCTAAGAAGTCGGAAAACATGTCAAAGGCAAAAGTAAAGACCATTTTTGTGCCATTTTGAAGGATTTGGCACAAATAACGGCAACAGATACCACAAGACAAAATAGAAAAGTGACTTAAAAAAAGACATGCAAATGATGAAGTAGGGCCTTTTTTGACTAGTAGGAGTTCAGATCTGTAGCTGTAATACGCTGCCCTTACATAGAATAGCAAATTAAAGGGGCCGTCCAGCACTTTTGGTGGCCTATTTATGGAACGGAAGTGCAGTATCATTCGAATAGGGATGGATGTGCAGCTCTGCAACTGATTACATCTGCCGCTACCAGCACCACAAACAGCTGATCGAAGGGGGTGCCGGATGTTGTACCCTCATCGATCTGACATTGATGACCTAAGCTAAGGATAAGTCATCAATATAAAGTCTTGGATAACCCCTTTAAGTTAACAGTTCTGCCCTATAAATACCCATAGCAATAGTTTATAGTCAAACCGGAAGATCAAGTAATAAATAAATGATTGTAGACTGTGTAAAATCTGAAGAAAGCCCCGTACATTATACACGGCACATTTTTATTGTTGAGGAGGCTTAGAATATCACTTTTGATTGTTCACAATTTAGTATCGTAATAAAATACACACAGGATTACCTTGTTTGTCTTTGACTACTTAAAAAGCCGGGGTGCGGCCATGAACTGGAACTTGTCCGACTAGGTCAGAATTGGATCTGGTTCGACATTGTATCTAATCCCATGACAAGACGTTCTGAGCCATAGAAACGGAATGTAGTAATGATGGAGGACGCCACAACAAACTCACCGCAGTGGTGAGCGATAATGGAAGCTTTATTCTGCTGTGGTAAGGTTGTGAAACTCTGTGCACGTGATATGAGACCGGTGACGGTCATAGCTTGGTGATGAATTAATAAATAAGCAATAAATCAATGTCTATGTAGGTAAAAGACAACAGTGCGGTGACGATCAAAACATGAAAAGTAGTTTATTGGAATAGTTTATATAGAAGTGGATGATGAACAGAGGTGTCCAGCCATATCTTTATGTGAATTTAGTTAAAGTGGTGAAAACAAGGTATTACCTATCCACAGGACAGTGAGGGTCTGACCGCTAGAACCTTCACTGTCACTGGTGTGACAGGTTTGACAGACAGCCATACAGGGTCCGGCTATAGAAGGTCGCTGCATTTGGCCTTGCAAACATCTTCCTGATCCTTTCATGATCCCTCTCTCTCTAGGACCCGGCGGTGATCCTCACCTTGCTTGGGGAATATACCTTTAGGACCCAGCGGTGATCTTCACCTTCTGCTGCTAATTACCACACCCTTGCTGTATCCTTAAATACACTCAGTTTCTCCAGAGAGTTGCTGGTGATAGAATGTTCTTCTTCTATTCAGGCCTGGAATTCTAGTAGTCAGCTAGAATTTCCTTGGAGTTACTTTGTGAATTGTCATGTTCTTTCTGGTGTCATCTTAAAGCTAAGTGTATTCCCTTGTTGCTTTAGGGTCAGCTAGGGCCAGGTTTCCTGCTCAGTGATAGGTGCAGAACCTATATAGGGTCCATAAGGGAGTCAGGGTTTGTTGTTTGAGCTGTTTATGGGTCTCCACTGCCCCATTTCCCTATTTGTAGGGTACACTTCCCTTTTCCTGTCATCATACCCTGGATTGTCCCCATACCCAGCGTGACTTTCACTGATCAGTACATCATTAGAATGGAGCAGTAGTGCCAAAGCTCAGCAGCCACTCCATTAATTCCCATGGGGCTGACGAGTGCTGCACTTGGCTTTTTCCAGCAGCCCCATAGAGAATGATTAGAGCGGCAGCCGGGCGTCTCACCTACCGCTCCATTACGTAGCGGGAAGATGCATAAATGCAGAGCAAAACCGAAAACAGCGCCAGAGTGATTTTTCAAAATGTATATTTTTTGAACAAGTGATGGGTCCCCTTTAACGATTTATACACATGACTGTGAATAATGGGTTCAAAACACATTTCCCTGCAGCAAAGCTTATACAGCTAACTGGAACAACCCTGTTACTTCACTTTTAAAGTGACTTTCTACCAGAGAATACCATTTTAGTAATATATGTTTCTAATGATTAGAGCTTTTTTCATCTAATATAGAGCCCCGAATCCTCTGCATAGCCTTTGATTCAAAATATAACACATTGACTGCCTGCAATTACCACTAGAGGGAGCTCAGGAGCTTACTGCATACTAGTTATACATTTCACTGAGTAAATTCATAGTATGCAGTTAGCTCCCTCTAGTGGTGGCTGTAGGTAGGTAGAATGGTATATTTCGTTTGGACCATTGTAGCAGAATTACAGCTCTGACCCTTATTAAAGTACATTACAAATGAATTAGCACAAAATATAGCACGTAAAATTAAAGTAATAAATGAACATTCACTTACAATTCAACAATACAACGCTCAGGCATCTGATTATGACACTTTATACTAGTATGGTACAGAGATTTTGTTAGCTATATGGAACACCGGCCAAGTTGTCATTTTTCTTAACCATGTTCTTCTTGTCTTTCACGGCTGAAAACATTGTAACCTATGATACTAACGAAACGACATTATTCCCCAAATGATTGATGGTGGCGGACAATGCCATGTACTGTGCTAACACTGTTAAATGTGAGCTCACTTCCATCCTGGGAAAGTTAATGATTGAAGTATGAACTTTCACTGTAGACCTGGAGGTGGACGTCCTTCTTCAGTCTCTCATGTTAGGAGACCCATTGTCCCCCTCTTTGATCACAAAATATGTTTTCAGTTCAGAAACTCCTGATGCTTTTTTTTCTGTGATCCATAAATGAAAGACAGTCACTGGGAAATTCATTGAGAAACAAGCATTTCCTTCCCTTTGAACCCAGTTTGGATAATAATAATGCTTCGCTGTTTCCGAAAGAAAAATAAAATAAACCTGCTGGCAGATAAAACAACTGAAAACGCTTTGAAGGTAAAGTGTTAATCTTCATAATAAACATGTAACGTTCTACTTGTGATTAAGACGGACTATAAAACGGCGTCTTGCAAATAGAAATAATATACATATTATAGCCTGGAGGTATTATACATTCATAACAATTCTGGACCCGGTTGGGGCTCATTATATAATTTTCTTATCTTAAACATATGGGGGATATGTTATGGTTAACTTTATAGGATGCCAGATAAAAGAGTTTTACTATGAAGACAACTTCCCACGATGAATATTTAAGGAAGTTTTAATGTTGCAGATTTTTTGCACCAATCAGCTAAATTGGTTTACTTGCGTTATTTCATTGCATTTATTAGTGTTTTTTTACATCTGTTTTTATCACAGATTTTGTCTCTTTTTGCTTTGTCTTGTTTGAAATAAAAATGTTTCGTTTTGGAATCTTTATTGATACAATCATGTTTTACATACATTTTTACTGTATTTCCACTGATGAAACACAATAAAAAGGCATATACGTTTTTAACCTGCAGATTTTCCTCATCTGTATCAACTGTAATGGGAGAATCTGCAAATAAAACGCATATTTACTGCAATAGAAACTGACACGTTGCAGATTTCAGGTCAGTTTTTGTCTTTCCACAAAAAATGCTCAGTCGTGATGAGCTCCTTCAGCTGCTGGATGATGGTGAGATTCAGTCCTTTGGTCCATTGATCAACTGCTCTCAGTAGGGCCCGCATGGTATCGCCCCAGCTGTCTGCAGGACCCCGCTGCACACTCCTGAGCATCTGCTTGATGTCCTCATAACTTAGGGAGGTCTCAATGGGCAGGTACCCAAATATTTCTAGGGCCTTACCCCTGAGGTGAGGGGTTAAGAACAGGACCCACTGGGCCTCAGGCAGATGGTACTGATGACAAGTTTTTTCAAATGCCAGCAAGAAAGTGTCCAAGTCCCCTCCTTTGTCCAGCAGGGGGAAGTACTCTTGCCCATAGCTTCAGGACTCGGATATCAGTGGACTCGTCACTGGCTGGGGTCTGCAGCTGGAGCTGGAGTTGGAGCTGAAGCATTTTTTTCCTGGTGCTAGCACTCCCACTGACGTTCTGCAGCTTCCTCTCGACGTTCTGCAGCTGCACCGTGACGTTCTGCTGTTGATGACGCTGCCTCGTGACGTTCTGCTGCTGCTATGAGGGTCTCGTAGGAGGCATTGTCTCCTTCATTGAGACTGGCCAGGGTAGCTTGAAGGAAGTTATCAGAGCCTGCCTGGCTGGTGGGGACTGACCAACGGCGACTAGCTCCCCCTCTCCTTGAGCAACATAGTCTTCCACCTCCTCCCCACCGTCCGCAGCATTGGCCATCTCCCTGGCTCTGACCCTGGTGCCACTGACCATCCTTGCACTCTTTGGTCACTGACACAGTGCTGCAACCTGATGCACCTACACACCTTACAGTATTTGCACTTGGACTGTCTAGTGCTTATCTGCAGAAAAAGCTACTTCTGGCAGTCTTTAGTATCTGGGAGTATGGGTTCTACACTCACACACACTATTATCTTGATCCCATCGCGCTGCCACCACATGTGAGGAATCCGCACCACGCCACCCTGTCTGATGTCACTATTACATCAGATGGATCACATGATACGGATCCTCACTTGCACCAACGTGATGTTCCGCACCTCTTGAGGACACGTAAGCTCAGATTGGGACAGTTTCACACAGACACCACCTGTCCACACGAGTTCAGGAAGGCACAGGGAGTGAGAAGAGGTGGCCCAGTCAGTCACTTACGTTGCACCCCACTGGCTCACACTCCTGACAGGCTGAGAGGCCCCTTTTACTAGCCCCAGTGAAACAGAACCTTATCCGCCTGATAAAGCCGCCACCAATTCCTATTCGATATAAGCCCGGTCCGTTAACGGGCATTACATTGGGCCAGAAACCAGCTCCGGTAGCGTGGGAAATTAAAGCGAGAAACAGACGTGTCGATTCGTGGATCAAGATAAAAGAGCAGCCCAAGGTCAAATTATATATTTAATCGCCTTAAGTGCACACTAGACAATACACTATATGCACAAGGGTTATACATATACACTGGTCAGATATGCAAATACAAATAGTAGTGGTACAAAAGTATGCAGCTATTAAGAGTAATTTACCAGTCAGATGAAAGGCCTGGCTTACGAGAGAGGAGCTGCCTCATGGGAGGCTTGTAGTCCCCTCTGTTGCGTGACTTCTCCCCACACGATATGTAGTCATGACCTCCCAAAGAAAAAGCACTACTCCCTGCTTTACACGAGCATTTAACCCCTTTGGTGTCACTCCCATCCTGCCACCTGGGCTGGACCCAGGATGTTTGCAGCTAAAGCTCCCCAAACCTATGAAAGATCATAACTCCTTTATGGATGGTGCTAGTGAGGCGGTTCTGGTATCATCGGATGACATCTGAGTGCAGTCCGATTTCTGCAGACTGACAGAATGAAGAAGATGGAGAAATTGTTTTCTCCATCTGACGCGCTCCCTGGGCCGTGTGTGCACGTGTGTGAGTTACCCGGAGCCGGGTCTCTGGGGGTTGTAGTCTCCGTGGCGGTGACCCGGTCCCGTGGCTCAGGGTGGTCAGACCAGTGGCCGTCTTTTATAGGGTTTTTATGATTTAATGTCCGACTACGCCACCCGTGGATTGCGGTCAGGGTGTACCGCCGCTGCGAGGCAGACCGCTGAGGCTGGTGTGGTGTGCGCAGCAGAGGATGGGATAACTCCCCACGGGAGGAGTATAGCCTCAGGGCAGTGAGTGTGGATGATGGGGGTGATGGTGCACGGGTGAAGCAGGAACGACTCAGAGTCTTTGCAGTGCAGTTCAGGGTCTTTACTGATGATGATAAGGCAGACCCTCCCCGGAGTACTGGCTAGCTTAAGGGGCCTGGTCAGTCTGTGAACAAACAGGAGTTCCCCTGGCCAGGTGGAGTTGTAGGCCTCCTCGTCTATCTGCACTCTTCCTGGCTACCTTGCTGTAAGCGAGTGGAAGTAGCCCACGTCCCTGAGTATACCGTGTGGTGCTCACCCATATGGCTGGTGACTTGCACCCTCTGGTAGCTTCCGCTCCTCGATGGCGGTACCGGTTCCTTGTGTGTGTGACTGAGCCTCCGGGCTTCCTATGGCCAGAGGACCTGGAATCCCCTGCCGGCTGGTTTCTGCTGCTGGATATATAAGTCCTCACAGCCTCGGCTCCGTTGTCCGGTAGTAGTGTCTTCCGCCAGGACGAGCAATATCTGCTTCCAGTCCCTGGCACTCAGCACCTGCTCCTACAGAGCTCCTAGCTGTTGCTTTCCCTGTGTCTGGAACTTCACTCCAGGCTCTAACTGAACTAACCCCGCCCCAGATCCAGTTTATATAGGGCAGGTTCCTCCCCTATCTGGTCTGGGACAGGAGGTGTTGCATGTTTAAGGGCTCCTGACCAGGAAACCTCCCACTTGCTCTCAGACGTGATATTTCTATCAGTGTGGCAACCAGACCCCTGGGGTGCTACATTCCCCCCTAGTGAAATTTAGTACTGCGGGACTAAACACAAATGCAAGGGTATAAACAATGACAGGAAAAAGTACATTTTGTCTTGATGGTCACGGCATTTCCGTAACCGGGTGTCCATATCACCCAAGGTGAAGTTTTAGAATGGAATAGGGGACCTGTCCAAAGCAAACCCCAAACGTTGGCCCTGGGCGTGGCTGCAAGGCGAAGCTAATTTCTTTGGACCACACGGGGCCACGCCAGACAGGTTTTTCTTCCGTGGCCGTCTTCGCAAGAGGCACCAAGTGCTACTATTTACAATGTAGTTCCGGTTATTCAGCATCCATAACCTGTCAGTCCAAATAAACCTGCAGGGTAACTAGAGAAACATAATCAATAAAGAGGCAACAAAAACATAAACCATTTTCAACATTGGCAATTTACAGGCAACTTCACATTACATTTTAGATTCTCCAGCGAGCGGGCATCTGTCCTCTAGTGCTCCTGATGGACCTACGTAACCCACTAACTGGCTCTGCACTACAAGGTGTAGGAGGTGTTGCGGGTAGGCCTGGCAGCTTCCTGCGTACTCTTTGGCTTACTAGGGGCACGACAGGCTCACTACTAGCAGAGGGTTGATTCTCCTGGGCTGCTTGTATGGATCCTTCTGCCTCCTGGGCTGGCTGCTCTCCTGACACTCCCTGTTCTTCTGTAGGCCCTTGAGGGGCTGGCTGGAGAAAGGTGAGGATGGGTACCACGACTGCGTTGTTGATTTGAGTCCAGGACCGGGGAAAGTTTCCGAGTACGGTACTGATCATTTCTTCCTTTTCCTCTGCGGGTTGAAGGATATCCTGGTCTTCTTCAGCACCTTGTAGCTGCTCGGGACACTTCTTCAGGTGGTCTCTGGAGACAGTGGCTGTGGTCTCTCCTCCATCCTTACTGATGACAGATACTTTTGGGTTCTCATGGCTTGAGGGCAGTACGGTGTACGGGTCCTTCTCCCACTGGTCATCCAACTTGTGGAGCCGTCTCTTCCTCTTCAAGACCTGCTCTCCAGGTGCCAGGGGAACAGCAGGAGCATGTTGGTTATAAGTCCTCTCTTGCCTTCCTCATGCTTGAGACGGACTTCGCTCCACGGTCTCCTGTACTTTCCGTTACTGCTGCTGCCATTCCGTGTCCCAGTCTGCTTCTGGTGAGGTGTCCTCGGGTGTCAGGACTCCCATCTCCTGGTCAATTGGCAGCTTACCTGGTCTTGCGCGCATCAGGTAAGCCGGGGTGCAATTTGTAGCATTTACCGGGATATGGTTGTACAAGCCAATCAGGTCTGGCAGCTTCTCCGGCCACAGGCTGTGTTCTTCCAGGGGCAATGTCTTGAGGAGATCAATGACGATATTGTTCATTTTCTCACACAACCCGTTGGTTTGGGGGTGGTAAGGCGTTGTCCTTATCTTCCTGCAGCCATACAAGTTGCAGAACTCCTGGAAGACCTCCGCTTCGAAGGCTGGACCTTGGTCAGTCAACACTTGGTACGGAAACCCTTGTGGACGGCAGAAGTGCTGCTGGAAGGCTCTAGCTGCTGTTTGAGCCGTTAAGTCCTTGACAGGGACCACCACCAGGAACCGGGAGTAGTGGTCTACGATGGTGAGGGCGTAGACGTACCCGGACCTACTCGGAGCCAGCTTCACATGGTCCAGGACTACCAGTTCTAGTGGTTGCTTCGTGATGATGGGCTGCAGGGGGGTCTTCTGGCTGGCACGGTCCTTCCTCCTCAGGTTGCACGGGCCGCAGTCTCTGCACCATCTCTCAATGGCCCCTCTCATGTTTACCCAGAAGAACCGGTCACGCAACAGGAACTCCAGCTTCTTCCATCCGAAGTGCCCTACTCCGTCGTGGTATGCCTCCAGGACCATAGCCGCGTCCCGTCTCGGGACCACTACCTGCCAGGTCAGCTCATGTGTCCGCGAGTTGACAGTTCTCCGGCACAGCTTCCCCTTGTAGAGAAACAGTTTACTCTTCTCCTTCCACAGCTGTTTGGTCTCCTACGGGGCGTCTGGGTCGAGGCGGGCATCAGCCTGTGTCAGCATTTCCTTCACCAGACGGACTGCGGGGTCACTGTCTTGAGTCTCTGCCCAGCTGTAGTGGGGTAAGGGATTGAACGTAGCAGAGGGCCTGTCCCTTACACGGTGGGAATACTGGGTAATCCCATGACGGTGGAACGCAGGGAATTCGATCTCTTCCAGTTCCTCTGGATTCTCCCCTCCGTCCGGTAAGTTTGGCATCCTGGACAGGGCGTCTGCGTTGGCATTTGAGCGTCCCGCCCGGTATTTGATGGTGAATTCATAGTTGGACAGGTGGGCCATCCATCTCTGCTCCAGGGCACCAAGTTTTGCAGTGTCCAGATGTGTCAACGGGTTGTTGTCCGTGTACACGGTGAACTTGGAGGAGGCAAGGTAATGCTTGAAACGTTCCGTCACTGCCCACATCACTGCCAGGAACTCTAGCTTGAATGAGCTATAATTCTCAGGGTTTCTCTCTGTGGGCCGTAGTTTTCGGCTGGCATAAGCGATTACCCGTTCTCTCCCCTGCTGGATCTGGGACAGTACGGCTCCTAGCCCGATATTGCTCGTGTCTGTGTGGAGGATAAAGGGCTGGCTGTAGTCAGGGTACGCCAGGATTTCATCCCCCGTGAGGGCCATCTTCAGCTGGCGGAAGGACTCCTCCTCCAGCTTTTCCCACCTGAAGGGTGGCTTCTGATTTTTGGCCTTCCTGGATTGACCTATCAGGAGGTCCTGCATAGGAGCTGCCATTTTGGTGAAACCGGGAATGAATCTTCGGTAGTAGCCTACCAACCCGAGGAACTGCCGCACTTCCTTTATGTTGGAGGGTCTTGGCCAGTTCTTAATCACGGTGATCTTATCGGGGTCGGGAGCCACTCCGTCGGCACTCACCGTGTGTCCAAGGTACTGTACCTTTGGTTTCAGCAGATGACACTTGGAGGGTTTCACCTTTAGGCCGTAGCTTGCCAGGGCGTCAAACACCTCTGCCAGGTGTTTCAGATGGTCCTCGTAGGTTTTGGAATAAACGATGACATCGTCCAGGTATAACAGGACCGTCTCGAAATTCCGGTGTCCCAGACAGCATTCCATCAACCGCTGGAAGGTTCCTGGTGCGTTGCAGAGCCCGAACGGCATACAGTTGAATTCGCTGAGACCCATCGGGGTGGTGAACGCAGTCTTCTCCTTGTCCGCCTCTGCTACAGGAACCTGCCAGTACCTGCTAGTAAGATCCAAAGTGGAGAAGAAGTTAGCAGATTTTAATGCAGCTAAAGATTCTTCTATCCTAGGTAATGGGTACGCATCTTTGTGTGTGATACTGTTGAACTTTCTGTAGTCTACGCACATTCTCATTGTGTTGTCCTTCTTTTTCACTAGAACTAGTGGAGCTGCCCAGGGGCTACAGCTGTCCCTGATTACCCCAGCCTCCTTCATGTCTCGCAACATCCCCTTTGCATGCTGATAGTGTGCAGGGGGTACAGGTCGGTATCTCTCCTTTATGGGTGGATGGTCTCCTGTGGGGATGTGATGCTCTACCCCCTTTACTCGCCCAAAGTCTAGCGGGTGTTTACTAAAGACTCTTTCGTACTCCTGAACCACCCTGTAGACTCCCTGTTTTTGGTGTGAGGGAGTGGAGTCAGTACCCAAATGCAGCTGCTGACACCAGTCCTCCATTTGTTTCTTAGAGCCGTTACCTTCCTCTGGTTGAGATGGAGGCAAGGGTTCTACGGCCTTTACAGAATTTTGGGTTATGGTGAACAATTTGGCTAGCGTGGCATACCGGGGCAAGTATACTTCTCTTTCCCCAATGTTTAGAATGCGGACCGGTACCCTCCCATGGCGGACATCAACCACCCCCCGTGCTGTCAAAATGGTGGGCCTACTGTCTGAGTAAACGGGTTCTACCATAGCTTGGAAGTCTCTACCCCTCAGACCAATAGCTGCCCGACTGCGGATCATCATCTCACTCTTTGGGGGCATGGCGATAGGGAACGGGTCACTCATCCTAACACTACCAATCTCACCACCCGACAGTTCTACCTGTTGCAGTTTCATCAGTGCCCGGATCTCCTTTTGTAGGACCCACTGCTGGCCGGAGCTGGCATTCATGGCAACCTGCTGTAAAATGGCAATTACTTCTGAAAGGCAATTCTCAATAACATTAGTACCCAAGGTTATTTTAGGGTGACTTTCACGACGATCAATGTCCACAATAATCAGTCCTTGTGCCGCCAGTTCGACCTTACCGATTTTAATGGTCACCTCTTTGAATTCCACCTGCGGCACGGGCTGACCATTGCTGGCGATGATACTCAGGTCGTCATCTGGGTAGCGGGTTATGTCCGAGTCATTCCAGTACCGCTTAAAGAGCACATAAGGGATGGTAGTTACCTGTGACCCGGTGTCTAGTAGGGCACTCATAGGAATGCCATCCAGTACCACAGGCAAGACCGGACGTCCCCCTACGTATTTATCATGCCAGTTCGATGGGCCTGATGATCTTATGCCTGGGGATTGGCCCTCTGCCATATATCCGGGTTGATTGCTGCGGCGGCAGATGGGTTGTCCGTCCTCGTTGTATCTGTCGCTGGGTCTTCCTCTGGACGATGGGATCCTCCTCTGTCGGCGCCACGGGACGTCCTCTGGACTGGTGGCCAGCTTGATCCTTCCTGGAGAAGATACCTATAACGACTGCACAGTCCTGGTTAATGCGGCAACGCTTTTGGTCAGTTCTTGGACCTGATGGTGCAGGTCTGCAGCCGGGTCTTTATCCAAAGCCTGCGCACCAGCTCCCACAGGCTCTGCAGACAAGGGCGCCGCCTCCTGGTGATAGGTAATAGCAGGGCACCGGTGGGTTACAGCGCTACCCGGTGCCGGTTCTCGGAGCACCCGGATGGCCCTGTCTTTGAACTTTGCAAAGTCTAACCCAGGGTTCTGCAAGGCCATTGCACTTAACTGGGTTCGGTGGGCGTTGGACAGCAGACTCTCAATGAATTGCTCAGTCAACAGTTCATCTGCATTCCGCACACTGTCAGGGTCTGCCTGTTTAATGGCTCCCAGGGCCTCTTGCAAATTCAAAGCATAGTCTCTTATACTGTCTTGGGCCCACTGCTTGCACCCATAAAATCTCATTTTGATCTCTGCTGAGGTACGGGTATCAAAAGTGTCCTTCAGACGGGCTAAGATTTCCTTCACAGTCTCCTTGTCCCTGACTGACCAGGACTTTACTTCACGTTGGGCTGCGCCGGTTAGCTGGCCTACCAATATGCTCACTTTTTGTCCCTCCGTTAGGGGGTACACTTTAAATAGGCTGTACAGTTTCTCTTTAAAGTCGCTTAGGGTATGCGACTCCCTTGAGTATTGGGGCAGCCAGGCCGCTCCAGGGATGTAAGGCATTGTAAATGGCATTACTGCGGCAGCTGCCGCACTGGCGGTGGGAGCTCCCTCCATTCCTGGTATCTTCCGCCCCCCTAGTTAACCGGGGCCTACCTTTTGCTGCTCTTCCTCCGTAGGCCACAGCTCCGCTGGTGCTGCTCCGACCGAGGACCTTGCGTCGCGTCCTGGTGACGTCAGCGCCGCTCTCTCTCCTTCCAGGACCTTGCGCAGCGTCGGTGCGTAGGGCGGGGCTTCAGGTCTTGCGCGGTTTGGACGTCCACGCCCCTCGTCTTCCCGCGCAGCGTCCTGAAGATGGCGTCCGATGGCGGGAAACCGGCTGAAGACGGCGGGAAACTACTGAAGATGGCGGGAAACGGCTCCGGATGGCGGGAAACTTCATTCTGGTAAGTGCAAAGTCTTTTTCAGGCACGCAATACCCGTTTGTGGCGGGTTGGTCACAATCCTGCCGACTACGCCAAAAGGCTGACGCGCCCCCTGGGCTGTGTGTGCACGTGTGTGGGTTACCCGGAGCCGGGTCTCTGGGGGTTGTAATCTCCATGGCGGTGACCCGGTCCTGTGGCTCAGGGTGGTCAGACCAGTGGCCGTCCTTTATAGGGTTTTTATGATTTAATGTCCGACTACGCCACCCGTGGATTGCGGTCAGGGTGTACCGCCGCTGCGAGGCAGACCGCTGAGGCTGGTGTGGTGTGCGCAGCAGAGGATGGGATAACTCCCCACGGGAGGAGTATAGCCTCAGGGCAGTGAGTGTGGATGATGGGGGTGATGGTGCACGGGTGAAGCAGGAACGACTCAGAGTCTTTGCAGTGCAGTTCAGGGTCTTTACTGATGATGATAAGGCAGACCCTCCCCGGAGTACTGGCTAGCATAAGGGGCCTGGTCAGTCTGTGAACAAACAGGAGTTCCCCTGGCCAGGTGGAGTTGTAGGCCCCCCCGTCTATCTGCACTCTTCCTGGCTACCTTGCTGTAAGCGAGTGGAAGTAGTCCACGTCCCTGAGTATACCGTGTGGTGCTCACCCGTATGGCTGGTGACTTGGACCCTCTGGTAGCTTCCGCTCCTCGATGGCGGTAGCGGTCCCTTGTGTGTGTGACTGAGCCTCCAGGCTTCCTATGGCCAGAGGACCTGGAATCCCCTGCCGGCTGGTTTCTGCTGCTGGATATATAAGTCCTCACAGCCTCGGACTCCATTGTCCGGTAGTAGTGTCTTCAGCCAGGACGAGTAATATCTGCTTCCTTCAGTCACTGGCACTCAGCTCCTGCTCATGCTCCTACAGAGCTCCTAGCTGTTGCTTTCCCTGTGTCTGGAACTTCACTCCAGGCTCTAACTGAACTAACCTCGCCCCAGATCCAGTTTATATAGGGCAGGTTCCTCCCCTATCTGGTCTGGGACAGGAGGTGTTGCTTGTTTAAGGGCTCCTGACCAGGAAACCTCCCACTTGCTCTCAGACGTGATATTTCTATCACTGTGGCAACCAGACCCCTGGGGTGCCACACATCTTCTTCTCATCCAATAGAATCGGATCACACTATGGTCACACTCTAATCTGAGTTTGATCAGAGTGTAACTTGCATAATTGATCCCATTATCTCAGATGAGAGAATATATGCTTGTGGGACCCTAGCCTAAGAAAGAGCCGCTAAGTAAGAGAAGCTCCTGCTCTGGTAGTGGCTGCCGCGAGAAAGATATATGGCTGCACTAAATTTCCCCTAGTGCTAACAACTGACCACAATGGTTTCCAAGGGATGATTTCTAGGGCGCTATTGTCAGATCAGATAGTCCATTTAATCCATTTTTCTTTTAATGACTGTATGAGAAAAAGGAGGATATATCCCCATCAACTGAAGAAAAAAAGACAGTAGAACAATGCAAAAGTTGGATAATAAAACATGGCTCCGATCCTGCAAGAAAGCAGTACCGTCCTATGGGTCGCCACTTTATCTGTTTTTCATGATTTTCCTAGAATAAAGTTTTTCTCTGGAAATGCCTGCAGCAGACAACTGGATAACCAATTCACAAATATTTACATTTTAGTTTTAAAGGGACAGCTCTCCCATCAGGATAACCCACCTCCATTTGCCCTGTTAGGGTTTATGGATGTAGAAGAAGGGGGTCTTCTTCTTAGGAAGCTCAGTTATGAGTCAAAAAGGTGAAAAGAGAATTTCTCATCCTGAAGTGCTGATTATTAATCACCATGTATTACTATAATAATGCAACATCTAATAGAACAGGGGGCACTTTTTTCTGTAGGATTCCGTATATTTTCCTTTACTGTATATAGCTCTGAAATAGGAGGCATACCGTAAAAACACAGATTCACAGCCCCATGCAGTTTGAAAGTAGGGGGCACAAATAGAGCTATGTACATTGGCCTTGGAAATACCTATGTATAAGATGTGTGAATAGCTCCATAGATTATCATTAGCTCCAGGGACTGTGACATGTGAATAGAATAAGGCGCTAAAATGCTCAGGTGTGAACAAGATTTAGATCACATTTTCTAATTGCACTTTTGCCACTGAAGGCGCTATTTCATTCCCTTAAAAATGTAGCTTGCCTTGAAGGCCGATGCCCCTCATTTCTTCTCCCCCATTTAGGAAAAGTGCCACCCTTCACTTGCAAAGCATTACACTGTTTTATTTAGTGAGAAATCCAGACGGACAAAATAAGGCAGACAAGTACTTGTCATATTTTTATAGCACTTTCTAAAATACATGAACAGATGAAGCGAGAATATCAAATCTGATCATGCTGAGAAAACCCTGCTGTGTGAACAGGTCCTGGGCCACTGATTCTAGTGTGTCAGCTGCCAAGCCCAGGACAGCTGTCAAAATACACAGGGAAAGAAGCCTTCATCCAAATAAGTAGTCTGAGAGATTCCAGAGGAACCGGCTGGACCCTTAATTATCAGTCTTCAGTATACAATATAGGATACAGGAAAACTGGTGCCACCATCAAAGTAGAGCAGTAGTAGAACTGATAAAGTATGGGTCAAAAGAACATAATATTCCAGAGGATGAAAACCTGTACAAGCCAAATATTTCTCAATGCTGAGGGTTTGCTACAATTTTATGCAGTCTAAAGGACCCTTACACAATGGAGTAAAGTGGATCTATCACCAGAATTCACAATACAAACCATATACATTATTAAATAGATCTCTTAGATCCGAAGTTGTCAATTTCCATCACTCCTGCCTGATTGACAGCCCCTCAGTGTTCCTCCTACCTGCTGAGATCTAACACTGCTCAGTACAAGCTGCAGTTGTTGGTCAGGCTGGGTGCGCAGAAACTGAATACACTAGAACTCATTAGCTCCTTACTCTATAAGTTGAATAATATAATTCTCACATTAATTTCCCAATTAAAGACTCATTCTAACATGGATTTTCAAAGTTAATACACCAGACTCATCAAGGTGTAACAGTACTATTTAAAATTGTATACAGTTTGAATTGTGAAATCTGATGAGAGATCCGCTTTAATATTGACTAAACTTATCTATTTCAGTGGGACCATTGGACTGTTTAATGAATATAGAGGCCTCCCGACTCTCCATTGACAGATGGCGCAAGGTGAATTTCAATGAGTCATCATTTTGTTTCTGCAAAAGATAACCCACGACCAAAAATGTCCAGCAGTAGCTTACTCGCTTCTCTCCTGCCCTCTTGGAGTGGACATGTGATGTTAAGCTTTTGATCAATAGGGTCAGCCAGTTCACGTAGTATGTCCATAAAGAAGCCTTTGGGTTTTGACCAATGTCAACTGTTTATGTCCTGTTTTGAAAATCAATAAAAATTATTTAATAAGAAGAGAAGCCAATGAGTCACGCTGATGAGACAATAGAAGAGGTCCACAAATGGTGTGCCGGGCCAGGCGTCAGACAGAGGTAGGAGAAATAAAAAACAAAAGAAGGAGAGATGTCCATAGAAACTGTACAGAATGGCAAGCCATCATCACCTAATACGAGGTACATGGGGTACAAGACCAGTAGAAGTGTGACTGAGGAGTGCTTGACATTTGTTGGAGAACAGCCTGAATTCCAGAGTGTTACATTTTACCTTCACTGAAACCCTGCAGCAAACCATCAGAACAAGAGATATTACAAGATGATCCCTAGCTTGCAATATTCCTATTCTCTCAACTCTTTGGCAGAAGATGTTTGTTGATCAAGCAATTTAAATCTTATCATGCCCAATCCTTTGTTCCTGTAGCAGATAAGTAGCTGCCATACGAGTTTAACAGCAGCTAAATCTTTTTTTTCCCCTCTTTAAAACAAATAGCTCTCATGTGTTTATGACCAATTTTGGCCTCGTACCTGACAGGTCACATATTCTTGTCAAAGTGACAGTCATGAAATCAGTTTCCAAAATGGGAGAGGGTTTATACATGTCTTGCCCCCAGCAGGTTCCACCACCCTTGACCATGGCCCTGACTCTACAGCATTGAACTGAACATCATCACTGTATAAATATTCACCTTTATGACCACAGATGTTTGGGAACAATTGAGTTTTTTCTAGAGCAAGGGCTATTGACATGTGTCGCCATACATATGTAGGACAGATGTGGGAGGAATGGGTGACTTGGATTCCCCTAATGTTATGCTGCAGATGGTTTTCGTGTATTCCACTTTCATGGATCTTAACCACTGTAATGAAAATCCTTTGATGTAAGTATTTTGTGCTCTTGGTAAACACATGGTAGGTCAGTAATATCTGTAGTATTCTGATCATAAGCAGATGTACCTGACGCGCCCCCTGGGCCATATTCTTTAGGGGGAATATCCGGAGCCGGATCAGATGGGAGTTGTAGTCTTCCGAGTGGCTGTGACCCGGTCCGTGCCCAGGGTGTCAAACTCAGTTGTATGTGGCAGTCCTACAGATGTTATAAAGTTCTTAATGTCGACTACGCCACCCGTTGTATTGCGGTCACTATGGCCGCCGCTGCAGCAGGGTCCGCTGAGGCTGATGGTGTAGGTGCAGCTTTGGTGATATAACCCCCAACGGGTGGGGTATAGCCTCAGGGGGATCAGGTGCAGAGGATGGGGGTTGTGGTGATGCAGTGTAGACGGCAATCAGAGACAGAGTCGGGTTATGCAGTTTAGGATGTTTACTCACTGCTGATGTTCTGGTCACTCCAGCTTCGAGTGACTTCCCGAGCCGTGCTGCGTCCACCAGGTTCTGGATCCAGCCAACCCCCAAATAAGTCCGGAGCATGACCCTGAGCTCTCCTTCTGTCCTTTCTCTGGCCGTCCCCACTATTGATCCACCCAGGTCCAGCTCCCTCGGGCCTTCTGTTGGGAGACCCTTGGCCTCGGGTTCCCTGACCCTCCACGTGGTATGCCTTCGTGGTGGATGTGGTGGGTGACCGTGGCAAACGCTGCCCACGGTCTCCGGTCTCTGGCTGGGGTGTGTTTTTGCCCCCACCAGCTTGGGTTCCGGTACCCTGTGCCGACTCTTCACCCGGGGATTTAAGTTGGGTTCTTGGAGTCCTTTTCTTCTGTTTCCCCCTCTGGGTCTCTCTCTCTCCTCTCTCACTCTGGGTCTCTCTTCTCCTCTGCTCGCTGACTTTCTCTCTGCAACTGACCCTGTTCTTAGTTGGTGCCCACCTTATATACACCCTCTATGTGTGAGCTCAGGTGACCAGCACCCAATGAGCTCCTATCTTTACCCAGGCTGCTCCCCCTATCTGCCCCTACACTACTTGGGATGTACCACCCCCCTCCCACTCCAGCCAGGAACAGACTCGGTCGTACCTGCACATTTCTAAGTGGGAGTACCGTTGGTCTGTTCCTCGGAAATGGGATGTGTGTAGTGCATGCAGCCTACTGAGCTCAGTTCCACACTCCTTCCTTACCCGGGAGTGGAATATCACACCTCTGGGTTGAGGTGCAATACCCCTGTAGCAGCCGAATCCTCAGGGTGCTACATACCTAGCTTACCCAGGCAGGTATCATCCAGCATAGCTGTTATGATCTGCAACATGTACTAAGGAAAGATAGGGGAAAGCTGTCCCTACAGTAAGACTAAGCTGAATCCCTACGATGTAGCGGGCTGCCTGTTCCTAGTGAACAGACCCGCCTTAGTCCTCGGCTAGTCTGAACGAAGACCTATAGAATTAAGGGAGGGGTCCCTAAAAGAACTAAGGACTGGAACAAAAATGGGACACCTCCTAAACAGAAGTTGTTGCAGAACACAAAAGACAAACTGACAAAAAGTACTAGAGGTCCAAGAGGACCAAGCGAACTTGACAGAGAAAGGCACAGAAGCACCTGGCTAGAGAGACAGTCAAACACTGAAGTCCAGCACAGCCAGAAGGGCGGAGCTGGAATATAAAGGCAGATGGTCACGTGACCGCAAACAAGAGATAGAAAAAACAAACAGGAGGGTTCTAACAGTACCCCCTCTTTTATGCGGATCCTCCAGGGCCAGGCCTATCCGGAAACCTCCTGTGGAAAGCTTTAATAAGCCTAGGAGCAGAGACATCATCCGTCTTTACCCAGGAGTTGTTTTCGGAACCGAAACCGTTCCAGGAGACAAGATACTGTAATCTCCCTCTATGCCATCTAGAATTCAAGATACGAGAAATTTCATATTCGCTGTCTTCCACCACAGGAGGAACTGTGACAGTGGCGTCCCTATCAGATACGTCAGCCTTTTTCAACTAGGAAACATGAAACACAGGATTAATCTTCCAGGAAGTAGAGACATCCAACCTAACAGCAGACGGGTTAACAACCTGAAGCGCTTTAAAAGGACCCACAAACTTAGGACCCAGTTTTTTAGAGGGAATCCTCAACCGCAGGTTCTTCGAGGACAACCAAACCATGTTAACCACAGTAAACAAAACCTCTTTACGTTTCCTGTCAAAATACTTCTTGGACTTCTTGTTAGCCTCTTGAAGCTTACAATGTACATTAGTCCAAACTCTCTCCAAATCACCGGAAAAATTCTCCTCCTCCGGCACCGCCGACCCCAATTTGGAGTACAAACCAAAAGACGGATGTCTCCCAGTACAACAAAAAAAAGGAGAACACCCAGCCGAGGAGGATGTATGATTGTTAAGAGCAAATTCTGCGAGAGGCAGAAACTCAGACCACACCTCTTGATTGTCCGCCACAAAACAACGCAAAAACTGTTCAACATCCTGGTTCTTTCTTTCAGTCTGTCCATTCGACTCAGGATGATAACCAGACGAAAATGACAAATGGACTCCCAACCTGTCACAAAAAGCACGCGAAAAGCGAGCCACAAACTGAGGTCCTCTATCAGAAACAATATCCGTGGGAACGCCATGGAGCTTGACAATCTCCTTAACAAACGCCTTAGCGAGTGTCTTGGCGCAGGGCAACTTAATGAATGGAACCAAATGACACATCTTACTTACGGTCCACGACCACCCAGATGACAGTAAAACCCTCGGACACAGGAAGATCAGTAATAAAATCCATAGTGAGATGCGTCCAAGGTGCACTAGGAACCTCCAGAGGTCAAAGCAACCCTGCAGCAGGAGTATGTGAAGCCTTTGACCTAGCACACACAGTACACTGACGTACCCACTTGACGACTTCCTTCTGCCATCCAGGCCACCAAAAACTGCGACTGACAAGTCTCTTAGTCTCAGAAACTCCTGGATGACCTGCCAACCGAGACTCATGACACTCCACAAACAAATCTCTCCTAAAGGCTCTAGGCACGAACAACCTCCCATGGGGAGTGTTAGATGGAGCATCATCTTGAGCATTCAGAATCCCATTCTCCAAAACGGAGTCCAAAGCCGCCACCACAACTCCTTTCTGTAAAATGCTCTCCTCCTCCTCGGCACCGACCGTAGGAGAGAAGCTGCGAGATAAAGCATCGGCTTTAACATTCTTAGTACCAGGGATATAGGTAACAGAAAAATGAAACCGAGAAAAAAAAAATGCCCACCTAGCTTGACGGGCATTCAAGCGCTTGGCAGCATCCAGATAGATCAAATTCTTATGATCTGTGAAAACCTGAATAGGAAATCTAGCGCCTTCCAAAAAATGACGCCAATGTTCAAACGCAAGTTTAATAGCCAGCAACTCCCGATATCCAGCATCATAATTCAGTTCGGTTTCCGAAATTTTTTCGAAAAGAAGGCACAAGGATGTACTCCACCCTTGTTCTCCTGAGACAAAACTGCTCCGACCCCCACCGATGAAGCATCGACCTCGACGAAAAAAGGCTTGGTCTCAGCAGGCTGCATAAGGATAGGGGCAGAACTGAACCTCTCTTTGAAATACTCAAACGCTTCAATGGCCTCAGTGGTCCACTGGGCCGTATTCGCACCTTTCCTGGTGAGATCGGTTTGAGGTTAAACAATTACAGAAAAATTCTTAATGAATTTCCTGTAATAATTGGCAAAACCCAAAAACCTCTGTATAGATTTCAAACCAATAGGCCTAGGCCATTCCTGCACAGTCTGAACCCTCACAGGGTCCATCTCGAAGCCCTCGCTGGAGACAATGTAGCCCAAAAAACACATTTTCTGCACAGCGAACTCACATTTCTCCAGCTTAGCAAAGAGTGAATTATCACTCAATAACTGCAAAACTTCACGTACACTCTGCCAATGGGACTCTAGATCTGGTGAATAAATCAAAATGTCATCCAAATACGCAACCACATTCTTACCAATCAAAGGTCTCAGGATGTCATTAATAAGGTTCTGAAAAAATGCAGGTTCATTGGAAAGACCAACAGGCATCACCAGATTCTCAAAATGACCTACTGGAGTGTTAAAAGCAGTTTTCCATTCATCACCCTCCTTCACACGTATCAAATTGTATGCCCCCCGGAGATCAATTTTGGAGAACCACTTGGCTCCCACTAACTGGCTAAACAAGTCAGGAATTAATGGCAATGGGTAGGAATTGCGTACGGTAATCTTATTAATTTCACGAAAATCCAGACATGGACGTAAACCGCCTTCCTTTTTTTTAACAAAGAAGAATCCAACTGCCACAGGCGACTTAGAAGGTCTAATGTGACCAGCAGCCAGGCTAGTCTGTATGTACTCCTCCAGGGCCTTTCTTTCAGGGATAGTCAGATTAAACAAGCGACTTTTGGGAAGAGTAGCATCCGGAACAAACTCAATGGCTCAATCATAATCCCTATGAGGAGGTAAAACTTGTGACTCCTCCTCCGAAAAAACCCTCCAAAAATCTTGATTTCCCCTTTTTCCACAGCCGCAATGCGACAATTACAACATTTATCATAGCACTTCGGACTCCAAGACTTAATCACATTAGTAGACCAGTCCAATAAAGGATTGTGCAGTCTTAACCACGGCAATCCTAGAACAACTGGAGAGGGCAAATTATCCAAAACAACCAAGTTCAAAATTTCTTGGTGAACTCCATTGATAGTGAGGGGAAATGCAGCAGTCTTGTGAGTAATACATTTCAAAGGAGTGTTATCAATTGCAACCACAGAAATAGGTGATGACAAAGGTTTGGATTTCAATTTAAGGTTTTCCAAAAACCCTTTATCAATCATATTAAGTGTTGAACCACAATCCACAAATACCTGAAATTCAATCAAATCTCCCTGCAGAGTAGAACTCCCAGAAAGAAACACTCCTGCAGAGCGTAAACAAGCTATACGGGCGTAACTGACCTTTTTTTTTTCTTTACTTAAACGACGCTCACAATACTGACAAATGGTCAGCTTTACCACAATAAAGACACAATCCCTCGGCGAATCTCCGATCTGTTTCTTGAGAGCGGAGTGACATCGCCCCAACCTCCATCGGTTCCCCGCCGTCAAAGCAGATTTTCTGGGAACTAGGACCTGACATTACAGGAGTCTTTATCTCATTGAGCCTGCACCTCAGTCTCCTGTCTATACGAACAGCTAACTACATAGCTTCCTGCAGTGTCTCAGGTGCAGGGAATACAATTAGCAAATCCTTAACCCTTTCACTCAGACCAGCAAGAAATAAACATCTCAATGCCGGATCATTCCACTTAACTTCTGAAGCCCATCTCCTGAAGTGTGTGCAATAAATTTCAACATCATCTGACCCCTGATTCAAACTCTAAGTTCAGATTCAGCAGATGAGATTCGATCAGGATCGTCATATAATAGCCCCATAGCAGAAAAAAATTCTTCAACAGACCTTAAACACGGATCATTAGGCTGGAGATAAAAGGCCCACCCCTGTGGTTCATTGCGCAAAAGTGACATAATAAAACCAATGCGCTGTGATTCATTCCCAGAGGATCTTGGTCTCAAACAAAAATATAACAAACAAGCATTTTTAAAGGAAAAAAAATCTTCTGTTTACCATAAAAAGCATCAGCAGTCCTACCTTGGGTTCGACAAAATGCGCTCTGGAACAGCTACTCACGTGTTGCTGAAGCTCGGCCACCTCCAGAGACAATCCCTGCAGGCGTTGAGCCAAATCCTGGACGGAAACCATACTGATCTTTCTTTCCTTTTAGTTTTTTGGGCTGGACTTACTGTTATGATCTGCAACATGTACTAAGGAAAGATAGGGGAAAGCTGTCCCTACAATAAAACTAAGCTGAATCCCTACGATGTAGCGGGCTGCCTGTTCCTAGTGAACAGACCCGCCTTAGTCCTCGGCTAGTCTGAACGAAGACCTATAGAATTAAGGGAGGGGTACCTAAAAGAACTAAGGACTGGAACAAAAATGGGACACCTCCTAAACAGAAGTTGTTGCAGAACACAAATGACAAACTGACAAAAAGTACTAGAGGTCCAAGAGGACCAAGCGAACTTGACAGAGATAGGCACAGAAGCACCTGGCTAGAGAGACAGTCAAACACTAAAGTCCAGCACAGCCAGAAGGGCAGAGCTGGAATATAAAGGCAGATGGTCACGTGACCGCAAACACAAGATAGAAAAAACAAACAGGAGGGTTCTAGCAATAGCTATAGCTGAGTAATTAAGATTGCACTTTTATACGAACCTCTTCTTCACCTATCCTTTATTACTCTTGTAAGGGGGGTGCTATGACAAAAACTATCAGAGCACTCATCCAACCTCTTACTACAAATATATCTTAACTGTGCCCATAGTGTGTAACCCCCAAGTTTGTTCCCTCAAATGAGAGAATGCAACTGTAAAGCCAGTTGCCTCATATGAAGTGAACAGTCGTTCAAGTTGAAAGTTAACGTAGGACCATTGACTATAATAATGCAGATGGAGACACAGTGTGCTCTGTTGGACATCATTTTCAGCTGTATATGCCTAGCTAAAGCGGGTAGCAAGATGTAGTCTACTACGTCTTGCTGCCTGCCTCCAATAAGCTGATATGGACAAACATAATGTGGGACAGAGCACACTTTGACTCCATCTGCATTATTATAGTCCATTGCCTCGTTAGTGCATGAGCCCAAATCCCATTTTGCAGGGAAGATGGTTGGACATAAGCCCAGACAGAGCCACTGAGCATAACGTCAAACATGATGTGAACCTTGCCTTAGGGCACACATGTCAAACTCCGGCCCGTGGGACAAATTTGGCCCGCAGGGTGGTTTTATTTGGCCCTCGACACCAGAACCATCATTCCTATGTGGGACCATAATTCTGTATGGAGGACTATGTGGGACTCATTATTCTGTATGGAGGACTATGTGGGACCCATTATTCTGTATGGAGGACTATGTGGGGCCCATTATACTGTATACTGGTTGGCCCGAAACTTTGTCTAAGTTTTTCATTTTGGCCCTCTGTGTGTTTGAGTTTGACTTCCCTGAGCTAGGGTCTTCGGTCACAAGCCTCGAATTTTCTGTTTTGTTCTCTTCTCAGTCTTCCTTTGGGCTGGGTAAATGTCAGATGCCAGATTAAGGAATGTCACACCTGACTATATCAGTCTTTTCAATGGATTATAATATCTGCCACTAAAAGCTGCAAATAATTTTATTTTGTATTGAGCATTTTAAATATGAAATTATATTAAATAGGTTTTACCAATAATTAGGATACGTGATAACTAGAGATGAGCAAATTGATTCGATGCAAATCAAATTTGCTTAATTCGGTGATTAGAACAATCTGCCATTTGCTTTGTGCTAATCTCCTAAAATGCATGTTGAAATTTTACACGTCAGAAGATTGCATCAACCAAAGAAGGATCACATGACCAAAGACAGACTTTCCCATAATGCCTTGAAGCTATCACATCACATGATATAGCATAGCCATTCCAGAGGGACCTTCACAGCCTGTATAAAAGCAGAGACAGGGAATGCAGCAGCCATTTTGGGATGAATCTGGATAGTGAGAGGACATAGTTGTAAAGACTTGGAAAGAAAGTTATAAAGCACTGAACAAACTGTACAGCTAGTGTGTAACAGCTCAGCAGTGAAAAAGATTAGTGCGTGAGGAAAAGAGATTACACGTTTTTCAGGGCTTCAAATTGATTCTCCTCAAATCAAATTTTTTGAAAATTTAGTCTAATGGAGCGAATTTGAATTTCAAAAAATTTGCTAATCTCTAGTGATAATTTACTGATTGTTGGTGGTCTGAGTTCTAGGACCCCAGCGATTAAAACAATGAGGCACTGAAAAGCCCCAGTCTGATTGGAATGGAGGTCGGGCATTTGCACCTCTGCTTCTTTTAGTGTCTATGGAAATGCCGTAGAAAGTATAGTGCACAGGTACTTCTTTAATTTCCATAGACAATGAATAGAGCAGCAAGGTAAGTGCTTTACCATCGCTCCATTAAAACTCCTCATCACTGCAGTCAGTTAGTGATGGAACAGGGATATATGAACCCCATTCTAGTGATTCAATGCAGGGAGCCCCTGTGATCGTACATTTATCAACTGAACTGTAGATAAATGGTATCAATTTTGGGAAACCCCTTTAAAGAGTAAGATGCGTTTTCTGTCCCTGATAGCGCTATAGGCACTCCATGCCATGCCTCCATATTGCCCTGTATTAGGGTACTTCACACAACCATATTTTTAGTTGGTCCGAGTGCTGTCCTTGAAAAAACTGACATCAAATGGACAGCACTCGAACTAATGTTACTCAACAGCGCTGTTCAGATAACAGTGCAAACAAGAGTTAAGAGGAGGACACTCACACTGCCATCCATCCTGTCTATTTGATCAAATACTGGAGATACCAGGGATGCTGAGGTAAGAAGAGGTCGCTCGCACTGCTGCCCACCATGTCTATCTGATCTAATACTGGATATACTAAGAGTGCTGAGGTAAGAAGAAGCTGCTCACACTGATGTCCACACTATCTTTCTGATCTAATACTGGATATACTAAGAGTGCTGAAGTAACAGGAGGCTGCTCATACTGTTGTCCACCCTGTCTATCTGATCCAATACTGGATATACTAAGAGTGCTGAGGTAAGAAGAAGCTGCTCACACTGATGTCCACACTATCTTTCTGATCTAATACTGGATATACTAAGAGTGCTGAAGTAACAGGAGGCTGCTCATACTGTTGTCCACCCTGTCTATCTGATCCAATACTGGAGATACCAGGGATGCTGAGGTAAGAAGAGGCTGCTCACACTGCTGTCCACCCTGTTTATCTGATCTAATACTGGAGATACTGGGGCTGCTGAGGTAAGAAGAGGCTGCTCACACTGCTGTCCACCCTGTTTATCTGATCTAATACTGGAGATACCGGGGCTGCTGAGGTAAGAAGAGGCTGCTCACACTGTTGCCCACCCTGTCTATCTATTCTAATACTGGATATACTAAAAGTGCTGAGGTAAGAAGAGGCTGCTCACACTGCTGTCCACCCTGTCTAACTGATCTACTACTGGAGATACCAGGGTTGCTGAGTTAAGAAAAAGCTGCTCACACTGCTATTCACCCTGTATATGTGATCTAATACTGGAGATCAAAAGGTACTGAGGTAAGAAGAGACTGCTCACGCTGCTGTCCATCCTATCTGATTTAATACAGGAGATCAAAAGGTGCTGAGGTAAGAAGAGGCTGATCACATTGCTGTCCACCCTGTCTATCTGATCTAATGCTGGAGATACCAGTGGTGCTGAGGTAAGAAGAGGCTGCTGGCACTGTTGTCCACCCTGTCTATCTGATCTAATACTGGAGATAACAGAGATCTCATGTAAGACAAGGCCACTCAAACTTATGTATAACAATATAAGTAACTTCAGGTCACAGCAAAGGAGTTTCCTCCTGCACATGCTCACAGGTATCTTACCTAACATTCTATTACAGGTTTATGCCAGTCTAACGAGGTGATGGCTATTTTAATCCTATAGTGATTACCTCCCTAGACAAAACGATTGTGACCTGCTAATTAAATGTATTTAGGAATTTATGTATAATAACATTTCCTTCAGTTATTTTTTTTTTTTTATTCCCAGAGAACCCCTTTAAGTTAGATATTTACTGAATGTACCGAATGAATGACCTATATGTTATAATGTCCTGATAAGGGAATATTCATGTTGTGCATTGAATGATATTTTCCCATGATGTTTCATCTGTAAGAAGGAGCGCTTGTAATGGAGTGTCGTGAACTTGATTGCTGATGTCTATTTTGGTTTTGAATAGACAACCTTACAAGTGTAAGATGACTAGCAATCAATCCTTTAATAAGCGAGCGTGCCCTGGGGGTGCTGCACAAAAGAAAGCAAATCATAACACACAGGCTAAATTGTGCACTGGTTTATGAGGGAGAGAAGCAGATTTCTCAGCAATATGTGGTCGCTATTGTAAACAGGAAGGTCGGACAGCTGGACTGTGCTGAACTCATCCCTAATAACACCAACTCCCAGTGCAACTTAATCATGTGCAATCCGGAAAATGCTCAACACATATCAGCCAAGTGTAATACATGACACTTTGGCATTTGCACAGTGATAAATGACTAGGAATTGGGACATTTCATCATTGACTGTAGAACTTTTTCTGCATGAGACCCACTACATATTAAAAATGCAGAAACAGAGACCTTGTACTTCTCAAATCCTATTTTGTTTCATAATACAAATAAGGCTTTGTTCACACAGAGTTTTTTGAGGCACACAGAACCAAGGGTTGTTGTTTATTTTTAGCAGAAACCACTTCAGAATGTTTTCCTATTTTATTGAGTTTTTTAAGTCGTTTTTCATTTCCTGAAGTAGTTTTGAAGAGTTTTGGAAGAGTTTTTTCTCCCTGCACCTGCAGCAATTTTTTCCCAGTTATTTAATTTATCAGTGCCAGTTTGCAGCAGATACCATGAGGATCTGTTTAAAAAAATTACTTTTTTCTCCACCAGTTGTTTTTCTAAACCTCTTCAGAGGGAAAAAACTGTAAAAAAAACAACAACAAAAAAAACGCTCTGATGAACAGCTCATGGTGTGTCCACAATACGTTTTTTTTTTTCAGGAATTTTGGGAGCAAAATTTTTATAAAAGTCTGGAGTTAAATTATCTTGTGTTTTGATTGGAGAGTTGGGGAGCTTCTGCTTCAAAAACGCCTGAAAAAAACCCTCAGTGTGAACATAGCTTAAGTGGATTTTATATAGAAATTACTAGGAAAAGTAATTTTGAAGCAGGAGGATTTTGGAGGGGATTTGATCCAAAATAACTCTGTGTGAGCAAAGCCTAAAAGAGTTAAGATCAAGAAATAATTATAAAAAAGATGTAATAAAAAAAAACTATATTCATTCAATTCCAACCGATCCAGCACTGCCATTTTATTTAGGTCCCTGCAGTGATGATGCCACATACCTCTATGTGACAGCTGCACCCATCACGATTCTCATCCTACTCAAGCTGTCAGGCTTGGACTGGCCCACAGGAGAGCAGGAGAATCCTCCGGTGGGCCACCACCCTCTTATATGAGCAGTACTTGGCACTATATACTTGAATCACTATGTACAAACAAAGGCAGCATCTTATTCATGTAACAATCTACCCAGTTCATTGTTATATAAATCTGTGATTGAGGATAATGTCATATTAACATGTAGCAGAAAAGTGGGGCCCTGGAGTTGGTTACTGGTGGGCCCTTGGCACCCCAGTCTGACACTGTGTAAAGCCTTAATGGTCTGACCCCCATTTTAATCTGAGCCAGTTGATTGAATTGCATCATGGTCTTGGTCCAGAACAATAAAATAATTACTTTTCGGGACACTTTACACAGATACTGATTACATCTTAGTATAAATACATTTTGGCAGGAATTTCAGTTTAAAGAGAAATGGTTACGTTAGTGAAAATGACATCAAGAGGCAACCAAGGCCATTGTGTGTTATTATATGTTACTGCCGGCTACTGAACAGAAAGAAGCCGCTACAGGAAAAGCCATTATGAAATAAAATGAAAATGTAATTAGGATGAGGTTAGCATAGACATTTAAACCATTGCACTTCTTATGATGATGTGATGAGCGTGGGTAAGGCTCTTCGGAGGCGCAGTCATCATTGGTAATAAATGACAGCACATCACAACTTAGTGAAGAGGTCGGCTGCTTGTTGTAAATTTCTCTCTTTTGACGTAAATAAATCTAAAGTAACAGAGCGCGTCCACTAATCTCATCCACTGTGATAGATTTTTGATTCATGAAGAGTGCTCTCCGGGACTATAGGTGTGGGTCAGGTGAGATATGGAACAATCATATGGGAAAAGATTTATAGATATATACTGTAAGGTAGCGCTATTCATCACTCTGGGGTACTCGCTTCACCGGGTCAATTAAAGCACACATGCAACGTTTTTCCGGTAATTCACAGTCCAGCAGTTTATTACATATCATAAACCGCTCATAACATAGTCCATCTCAGTGGCTCGCCGACATGTTACACATATAATATCCAAGAGCCTTTCCAGTGACAGATATGCCCAGACACAGCCTTCAGCAAGGTAACAATATCAAGGTCCACATCAAGCAGCGTTTTTACCTTTGCCGGGTCGTAGCTGCTTCAGTCAGCTCAGTTCTGCCACAGCTGTGGCTTTAAGGCTTCCCAGATGGGGCCTCCGGGCCACGTACCTTCAAAGGCTACTGGTATCTCAAACACAGAGGGATCCAGCCTCTGCCTTCCAGGCTAGTGGAGTCCCACACAGGGACCAGGCCTCTTGCCCTCCAAGGCTACTGGTATCCTAAACACAGGGGGATCCAGCCTCTGCCTTCCAGGCTTCACCAGGCCTCTCTCTCTAGGCCTCACCAGGCCACTCTTTCTCTCCCTGTTTCAAAACTACCAGGGTTTATATATCCTTTTGTGCACACAGGACCTGTGATGATGTCACAGTCACGTGATCAGTCACCTGAGGGGGAGGTAAATGGTCAGCTAGAGCACGCCCCCTGGACATTCTAGCAATGCAGCAAGCCACTGCATTACATATCCCCCCCCTCTGTTCAAACTTGTGGGGTTGAACACATAACATACACAATCACATTATTACCCACGGTTCACACAGAGACCATGTACTTGACAATTGCGCTGCTCAGCCCCTGGAACATTAGTCATTGACATTAGCCCATTCCTTAGGGACCTACCATCTGTCATTGTCACTAACTTCGTCAAGTCACATTTCCGAGTAGTAACCTTGTCAGACCTCCCCCGCTCTCAGCGGTCAGTCGTAACCTTGTCAGACCTCCCCCGCTCCCAGCGGTCAATACAGCAGTGTGACTTACTTGCCCTTGTATCTACGGTCAGGTCTGACTTCGTGCTGTCCCGTACTCTATTGGGTCGTTTGTATGGGCCTCTCAGACCTGAGTTACTGGAGGTCTCACTACCTCTAAACCCACGGCCACTATCCTCAGGACATCTTGAAAGGTCTCTAACTTCTCCTGTAGCCGTCCTATTATTTGAAGGGCCCTTTCTCTGTCTGGTCTCACAATTTATAGACGGTTGCCATCTTCTGCTGCTCAGACGATGCTGTCTTTCCATTCACAGTCTGGCGAGATTCAACCGTTCTACCTCTCGCAGGTAGGTCACTCTGTACTCCATCAGCATGTGTATATATGCAAGATTTTCTTCCTTTCCTACAGCGGAGAATGAAACCATGCCGTCTTCATCTGGTATCCCGTCCTGACGTTCACGTAGACTGTTTACTTTCATCACACCAGACTTCTTTACCATCATTTGCATGGCTTGGCCATTTCTCCCAATGAGCTTTCTTACCAGAGCATGAGGCACCCGGATGACCTCGTCACGCAGACTTTGAGCTTTTCTCATAAGCTCCAGTTGTCTAATGGCTTGTTCCGTCTTCAACCGGACAAACCGCTTCGTGCGAATACATCGCCAGTGCATGTCACTTAGCATCGCCACCCTCTTCACTGTGACTTCGGTTGTGGACAGGACCACCAGCTGTTTAGCTTCTGAGGTCGGGTACACCTTACAGGCTCCCACGGCCTTCTTAAACTCTTCATGCACTGACTCTCTGGTGCATTCTTCTCTCAAATCTTCGGGTACATCTATGAGACACTTGTACCGAGACGTTTCTGTCTCACCAGTGGTGTCCAAATGATCATCTGGCTCAGGTTTCAGGGACAACTGACTTTCAGCTTCTTCACCCTGTATGCTTCACCTGAGCTGACTCGCAGCTATGAATTCAAGAATTCTCGTCTTGACCACTTCCATTTCACACTTATCTTCTTTTAACACTCTCTCAGCTCTCCTCAGGTCCACCTTCTCATGGTTCAAATGGGCTTGGAGCGCCTCCTTGAGCTCCCTGATCTCGGCTTTTACATCCACCGAATTACCCAAGCTCGCATTATTCAAATAGGCATTTGCTTCATACCTCCCTTCTCCTATAGACTCCTCCATCCTGCAGATTCTTTCCTTAGGGCACGTCTCTGCCCTCTGGAGATCATCACAGAATGTCTTCAGCTCCTTCACCTGAGCTTTCAGACCTAGGGTCTTTCTGTGGAGATCATCATTTTCATCACGGGTGTCCTGCACAGTGGTCTCAACCACTTAGCGCATGTGCTCTGCATCCGCTTTATCATCCTCTAGTTTTTCCTTAACCTTGAGGAGATCCTCATAGTCTCTCTTAATTTGTTGCAGTTCCCCACTGAGTTCAACATACTCCTTCTTGGATTCACGCAGCTCTTTCTTCACTTGGTACAGCTCTAACTGTACCAGGGAGAAACGATCTTTCACCTCACACAACTCATATTCACACTCCGCTTTGTCAAGCTCCAATTGAGAAACCTCCTCTTTATTTCTCTGGAACATTTCTTTCCATTTGTTGATTTCCTCGCTGCTTTCTTCCAGTTCCCGCTGCAAGTTCCTTACAACCTGGTTTATTTTCTGCCGTTCAGACTCCAGGCTCCGCTGGTCTGAGGACCCGTTCTCCATGTTTTTCCTTAATTGCTGCATGTCACTCTTATACTGCTGCCTGATAGGCTCCAGCTCTCGGTCATGACTGGCCGCCTCCTCTTTCAGGGCTGTCGGATCCTGATCCTTCTGTCTCAGTACTGTATCGGAGGTTGCTACTGGCAACGTCACCTCCTCTTCTTCTAAAAGAGGATCCAAACTCAGAATAAAGGTCCACAGCCTTGCATTTTCTTTATTTGCCCTTTCAGCAAAATCTACAGGAGCAACTTTTTTGTGGCCCTTGTGGCGTCGACGATGAGAGGGGGACTTTCTCACCTCTTCTAGCTCCTCCTGACTGAGCTCTTTCTACTTTTGTAGTGTCACCGTCAGCTATGGGGTCTGTGTCACTCCCCATGGTGTTGTGGACCAACAAGTCACCTCCCACTTTGATGTCAACCCTTTCTACTGGAGCTACCCCGTTATCAACGGTCAAATTGTCATTTTTAGGCGGTACCAACCCGCAACCAGTAACCAATTTTGGTTTTCTATACTCTGCGCTCTTTTGAAACTCTGCCCCCTTTTGAGACTCCGCCCCCTTTAGGACACCCACACCTGTAGGGAGATTTTTACAACAAAAACCAGCAATAGTCTTAGGACCCAGTTCACAACACATCTTACGACCTCCCTGGGCACTCTGGGATAGCACCGGCGCCACAGGAGAACTCAAGGAATGGTCTGCTACCGCCATTCTGTAAAGGGCCAACAGCTCCTGCCCTTCCTGTACCAAGACCTGATGTCGTTTCTCAAATGCCTGCTGTGAGTCCTGTTGTCGTTTCTCAAATGCCTGCTGTGAGTCCTGTTGTCGTTTCTCAAATGCCTGCTGCGAGTCCTGTTGTCGTTTCTCAAATAACAGCTGCTGTTTCTCAAATACCTGCTGCTGTGATTTTAACAGGCACTTTAATCGTTCAACAGCTTCAGTCTCATCTGCTGCTCCCTTCACAGCCATCTTTATCAGCTCCTGCATTTCTTCAGGAAACTCCATTTTTCTGCAGAACGTTTGCAGCTGGACATCTAACCACTTCTTCATTCCGTTTTGGAATACTGCTCCATTCATGGCCTTCGCGGTACGCTGTTCACACTAGACACTTCACACTGCTCTCCCCGGAAAAATTTTCGTAACCCCGCCGAGTTACAGCAAGATGATTTAATCTTCCTGACCCCGCCGAGCCACAGCAAACCAGGTTTGGGTGCGACGACAATTTTCGTAACCCCGCCGAGTAACAGCCAGATGCTTTAATCTTTGTTATCCCGCCGAGCCACAGCAAGATGCTTGCATCCACACTCGTCATCCTGTGCCGCTACACCTAGCAACCAGGCTGCAGTCGCCCGCATTCTCCAACCACATGTAAGGTAGCGCTATTCATCACTCTGGGGTACACGCTACACCGGGACAATCAAAGCACACATGCAATGTTTTTCTGGTAATTCACAGTCCAGCAGTTTATTACATATCATAAACCGCTCATAACATAGTCCATCTCAGTGGCTCGCCGACATCTTACACATATAATATCCAAGAGCCTTTCCAGTGACAGATATGCCCACTTGGCTCCATACACAGCCTTCAGCAAGTCAAAGTCTCTTCCATACAAAACTTGTAGAAAAGCTTTTTTTGCTACTGTCGTCCCCACACAACAAGTTAAAATTCCTTTTGGTGTACACACCAGTCTAATATGTCCAGTAACTGGCCATATTTTCGTGCTCTAACTTGCTGTTCACTCTTTTGAGCAGATGGTTCCTCTTCAGAATTCTACCAGCACTATAGGAGCAGGACCCTACATTCCCTCACAACATCTAGCCACTATCCAATCACTTGCTTGCATTGAACGGAATGCCTACCTTTCCGGTATATCTGCATGCTGTTTGACAGTAGAGTAGGACTAGAGAGACAAAACCCAGCCTTCACTCCTTGTAATCTGATTTGAGCCTCTGCTGCTAGAGACAGATTACACTTGACAATAGGCAGTAGACAGAAAATTAGACAGAAGCGAGACACCTATTGGCTGACAATTTGGAGTGATTTTTTCAGGGACAAAACAACATACAGTAATTTTAAATAAATTTAGTTGCGGATATCTATCACATTATTTATCAAATGAGGAGAGGTGCTCTGATCGTACAGGCACCATTTAGGATAAATAAAAAAAGTCAGGGAAGTTAAAACACTATGGATCTGATTCATCATTTGTGGGAGGTTTTAAATCACTTTTCTTTATTGGTCTTATGTTACTTGTTAATGTTTTTTTGCACCAAATTCTTCAACATGGTGTATGTTGTTCATAAACCTGATAGACACTGATACAATATGAAGATGGCGGTGGGTAAATATAAGACTATGGTCAGGGACCTTAGATGAGAAGCACCACTCCAGCGCTGAAAAAAGAAAAAACACTGAAGTGGTGCTTTGAGCCGTTATGGTTATATAAATCAAGACCAGGAGCATGCCAAAAAATTGTTGATCTGGACAACCTATACCTCAAAAGCCGGGTTTGTGTTAGCAATTTAAAGAGGTATTCCGATCTCCAAGAAGATCCTATCCAAATATGTAGTAGGTGTAATAATAATATTAGCAAATATCTCCAATTAGAAATGTAGTATTGTTCTTCTGATTCACTATCCATGGATGCGACCACTCATATAGTGACAGTTAGTTAGCTTTTAGTGGTCGGAACCAAGGATACCTAAGCTACTGCAATGCCCTGCGTATGGGGTAAGCGACATAGAACCATTGAATCAAAGAATGTTAGCATTGAACGGGACCTCCAGGGTCATCGTGTCCAACCCCCTGCTCAATGCAGCATTCACTAAACCATCTCAGATAGATGTCTGTCCAGCCTCTGTTTGAAGACTTCCATTGAAGGAGAACTCACCACCTCTCGTGGCAGCCTGTTCTACTCATTGATTACCCTCACTGTCAAAAAGTTTTCTCTAATATTTAATCTGTATCTTCTCTCATTCAGTTTCATCCCATTGTTTCTCGTGTTTCCATGTGCAAATGAGAATAAGGATGATCCCTCTACACTGTGACATCCCTGCAGATATTTGTAGACCGCTATTAAGTCTCCTCTTAGCCTTCTTTTTTGCAAGCCAAACATTCCCAGATCCTTTAACCGTTCCTCGTATGACATAGTTTGCAGTCCGCTCACCATCCTGGTAGCTCTTCTCTGAACTTGCTCCAGTTTTCGGATGACTTTTTTAAAATGTGGTGCACAGAACTGGACACAGTATTCCAGATGAGGTCTGACCAAGGAGAAGTAGAGGGGGATAATTACTTCACGTGATCTAGACTATATGCTTCTCATAATACATCCTAGAATTGTGTTTGCCTTTTTTACTGCTGCATCACACTGTTGACTCATGTGCAGCATGTGATCTATTAGTATACCCAGGTCTTTTTCACATGTGCTGTTGCTTAGTTCTATTCCTCCCATTCTGTAGATGTAATTTTCGTTTTTTTTGTCCAGATATAAAATCTTGTCCTGTTAAGTACCATTCTATTAGTCGCTGCCCATTGTTCAAGCTTATCTAGATCCTTCTGAATCCTTTTTCTGCCTCCTCTAGTGTTCGCTATCCCTCCTAGCTTTGCATCATCTGCAAATTTGATTAGTTTACCTTCAGTTCCCTTATCATAGCGAATCATACTTGTCACAATAGCACCGTGGAAAAGGCGTCTTTGAAACAATTGTGATAACATGAGGCTAGTGTTGACGATTAATAGCATTTTGGCATCATCACTTGCAGTCATTAGAGTTTTCGTACAGTTTGTCTTGGAATGTCTCTCTATAAGTGCTTGTGTTACGGCATCACATGTGCCAAGTGTTCAGAATTCCATCACTGATTCCCTCTCCCATTTTCAGTGGGAGCATTTGGCTCCAGACACGGAGGCCAGCTCTACAGTTATAGAGCTTGGTATTCGAGCAGCCAAACCTCTGATTAGGTCGTCTCTTGCCAGCAGTACACGGGCTGTATATCAATCGTCTGGCAACGTTAGGATCATTTGGTGGAGTACTGTCTGAAGATGATTAGGTAGGAGTATTGTTATTAGGGTTGAGCAATGGAGCAGATGATAGTTAATAGTTTGATTTTGGGTTTGGCTTTTGGTTTTAAGTTGCACGGTCAGAGGGACTTAAATAATTTTTTGGTGAATGAAGCACTAAATGTTTTTCAGAGAGGCAGGGCACAGAAAGATGGTAGGTGTTCCAATTTCTTTGTTTTTCTTGCATGTTTGGGTAGGGAATTGGCATCGGTTTGCAGTTTGGTTTTTGAGGAATGGCGTTTTCAGTTGGCCATCTCCTTTGGCTTCTTTGGTGCTTTAATGGTGGGGGAATTGGTCGCACCTGGTAAGAAGCAAGTGGGAGGTGTCTTGGTGAGAGATGTCATTGCCACAAAAAAAGGGGTTGAATTTTGGATTCGGAAATCAAAGACGAACCAAGCAGGAAGAGGCAGGCATGTATTATTAGGTGTCGTCTCAGAATTGGTTATGTGTCCCTTATAAAATCTAGAATGCTTTAAAAGCTTTAGGCCAAAACTATATGGCCCCTTGCTATGCTATGAAGATGGTTCCTTTCTGTTGAGGTATCAGTTCACCAAAATATTATTGAGATGATTAGTCAGTTTGGAGTTTTCTTGTTTAGCGCCTCATTCTTTTCGCATCGGGGCTGCAACTCATGCCGCTGTCTGCAGCTTAAGCCCTGAAATCATTATTGGCCAATGGGAATATTAGTGTTTTTTATCATACGTTAGGCCTCATAGACTAGTAGAGGGTTAGTATTTGATACAAGTAAAATGCCATAAGCCATTAACACCATTTTGTTGTCTGTTTGTTGTTGTTTTATTGCAGAGTGCACTCCTCTTTTGATATGGATTATGGGCCATTAGTATGTGGGGAGCGGTTCGGGCAGATTTGCGGAAGGAAGGTAGAGAACCGTGGATGCGCTGGTAAAACGAGCTGAGTAAGGTGAGCTCAGGTGGCTGAGTTTTAGAGGAATGGGGAGGATCAGAGTGCTACAAGATGCACTGATACGTCCATTTAGATAAGGCCCTACATATTTTAGTTCTACATGTTGGAAGTAATGACTTAGGGGATCGCACTTTTAGGCTATGTGCCCACGATGCAGAAATGCTCCGGATTTTTTCCTGAGCGTTTCTGCATCTCCCTGGCAGAAAAAATGCATGCGAATTTAACATGCGTTTTTCTTGCCAGGGACAAGCAGATGTGAAGGGTTTTTGCATGCATTTCCACATGCGGGTTGTCAAGCGCTTTCCAAGCGATTTTAGCATCACTTGGAAAGTGCTTGACAACTTGGTCACACTATATAAATCCATGCAAACGGCATGGATTTATATAGTGTGACCGAAAGAATGGTAAAAAATAAAAAATAAATATTATACGTACCTTCTGATGGCCCCCGGTGTCCTTGTCTCGGCTTGCCGGCAGCTCGCGGTAGATTAAAGGACCTGCTGACGTCAGCGGTCGCGTGACCCGTCACATGACTAAATTACGTCACCACAGGTCCTTTTAGTCTACCGCGAGCTGCCGGCTAGCCGAGACAAGGAGACCGGGGGCCATCAGAAGGTAAGTATAATATTTATTTTTTATTTTATTCTTTTTTTTACAGGTACTATGGTACCCGGGTCTGGAGGAGAGTCTCCTCTTCTCCAAACCCGGGTACCATCCGCACACTGAAACACATGGTATTCGCATGTACAGATCCAGTGATGCGGATGACATGCGGTCCAATGCAAGTCAATGGCGGCGAAAAAGCAGCGCTTCCACAAAGTGCTGCAGATTTTTCCGCAATGATAATTCGCAGCCGAAATTTCCGCAGCATGTGCACAGCACATGCGGGTTATCATTGTGGAACATGGCAGGCCTTCTACCAAGCGTTTTTTAAGCGTTTCTGCAGTGGAATTGCCGCTGCGGAAACGCTTAAAAAACGCATAGTGGGCACACAGCCTTAGAGAGTTGGTCACAGATATAAAGCATGATTTGTTGCATCTCTGGGCATCCTTCTCTTGGCTTATCACCATGTGTTTTGAAATTGTTCCACAGAAAACCTGGTGAAACGCTCAGTCAGTAGAGAAGTTGAACAAGGCTTGCATAAAAGTTAATAGGGCAATTTCTAATTTTGTTAGTCGGAACAACAGGGGAGTTGTAGTGTGTCACCTTGATCTGGAACACAGGAAGGCATCTAAATGCCATGGGTATTGATTCGTGGGATATGGCCCTGCAAGTGGGCATTGAACGGACCATGGAGGGGGGGGTATCTGGAGCATTTGAAGGGATCAAAATCCTCTTGTTGTGGCTCTTGGCAGGGTCCTTGAAGTTGGTTTTAAACTGGTCAGGGTGATTCATCAGGATATTGATGGGTGGGAATGCATCTGTTACTTGATATGGAACCATTTGGGTTATGGTGATCCTGAACCTGTAGGTTATGACTGGAAGTAATTACGGTTTATTGGGTTGTTTTTGAAATCACCAGATTTTGTAGCTTCAAGGACCTTACCAAGTTTACGCTATATAAGCTGTATGAAGTTGTAATGTATTTGTTATAATAAAGGCTGCTGTGGTCAAAACTATCCTACCTAAAGTGTCAAAGTTTTATTGGAGGGATTGGATAGTTTGGAAGAAGGGAATGTAAAGTAAGGGGTCATGAAAGTTGGGTTTTTGACCACCAAGCAATTTACAATACCAGGGTCAAGGATAAGTACTTGTTACAATAATGTGGTCGCTCTGAGGCTCTCTGAGCAGTGACGTCACCCTAACCACCCCTCCCTCCCCCCCGTGTGCCGCATCAGCTAGCGGCGTAGCTTCCGGCCGGGGCATACCGCAGGTCGAGCGCCAGCTGAAGATTCACGGCAAGGGGCATCTCTGGGAGGACGCTCCCATTACAGACTTTTTCACTGCCAGGCATTATAAGGGGATTCCAGGACCCAGCACAATATAGGAGGACAAAGCAAACTACACATGTACTTTAACCATTGTGCTATCCACTGCATTGGTTCATATGTAGTGTCTAATTGGATGGTTTTATCAGTTGTCTCTGTGATCCCTATAGCAGCACAATAGGGGATTGCAAGTGCAGGGATTTTTTTATTCCATTTTATTATTGACACTATTTTAGGTAGGTCTATTACGGCATTAGCTGGATTACTCCTGACATATGTTTACCCTGGTGTTCTAGATTCTTTCAGACATTTATTTTTGACATCAGCGAGTGTGGTAGTATATACTCCATTCACTACATGTTATAATAATGCTGTGACTGACTTCCATCCACAAAATAAAAAAAGGTCTACATACAAAATCTCCTGGTGATGCAAGCACCAGTCAAGGTAGGCTTCATCTACCATACTCACAGTGATCACTAGTGGACTTATACTTAAAAAATTGGTTAAACTAATGCATTAACCCCCTTAGGAAATATTTATCAAAGCTTTTGCTGCTCAATCCTGCTTGGCAAAGAGCCTGTTATAAATCAATGGTTATTATTCAGTTGCAGATAATTTATGATGAAAAATGCAAACGCAAAAGTGGAGGTGTTTCATACAGTAGAAGCGATTTAATAATGAGAATTTGAGCGTATAATGCATGATTATCACTGTTTCTATAGTAACAAAACAATCCGTTCTTTCAAATGTAAAATGTATTCATTGTTCTACTTTTCTCAGCAGGTGATCATAGTGTAGGAATGAAGGACAAAGCCCCAGAGATGTTATAATGATTTGAACAACACCGCATGGAAAAACACTTGTTCAAAATTCTTCTGTACTTTGCGTGTCTTAAAGGCTATAGACACCTTTGTTTTGATTTACTTTATTATTTTATTTACTTCTTAAATGCAAAATTAAGCAACTTTGCACATAGTTTTTATTAAACATTTCTGACCATTTTACTGCTGTAAAGACTGTGCAACACCTGTACATAGTTGCTTGTTCTGTTGCTTCTGACATAGATCTGGCAACACATTGCCTCTGTCTCTCTCTGCTGTAACACTCACATATCTTACTATAAGAAATGCCATGAGAGGGGAAAGAGTTTATATATGCAGATCATGGTGTAGAGGGAAAGGAAAGCATCCATGCAGTATTGTTTAATGGTGCATTTCAACAAGTTGATAATCTTCTAAATGCACCCTGTGTAAACATGTCAGTGATTACCTGACAAACAAACAAAATGCTTGTTCATTAGATGATTAGATCGTTTATACAGGCCAACAAAAATCATCGTTATCGGCAACACATTGCCTATTTAAACGGTGATTGTGCTGCCAATACTATGATATTGTGTGATGATAAAACGATTGTCTTAGTGATCATTCTGTCTCCACCATTGTTTGCTGGCCTATATAACAGGCCAGTAAGGGATTGCCAAGCAATTTATTATAGAGTCAATTTGTGCTCTTTAAGGTGAATTGATGAGCAGAATTTGTCAGATTTAAATACACTGAGTGTAGACAGGGTAGAGCACTCACAGCGGACTCAGAGAAGAAGAGGCAGAAATCACATCCTCATCTGCAGCTTAGTTAGCACAGAAGAGATCCCTCATAGGTAGAGATGAGCCAACCCAACTTAAAAGTTTGGGGTTGGTACCGAACAGGGAAGTCCGTTTTAATGTTCGGAATTCCGGGGGAAGCCCGGGGACGACAGAGAGAGATTGATTGATTTTCCAGATCCATAGTTCGGTTCTGCATTGTTTTCATTGGGGTTGGGGTTCTGGTCTTAGTTCAGGTACTGTTCTGATACCCAAACCGAACTTTGAACTAAAGTTCGGTCGGGTACCAGAAACCGAATTTCCACGGGTTCGCTCATCCCTACTCATGGGCTGTCAAAGGAGAAAGCAGTCCTAAAATGAAGCTCTTGCTAATACATAAGAGCTGGTGAAGGCATCCTCGCCACACAGATTTTACATCCGGCATGTATTACTGACCTCAACACTTCATGTGAGAAAAGACTAAAACTTTTTTTTTTGTAGAAATTCCCAGCAAAACAGCTGATATGGCAACATGATATTAGGTGAATATAAATGACAAGTTTGGTGATTGTAAATATGAGAACATTAGGAGAGAGGAGGAGATTAGGACAGAGGAGCTCTAAAATCCTAAGGCCGAATGCAAATGGCAAAGCTATTTTACTGAACTGTAGACAATCCATGTGCTGCCATATGGTGTCTATGTGTAGGGGAATGTGATGCAGTATGACAAGCCTATTACTCTGTATAACATCATAGGTATGCAGAGATACAATATAGGCCCAGAACAGTACATTATACACTCCACTTTACACATCTGATTCGTAATAGAGGTATATAATTGACTTCTCAGCTCTAAAGTTCAACTATAGGAAGTACAGTAGATTGAATATATCTGTGGATGCTGATGTAATGTTTCCTTGTATATACATTGCAGTGATGTGGATTCCGCAAACAGCCGGTCTACAGATGACACTTGCAGCAGAACTTTTAAGAACAGTGTATACAATGCCAGCTGGTGCAAGTGTTCACATTTCACTAAGTGCTTTTGACTCAGACAAGTATTTTCGGGACGTCAGTGTTGATCCAGGCATTGTGATGATAAACTGTGTGAAATCGTTGCAGTTACCTGGACACATGGAGGGGAATGCAATGACCTCAAAATAACTATGTGTTACTCAATACACACCTACTATTCTCAATGTCCTCAAACAGCTATAAGGCAATATTGCACTAAAAACATTGCATTAAAACTGTGAGTTATTGTTTTTACATCTAAGGGTTTTTTTTTTTTAATAGTTGGACAGTATTGTTTTTGTTTTGGTAATTATTGCTCATTTTAGTAACCCAAAATGCACAAACTGCTACAAGGGATATATGCCCTACAAGGAGTTAATTCAGGAAAGCTTTGTGGGTATTTTACATCTTTAAAGGGAACCTGTCACCAGGTTAGTCACCAGGTTTTCCCAACATAAAGTACGGCCACCACCTTTAAGGCCTTTTTTTGCAGCATTCTAGTACGCTGTATGTAAGTCTGCAATCCCCCAGCATAGCACAAAAACTACCTTTTTTATACCCATGATCTGATAAGTGTCTCCTCACTTCCTACAATTGCCATCCTCCTTCATTGTCATTTAACCCCTTTACTCCCGAGGGTGGTTTGCACATTAATGACCAGGCCAATTTTTACAATTCTGACCACTGTCACTTTATGAGGTAATAAATCTGAAATGCTTCGGATCCCACTGATTCTGACAATGTTTTTTCGTGACATTTTGTACTTCATGATAGTGGTAAAATTTATTTGATATCACTTGCGTTTATTTGTTAAAAAAATCGGAAATTTGCCGAAAATTTAGAAAATTTTGCAATTTTCAAACTTTGAATTTTCATGCCCTTAAGTCAGAGACATATGTCATACAAAATAGTTAATAAATAACATTTTCCAATTTTGGAACCCAATTTTTTTTTTGTTAGGGAGCTATAAGGGTTCAAATTTGACCAGCGATTTCTCATTTTTCCAACAAAATTTACAAAACCATTTTTTTTAGGGACCACATCACAATTGAAGTGACTTTGAGGGGTCTTTATGACAGAAAATACCCAAAAGTGACACCATTCTAAAAACTGCACCCCTCAAGGTATTCAAAACCAAATTCAAGAAGTTTATTAACCCTTCAGATGTTTCACAGGAATTTTTGGAATGTGGAAGAAAAAAATGAATATTTAACTTTTTTCACAAAAATGTTACTTTAGACCCCAATTTTTTTATTTTTGCAAGGGTAACAGGAAGAAATGGACACCAAAATTTGTTGTGCAATTTCTCCTGAGCACGCCAATACCCTATATGTGGGAGAAAACCACTGTTTTGGCGCACGGCAGTGTTAGAACTATCCTGTTCGTTTTTGCTATCTTTTGTTTTGCGGTCACGTGACCAGCTGCCTATATATTCCAGCTCCGCCCTTCTGGCTTTGCTGGACTTCAGTGTTTTTTGCCTGTCTCTCTAGCCAGGTGCTTCGGTGCCTATCTCTGTCTAGTTTGCTTGGTCCTCTGGGACCTCTAGTACTTTTTGTCAGTTTGTCTTTTTGCTCTGCAACAACTTCTGTTAGGAGGTGTCCCATTTTTGTCCCAGTCCTTAGTTCTTTTAGGGACCCCTCCCTTTATTCTATAGGTCTCCGTTCAGACTAGCCGAGGACGAAGGCGGGTCTGTTCACAAGGAACAGGCTGCCCGCTACATCATAGGGATCCAGCTTAGTCTTACTGTAGGGACAGTTTTTCCCATTCTTTCCTTAGTTTATGTTGCAGATCATAACAGTAAGTCCAGCCCAAAAAAAACCAAAAACCTAAAAGGAAAGAAATTCGGGGATCAATATGGTTTCCGTCCAGGAGTTGGCTCAACGCCTGCAGAGATTGTCTCTGGAGGTGGCCGAGCTTCAGCAACACGTGAGTAGCTGTCCTGGAGCGCATTTTGTGGAACCAAAGGTAGCACTGCCTGATATTTTTTACGGTAAACAGCAAGATTTTTTTTCCTTTAAAGATGCTTGTTTGTTATATTTTCATTTGAGACCGAGGTCCTCTGGGAATGAATCACAGCGCATTGGTTTTATTATGTCACTTTTGCGCAAAGAACCACAGGGGTGGGCCTTTTCTCTCCAACCTAATGATCCATGTTTAAGTTCTGTTGAGGAATTTTTTTCTGCTATGGGGCTATTATATGACGATCCTGATCGAATCTCATCTGCTGAATCAGAACTTAGACGTTTGAATCAGGGGTCTGATAATGTTGAAATTTATTGCACACACTTCAGGAGATGGGCTTCAGAAGTTAAGTGGAATGATTCGGCGCTGAAAAGTTTATTTCTTGCTGGTCTAAGTGAAAGGGTTAAGGATTTGCTAACTGCATTCCCTGCACCTGAGACTCTGCAGGAAGCTATGCAGTTAGCTGTTCGCGTGGACAGGAGAATAAGGTCCAGGGTCAATGATGTAAAAACTCCTGTAACTTCAGGTCCTAGTTTCCAGAAAATCTGCTCTGACAGCGGAGAACCAATGGAGGTTGGGGCGATGTCACTCCGCTCTCAGGAAAGAGATCGGAGATTCGCCGAAGGTTTGTGTCTTTATTGTGGTAAAGCTGATCATTTGATTAAGCACTGTGAGCGTCGTTTAAGTAAAGAAAAAAAAAAGGTCAGTTACGCCCGTATAGCTTGTTTACGCTCTGCCGGAGTGTTCCTTTCAGGGTATACTACTCTGCAGGGAGATTTGATTGAATTTCAGGTATTTGTGGATTGTGGTTCAACACTTAATGTGATTGATAAAGGGTTTTTGGAAAAACTTAAATTGAAATCCAAACCATTGTTATCTCCTATTTCTGTGGTTGCAATTGATAACACTCCTTTGAAATGTATTACTCACAAGACTGCTGCATTTCCTCTCACTATTAATGGTGTTCACCAAGAAATTTTGGACTTGGTTGTTTTGGATAATTTGCCCTCTCCAGTTGTTCTATGATTGCCTTGGTTAAGACTGCACAATCCTTTATTGGACTGGTCTACTAATGTGATTAAGTCTTGGAGTCCGAAGTGCTATGATAAATGTTGTAATGGTCGCATTGCGGCTGTGGAAAAAGGGGAATTACCAGTACCTATTCAAGATTTTTGGAGGGTTTTTTCGGAGAAGGTGTCGCAAGTTTTACCTCCTCATAGGGATTATGATTGCGCCATTGAGTTTGTTCCAGGTGCTACTCTTCCCAAAAGTCGCTTGTTTAATCTGACTATCCCTGAAAGAAAGGCCTGGGAGGAGTACATACAGACTAGCTTGGCTGCTGGTCACATTAGACCTTCTAAGTCACCTGTGGCAGTCAGATTCTTCTTTGCTAAATAAAAGGACGGCGGTTTACGTCCATGTCTGGATTTTCGTGAAATTAATAAGATTGCCGTACGCAATTCCTACCCATTGCCGTTAATTCCTGACTTGTTTAACCAGTTAGTGGGAGCCAAGTGGTTCTCAAAAATTGATCTCCGAGGGGCATACAATTTGTTACGTGTGAAGGAGGGTGATGAATGGAAAACTGCTTTAACACTCCGGTAGGTCATTTTGAGAATCTGGTGATGCCTTTTGGTCTTACCAATGCACCTGCATTTTTTCAGAACCTTATTAATGACATCCTGAGACCTTTGATTGGTAAGAATGTGGTTGTGTATTTGGATGACATTTTGATTTATTCACCAGATCTAGAGTCCCATTGGCAGAGTGTACATGAAGTTTTGCAGTTATTGAGTGACAATTCACTCTTTGCTAAGCTGGAGAAATGTGAGTTCGCTGTGCAGAAAATTAGTTTTTTGGGCTACATTGTCTCCAGTGAGGACTTTGAGATGGACCCTGTGAAGGTTCAGGCTGTGCAGGAATGGCCTAGGCCTATTGGTTTGAAATCTATACAGAGGTTTTTGGGTTTTGCCAATTATTACAGGAAATTCCTTAAGAATTTTTCTGTAATTGTTAAACCTCTAACCGATCTCACCAGGAAAGGTGCGAATACGACCCCGTGGACTACTGAAGCCATTGAAGCATTTGAGTATCTCAAAGAGAAGTTCAGTTCTGCCCCTATCCTTATACAGCCTGATGAGACCAAACCTTTTTTGGTCGAGGTCGATGCTTCATCGGTGGAAGTCGGAGCAGTTTTGTCTCAGGAGAACAAGGGTGGAGTACATCCTTGTGCCTTCTTTTCGAAAAAATTTTCGGAAACCGAACTGAATTATGATGTTGGAAATCGGGAGTTGCTGGCTATTAAACTTGCGTTTGAACACTGGCGTCATTTTTTGGAAGGCGCTAGATTTCCTATTCAGGTTTTCACAGATCATAAGAATTTGATCTATCTGGATTCTGCCAAGCGCTTGAATGCCCGTCAAGCTAGGTTGGCACTTTTTTTTTCTTAGTTTCATTTTTCTGTTACCTATATCCCTGGTACTAGGAATGTTAAAGCCGATGCTTTATCTCGCAGCTTCTCTCCTACGGTCGGTGCCGAGGAGGAGGAGAGCATTTTGCAGAAAGGAGTTGTGGTGGCGGCATTGGACTCCGATTTGGAGAATGGGATTCTGAATGCTCAAGATGATGCTCCATCTAACACTCCCCATGGGAGGTTGTTCGTATCTAGAGCCTTTAGAAGAGATTTGTTTGTGGAGTGTCATGAGTCTCGGTTGGCAGGTCATCCAGGAGTTTCGGAGACTAAGAGACTTATCAGTCGCAGTTTTTGGTGGCCTGGATGGCAGAAGGAAGTCATCAACTGGGTGTGTCAGTGTACTGTGTATGCTAGGTCAAAGGCTTCACATACTCCTGCTGCAGGGTTGCTTTGCCCTCTGGAGGTTCCTAGTGCGCCTTGGACGCATCTCTCTATGGATTTTATTACTGATCTTCCTGTGACTGAGGGTTTTACTGTCATCTGGGTGGTCGTAGACTGTTTTAGTAAGATGTGTCATTTGGTTCCATTCATTAAGTTGCCCTGCGCCAAGACACTCGCTAAGGCGTTTGTTAAGGAGATTGTCAAGCTCCATGGCGTTCCCACGGATATTGTTTCTGATAGAGGACCTCAGTTTGTGGCTCTCTTTTGGCGTGCTTTTTGTGACAGGTTGGGAGTCCATTTGTCATTTTCGTCTGGTTATCATCCTGAGTCTAATGGACAGACTGAAAGAAAGAACCAGGATGTTGAGCAGTTTTTGCGTTGTTTTGTGGCAGACAATCAAGAGGTGTGGTCTGAGTTTCTGCCTCTCGCAGAATTTGCTCTTAACAATCATACATCCTCCTCTGCTGGGTGTTCTCCTTTTTTTTGTTGCACTGGGAGACATCCGTCTTTTGGTTCGTTTTCCAAATTGGGGTCGGCGGTGCCGGAGGAGGAGAATTTTTCCGGTGATTTGGAGAGAGTTTGGACTAATTTACGTTGTAACCTGCAAGAGGCTAACAAGAAGTCCAAGAAGTATTTTGACAGGAAACGTAAAGAGGTTTCGTTTACTGTGGGTGACATGGTTTGGTTGTCCTCGAAGAACTTGCGTTTGAGGATTCCCTCTAAAAAACTGGGTCCTAAGTTTGTGGGTCCATTTAAAGTGCTTCAGGTTGTTAACCCGTCTGCTGTCAGGTTGGATGTCCCTACTTCCTGGAAGATCAATTCTGTGTTTCATGTTTCCTTGTTGAAAAAGGCTGACGTATCTAATAGGGACGCCACTGTCACAGTTCCTCCTGTGGTGGAAGACGGTGAATATGAAATTTCTCGTATTTTGAATTCTAGATGGCATAGAGGGAGATTACAGTATCTTGTCTCCTGGAATGGTTTCGGTTCCGAAGACAACTCCTGGGTAAAGACGGATGATGTCTCTACTCCTAGGCTTGTTAAAGCTTTCCACAGGAGGTTTCCTGATAGGCCTGGGCCTGGAGGATCCGGAGGATCCTCATAGAAGAGGGGGTACTGTTAGAACCCTCCTGTTAGTTTTTGCTATCTTGTGTTTTGCGGTCACGTGACCAGCTGCCTATATATTCCAGCTCCGCCCTTCTGGCTTTGCTGAACTTCAGTGTTTTTTGCCTGTCTCTCTAGCCAGGTGCTTCGGTGCCTATCTCTGCCTAGTTTGCTTGGTCCTCTGGGACCTCTAGTACTTTTTGTCAGTTTGTCTTTTGCTCTGCAACAACTTCTGTTAGGAGGTGTCCCATTTTTGTCCCAGTCCTTAGTTCTTTTAGGGACCCCTCCCTTTATTCTGTAGGTCTCTGTTCAGACTAGCCGAGGACGAAGGCAGGTCTGTTCACAAGGAACAGGCTGCCCGCTACATCGTAGGGATCCAGCTTAGTCTTACTGTAGGGACAGCTTTTCCCATTCTTTCCTTAGTTTATGTTGCAGATCATAACAGGCAGGGCTTGGAAGGGAAGGAGTGCCATTTGACTTTTTGAATGTAAAATTTGGTTGAATATTTAGCGGACACCATGTTGCTTTTGTTGAGCCCCTGATGTGCCTAAACAGTGGAAACCCCCCACAGGTGACTTCAGTTTGGAAACTAGACCCCTTAGGGAACTTATCTAGATGTGTGGGGAGCACCTTGAACCCTCAGGTGCTACACAGAAGTTTATAACATTGAGCCGTAAAAATACAATTTTCACATTTTCCCACAAAAATGTTTTTGAGCCCTCAATTTTTCATTTTCATAAGGGTAACAGGAGAAATTGCGCCATACCATTTGTTGTGTAATTTCTCCTGAGTAAGCCGATACCCCATATGTGGGAGAAAAACACTGTTTGTAAAATGTAAAATTTGCTTGAATAATTAGCGGATGCCATGTTGCGTTTGGAAAGCCCCTGATGTGCCTAAACAATGGAAACCCCCCACAAGTGACACCATTTTGGAAACTAGACCCCTCAGGGAACTTATATAGATGTGTGGTGAACACCTTGAACCCCCAGGTGCTTCACAGAAGTTTATAATATGAAGCCGTGAAAATAAAAAAATGTAACTTTTTCCGCAAAAATAATGTTTCAGCCCCAAATATTTTATTTTCTCAACGGTAAGAGGAGAAAATGTACCCCAAAAACTTTTGTGCAATTTCTCCTGAGTACGTCGATACCCCATATGTGGGGAAAATACACTGTTAAGGTGCACGGCAGGGTTCAGAAGGGAAGGAGCACTGTGTGTCTTTTTGAACGCAAAATTGGCTGGAATTGAGAGAGGACGCCATCCCGCGTTTGGAGAGTCCCTGATGCACCTAAATAGTGGAAACCCCCCACAATTTACTCCATTTTGGAAACTAGCCCTCTCAACAATTTTATCAAGGGGTATAGTGAACATTTTGAACCCAGAGGTACGACACAGAAATTGATAACATTAGGTCATCATATTGAATAAGTTGTCATTAGTCTTGAGCGAAGGTGCTCGCTACTTGAGTTTGCATCGGGTACTCCGGTATGCACCATGTATCGCGGGTGCTCGAGTGACATGCTCGAGTCCCCAACCCGCATGTTTCACGGTTGTTAGACACCCAAAAAAAACACGTGGGGATCACTTGTGCATGGCAGGCAATCCCCGCGAGGGATTTTTTTTGGCCACAAAGCATATGAGGTGAAGACTCGAGCACCCGCGATACTCGGTGCATACCCGAGCACCTGATGCAAACTAAAGTAGAGAGCACTTGCTCTCAACACTAGTCGCCATATCGTCATCATTTTGTTTCTTTACTTTTGAAAAAATCCCAACCCTAACCCTAGCAAAACCCTAACCCTAGTACAAGCCTAACCCTAGTAAAACCCTAACCCTAGCACAACCCTAACCGTAGCACAACCCTAACCGTAGCACAACCGTAACCCTAGAACAAGCCTAACCCAAGCACAACCCTAACCCTAGCACAACCCTAACCCTAGAGTTCATTTTTTACACCTTTCCTCATGCGGTATAAGTGATTAGACGACTTTAATCCTCGGGTCGGTGCAATTACAGCGATGCCAGATTCATATCAGGTTTTTATGATTGACAGCTGTCACACACTAAAAGACGCTTTTTTTTTTGCAAAGACTAGTTTTTGCATCGCCATATTTTGGGAGCTATAACTTTTCTATATTTCCGCCGACAGAGTAATGTGATGGCTTGTTTTTTGCAGGACGAGTTGACATTTTTATTGGTATCATTTTCAGGCACATGACATTTTTTGATCGCTTACTATTCTAATTTTTGGGAGGCAGAATAAACAAAAACAAACAATTCAGGAATTGGTTTTTTTTTGTTTTTTTTACCGTTCCGCATTTGGTAAAATTGATAAGGTAGCTTTATTCTTTGGGTTGGTACGTTTACAGCGGTACCACATTTATATATTTTTTTTATGCTTTGGCGCTTTTACACAATAAAAGCTATTTTATAGAAAAAATATTTTTTTTGTATTGCTTTATTCTGAGAGCTATAACTTTTTTATTTTTCTGCTGATGGAGCTGTATGGCGGCTTGTTTTTTGCGGGACAAGATAACGTTTTCAGCGGTATCATTTTTAGTTACATTCGTCTTTTTGATCGCGTTTTATTCCATTTTTTGTTTGGTGGTATGATGATAAAGCATTGTTTTTTGCTTCGTTTTTTTTTTTTCTTTTTTTTACCGTGTTCACTAAAGGGGTTAATTAGTGGGACAGTTTTATAGGTCAGGTCGTTCTGGACACGGTGATACCAAACATATGTACTTTTATTGTTTTGTTTGTTTTTTTATTCAGAATATTTATTTATGGGTACAATATATTTTTATTTTTTTGAAATTATTTTTTTTTAAATATTTTTTTTTCCACTTTCTGACACTTTTTTAACTTTTACACTTTGTCCCACTATGAGACTTTCATTTTTTGCATAGATCGCTTGCATAGCATAGAACTGCTGAAGCAGCATCTCTATACTATGCAGGCTGCAGCCCTGCGCACACAAATTAGGTAGACCGCGCACTGAGCACGATCTACCTAGCTTCCTGCTGTCTGGTGACCTGGATGTTGTCATGACGACCGACATCAGGTCACCATGACAACCACCGGGACCCGGCAGAGACAGCGCAGGATGCCGGAGAGGAGGTAAGTAACGGCGCTTACTTCCCCTTGCTCCCAGAATGCTGCGATCATCTTTGATCACAGCATTTCGGGGGTTAATGTGCAGGGATTGGTGCGGCACTGCTCCTAGTACATAGCACTGAGTGTCAGCTGTGAGAATCAGCTGACAACCGGCTCCGATCGCCCCGCCCCGCTTGCGTGTGGGCGCGATCACACTCCACGTAATAGTACGTCCCTGGCCCAATAGATCCAGGGTACAAGGACGTACTATTACCGAAAATGTCAGAAAGGGGTTAAATTCATTACTCCATAAAATCACTACTTTAATGTAGTTTTATTCACCTGCAAGACATGGGTCATTTCTAGTGGGGCTTTGCCCCTTTAAGCCTTTTTGGATCTTGCCATGATTTATATTATTGCTCTATTTCATGTATTCTGCATTTAGCTTATTTTGTACATTGTTATCCTTTCCCTATGTATTTAGATCTTACCCCTTTTGTTCACTCCATCTTCAGATGGGATAGCCAGAACCTGGTGACAGATTCCCTGTAAACTTTGCTTGTTCTAGATTCAACATTTAAGCAAAACTTAAGTTTGTTTCCATATGAAAAGGTTCATCGTTATATTTGATGATAAAGAAAATCTTCCTCAATTGTAGACATGTTTTTAATAAATATCAAGGACCACAAATTTGTTCAAAATTTAGCCCTCTGTGTATTTAAGTTTGACATGACTGCCTTAGATGCTGTGGTCGCTTTTGACAGCAGCGTCTCAGGGGTAAACATTTTAAGAACAATTTTTCATCGTAAAGATTAAAGCGGTTGTTTCAACAAAGAAGATCCCTTTATTCTGAAACTCAGGCTACCGGTCCAGCTCAAGAAATAATTCAGGATGTCTAACGTCCGCTTTGGATTTTTGATGATGTGTGTGAATAACTTTAGTTGTAAACCTCATTGCCCAGAATTGCATTGTACTTTGTTGTAGATTTCTATGCGAATTCCACAACTGATATTCTGCACCACAATGAGTTGATGTTGTCTGAAGCTCAACATAGGAGTATAACGTACATGACCTCCAACCTGCAGATCGGGCACCGGAGGACGAAGATAGATGTAGCTCGACAACAGTTCTGAATGATTTCCCACCAGAATAATTCTCACTCACCCGCTTCCTATTACAGTGTTTTCTAGGTTCAGTTTACAGAACAACTTTCTCAAACTGTGTAAGATCATTGGTTTGTGTCAGAGGTCAGACCGTGACCAGTTAATTCCACCGTGGGAAAATGACAATGGGTTTACTCATCCATTGTCTTCCATCATATCGAGGACATTACTACAAGGAACAGATCAGTAATCTGCCATGAAGATGTATTGTCTACTGCTCCAGGCTCAAAGGCAGTTTTATTATCTTAAGTGTCCTCTGTTGTTACATGTACATCAGGAAAGAAGCACTCAAGAATACTCTGCTCAGTGTCTAGGGGTTATTCTTCTTAATTTAAGAAATGGTTCACTATTAAGAATGGATAAGACCTGCGGCTATCACATATAGTACATTCTGCACATGCTAGAAGTACTATTAACACTAATGTCTTTATTCTTCAAGTCTAAGTTCAGGCTAACATGGTTTTAGTCTGTGTTCAAGAGGGACTGAACCCAGAGAGCACATACAGTAGATGAATGTAAGTCAATGGCACAATTTGGACACACGGCTCGAGTGAAGAAAATTTCAGGATGCAGTTGTCAAGTCTGTTCTGCAGACAAAAGTTTCCCACAGAACTTGACAGGTGTGAAAGAAAAAAATGGCATCCATTTTTAATAGATCAGTAGCAAAAATGGCAAAGGATACTAAAATGGGCTTTTGTTTTTGCAAAATGTGAAAAAAATTTCATGTGGATAGTAAAAAGAGATATACAGACCCCATGACGACCTGATTCTATTGAAAACTGAATACCATATGACTCGCCCCCTGGGCCGTGGGGTACCCAGAACCGGGCTTCTGTACGATGCTGGGGGTAGTAGTGGCAACCCGATCCCGTGGCTCAGGGTGGTCAGACCGAATGGTGTCTGTCTATTTATAAGTGTTTTGAATGTCCGACTACGCCACCCGTGGATTGCGGTCAGGGATAACCGCCGCTGCAAGGCAGACCGCTGAAGCTGGTGTTGGTGTGCAGCACAGGGATAGGATAACTCCACACGGGAAGAGTGTAGCCTCAGGGCAGTGTAGGTGAATGCTGGGGGTGATAGTGCCGGCCGTAATAGTAAGAGTTCAGAGTCCGCTTCAAACAGTCCAAGGTCTTTATTGCAGATGTTATTACTGACCCGACAGGAGTACCGGTTAGGAATGGGCCTGGGTGTCTGAGAGCATTTGGGCGAGCCCCACTGGTCAGGGTGAGTGTGTAGGCCTACCGTTCTCTCTATGCTCTTCCTAACTATCCCCCTTTTCGTGGTGTAATAGCCCACGTCCCTGAGCTGGCCGTGTACTTTGCCTGTATGGCTTGCGACTCGGGCCTTGGGTACCTTTTGCTTCTCCTTGCTGTACTGGTCCCTCTGTGTGGCGGAGCCTCCAGGCTTCTTAGGCCAAGGGACCTGAAATCCCTTGCAGGTTGGTTCTCTGCTGCTGGGCTTGCAACCCTGACAGCCTCGAACCCCAATGTCCGGTGGTGATTCTCTCAGCCAGGACCGGCTCTCTGGCCCCTCTGTCCCTGGCTTGCAGTCTCTCCTCTGCCTCACGGACTCCTCAGCTGCTGCTGACCTGTCCCTCTTCTCTGAGAACCCTTCTGGACACTTCAGAAGTGGGTTCTGGTCTCTCTAACCCTGTCCCAGTTCCAGCTTTTATAGGGGCAGCCTGCTCCCCCTACTGGCCTGGGACAGGAGGTGCTGCATGCTAATGGTCCCTGACCAGGGAACCTCCCTCCTGCTCTCAGACACAGCCTTTAATATTTGTGGCATCCAGGCCTGGGGTGACACACATACATATGAACAGTCAACAGTCTTTGTAGGGTGCAAAATTGAAACTTTTTCACACTCTCATCTGAACTTCGCATACTGCAACTAAAACCCCTAAAATTCTAATACAGTGTGTATAATATACACCACCTCTGTTTCAAATTATTATGCGAATGCTATTTTTTTTGTGATTTTCCTAAATGGTTGATGCAATGAGTCAGTATAATGTTCACATCATCAACCATTAGAGGATAAATCATATTTTATTGGACAAACCTCCCAATGATAACAGTATTTTTTTCAAAGCTAAAAAAACTCACAATGCACTGCTCCAAATTATTATGCACAATAGAGTTTTCAGACATTTTATAGGTTGTAAAGAACTGAAAATGATCATTTGTTGAATTTGCAGCATTAAGATGTCACATTTACTGAAATCAAACGTTTTTCTAATCAAAAACATCTTAACGTTACATGGGACCCCTTCTTTGATGTCACCTTCACAATTCTTGCATCCATTGAATTTTATTAATTATTGAATAGTTTCTGCTTGAATTTCTTTGCAGGATGTTAGAATGGCCCCAGAGCTGATGTTCTGATGTGAACCGCCTCTCACCCTCATAGATCTTTTGCTTGAGGATACTCCAAAGGTACTCAATAGGGTTGAGGTCAGGTGAGAATGTTAGCCACACCATGAGTCTCTAATAATAATAATCTTTATTTTTATATAGTGCTAACATATTCTGCAGCTCTTTACATACATATTCATCGTTGTCCCCATTGGGGCTCACAATCTAAATTCCCTATCAGTATGTCTTTGGAGGAAACCAGAGAACCCAGAGGAAACCCACGCAAACACGGGGAGAACATAGAAACTCCTTGCAGATGTTGTGCTTGGTGGGATTTAAACCCAGGACCCCAGAACTGCAAGGCTGCAGTGCTAACCACTGAGCCACCGTGCTGCCCATCTCCTTTTCTGCCCATAGCATCCAATGACTCAGAGATATTCTTTTCAGCATGAGATGGTGCATTGTCATGCATGTAGATGAGTTTGCTATGGATGCTACGGTTCTTCTTTTTGTATCATGGAAGAAAGTAGTCAGTCAGAAACTCTACATACTTTGCTGGGGTCATTTTCATACCTTCAGGTAACCTAAAGAGGCCTACCAGCTCTCTCTCCATGATTCTGGTACAAACCATGACTCCACCACCTACTTGCTTACGTTGCAGTTTGTTGGGATATGGTGGCAATCCACCAAATATCCTCTACTCCATCCATCTGGACTATTCAGGGTTGCTCGGTGTCATGGCTCGGTTTGAGAATTTGGTCTGGTGACCTGTTGCTTCGTGGTCGGTTATTCTGTCTTTTGAGCTATGGTTCTTTTGCTTACCTGTTCAAATGCTGATTGTTCTTTTGTTCTTATTCTCCCTTCTTGGTTTGCCCTTTTCCAGGTGTGGGGCTTTATATAGTATCCCTTCTTTGCATTTCCTTGCTGGCTATATTTTCTGGTGGATATACATTTAGGAGTTCCAGCTCTTTATCTTAAGGGTTTACCTTGCTGGGTAAACTCCATTTGTATTCTTGCAGTAAGTTGATTTGCTTTCCCTCCCAGTACCTTTTCGTTTTATCACTGATAGGTTCTTCGGAGGTCTTACTTGTTCCTTTTATATTTATTACTCCTTAACCATCACTCCTTCACCTTATTTGAATGTGTCTTAGTTCATCACACTTTCCTTTCCCCTTCTTGGTACCGTATTGCTCCCCTCAGGAGGCTCAAGAAACCCCTGGACGGCCTTTTAGGGAGCCAAGTCCATAGTGGTGTTTTTTAGTTGTGCAGCTAGGGCCTTTCTAGTCTGTACAGGGACAAGTTGGGTGCAGGTGAGACATTTCCCTTGTGTGAGTGTGAACTTGACACGCCCCCTGGGCCGTAGGGTACTTGGCTGCCGGGCCTCTGGATGCCGGTTGGGGGATATCACGGTGGCAGGCCCGGTCCGTGACCCAGGGCGGTCAGTAAAAGGGGAATAGTTTATAGGGGAATTGGGAAAGTTCGTGACGCCACCTGTGGAATGCGGCTAAGGGGGCCGCCGCTGCGGAGCAGTCCTCTGGAGCTGGTGTTACGGCAGCAGGGATGGTGTGGCTCTCCACAGGTAGAGCTAGCTCCAGGGCAGCGTGGGGTGTAATGGATGGTGGTGCAGGGGTGAGACGGCAGGACGGTCCCGGAGGAAAGACGGACACTCACACGGGGCAAGCTTGATTACCTTTACTGGTGATGTTGCAGGCACGGTCCAGGGTACTCCAGGTGAAGGGCGCACTTTTGGACTCTCCCCAGTGAGCGGGTATAGGGCCTCCTGATCCGTGGCTCTACTCACTAATAGTGTTGAGCGAGCACTAAAATGCTCGGGTGCGCGAAGCTCGGGCCGAGCTCACTGTGATACTCGGGTGCTCGACCCGAGCATCGAGCCCAATGTTAGTCTATGGGAGACCCGAACATTTTTGCGGCGGCTCCCCCGGCAGTCTGTAGAAAGCCTAAAAAGTGCCCAAAACGATAGTGACAGTGCTCAAATGACATGGGGACAGCATGGGGATCGCCCCTGGAAGCATTTCTGACCCCCAGGTCTCTGCTGTCAACAACGTGGTCAGAGGTATTAAGCCACTTATACAGGCTCACAATAAAACGTTCAAAAACGAAAGTGAAAGTGCTTTCCTGTGAAATATGTTAACCCCTTAACGACCATGGGTCTTTCTGTTTTTGTGTTTTCCTTTTTTGCTCCCCTTCTTCCCAGAGCCAGAACTTTTTTAATTTTAGTTCAATATGGCCATGTGAGGGCTTATTTTTTGCGGGACGAGTTGTACTTTTAAACACCATCACTGGTTTTACCATATCGTGTGCTGGAAAATTGGAAAAAAATTCCAAGTGCAGTGAAACTGCAAAAAAAATGCAATTCCACAGTTGTTTTTTGGGTCCTTTTTTTACCACGTTCACAGATTGCTAAAACTGACCTGCCATCATTATTTTCCAGGTCGTTACGAGTTCATAGACACCAAACATGTATAGGTTCTTTTTTATTTAAGTGGTGAAAAAAAAATCCAAAGCTTGCTAAAAAAAACAAAAAAAATTACGCCATTTTCCGAGACCCTTAGCTTCTCCATTTTTCGGGATCTGGGGCCAGGTGAGGGCTTATTTTTTGCGTGCCGGGCTGACGTTTTTATTGATACCATTTTGGGGTAGATCCGATGTTTTGATCACCCGTTATTGCATTTTATTGCAAAGTTGTAGCGACCAAAAAAACTTAATTCTGGCATTTAAATTTTTTTTCTCGTTACGCCGTTTACTGATTGTATTAATTCTTCTTTTATATTGATAGATCGGGCGATTCTGAACGCGGCGATACCAAATATGTGTATGTGGTTTTTTTTTTATATATATATATATTTTATTTTGAATGGGGCGAAAGGGGGGTGACTTAAACTTTTATATATTTTTTATTTTTTTTATTTTTTTAAAAACTTTTTTTTACACTTTCTGCTTGCTTCTATGGTCTCCAGAGGAGACTAGAAGCAGCAGTTGTCTGATTGCTTCTACTGCATACAAGCGATGAGCAGATCGCTTGTATGCAGGAGAAATGCTCACTTGCTATGAGCGCTGACCACTAGGTGGCGCTCATAGCAATTGAGACATGACAACCACAGGCGTCTGCTGCAGACCCTGAGTTGTCATGCCCACCCATTGGTGACCCGCTATCACGTGACGGGGTCACTGATGGGCGGGGCTTAGGACTCCCGGAAGCGCGAGTTAAATGCCACTGTCAGAGATTTAACATGTTAACAGCCGCGGGTGGATTGCGATTCCAATAATCAGCTGACATGTGCTCGCTTCAGTGCGGGCTCACCGCCGGAGCCCCCGCTGAACCGGCCTTCCCGACCTGGTGCGTACTATTATTGACCAGGTCGGAAAGGGGTTAAGGAACATCCTTTCCAGGGTAAAGACTTGTGTATAAGGTAAAATAAATAACCAAAAACAAAAATACTCCTCCACACCTTGGGCTATGTTCACAAGTAGCATTTTTTATGCGTTTTTGCACGTTTGTATTGCTTTCAACCGTGACAAATGCATTCACCGGGAAATGTCATTTTAACATTTTACAACCTTATCTGGCCATGTGCTGTGTGACACATGCATACAGTGCTAAAAAGACATGGGAACAGCATGGGGAAGACCCCTGGAAGCATCTCTGACACCCAGGTCACTGCCTAAAAGTGTGCCCATCAGAAGTGATCCTTGCCACATCAGAAGATGCAGACTTGCAACTATCCCCGTGCAAGTCCTTGTCCCAGGGCAGTGTTCAATTGTACCTCGCCCATAACTTGCAATACAAGCGCAAGTATGCAGCCTGCCACCCACCCACCCCCAGGCTGCAATACCATACTGCTAGCTTGCTTGCACTTGAAATTGGGCCTTTTAGGCATGTGGAGGTGGAATCTGGCCACCACGTCATGGCTGCATCGGTAGCCTGGTATTCATACTCAGTCCCCAGCCGCCCGGCGGCCGGGTGTCCACGCTTGGTCCCCAGCCGCCAGGGGGCGGCCGGTGTCCATACTCAGTCCCCAGCCGCCCCGCGGCCGGGTGCCCACACACAGTCCCCAGCCGCGTGGGGGTGGCCGGGTGTCCATAAACGGTCCCCAGCCGCCCCTATTTGTCCCGGTGCGCCTTATACACAAGCGCGCATACCAAAACATTACCTGTGCCCTCCCCAGTGCATTTAGTGGGAAGGACAGCCTAACCACAAACACGTGGACAAGTGAATGTGGCCAGGAATGGTCCATCTCACTGACGCCTTCACACTGGGTTAATATTGTGGAAGCCGGGACACAGTTGGACACTGGGATGCAACACGTCCTCCAGACATAGAGGATTGCGGGTCCTGGGTCAATCAGGCTTCAACACAAAGTTCAGAAGGTAGACAGCAGCAGTGGTCGGCCTCCCACACAACGAGTAAATTATTCATGATCATGAGGCCATCCACCTCCTTAGCTTTCTGTTCCTTGGAATGCAAGCGCATGTATGTAGTAGCAGCTAGGCCTGAGGTGGTCAGCGTTTTGGCGCATATTCTACCTCCTTCGAGGATTGCTGGATTGCTACTATCCCAGTTCTATGACTCCCGTAAAAACAAAGCTTCAGGTGATGAATGATAGATGAGGTGGTGGCAAAGGAGAAAGAGCAGGAGGAACAGGGACCATTCACATCAATATCAGGCCAGCCAACCACACATGTCTTGTAGGATATGTTTCTGTACCAAAAGGAGCGGTTCAGCTACACAGTTATAAGGCATACAGTGAATGCAATGCCTACCAAAAATTTCGAGGCACTCCAATGCCCCTTGGAAGTGACATGGAGGTCAGAGGGCCTTAACTAAACCGTTTTTTCCATTTATAGCAACTGGGTCTCCTGTACACTGTTGGCCTAAGCAGGGAATGGAAGGCTTTCCAAAAATTATTAGGCACTGCAATGCCCCTTGAAACAGACGTGGATTACAGCGTATTAAAAACCTTCTACCCATTATTGGGGAGTGGGTCTCCCTTAGTGTTCGCCTATGCATTGAAAAGCAAAAGCTGACAAAAATTAGGAGGAAATGCAATGCCCGTTGCAAGAGTCGTGGAGGTTAGAGGTAATTAAAAACAACATGTCAATGTGACGCGCCCCCTGGGCCTGTGCTGCAGCTACTGTGCAGGGGGAATACCCGGAGCCGGATCGCTGGGGGTTGTAGTTCTCCGTGGCGGTGACCCGGTCTGTACCCAGGGTGGTCAAACCAGTGGCAGTCTTAATGTTGTAACAAATGTCCGACTACGCCACCCGTGGATTGCGGTCAGTGGGGACTGCCGCTGCGCTGCCGACCGCTGAGGCTGGTGTTGGTTGCGCAGCTGAGTATGGGATAACTCCCCACGGGAGGAGTATTGCCTCAGGGCAGCTAATGTGGATGATGGTGGTAGTGATGGTGTGAGTGTCCCAGTACTGATGGTGCTGGTGCGGCGATGAAACACAGAGACTTGTAATTGCAGTTTCCAAAGCTTTACTCACGGTTGTTATTCAGGTCAATGCTGCAGGCGATGACTGCCCAAGCCGTGCTGCTTCCACCAGGTGAGGGACTCGGTCAACTCCCAGGCAATTCCAGAGTGTGGCTCAGAGCTCCCCTCTCTTCCTTTCTACTGGCCGTCCCCACCAGGGACCCACCTTTGTCCAGCTTCCTTGGGCCTTCTGTTGGCGAAACCTCTCTCCGGTTTCCCTGACCCTATACGGTATGCCTTTCTGGTGGATGTAGTGAGGGGTCGCACCAAGATGTGGTAACAACCTCCGGTCTTTGGCTGAGGAATCTGTTGCCTCCACCAATCTGGATTCCGGTACCCTATTCTGCCAACCCTTCACCCAGTATCTCCTCTGGGCATATGGGGTTCCTTCTGCCTTCCTGTCTCTGGGCCTTTCTCTGTGTTCTTTGCTTCCTTTCTCCTCTGTTCCAGTTCCTTTCTTACTTTCCTTTCTGTTCCTCCTCCTCTCTCTCTCTGCTGCTTCTGGCCTCCACTCCAGGCCTGCCTCTGGAGCTGGGCCCAGACTGAGCCACAGCTCCCTGTCAGCCCTCTCTGGCTGAGCTCCTCTCCTCTTCTCCTCCTGCCTGAACTGAACTGGCTGACTGGCTCCTGTCCTAAGATGGTGCCCACCTTATATACCTCCTTCTAACACCCGAGCCCAGGTGACTAGCAACCAATGGGCTCCTACCTATGCCCAGAGACCCAACCCCTATCTGCTCCTACACCACTGGGTATTCCACCCCCTCCCCACTCCAGCCAGGAACAGATGCTGTCGTGCCTGCACTTCTGTCTAGTGGGAGCACCGTTGAGCTGTTCCTCGGAAATGGGGTGTGTGTGGTGCATGCAGCCTACCGAGCCCTGGTCCACACTCCATCCTTACCCGGGAGTGGAATATCACACCTCTGGTCTGAGGTGCAAAACCCCTGTAGCAGCCGAGCCCTCGGGGTGCTACAAATGCCCCTTGGAAGAGCTGTGGAGTTCAGAGTGGTTTAACAAGACGATTTTAATGCCCCTTAGAAGAGACGTGTGTAGCGTCGGCGTCCCTGCCTCCTGCTAGGCAGGGACGCTGTTCCCCTCACCTCTCTGCTCCGTGCCCGGCGGCTTCCTCCCGCTCTGCTTGCAGTGCCCGCTCTCCCCCGGTCACTGTGCTTAGGGCGCGCACGCGCGCGCTCCCCCTCTCTTAAAGGGGCCGCGTACGTCGCCCTAAGGAGTCCCCGGCCAATGGCCGGAGGATCCCTCCATATATAAGGCACCTCCTCCAAAATGGAGGTGCCCGAGCAATGTTGTTGCACTGTTCACTACTCTGCTTCAGCCCTCAGGTCCCGTTGCCAGTTACCTGCCAGTTACCTGCCAGTTACCTGCCAGTCTCCTGCCAGTTTGCTGCCTGATTCCTGCCTGTCATCCGCTTTCCTGCTTGCTAGCCTGAGGTCCGACGGTCTGCCTTCCGACACCTGTCAGTCTGCCTATGGACCAGCTTGCCCGCTCACCTGGGAGCGCTCACCTGCTACCTGCCTGATAGCCTACCTGGAGGCTCCGCCGTCACGTGCTGTGACCACCTGCCAGTCCAGAGACTCTTGCCCGCTCACCTGGGAGCGCTCATCTGCTACCTGCCTGTTAGCCTACCTAGAGGCTCCGCCGTCACATGCTGTGACCACCTGCTTATCCTGAGACTCTCGCCTGCTCACCTTGGAGCACTCATCTGCCATCTGCCTGCTAGCCTACCTGGAGGCTCAGCCGTCACAGGTCGTACCTGCCCGTTTACCCAGAGACTGCCCTGGTCACTTGCCATGATCTCCTGCCCGTTTACCCAGAGACTGCCCCGGTCACTTCCCGTGACCTCCTGCCCGTTTACCCAGAGACTGCCCCGGTCACTTGCCGTGACCTCCTGCCCGTTTACCCAGAGACTGCCCCGGTCACTTGCCGTGACCTCCTGCCCGTTTACCCAGAGACTGTCCCGGTCACTTGCTGTGACCTCCTGCCAGTTTACCCAGAGACTGTCCCGGTCACTTGCTGTGACCTCCTGCCCGTTTACCCAGAGACTGTCCCGGTCACCTGCTGTGATCGCCTGCCTCTCTTCCCTGGTCGCCACCCGCTTCCTTACAAGGACTGCCCCCTTGTATAAGTTGCTCAGAGGTTCCGCCTCCCAGACCCGTTACAACGTGGAGTTCAGAGTGGTTTAACAAGACAGTTTTAATGCCCCTTGGAAGAGATGTGGAGGTCACAGTAGCTTAACAAGATGGTTTTAATGCCCCTTGGAAGAGACGTGGAGTTCAGAGTGGTTTAACAAGACAGTTTTAATGCCCCTTGGAAGAGTGGTGGAGGTTACAGTGGAATAAAAAGACCATATCAATGCCCCGTGGAAGAGACGTGGAGGTCACAGTAGCTTAACAAAGACGGTTTTAATGCCCCTTGGAAGAGTGGTGGAGGTCGCAGTGGAATAAAAAGACAATATCAATGCCCCTTGGAAGAGTGGTGGAGGTTACAGTGGAATAAAAAGACAATATCAACGCCCTGTGGAAGAGACGTGGAGGTCACAGTAGCTTAACAAGACGCTTTTAATGCCCCTTGGAAGAGTGGTGGAGGTCGCAGTGGAATAAAAAGACAATATCAATGCCCCTTGGAAGAGTGGTGGAGGTTACAGTGGAATAAAAAGACAATATCAACGCCCTGTGGAAGAGACGTGGAGGTCACAGTAGCTTAACAAGACGCTTTTAATGCCCCTTGGAAGAGTGGTGGAGGTCGCAGTGGAATAAAAAGACAATATTAACGACCCTTGGAAGAGACGTGGAGGCCACAGTAGCTTAACAAGACGATTTTAATGCCCCTAACAAGAGCCATGCAGTACAGCATATTAAAAACATTATTCCCATTATTGGGGAGTGGGTCTCCCATAGTCTTTGCCTATGCCTTCCAAGCAAAAGCTGCCAAAAATTAGGACAGAGGAATTTGCAATGCTGGCAACATGGACCACGGTCACCCTGGTGGTATAGTGGTCATGGAGGCTGAGGATAAGGAGAAGAGCAAAAAACAGCCGAAATGAGGAAGCGTATACCCATGTGTGGGTGTGAAGCGATGCATGGGAATACACCTCCCAAAATAACACAGTGGATTTGACTTTATGTTACTCTGCTGTCATTTGGTGGTGATGAGAAGTCTGGCCCAATCCAGCCCTTGTTCATTTTGATAAGGGTCAGCTTGTCAGCATTGTCAGTTGACAAGCGAGTGCGCTTATCAGTTATAATTCCCCCAGCGGCACTAAAAACACGCTCCGATAACACGCTAGCGGCAGGGCAGGCCAGGACCTCCAAGGCATACAGAGTGAGTTCATTCCAAGTGTCCCGCTTGGATACCCAATAATTAAAAGGCACAGAGGAATCACGGAGGATGCTGGTACTCCCACACCATCTTTTGAAACTATCCACTCCTTGTGAGAGTACCCTGCGCCTCAGGGCGTGTAAGCTGGGCAGGTCTCAGAAAACTGTCCTAGAACATTGACAGTGTTCCTCTGCCTCTGCTGGATTGGAGTTGCGTCTCTCTCGCCTGTATGCCTTAGTTGGGCAGCGAACTGTGACCTCTGCCGCTACCGTGTTCAGATGGGAATTTTTTTAATAGTTCTGCAGCAAGGGCCTTCTGGTACTGCCCCATTTTTCTAGACCTCTCCAACTCAGGAATAAGAGAGTGAAAGTTCTCCTTGTAGAGGGGGTCTAAAAGTGTCATTAACCAGTAATGACTGTCACCCAACATTTAGACAATGCGAGGGTCACGGTTAAGGCAGCGTAACATAAAGTCAGCCATGGGTGCCAGACTGGTAACGGGCAAGACTTCTGTGTCCTCACCAAGATGACGACTGATAGTGTTGAGCGATCACTAAAATGCTCGGGTGCTCGAAGCTCGGGCCGAGCTTACCGTGATACTCGGGTGCTCGACCCGAGCAATGAGCCCAATATGAGAGACCCGAGCATTTTTGCGGCAGCACCCCCGGCAGTCTGTAGAAAGCCTAAGAAGTGCCCAAAACGATAGTGACAGTGCTCAAAAGACATGGGGGCAGCATGGGGATCGCCCCTGGAAGCATTTCTGACTCCCAGGTCACTGCTGTCAACAACGTGGTCAGAGGTATTAAGCCACTTTTGCCGGCTCACAATAAGACGTTCAAAAACGAAACTGAAATGGTTTTCCTGTGAAATATGTTAAGGAATTTCCTTTCCAGGGTAAAAACTTGTGTATAAGGTAAAATAAATAACCAAAAACAAAAATACTCCTCCACACCTTGGGCTATGTTCACAAGTAGCATTTTTCATGCGTTTTTGCACTTTTGTATTGCTTTCAACCGTGACAAATGCGTTCACCGGGAAATGTCATTTTAACATTTTACAACCTTATCTGGCCATGTGCTGTGTGACACATGCATACAGTGCTGAAAAGACAAGGGATCAGCATGGGGAAGACCCCTGGAAGCATCTCTGACCCCCAGGTCACTGTCTAAAAGTGTGCCCATCAGAAGTGATCCTTGCCGCATCAGAAGATGCAGACTTGCAACTATCCCCGTGCAAGTCCTTGTACCAGGGCAGTGTTCAATTGTACCTCCCCCATTCCTTGCAATGCAAGTGAAAATATGCAGCTAACCACCCACCCACCCGCAGGCTGCAATACCATACTGCTAGCTTTCACTTGAAATGGGGCCTTTTAGTTTGGAGGAGGCCGAAGCTGGCCACTACCTCATGGCCGCTTCGGCAGCGAGGTATCCATACTCTGTCCCCAGCCGCCCGGCGGCCGGGTGTCCACGCTCGGTCCCCAGCCGCCAGGTGGCGGCCAGGTGTCCATACTCGGTCCCCAGCCGCCCTGATTTCTCCTGTCACCTTCCCCCACACTTTTCTTAGCCTGGCCTGCTTTAGGGCAGCATTGGACGAGCCCACCAGAGAACCAGACTCCTCCGGTGGGCCCTGGCTTCTCCATCAGGGGATTTGAGAGTGCCTAGGTGAGGAGCATGATGATGATGATATAAGTTAGCATCTGCTTTGTTTTCTTGGAATGCAAGCGCATGTATGTAGTAGCGGCTAGGCCTGAGGTGGTCCGCGTTTTGGCGCATATCCTACCTCCTCCGAGGATTGCTGGATGTTTTCCTGCTACTATCCCAGTTCTATGACTCCCGTTAAAACAAAGCTTCAGGTGATAAATGATGGATGAGGTGGTGGCAAAGGAGAAAGAGCAGGAGGAACAGGGACCATTCGCATCAATATCAGGCCAGTCAACCAGATATGTCTTGTAGGATATGTTTCTGTAACACAAGGAGCGGTTCGGCTACACAGTTATAGGGCATACAGTGAGTGCAATGCCTACCAAAAATTTTGAGCCACTCCAATGCCCCTTGGAAATGACATGGAGGTCAGAGGGCGTTAACTAAACCTTTTTTTCGATTTATAGCAACTGGGTCTCCCGTGCACTGTTGGCCTAAGCAGTGAATGGAAGGCTTTCCAAAAATTATGAGGAACTGCAATGCCCCTTACAAGAGCCATGTGTGGCACCCAAGGGGTCTGGTCACCACAGTAATAGAGATATTACGTCGGAGAGCAAGTGGGAGGTTTACTGGTCAGGATCCCTTAAACATGCAACATCCTCCTGCCCCAGTCCTGGGAGGGGAGAATTCTGCCCTTATAAACTGGATCTGGGGCGGGGTTGAGTGAGTCAGAGAACATTCAGAGTCAGAGTGAGAGCAAGGGAAAGTAACAGCAAGGAGCTCTGTAGGAGCTAGGAGCTAAAGACCAGGGGCTGGAAGCTGAGCAGAGCTCGCCCTGGCAGAAGACAATAGGAACCGGACACAGGAGTCCGAAGCTGTGAGGACTTATATATCCAGCAGCAGAAACCAGCCGGCAGGGGATTTCAGGTCCTCTGGCCATAGAAGCCCGGAGGCTCAGTCACAAGCAAGGGACCAGCACCGCCGTCGTGGAGCGGAGGCTAACAGAAGGCCCCAAGTCACCAGCCATACGGGTGAGCACTACACGGTACACTCAGGGACGTGGGCTACTTCTACCCGCTTACAGCAAGGTAGCCAGGAAGAGTGCAGACAGACGGGGAGGCCTACAACTCCACCTGGCCAGGGGAACTCCTGCTTGCTCACAGACTGACCAGGCCTCTTATGCTAGCCAGTACTCCCGGGAGGGTCTACCTTATAATCATCAGTAAAGACCCTGAACTGCACTGCAAAGACTCTGAGTCGTTCCTGCTGCGCTCGTGCACCATCACCCCCATCATCCACACTCACTGCCCTGAGGCTATACTCCTCCCGAGGGGAGTTATCCCATTCTATGCTGCGCACACAACACCAGCCTCAGCGGTCTGCCTCGCAGCGGTGGTAGTCCGTGACCGCAATCCACGGGTGGCGCAGTCGGACAATTAACCTCAAAACCTAAGAAAGACTGCCACTGGTTTGACCAGCCTGAGCCACGGGACCGGGTCACCGCCACGGAGACTACAAACCCCAGAGACCCGGCACCGGGTATCCCACACACGTGTACACACGGCCCAGGGGGCGCGTCACATGCAGTACAGCATATTACAAACATAAGTCCCATTATTGGGGAGTGGGTGTCCCATAGTATTTGCTTATGCCTTGCAAGCAAAAGCTGCCAAAAATTAGGACGGAGCAACTTGCAATGCCCCTTACAAGAGCCATGCAGTACAGCATATTACAAACATAAGTCCCATTATTGGGGAGTGGGTCTCCCATAGTATTTGCTTATGCTTTCCCAGCAAAAGCTGCCAAAAATTAGGACGGAGCAACTTGCAATGCCCCTTACAAGAGCCATGCAGTACAGCATATTACAAACATAAGTCCCATTATTGGGGAGTGGGTCTCCCATAGTATTTGCTTATGCTTTCCCAGCAAAAGCTGCCAAAAATTAGGACGGAGCAACTTGCAATGCCCCTTACAAGAGCCATGCAGTACAGCATATTACAAACATAAGTCCCATTATTGGGGAGTGGGTCTCCCATAGTATTTGCTTATGCTTTCCCAGCAAAAGCTGCCAAAAATTAGGACGGAGCAACTTGCAATGCTGGCACCCTGGTGGTATAGTGGTGGTGGAGGCTGAGGATAAGGAGAAGAAGATTAAACAGCCGAAACGAGGAAGCGTATACCCATGTGTGGGTGTGAAGCGGTGCATGTGAATACACCTCCCGAAATAACACAGTGAATTTGACTTTATGTTACTCTGCTGTCATTTGGTGGTGATGAGAAGTCTGGCCCAATCCAGCCCTTGTTCATTTTGATAAGGGTCAGCTTGTCAGCATTGTCAGTTGACAGGCGAGTGCGCTTATCAGTTATAATTCCTCCAGCGGCACTAAAAACACGCTCTGATAACACGCTAGCGGCAGGACAGGCCAGGACCTCCCAGGCGTACAGAGCGAGTTCATTCCAAGTGTCCAGCTTGGATACCCAATAATTAAAAGGCACAGAGGAATCACGAAGGACGCTGGTACGATCGGCAAGGTACTCCCTCACCATCTTTTGAAACTTTCCACTCCTTGTGAAAATACCCCGCGCCTCAGGGCCTGTAAGCTGGGCGGGTGTCAGAAAACTGTCCCAGAATGTTGACAGTGTTCCCCTGCCTCTGCTGGATTGGAGTTGCATCTCTCTCGCCTGTACGCCTTGGTTGGGCAACGAACTGTGACCTCTGCCGCTAGCGTGTTCAGATGGGAATTTTTTTAAGAGTTCTGCAGCAAGGGCCTTCTGGTATTGCCCCATTTTTGTAGACCACTCCACCTCAGGAATAAGAGAGTGAAAGTTCTCCTTGTAGCGGGGGTCTACAAGTGTCACCAACCAGTAATGACTGTCACCCAACATTTTGACAACGCGAGGGTCACGGTTAAGGCAGCGTAACATAAAGTCAGCCATGCGTGCCAGACTGGTAACGGGCAAGATTTCCGTGTCCTCACCAAGATAACGACTGACCATGCTCTCCTCCTCCTCCTCCTCTTCCTCCTCCCCCCTGTCCTCAGGCCACCCACGCTGAACCGACGGTATGACGCTTGTACAGGTACTACCGTCTACAACGCATGATAGCAGCTCCTGTTCTTCCTCCTCCTCCTCTCCCTCATTGTCCCCCAATGCACGTTGGGATGAGATGAGGCTGGGCTGTGTGTAATCGCCCGCTACGGCTTCTTGATCCATCTCATCATACTCTTACTGCAATGCCTCCTCTTTAATTCTCTGCAGAGAGCGTTTCAAAAGACAGACAAGTGGGATGCTGACACTAATGATGGCGTCATCGCCACTCACCATCTTGGTGGCCTCCTCAAAGTTTGTCAGGATGGTACATATGTCAGACATCCAGGTCCACTCCTGATGTCTTATGTGTGGAGTCTGACCTGAATATCGACGGCCTTGTTGCAGCTGGTACTCCACAACTGCTCTCTTCTGCTCACAAATCCTTTGCAACATGTGGAGGGTAGAGTTCCAACGTGTGGGGACATCACACACCAGTCGGTGTGCCGGAAGCTGCAAACGCTGCTGCAACACAGCAAGGGCGGCGGAAGCTGTAGCCGACTTGCGAAAATGAGCTGACAGGCGGCATACTTTCACGAGCAGATCTGGCAACTCGGGGTACGATTTAAGAAACCGCTGAACCACGAGGTTAAGCACATGAGCCAGGCATGGTACGTGTGTGATCTCACCTCGCCTCAGAGCCGCCACCAGGTTGCGGCCATTGTCACACACGACCATGCCGGGATGTAGGTTCAGCGGTCTCAGCCACAGATCTGCCTGCTCTTTCACAGCTGTCCACAACTCACAAGCAGTGAGAGGTTTATCACCTAAGCTTATGAGTTTCAGCACAGCCTGTTGTCCCTTGGCGGAGGCAGTCCTGCAATGCTTCCAGCTTGTAACTGATGTGGTGATATCTGAGATGGAGGCTGAACATGAGGAGGAGGAGGATGCGCAGGAGCTGTACACTGTGGGGGCAACTCTGACTGACATAGGGCCCACAATCCTCGGTGTGGGGAGGATGTGTTCCGTCCCAAGGTCCGACTGGGTCCCGGCTTCCACTATGTTTACCCAGTGTGCCGTCAGAGAGATGTACCGTCCCTGGCCACAAGCACTTGTCCACATGTCCGTTGTCAGGTGGACTCTCCCAGTAACTGCGTTGTTGAGGGCACGGCAGATGCTTTGGGACACGTGCTTGTGTAGTGCGGGGATGGCACACCGGGCAAAATAGTGTCGGCTGGGGACCGAGTACCGAGGGACGGCCACCGCCATAAGATTGCGGAAGGATTCCGTCTCCACCAGCCTAAAAGGCAGCATTTCCAATGCAAGCAGTCGTGAAATGTGCGAATTTAGGACTGTGGCCTGTGGGGCGTTAGCTGCGAATTTCCGCTTTCGTTCAAAGGTCTGGGATATGGACATTTGAACGCTGCGGTGGGACGTGGACGTGGACGTTGATGCTGTTTCTTGAGAAACTGCCATAACAAGTGAAGACTGAGAGGAGGGGGCATCTTTACATGCAGTATGGACAGGGGATTGCCTTACACACACAACAGGGGGTTCTATTGCACGCACAACAGTGGAAGAAGCAGTGGTGACACCCGCTGACACTGGTCGTGGACCCTGGGTTTCGCCCCACAAAGTCGGGTGCTTTGCTGCCATGTGCCTGATCATGCTGGTGGTGGTCAGGCTGGTAGTTTTGTCACCCCCGCTGATGCTGGCATGGCAGGTGGAACATATGGCCTTTTTGGGGTTATCAGCAGAGTCTTTAAAAAAATTCCAGACTCTGGAAGACCTACCGCTTGTACTGGCAACGTCCCTCGTGTTGGTGTTACGGGGAACGGTTGCCTGCCTTCTGTCTGCGGCCACCACACTGCTTCTTCCTGCCTGTTGGGGTACTCTGCCTCCCTCCCCCTGTGTGCTGCTGGCCTCACTCTGCATGTCCTCCTTCCACGTTGGGTCAGTTACTAGATCATCCACCACCTCCTCCTCTTCCACTTGCGCACCACGATCCTCCTCCTCACTTCCTGGCAATTGTGTCTCGTCATCGTCCACCTCTTGTGACAGATTGCCAACGTCGACTTCCTGTGGCCGTGGCTGTTCAAATATTTGGGCATCGCAACATGGGATCTCCTCTTCCACCACTTCAAGCGTATCAGGCGAGGGGCCCAAATATGGAAATAGACCAGTGAACAGCTCTTCAGAGTGTTCAAGTGTGGGATCACTTGCTGTCTGACGACACTCGGCATGGTGGGAGGAAGGAGCATCAGGGTGAGGAGGAGTACGCGGTTGAGACTCACGGCTACTAAGAGTTGACCGTGTGGAAGACAGACCGGAGGTGGTGGTGCCCAGGTAACTGGAAGTATTGTCTGCTATCCAATTAATAACCTGTTCACACTGATCAGTTCTCAATACTGGTGTTGTTCTGTGCTTCCCTAGTAATTCGGTCAAGAAGTGGGAGCGAGAAGATGTGGCTGTTGGTTGTGGCACATTTTCACCTTGGCCACGGCCCCGTCCTCTGCACGAACCATCACCAGAGCGTCCACTTCCACGTCCCTTGCCACGCGCCTTGCCCATTGTAAATTAAGTAAAATAGCTTACACTTGCACTATCAATGGAAAAAGGGTAATAAAGAGTAGAGAAGAGTAGATTAGAACCGTGGAAGAGGAAAACCACAGTTATTGTTTACTGGGGTATACCACACTTTTTTAAATAGAGATATTTGCGGCTGAACAGTGAGCGACACACTCAAACTGCTTTTTTTTTAGATACCAAAGGCCCAAAACTGGATAGTACAGCGATTTGACCCGTGGAACTGCGAAACCACACTGGGATGTCGGGCCTACACAAACTATTTTCAACAGATATATTTTTGTGTCACAACAGTCAGGAGACACTACTGTTTTTCTTTACGGAAAAAACTACCAAAACCTGAATAATAGAGATTTCTTACCGTTGGATGGCAAAACCACAGTTATTGTTTACTGGGGTATACCACACTTTTTTAAATAGAGATATTTGCGACTGAACAGTGAGCGACACACTCAAACTGCTTTTTTTTTAGATACCAAAGGCCCAAAACTGGATAGTACAGCGATTTGACCCGTGGAACTGCGAAACCACACTGGGATGTCGGGCCTACACAAGACTATTTTCAACAGATATATTTTTGTGTCACAACAGTCAGGAGACACTACTGTTTTTCTTTACGGAAAAAACTACCAAAACCTGAATAATAGAGATTTCTTACCGTTGGATGGCAAAACCACAGTTATTGTTTACTGGGGTATACCACACTTTTTTAAATAGAGATATTTGCGGCTGAACAGTGAGCGACACACTCAAACTGCTTTTTTTTTAGATACCAAAGGCCCAAAACTGGATAGTACAGCGATTTGACCCGTGGAACTGCGAAACCACACTGGGATGTCGGGCCTACACAAGACTATTTTCAACAGATATATTTTTGTGTCACAACAGTCAGGAGACACTACTGTTTTTCTTTACGGAAAAAACTACCAAAACCTGAAGAGTAGAGATTTTTTACCGTGGGATGGCAAAACCACAGTTATTGTTTACTGGGGTATACCACACTTTTTTAAATAGAGATATTTGCGGCTAAACAGTGAGCGACACACTCAAACTTTTTTTTTTAGATACAAATGGCCCAAAAGTGGATAATACAGAGGTTTGAACCGTGAAACTGCAAAGCCACACTTGTATTTCTCGGGCCTACACCAGACTATTTTCAACAGATATATTTGTGTCTGAACAATCAGGAGACACTATTTATTTTTTATGGCAAAAAATGCCAAAAGCAGGATAATAGAGATGTTTTACCGTGGAACAGCAAAACCACAGTTATAATTTACTGGTGTATACCAGACTTTTTTGAATATATATATATTTGCAGCTGAAAAGTGAGCGACACACTCAAACTGTTTTTTTTAGATACAAATGGCCCAAAAGTGGATAATACAGAGGTTTGAACCGTGGAACTGCAAAACCACACTTGTATTTCTCGGGCCTACACCAGACTATTTTCAACAGATATATTTGTGTCTGAACAATCAGTAGACACTATTTATTTTTTACGGCAAAAAATGCCAAAAGCAGTATAATAGAGATTTTTTACTGTGGAACAGCAAAACCACAGTTATAATTTACTGGTGTATACCAGGCTTTTTAAAATATATATATATATTTGCGGCTGAACAGTGAGCGACACACTCAAACTGTTTTTTTGAGATACAAATGGCCCAAAAGTGGATAATACAGAGGTTTGTACTGTGGAACTGCAAAACCACACTTGTATTTCTTGGGCCTACACCAGACTATTTTCAACAGATGTATGTGTCTGAAAAATCAGGGAGACACTATAATTATTTTTTTACAGCAAAAAATGCCAAAAGCAGGATAATAGAGATTTTTTACTGTGGAACAGCAAAACCACAGTTATAATTTACTGGTGTATACCAGGCTTTTTAAAATATATATATATTTGCGGCTGAACAGTGAGCGACACACTCAAACTGTTTTTTTTAGATACAAATGGCCCAAAAGTGGATAATACAGAGATTTGTACCGTGGAACTGCAAAACCACACTTGTATTTCTCGGGCCTACACCAGACTATTTTCAACAGATATATTTGTGTCTGAAAAATCAGGGAGACACTATTATTATTTTTATACAGCAAAAAATGCCAAAAACAGGATAATAGAGATGTTTTACCGTGGAACAGCAAAACCACAGTAATAATTTACTGGTGTATACCAGACTTTTTTAAATATATATATTTGCGGCTGAACAGTGAGCGACACACTCAAACTGTTTTTTTTAGATACAAATGGCCCATAGAACAGCAAAACCACACTTCTATTTCTCTGGCCTACACCAGACTATTTTCAACAGATATATTTGTGTCTGAAAAATCAGAGGTACACTTTTTTTTTTTTTTTGGGGGGGGGGGGGGGGGCACCAAAAGGTTAATAAGATGGGTATTTGTACATTGTGAAGGAGGAAAAAAAAAAGAGGATTTAGATAAAAAAAAAAAGGATTTTTCCTGGCCCCCGGGACCTGGAGCTAAGTCCAGCAATTTCAGCAACAGGAGCAGCACACAGGACTGTAATGCAGCGTTTGCTGGTATAACCACTGCGTCTCTTATACATCCTGCCTGCCTGCCTGATATACCTGGGATGGATATTAGTCCTGAGAAGGACTGTTTGTTTGTTCTGGCATCCTTTACAGACCCTACACTAACTATTTTGCAGGATATATCTCTCCCTAAATCAGCAGCGCTGTCCCTACACTGTCTGATCTGGAGCGACTGTGTCCAAGATGGTGGCGCCCGGTTTTAAATACTCGAGGTGACGCTGTGCGGCCAGCCAATCACTGTAATGCCCACAAACAACATGGCTGCGGCATTACAGTGACTGGCTGGCAATCCCTGCATGTTCATTGGCTCTGTAAAGTGCGCCAAACATGCAGGGCGGAGACCCGAGCTCCCGCCCGAGTAACCCGGAAATGCTCAGTGCTCGCCGAACATCCCGAGTAGCGTGATGCTCGGGCGAGTACCGAGCAGTGTCGAGCATGTTCGCTCAACACTACTCACTAAGCCTGTGGCCTGCCTGGAACTAGGCCTAGCTTGGTTACTGTCTCTCTATGCACCTGCTGACCTGTTGGTAGGGCCTTCTCTTTGGAGATCACTCTCCCTGGATGCTGGGGCCTCCGTGACTCCTAGCCCTGGTACTGTAGTCAGTGTTTGGTGAACCTGGGACCTGTAGTCCTCCAGGGGTTCCGGTGGTTGCTACTGGATGTAAAGAGTCCCAGTAGGCGCGGACCCGGTGTCTCTCTGCCCCCTCACTACTTCTTCCTTCTCCTCTTGCCTTCGGCCACACTCAGGCCCTCACTAGGCTTCCACACGTGCTGTAGGCCTTGGCTCGCCTAAGCACAGCAGCCAGCGTGCTGCTCTCTGAGCGTCAGCACGCTCTCTGCTCAAGTCTGAGCTGTGTTCCTCTCAGTCTCTGAACACTGACTGAAACTCACTCTAGACTGAGCTGCCTGGCTCCACCCTCCCTATATATATCCCTATCAGGGCTCCCTCTGCTTATCTGAGGTGGTAGGGTGGAGGTGTGTGAATGTGTGAGGGCCTCTTGTGGAGAAGTCCATCCATGCTCCCTTCTGGGTTCTGTGGCACCAATGCGCAGCAGGGCGCCACAAACACATTCATAACACTCAGCACTCATCAGTAAAGAAGATTGTTTTAAAATTAGACCTCATATATGTCTGGGCCCTCTGCAACCGTTTCTGCTTGTGAGAACAGTTTAGGGATGTCTGCATAGTAGGTTTATGCACAACTGCAAACTTCTGGGGGATCCTACACCTTGAAGTTTGAGGGACTCCAGAAGCACCAGCAGTTTCAAATACCAGTTTGATGCTTTGTAATGATATTTTAACAACCGCTCTTTTAATCTGATGAATTTGTCTTGCAGAAACCTTCCTCATTATGCCTTTATCTGCACGAACCCATCTGTGCTTTGTATCAGCCACATAACTCTTTGCAGTACGATGATCACGCTTACATTTTCGTGAAATATGTAATGTTTTCAGACCTCGTCCAAGGCATTGCATATTTGATACTTTTTGGCAGCCGAGATGTCCTTTTTCTTCCCTAAATTGATTGAAACCTGTGGCCTGCTTAATAATGTGGAATGTCCTTTTTAAGCAGTTTTCCTTTGGGCTCACCTGGCAAATTAATTATCACATGTGTTTGAGATTGATTTCAGTGATCCAAAGATCTCAGAGACACAATGCCATCCAATAAGATATTTGAAAAAGATAAACTTTGTTCTTTATGAAACTTAAATCCAATTTGCATAAACATTTGGAATGCGGTGTATGTATATATATATATGTGTATGTACAGTATGTATGTATATATATATATATATATATACACTGCTCAAAAAAATAAAGGGAACACTTAAACAACAGAATATAACTCCAAGTAAATCAAACTTCTGTGAAATCAAACTGTCCACTTAGGAAGCAACACTGATTGACAATCAATTTCACATGCTGTTGTGCAAATGGAATAGACAATAGATGTAAATTATTGGCAATTATCAAGACACCCTCAATAAAGGAGTGGTTCTGCAGGTGGGGACCACAGACTACATCTCAGTACCAATGCTTTTTGGCTGATGTTTTGGTCACTTTTGAATGTTGGATGTGCTGCATCAGACAGACTCTACAACCCACAGAATTTGCTCAGGTAGTGCAGCTCATCCAGGATGGCACATCAATGCGAGCTGTGGCAAGAAGGTATGCTGTGTCTGTCAGCGTAGTGTCCAGAGGCTAGAGGCGCTACCAGGAGACAGGCCAGTACACCAGGAGATGTGGAGGGGGTCATAGGAGGGCAACAACCCAGCAGCAGGACCACTACCTCCGCTTTTGTGTAAGGAGGAACAGGAGGAGCCCTGCCAGAGCCCTGCAAAATGACCTCCAGCAGACAACAAATGTGCATGTGTCTGCACAAACGGTTAAAAACTGACTCCATGAGGGTGGTATGAGGGCCCGACGTCCACATAGAATCATAGAATGGTAGAGTTGGAGGGGACCTCCTGGGTCATCTGGTCCAACCCTCTGCTCAAAGCAGGATTCACTAAATCATCTCAGACAGATGTCTGTCCAGCCTCTGTTTGAAGACGTCCATTGAAGGGGAACTCACCACCTCTCGTGGCAGCCTGTTCCACTCATTAATCACCCTAACTGTCAAAAAGTTTTTTCTAATATCTAATCTGTGTCTCCTCCCATTTAGTTTCATCCCATTGCTTCTAGTCTTTCCTTGTGCAAATGAGAATAAAGATGATCCTTCTACAATGTGACAGCCCTTGACATATTTGTAGACAGCTATTAAGTCTCCTCTCAGTCTTCTTTTTTGCAAGCTAAACATTCCCAAATCCTGCAACCGTTCCTCATAGGACATGGTTTGCAGACCAGTCACCATTCTGGTCGCTCTTCTCTGAACTTGCTCCAGTTTGTCTATGTCTTTTTTAAAATGTGGTGCCCAAAACTGTACACAGTATTCCAGATGAGGTCTGACCAAAGAGGAGTAAAGACCGATAATGACTTCACGTGATCTAGACTGTATGCTTCTGTTAATACATCCCAGAATTGTATTTGCCTTTTTTGCTGCTGCATCACACTGTTGACTCATATTCAGTCTATGATCTATTAGTATACCTAAGTCTTTTTCACATGTACTGTTGCTTAGCTCTATTTCTCCCATTATGTATATGCTTTTTTCATTTTTATTGCCCAGATGTAGTACTTTGCATTTTTCCCTGTTAAAAACCATTCTGTTGGTTGCTGCCCACTGCTCCAGTTTATTTAGGTCTTTTTGAATCCTCTCTCTCTCTTCTCTAGTATTAGCTATCCCTCCTAGCTTTGTGTCATCAGCAAATTTAATCAGTTTACCCTCAATTCCTTCATCTAAATCATTGATAAAGATGTTGAACAATACAGGTCCCAGGACGGAGCCCTGTGGTACCCCACTTGAGACATTCATCCAGCTGGATGTGAAGCCATTTACAACCACCCTTTGAGTCCGATCACTAAGCCAGTTATGAATCCACCTAACAGTTGCCTGGTCCATTGCATACTTGGTCATTTTTTCAATAAGGATGGTGTGAGATACTTTGTCAAATGCTTTGCTGAAGTCAAGATATACTATATCTACAGCATTTCCCTGATCGACCCAGTCAGTGATTCTGTCATAGAAGGAAATTAAGTTAGTCTGACATGACTTGTTAGTTACAAACCCATGCTGACTCTGGTTAATCACTTCATTCTTATCCATGTACTTACATACATGTTGTTTAATAATTTGTTCAAAGTTCTTTCCTGGTATAGAAGTCAGACTCACCGGCCTATAGTTCCCTGGGTCCACCTTCTTCCCCTTTTTGAAGATAGGAACAACATTTGCTCTTCTCCAGTCTTCTGGGACTTCTCCTGATCTCCAAGAATTTTCAAAGATTATGGAGAGTGGTTCTAAAATTTCTTCTACGATCTCCTTCAGTACTCTGGGGTGTAATTCATCTGGACCTGGAGACTTGAACTCATTTATGTTAGCTAAATATTCCCTCACAATCTTTCTGTTTACAGATAACATGGATTCCTCTATTCCTTTAAAAGGACAGTGAAGATCAGTTGATGTTACATTTTCTTTCTGAGAGAAAACAGATGCAAAATAGGAATTAAAAAGTTCGGCCTTCTCAACATCCTCTCTTACCATTTCTCCATTTTCATCCTGTAAAAATCCTATAGCATCTTTGACTTTTCTTTTACTTTTGACATACCCCCAAAATCCTTTTTTATTGCTTTTGACATCTCTTGCAAGCCTTAATTCATTGTCAGCTTTAGCTATCCTGATACGTGCCCTACAGGTTCTGCAGACTGCATTATAATCTTCTTTAGATATGCCTCCCTCTTTCCATTTAATAAACATTTCTTTCTTTCTTTTTAGCATGTGTTTAAGTTCTGTGTTCATCCATCCTGGTTTCCTTAAATGCTTCCCCTTCTTCCTACTTTTCGGGATTGTTAACGATTGTGCTTTGAGAATCTCATTTTTAAAAATTTCCCATCCTTCCTGGACATTTTTGTCCTTAAGGACATCCAGCCATTGGATCCCTCCTATTCTCTTTCTGAGTCTCTTAAAATCTGCCTTTCTAAAATCTAACCTTGAAGTTTGAGTCTTCACATGTCTTCCTCCTCTAGTTATCCAAAATTCTATAATAGCATGATCGCTGCCTCCTAGGGTCCCAGCCACCTTTACCTCCTCAACCATTTCCTCCCTGTTTATAAGGATTAGATCCAAAGTAGCAGATCCCCTTGTTTTCTCCCCTACCTTTTGGAAGATAAAGTTGTCAGCAAGAGAGGATAAGAATTTGCTTGACCTGTTAGTTTTACTTGAGAGAGATTCCCAACAAATGTCTGGATAGTTGAAATCTCCCATGACCACTACGTCATATCTTTTGGAGAACTTGGTCATTTGATACATAAAGAGTTCATCCATATCTTCAGCTTGCCCAGGTGGCCTGTAGTAAATGCCTACAATGGTGTCCTTTCCGTTGTTCTCTCCTTGTATTCTTCACAGATGGGGGTTGTGCTCACAGCCCAACACCGTGCAGGATGCTTGGCATTTGTCACAGAACACCAGGATTGCAAAGTCGCCACTGGCGCCCTGTGCTCTTCACAGATGAAAGCAGGTTCACACTGAGCACATGTGACAGAGGTGACAGAGTCTGGAGACGCCGTGGAGAGCGATCTGCTGCCTGCAACATCCTTCAGCATGACCGGTTTGGCAGTGGGTCAGTAATGATGTGGGGTGGCATTTCTTTGAAGGGCCGCACAGTCCTCCATGTGCTCGCCAGAGGTAGCCTGACTGCCATTAGGTACCGAGATGAGTTCCTCAGACCCCTTGTGAGACCATATGCTGGTGTGGTTGGCCCTGGGTTCCTCCTAATGCAGGACAATGCCAGACCTCATGTGGCTGGAGTGTGTCAGCAGTTCCTGCAAGATGAAGGCATTGAAGCTATGGACTGGCCCGCCTGTTCCCCAGACCTGAATCTGATTGAGCACATCTGGGACATCATGTCTCGCTCCATCCACCAACGTCACGTTGCACCACAGACTGTCCAGGAGTTGGCGGATACTTTAGTCCAGGTCTGGGAGGAGATCCCACAGGAGACCATCCGCAACCTCATCAGGAGAAAGCCCAGGCATTGTAGAGAGGTCATACAGGCACGTGGAGGCCAGTCACAATTCTGAGCCTCATTTTGACTTGTTTTAAGGACATTACATCAAAGTTGGGTCAGCCTGTAGTGTGTTTTTCCACTTTAATTTTGGGAGTGACTCTAAATCCAGGCCTCCATTGGTTAATAAATTTGATTTCCATTGATGATTTTTGTGTGATTTTGTTGTCAGCACATTCAACTTTGTACAGAACAAAGTATTCAATGAGAATATTTCATTCATTCAGATCTAGGATGTGTTATTTGAGTGTTCCCTTTATTTTTTTTGAGCAGTGTATATATATATGTGAACTAAGACCTACTTTATTTCTGCCAGCATGTTATATGCTGATGGGTTTACTCTGTTAAAGGGTGTGTGGTTTTATGGGAATGGCAAAGAGGGTGGGACGCCATTCCCCCTACCTTCCCTCAAGGTGTGGCTGAGCAATGTGTAAAAGCTCAATCCCTTTTTTTTTCTCTGGAGTGTGGCCTGGAGAGAAGTCTCCAGACAGTGTTGTGGAAGCTGCAGAGCTTTTTACAAGGACTTTGTTGTGCAGTTTGTGCTACCGAGAGCGGGCGGAACACGCTCACCTATGGACTGAACTGTATTTTGTTTTGTTTTCCTGTTTAACCCAAAGGGGGTCTTGTTTATATTTCCTGTGGAACCCTGCATGAGTTTATGCCATAATAAACCAGCAAAAAGGTAACCTGAAAACTTGTGTCCTGAGTCTGCCTCCGGGAGAGCAGAGCGAGTCGTCTTGCCACAATATATATATATTATATAAATATATATATTCAGACCCCTTTAAATTTTTCACTCTTTGTTTCATTGCAGCCATTTGGTAAATTCTAAAAAGTTCTTTTTTTTTTCTCATTAAAGTACACTCTGCACCCCATCTTGACTGAAAAAATGTGTAGAAATTTTCGCAAGTTTATTAAAAAAGAAAAACTGAAATATCACATGGTCATCATAAGTATTCAGACCCTTTGCTCAGTATTGAGTAGAAGCACCCTTTTGAGCTAGTACAGCCATGCGTCTTCTTGGGAATGATGCAACAAGTTTTTCACATCTGAATTTGGCGATCCTCTGCCATTCTTCCTTGCAGATCCTCTCCAGTTCCGTCAGGTTGGATGGTGAACATTGGTGAACAGTCATTTTCAGGTCTCTCCAGAGATGCAAAATTGGGTTTAGGTCAGGGCTCTGGCTGGACCAGTCAAGAATAGTCACAGAGTTGTTCTGAAGCCACTTCTTTGTTATTTTAGCTGTGTGCTTAGGGTCATTGTCTTGTTGGAAGGTGAACCTTCGGCCAGAGCAGTCTTGAAGAGGTTTTCATCCAGGATATCTCTCTACTTGGCCGCATTCATGTTTCTTTCAATTGCAACCAGTTGTCCTGTCCCTGCAGCTGAAAAACACCCCCATAGCATGATGCTGCCACCACCATGTTTCACTGTTGGGATTGTATTGGGCAGGTGATGAGCAGTGCCTGGTTTTCTCCACACATACCGCTTAGAATTATCACCAAAAAGTTCTATCTTTGTCTCATCAGACCAGAGAATCTTATTTCTCATAGTCTGGGAGTCCTTCATGTGTTTTTGAGCAAACTCTATGCGGGCTTTCATATGTCTTGCACTGAGGAGAGGCTTCCGTCGGCCTACTCTGCCATAAAGGCCCGACTGGTGGAGGGCTACAGTGATAGTTGACTTTGTGGAACTTTCTCCCATCTCCCTACTGCATCTCTGGAGCTCAGCCACAGTGATCTCGGAGTTCTTCTTTACCTCTCTCATCAAGGCTCTTCTCCCACGATTGCTCAGTTTGGCTGGACGGCCAGGTCTAGGAAGACTTCTGGTGGTCCCAAACTTCTTCCATTTAAGGATTATGGAGGCCACTGTGCACTTAGGAACCTTGAGTAATGCAGAAATTCTTTTGTAACCTTGGCCAGATCTGTGCCTTGCCACAATTCTGTCTCTGAGCTCCTTGGGCAGTTCCTTTGAGCTCATGATTCTCATTTGGTCTGACATGCACTGTGAGCTGTGAGGTCTTATATAGACAGGTGTGTGCCTTTCCAAATCAAGTCCTATCAGTTTAATTAAACACAGCTGGACTCCAATGAATGAGTAGAACCATCTCAAGGAGGATCACAAGGAAATGGACAGTATGTGACTTAAATATGAGTTTCTGAGCAAAGGGTCTGAATACTTATGACCATGTGATATTTCAGTTTTTCTTTTTTAATAAATTTGCAAAAATGTCTACATTTCAGTTTTTTTTCAGTCAAGATGGGGTGCAGAGTGTACTTTAATGAGAAAAAAATGAACTTTTTAGAATTTACCAAATGGCTGCAATGAAACAAAGAGTAAAAAGTGTAAAGGGGTCTGAATACTTTCCGTACCCACTGTATATACACACATGTCTGTAAAAGAAGCAACTGTTTTCTTTGGAAACCACTTGCAGTTTTTCAGATACAATCTTTGATGCAACAGTAGCTGATGGCTATACCCCAATTCAGGAATGAAAATGAGTTTTTTGCACTTGACCACCTTTTTCATTGCAATCAATTAAATAGTACTATAAAGTGATTATGACAACCATCAGGCTACACTATGAACAAAAATATCCCTCTCCTGCTAAGGCTTCATTCATTTTTATGAACATGTTCTATCCATGTTTCTAATGTACCCATTATGGTCTATTGGGCTTTTTCATAGGTCAGCATTCTTATGCAGGTCAAGGATCCGCAAAAAAATGGAGACGTGTTCATTTTAGATGCAAATCATAGATCAAAAGTGCCTATTTTAGCAATGAGTACATAAAAAAATGGATATCCTTGTGTCATGAAAGTTCTGTCTGTTTTTGTACTGTTTAATGGGTAGGAGAAGCTCTGGAATTTTTTTTGCACAGGAGAAAAACACCACACTGCCACACTTATGGTAAAAATGGACACACAGACCAAGAATGAATCAGCACACTGATGAAAAATGTCTATAATATGCATAAAAATAAAACAGTTGTCTGAACCAGGCCTTATAGCCAGGTCAGATATTAAGTGATTTACTTAGCAAAATTTTCCAAACAGCGAAGTACATGATGTGGGTCAAATTTTTAACGTATTATGTGATCACCACTATTTGTATCTTTGACAGATCTGAAAACTCTCCATTCATGTGGTTACAAGGAGCAATGACGTTTATTAGCAGTGTGCGTATATTAGGTTAAAAAAGGAAAACTATGTGCCATGTTTAGCAATTTACACAATGCACATCATCCTGGGTGCGTTCTTTAGATAATTTTGTTGTAATTTGTGGCATATTTACCATGTTATGCATTTTTGGGTAATTTTGATAATTTTGCATTATTCTCATTTTCCTCCAGAGAGAAATCTTGCAGGTTGTTACATTTCTTTTTGTCATTCTATGTCTAATTGATCTGGACACATCAGGAGACTAATCAGTTTTGATTAATTCAGCAGAATGAACCGCGTTGGCACCTGAAATTCCCCCTTCATGGGGGACGACAGAACTTAAATTGTTCTCCAAGGTTTTGATCCTCAACTAGAACATTGAAAGTTACACATTTCTGCACAACTACACGGCCGGATTAGTGGTAACTCACAACTAATTGACTCCTCGCTGTGTGGTTCCACAATGTGCACAATAACCCTGACAGAGAAGGACAGGACTAGGTGCTAGAGCGTTCCCAAGTGCAGGGACACGGCTGAGGTCACTGTCTCCATAGGGAGGGAGTCTTCTACAAAGCCTGCGCTGACCCCATGTTCTAAAGAAGCATTGTTACACAGAGCAGCGAGCAGGAGGCACAGAGACACCCGCAGCTGCCAGCACTCCCCAAGCTGCCTGCGTTTAATTGTGTTCGCTTTTACATGTTTGTGTGTTCTCATTTTGATGGTTTATTATTAACCCAGCAGGGATTCCAGTTCGCTTCCTCTCTATGTGAGTCTGTGATTTCTGCACACTGTACAATTTTTCCATACAAGATTTAATATCACGTCTTGTGACTATCCATCTTTTGACACCATGTCGTTTTTAGGTCCAGTGTTCTATGATTTATTTCTTAAAATTTCTCTAAAGTTGTTGAAGCGCTTGTTTGCTGATACTTGGCTTCAAATTCCCTGCATAAACTGAAAAAGGTAAATCATAAAATTCTGGCCATCTGGAGCAACCACTAGAGGGAGCTGAATGCATACTGTGTTGTTACTGAGTTGAACGAATGCATAAAGCTCCTACGCTCCCCCTAGTGGTGGCTACAGATAGAGAAAATTGTTAAATTAGAAAGGATTGTCCTGTTTCTAAGGGGTTTACAATATTTTCACCTATCCAAGTGATAATTGATTACAAACAGATTAGTAAGACGCTGAGGCACAACCCCTTTAGATTAATTAAATTTATCAGCTCAAAGATTTATTGAAGGAAAAAAGTAGCACAAAAATTCAATAAAAAAAGGCAAATGAAAATGTAATTAAAAGGTTAAAGGGGAATTCCCTTCTCCAAGATCCTATCCCAATATGTAGTTGGTGTAATAATAATAATATTAGTAAATACCTCCAAATAGAAATGTAGTACGGTCCATCTGATTAGCTATGTCGCTTACCCTATGTGCATCACATTGCAGTAGCTTAGGTATTCATGGTTACGACCAGTAAGAACTAACTAACTTTAAGAGTGGTTGTAACCATGGATACTTAAACTACTGAATTGCCCTGAAGATGGGGTAAGCGACATAGCGAATCAGAAGAACTATACTATATATCTAATTTGAGGAATTTTCTAATATTATTATTATTACACCTACTACATATTGGGATAGGATCTTGAAGATGGGAATATCCCTTTTACATATTGTAAGACATCTGCATTTACCTCCCTCATTTCCAACTCTCTTGGCGTCTCTGTTTATGACTGAATATTTTACAACTGGTGATTTATATGAGCGAAACTCATTTCCCGGATTGAACTCATGTTTGAATGTACAAGTATTAGCTGGTAACAAAGAAGTGAACTGAAAAGACCTCCTGGCCCTGAGACCAGGCACAATCCTCTTAAAATACATGGCGGATCACATTGCATTTATAACTATTATGCAACAGAATAAGTGTCTGGCCAAAAATGTTATGACCCCTGACCATGTATACTGATAGAAAGAAACCTTGTTGATTGTGCAGTTACTCCTTTTTGATACTGGTATTTGATAAGAGAGGGCATATGAATCAGGAGTGTCGGACGAGTGGCGTACACCTCTGTGTGCGCCTCGCCACAAATCCTGCTTCAGCTCCTGCAGAAGAAAGATTTGTGGCATAGCAAACGCGTAGCAAACGCCATGGCTCGCCATGAATGTAACGCACGGATTTTCTTAGCAACATGTATGAATTTCAAATCCGACTCATCTGGTGTCACTTTTCTTTGTGAGATTTTATCAGATATTTTTTGTAAGTCCTATATCCAAAAGATACTATCAAAATTGCCAAGAGTATCTCTCCGAAAAATTTGGCGCCGAACCTGCCCAAACACATGAGGTGTAAAAATCAGCCAAACAGTCAACACCTCACTTTCTAATGTGTGTGGGACGTCCTGACTCTTCCCTGATGGTATATGTTAGGCTACGACCCCACTATCAGTATTTGGTCACTATTTTTTCTCAGGAGTGGGAGCCAAAACCAGGTGTGGGTCAGAAATGCAGAATTGGTGAATTTGTTTCTATTATACTTTTCCTCTGATTGTTCCTCACCTGGTTTTGGCTTACAAATACTGAGGAAAAATACTGACCAAATACTGATCGTGGGGCTGTAGCCTTAGAGAGGAAGAAGGATTGGACATGTTGGATTTCAATATGCTCAATACTTTGTGCTCACGGTAGATCATCAGCCTTCAGGGGTGCCTGACAGACACGTATTTCCTTCTCCCCATTAATAGAAACATGTACACTCATGCCATGAATAAATTAAAACACACTTGCCAAACATCCTCCTGTAAGGGTGTGGACAGTGACTGTCATGTTCCTGCCTCTGAAGACAACAGTCACGTAAAGTGAATAGCCATGCGATTTTGTACATGAATTCTGATATGTGAAGTGTCAACTATGTCATGCGGTTTTAGGAATGTAATGTGTAATAGTGTTGAGCGAGCACTAAAATGCTCGGGTGCTTGAAGCTCGGGCCGAGCTCACTGTGATACTCGGGTGCTCGACCCAAGCAACGAGCCCAATGTTAGTCTATGGGAGACCCGAACATTTTTGCGGCGGCTCCCCCGGCAGTCTGTAGAAAGCCTAAAAAGTGCCCAAAACGATAGTGACAGTGCTCAAATGACATGGGGACAGCATGGGGATCGCCCCTGGAAGCATTTCTGACCCCCAGGTCACTGCTGTCAACAACGTGGTCAGAGGTATTAAGCCACTTTTACAGGCTCACAATAAAACGTTCAAAAACGAAAGTGAAAGTGCTTTCCTGTGAAATATGTTAACCCCTTAACGACCATGGGTCTTTCTGTTTTTGTGTTTTCCATTTTTGCTCCCCTTCTTCCCAGAGCCAGAACTTTTTTAATTTTCGTTCAATATGGCCATGTGAGGGCTTATTTTTTGCGGGACGAGTTGTACTTTTAAACATCATCACTGGTTTTACCATATCGTGTGCTGGAAAATGGGAAAAAAATTCCAAGTGCAGTGAAACTGCAAAAAAAATGCAATTCCACAGTTGTTTTTTGGGTCCTTTTTTTACCACGTTCACAGATTGCTAAAACTGACCTGCCATCATTATTTTCCAGGTCGTTACGAGTTCATAGACACCAAACATGTATAGGTTCTTTTTTATTTAAGTGGTGAAAAAAAAATCCAAAGCTTGCTAAAAAAAACCAAAAAAAATGCCGCCATTTTCCGAGACCCTTAGCTTCTCCATTTTTCGGGATCTGGGGCCAGGTGAGGGCTTATTTTTTGCGTGCCGGGCTGACGTTTTTATTGATACCATTTGGGGGTAGATCCGATGTTTTGATCGCCCGTTATTGCATTTTATTGCAAAGTTGTAGCGACCAAAAAAACTTAATTCTGGAGTTTAAAATTTTTTTCTCGTTACGCCGTTTACTGATTGTATTAATTCTTCTTTTATATTGATAGATCGGGCGATTCTGAACGCGGCGATACCAAATATGTGTATGTTTTTTTTTTTTATATATATATATATTTTATTTTGAATGGGGCGAAAGGGGGGTGACTTAAACTTTTATATATTTTTTATTTTTTTTATTTTTTTAAAAACTTTTTTTTTACACTTTCTGCTTGCTTCTGTAGTCTCCAGAGGAGGCTAGAAGCAGCAGTTGTCTGATTGCTTCTACTGCATACAAGCGATGAGCAGATCGCTTTTATGCAGGAGAAATGCTCACTTGCTATGAGCGCTGACCACTAGGTGGCGCTCATAGCAATTGAGACATGACAACCACAGGCGTCTGCTGCAGACCCTGAGTTGTCATGCCCACCCATTGGTGACCCGCGATCACGTGACGGGGTCACTGATGGGCGGGGCTTAGGACTCCCGGAAGCGCGAGTTAAATGCCACTGTCAGAGATTTAACATGTTAACAGCCGCGGGTGGATTGCGATTCCAATAATCAGCTGACATGTGCTCGCTTCAGTGCGGGCTCACCGCCGGAGCCCCCGCTGAACCGGCCTTCCCGACCTGGTGCGTACTATTACTGACCAGGTCGGAAAGGGGTTAAGGAACATCCTTTCCAGGGTAAAGACTTGTGTATAAGGTAAAATAAATAACCAAAAACAAAAATACTCCTCCACACCTTGGGCTATGTTCACAAGTAGCATTTTTTATGCGTTTTTGGACGTTTGTATTGCTTTCAACCGTGACAAATGCATTCACCGGGAAATGTCATTTTAACATTTTACAACCTTATCTGGCCATGTGCTGTGTGACACATGCATACAGTGCTAAAAAGACATGGGAACAGCATGGGGAAGACCCCTGGAAGCATCTCTGACACCCAGGTCACTGCCTAAAAGTGTGTCCATCCGAAGTGATCCTTGCCGCATCAGAAGATGCAGACTTGCAACTATCCCCATGCAAGTCCTTGTCCCAGGGCAGTGTTCAATTGTACCTCGCCCATAACTTGCAATACAAGCGCAAGTATGCAGCCTGCCACCCACCCACCCCCAGGCTGCAATACCATACTGCTACCTTGCTTGCACTTGAAATTGGGCCTTTTAGGCATGTGGAGGTGGAATCTGGCCACCACGTCATGGCTGCGTCGGTAGCCTGGTATTCATACTCAGTCCCCAGCCGCCCGGCGGCCGGGTGTCCACGCTTGGTCCCCAGCCGCCAGGGGGCGGCCGGGTGTCTATACTCAGTCCCCAGCCGCCCCGCGGCCGGGTGCCCACACACAGTCCCCAGCCGCGTGGGGGTGGCCGGGTGTCCATAAACGGTCCCCAGCCGCCCCTATTTGTCCTGGTGCACCTTATACACAAGCGCGCATAACAAAACATTACCTGTGCCCTCCCCAGTGCATTTAGTGGGAAGGACAGCCTAACCACAAACACGGGGACAAGTGAATGTGGCCAGGAATGGTCCATCTCACTGCCGCCTTCACACTGGGTTAATATTGTGGAAGCCGGGACACAGTTGGACACTGGGATGCAACACGTCCTCCAGACATAGAGGATTGCGGGTCCTGGGTCAATCAGGCTTCAACACAAAGTTCAGAAGGTAGACAGCAGCAGTGGTCGGCCTCCTACACAACGAGTAAATTATTCATGATCATGAGGCCATCCACCTCCTTAGCTTTCTGTTCCTTGGAATGCAAGCGCATGTATGTAGTAGCTGCTAGGCCTGAGGTGGTCAGCGTTTTGGCGCATATTCTACCTCCTTCGAGGATTGGTGGATGTTTTCCTGCTACTATCCCAGTTCTATGACTCCCGTTAAAACAAAGCTTCAGGTGATGAATGATGGATGAGGTGGTGGCAAAGGAGAAAGAGCAGGAGGAACAGGGACCATTCACATCAATATCAGGCCAGCCAACCACACATGTCTTGTAGGATATGTTTCTGTACCAAAAGGAGTGGTTCAGCTACACAGTTATAAGGCATACAGTGAATGCAATGCCTACCAAAAATTTCGAGGCACTCCAATGCCCCTTGGAAGTGACATGGAGGTCAGAGGGCCTTAACTAAACCGTTTTTTCCATTTATAGCAACTGGGTCCCCTGTACACTGTTGGCCTAAGCAGGGAATGGAAGGCTTTCCAAAAATTATTAGGCACTGCAATGCCCCTTGAAACAGACGTGGATTACAGCGTATTAAAAACCTTCTACCCATTATTGGGGAGTGGGTCTCCCTTAGTGTTCGCCTATGCATTGAAAAGCAAAAGCTGACAAAAATTAGGAGGAAATGCAATGCCCGTTGCAAGAGTCGTGGAGGCTAGAGGTAATTAAAAACAACATGTCAATGCCCCTTGGAAGAGCTGTGGAGTTCAGAGTGGTTTAACAAGACGGTTTTAATGCCCCTTAGAAGAGACGTGGAGTTCAGAGTGGTTTAACAAGACAGTTTTAATGCCCCTTGGAAGAGATGTGGAGGTCACAGTAGCTTAACAAGATGGTTTTAATGCCCCTTGGAAGAGACGTGGAGTTCAGAGTGGTTTAACAAGACAGTTTTAATGCCCCTTGGAAGAGTGGTGGAGGTTACAGTGGAATAAAAAGACAATATCAATGCCCCGTGGAAGAGACGTGGAGGTCACAGTAGCTTAACAAGACGGTCTTAATGCCCCTTGGAAGAGTGGTGGAGGTCGCAGTGGAATAAAAAGACAATATCAATGCCCCTTGGAAGAGTGGTGGAGGTTACAGTGGAATAAAAAGACAATATCAACGCCCTGTGGAAGAGACGTGGAGGTCACAGTAGCTTAACAAGACGCTTTTAATGCCCCTTGGAAGAGTGCTGGAGGTCGCAGTGGAATAAAAAGACAATATTAATGACCCTTGGAAGAGACGTGGAGGTCACAGTAGCTTAACAAGACGATTTTAATGCCCCTTACAAGAGCCATGCAGTACAGCATATTAAAAACATTATTCCCATTATTGGGGAGTGGGTCTCCCATAGTCTTTGCCTATGCCTTCCAAGCAAAAGCTGCCAAAAATTAGGAAGGGGGAACTTGCAAAGTCCCTTACAAGAGCCATGCAGTACAGCATATTAAAAACATTATTCCCATTATTGGCGAGTGGGTCTCCCATAGTCTTTGCCTATGCCTTCCAAGCAAAACCTGCCAAAAATTAGAACAGAGGAACTTGCAATGCTGGCAACATGGACCACGGTCACCCTGGTGGTATAGTGGTCATGGAGGCTGAGGATAAGGAGAAGAGCAAAAAACAGCCGAAATGAGGAAGTGTATACCCATGTGTGGGTGTGAAGCGATGCATGGGAATACACCTCCCGAAATGACACAGTGGATTTGACTTTATGTTACTCTGCTGTCATTTGGTGGTGATGAGAAGTCTGGCCCAATCCAGCCCTTGTTCATTTTGATAAGGGTCAGCTTGTCAGCATTGTCAGTTGACAGGCGAGTGCGCTTATCAGTTAAAATTCCCCCAGCGGCACTAAAAACATGCTCCGATAACACGCTAGCGGCAGGGCAGGCCAGGACCTCCAAGGCATACAGAGTGAGTTCATTCCAAGTGTCCTGCTTGGATACCCAATAATTAAAAGGCACAGAGGAATCACGGAGGACGCTGGTACTACCTCACCATCTTTTGAAACTTTCCACTCCTTGTGAGAGTACCCTGCGCCTCAGGGCCTGTAAGCTGGGCAGGTCTCAGAAAACTGTCCTAGAACATTGACAGTGTTCCCCTGCCTCTGCTGGATTGGAGTTGCGTCTCTCTCGCCTGTATGCCTTAGTTGGGCAGCGAACTGTGACCTCTGCCGCTACCGTGTTCAGATGGGAATTTTTTTAATAGTTCTGCAGCAAGGGCCTTCTGGTACTGCCCCATTTTTCTAGACCTCTCCAACTCAGGAATAAGAGAGTGAAAGTTCTCCTTGTAGAGGGGGTCTAAAAGTGTCATCAACCAGTAATGACTGTCACCCAACATTTTGACAATGGGAGGGTCACGGTTAAGGCAGCGTAACATAAAGTCAGCCATGGGTGCCAGACTGGTAACGGGCAAGACTTCCGTGTCCTCACCAAGATGACGACTGATAGTTTTGAGCGATCACTAAAATGCTCGGGTGCTCGAAGCTCGGGCCGAGCTTACCGTGATACTCGGGTGCTCGACCCGAGCAACGAGCCCAATGTTAGTCTATGAGAGACCCGAGCATTTTTGCGGCAGCACCCCCGGCAGTCTGTAGAAAGCCTAAAAATTGCCCAAAACGATAGTGACAGTGCTCAAAAGACATGGGGGCAGCATGGGGATCGCCCCTGGAAGCATTTCTGACTCCCAGGTCACTGCTGTCAACAACGTGGTGAGAGGTATTAAGCCACTTTTGCGGGCTCACAATAAAACGTTCAAAAACGAAACTGAAACGGTTTTCCTGTGAAATATGTTAAGGAATTTCCTTTCCAGGGTAAAAACTTGTGTATAAGGTAAAATAAATGACCAAAAACAAAAATACTCCTCCACACCTTGGGCTATGTTCACAAGTAGCATTTTTCATGCGTTTTTGCACTTTTGTATTGCTTTCAACCGTGACAAATGCGTTCACCAGGAAATGTCATTTTAACATTTTACAACCTTATCTGGCCATGTGCTGTGTGACACATGCATACAGTGCTGAAAAGACAAGGGATCAGTATGGGGAAGACCCCTGGAAGCATCTCTGACCCCCAGGTCACTGTCTAAAAGTGTGCCCATCAGAAGTGATCCTTGCCACATCAGAAGATGCAGACTTGCAACTATCCCCGTGCAAGTCCTTGTCCCAGGGCAGTGTTCAATTGTACCTCCCCCATTCCTTGCAATGCAAGCGAAAATATGCAGCCAACCACCCACCCACCCGCAGGCTGCAATACCATACTGCTAGCTTTCACTTGAAATGGGGCCTTTTAGTTTGGAGGAGGCCGAAGCTGGCCACTACCTCATGGCCGCTTCGGCAGCGAGGTATCCATACTCTGTCCCCAGCCGCCCGGCGGCCGGGTGTCCAGGCTCGGTCCCCAGCCGCCAGGTGGCGGCCAGGTGTCCATACTCGGTCCCCAGCCGCCCTGATTTCTCCTGTCACCTTCCCCCACACTTTTCTTAGCCTGGCCTGCTTTAGGGCAGCATTGGACGAGCCCACCAGAGAACCAGACTCCTCCGGTGGGCCCTGGCTTCTCCATCAGGGGAGTTGAGAGTGCCTAGGTGAGGAGCATGATGATGATGATAGAAGTTAGCATCTGCTTTGTTTTCTTGGAATGCAAGCGCATGTATGTAGTAGCGGCTAGGCCTGAGATGGTCCGCGTTTTGGCGCATATCCTACCTCCTCCGTGGATTGCTGGATGTTTTCCTGCTACTATCCCAGTTCTATGACTCCCGTTAAAACAAAGCTTCAGGTGATAAATGATGGATGAGGTGGTGGCAAAGGAGAAAGAGCAGGAGGAACAGGGACCATTCACATCAGTATCAGGCCAGTCAACCAGATATGTCTTGTAGGATATGTTTCTGTAACAAAAGGAGCGGTTCGGCTACACAGTTATAGGGCATACAGTGAGTGCAATGCCTACCAAAAATTTCGAGCCACTCCAATGCCCCTTGGAAATGACATGGAGGTCAGAGGGCGTTAACTAAACCTTTTTTTCGATTTATAGCAACTGGGTCTCCCGTGCACTGTTGGCCTAAGCAGTGAATGGAAGGCTTTCCAAAAATTATGAGGACCTGCAATGCCCCTTACAAGAGCCATGTGTGGCACCCCAGGGGTCTGGTCACCACAGTAATAGAGATATTACGTCGGAGAGCAAGTGGGAGGTTTCCTGGTCAGGATCCCTTAAACATGCAACATCCTCCTGCCCCAGTCCTGGGAGGGGAGAATTCTGCCCTTATAAACTGGATCTGGGGCGGGGTTGAGTGAGTCAGAGAACAGTCAGAGTCAGAGTGAGAGCAAGGGAAAGTAACAGCAAGGAGCTCTGTAGGAGCTAGAAGCTAAAGACCAGGGGCTAGAAGCTGAGCAGAGCTCGCCCTGGCAGAAGACAGTAGGAACCGGACACAGGAGTCCGAAGCTGTGAGGACTTATATATCCAGCAGCAGAAACCAGCCGGCAGGGGATTTCAGGTCCTCTGGCCATAGAAGCCCGGAGGCTCAGTCACAAGCAAGGGACCAGCACCGCCGTCGTGGAGCGGAGGCTAACAGAAGGCCCCAAGTCACCAGCCATACGGGTGAGCACTACACAGTACACTCAGGGACGTGGGCTACTTCTACCCGCTTACAGCAAGGTAGCCAGGAAGAGTGCAGACAGACGGGGAGGCCTACAACTCCACCTGGCCAGGGGAACTCCTGCTTGCTCACAGACTGACCAGGCCTCTTATGCTAGCCAGTACTCTCGGGAGGGTCTACCTTATAATCATCAGTAAAGACCCTGAACTGCACTGCAAAGACTCTGAGTCGTTCCTGCTGCGCTCGTGCACCATCACCCCCATCATCCACACTCACTGCCCTGAGGCTACACTCCTCCCGAGGGGAGTTATCCCATTCTATGCTGCGCACACAACACCAGCCTCAGCGGTCTGCCTCGCAGCGGTGGTACTCCCTGACCGCAATCCACGGGTGGCGCAGTCGGACAATTAACCTCAATACCTAAGAAAGACTGACTCTGGTTTGACCAGCCTGAGCCACGGGACCGGGTCACCGCCACGGAGACTACAGACCCCAGAGACCCGGCACCGGGTATCCCACACACGTGTACACACGGCCCAGGGGGCGCGTCACATGCAGTACAGCATATTACAAACATAAGTCCCATTATTGGGGAGTGGGTGTCCCATAGTATTTGCTTATGCCTTGCAAGCAAAAGCTGCCAAAAATTAGGACGGAGCAACTTGCAATGCCCCTTACAAGAGCCATGCAGTACAGCATATTACAAACATAAGTCCCATTATTGAGGAGTGGGTGTCCCATAGTATTTGCTTATGCCTTGAAAGCAAAAGCTGCCTAAAATTAGGACGGAGCAACTTGCAATGCCCCTTACAAGAGCCATGCAGTACAGCATATTACAAACATAAGTCCCATTATTGGGGAGTGGGTCTCCCATAGTATTTGCTTATGCTTTCCCAGCAAAAGCTGCCAAAAATTAGGACGGAGGAACTTGCAATGCTGGCACCCTGGTGGTATAGTGGTGGTGGAGGCTGAGGATAAGGAGAAGAAGATTAAACAGCCGAAACGAGGAAGCGTATACCCATGTGTGGGTGTGAAGCGGTGCATGTGAATACACCTCCCGAAATAACACAGTGGATTTGACTTTATGTTACTCTGCTGTCATTTGGTGGTGATGAGAAGTCTGGCCCAATCCAGCCCTTGTTCATTTTGATAAGGGTCAGCTTGTCAGCATTGTCAGTTGACAGGCGAGTGCGCTTATCAGTTATAATTCCCCCAGCGGCACTAAAAACACGCTCCGATAACACGCTAGTGGCAGGGCAGGCCAGGACCTCCAAGGCGTACAGAGCGAGTTCATTCCAAGTGTCCAGCTTGGATACCCAATAATTAAAAGTCACAGAGGAATCACGGAGGACGCTGGTACGATCGGCAAGGTACTCCCTCACCATCTTTTGAAACTTTCCACTCCTTGTGAGAGTACCCCGCGCCTCAGGGCCTGTAAGCTGGGCGGGTGTCAGAAAACTGTCCCAGAACGTTGACAGTGTTCCCCTGCCTCTGCTGGATTGGAGTTGCATCTCTCTCGCCTGTACGCCTTGGTTGGGCAACGAACTGTGACCTCTGCCGCTAGCGTGTTCAGATGGGAATTTTTTTAAGAGTTCTGCAGCAAGGGCCTTCTGGTATTGCCCCATTTTTGTAGACCTCTCCACCTCAGGAATGAGAGAGTGAAAGTTCTCCTTGTAGCGGGGGTCTACAAGTGTCACCAACCAGTAATGACTGTCACCCAACATTTTGACAACGCGAGGGTCACGGTTAAGGCAGCGTAACATAAAGTCAGCCATGCGTGCCAGACTGGTAACGGGCAAGATTTCCGTGTCCTCACCAAGATGACGACTGACCATGCTCTCCTGCTCCTCCTCCTCTTCCTCCTCCCCCCTGTCCTCAGGCCACCCATGCTGAACCGACGGTATGACACTTGTACAGGTACTACCGTCTACAACGCATGATAGTGTGGCACCCCAGGGGTCTGGTTTCCACAGTAATAGCAATATTATGTCTGAGAGCAGGTGGGAGGTCTCTTGGTCAGGAATCCTATGCATGCCACACCTCCTGCCCAGTCCTGGGAGGGGAAGAACTTCCCCTTTATAAAACTGGGGCTGAGGCAGGGTTAGAGAGAAAAAGAGTAGAGAGAGAAGAGGAGAAGCAGCTATAGGAAAGAGAGATCTGGAGCTCTGGGGAAGTCGTGCTAAAAGAAATCAGGGGCTGGCAGCTGTAGAGCTCGCCCTGATTGAAGAGTTACCACCGGACCCGGAGTTCGAGGCTGTGGGGACTAATCCTTACCCAGCAGCAGAATCCGACCGGCAGGGGATTTCAGGTCCTCTGGCCAAGAAACCCGAAGGCACGGTTACACGCGTGGGACCAGCACCGCCGTCGTGGAGCGGAAGCCACTAGAAGGCCCCGAGTCACCGGCCATACGGGTGAGCACCACACGGTACACTCAGGGACGTGGGCTACTTTTACCCGCCTCTAGCAAGGTAGCCAGTAGAGTACAACTAGTTGGGGAGGCCTACAACTCCGCCTGGCCAGGAGAGATCCCATCTGTTCAAGGACTGACCAGGCCCCGACCGCTAGCCAGTACTCCGGGAGGGTCTATTTTTGTCACCAGTAAAGACCCTGAACTACACCGCATCTTCTCTGAGTGGTTCCTGCTACCCCCATCATCCACGTCGGCTGCCCTGAGGCCATACCCCTCCCATTGGGGGTTATCCCATCCACGCTGCACAATCCTTCCACCGGCCTCAGCGGTCTGCCCTGCAGCGGCAGCTCCATAGCTGCATTCAACGGGTGGCGTAGTCGTCCAACATCTACTGCTAATACTCAGCCACACAGTTTGACTCCCTGGGCACGGACCGGGTCACCGCCACGAGACTACTACCCCCGACAGGCACGGCTCCGGGTAGTCCCCGCGTGCGCAACGCTACACCAAGTAGGCCCAGGGGCGCGTCAACTTTGGCGTAGTCGGCAGGATTTCGTGTCCGCAACCACCGGGTACTGCGTGCCTGAAAAAGACTGTTCAAACTTACCAGTGGTGAAGACTCCCGCCATCCGGCGCCATCTTCTACCTTCTTCCCGCCATCCGCGAAGTTTTCCCGCCATCCGGCGCCATCTTCTGCCTTCTTCCCGCCATCCGTGGAGTTTTCCCGCCGTTGGACGCCATCTTGAAGACGCCGCGTGGGAAGAAGAGGGGCGTGGACTCCGAAAGCGCGCGAGAACTGAAGCCCCGCCTCACGTCCGGACGTTGCGTAAGGTCCTGGAAGGAGCCCAGCAGACGCCGACGTCACAGGAGCGCGACGGAAGGTCCTCAACCCTGACGATCCACTGCGGAGCCGCGGCCTACGGAAGAGGATCATCGCAAGGTAGGCCACGGTCCACTAGGGGGGGAGAAAGATGTCGGATACGGAGGAGAGCTTCACTGCCTCAACCCCCGCCAGCGCCACCGCTGCTGCAGTCATGCCTTTCACCATGCCCTATATCCCGGGAGCAGCCTGGCTACCCCAGTACTCAGGGGAGTCACATACCCTGAATGACTTTAAAGAAAAGCTGGATAGCCTCTTCCAGGTGTATCCCTCTCACAGAAGAGCAAAAAGTGAGCATCCTGGTGGCCCAACTAACCGGGGCAGCCCAAAGGGAGGTAAAGTCCTGGCCACCTGGGAGGAGGACTGTCGCAGGGATACTAACCCGGCTGAGGGACACCTTTGATACCCGCACCTCAGCCGAGATTAAGCTTACATTCTATGGGTGCAAGCAGCGAGCACATGAGAGTATAAGGGACTATGCACTAAACCTACAAGAGGCCCTGAGAGCCATTAAGCAGACCGACCCTGACGGCGTGGGAAACGAGGACAGGCTGTTGACCGAACAATTTATAGAGGGACTATATTGCAATGCCCACCGAACCCAGTTGCGGGCAATGGCCTTACAGGATCCTCATCTGGACTTTGCACAGTTCAAGGACAGAGCCATCCGGGTGCTCCGAGAACCGGCACCGGGTGGCGTGGTGACCCATAGGCGCCCTACTACCGCTTACCACCAGGAGGCGGCGCCCTTGTCTGCAGGGCCTGTGGGAGCTGATGCGCAGGCTTTAAACAGTGACCCGGCTACAGACCTGCACCATCAGGTCTAAGAGCTAACTAAAAGCGTCGCCGCGCTAACCCGAACTGTGCAGTCTTTACAGGTTTCTACTCCAGGGAAGATCCAGCTGGCATCCGGACCGGAGGATATCCCGTGGCGTCGACCAAGGAGGACCCCACCGGCCAGAGGAAGACCCAGCGACCGATACAACGAGGACGGACAACCCATCTGCCGCCGCTGCAATCAACCCGGACATATGGCAAGGTACTGTCCTTTAAACTGGCACAACCTGGGGTAGAGGGCCAACCCCCAGGAAAAAGATCACCAGGCCCATCGAACTGGCGCGACAAATATGTGGGAGGACGTCCAGTCTTGCCTGTGGTACTGGATGGCATTCCTATGAGTGCCCTACTGGACACCGGGTCACAGGTCACCACCATCCCGTACGTGCTCTTCAAGCAGTACTGGAATGACTCGGATATAACCCGCTACCCTGACGACGACTTGAGTATCATCGCCAGCAATGGTCAGCCCGTGCCACAGATCGGATTTAAAGAGGTGACCAATAAAATCGGTAGAGTCGAACTGGCAGCACAGGGACTGATCATTGTAGACATTGACAAGCGCGAGAGTCACCCAAAGATAACTCTAGGAACTAATGTGATTGAAAATTGTCTTGCAGAGGTGATTTTCATTTTACAGCAGGTTGCCAAGAACGCCAGCTCCGGCCAGCAGCGAGTGCTCCAAAAAGAGATCCGGGCACTGATGCGACGGCAACAGGTGGAACTCTCCGGTGGTGAGATAGGAAGCGTGAGAATGTGTGACCCTTTCCCTATTGCCATGCCCCCGAAAAGTGAAATGATGATTTGGTGCCGGGCAGCTATTGGTCTGAGAGGTAGAGATTACCAGGCAATGGTAGAACCAGTTTACTCAGACAGTAGGCCCACCATTTTGACGGCACGGGGGGTGGTTGATGTACGCCATGGGAGGGTGCCCGTTCGCATAATAAATATCGGGAAGAGGGAAGTGTACCTGCCCCGGTATGCCACGCTAGCCAAATTGTATACCATCGACCAAAATTCAGTACAGTCCGTGGAACCCTTGCCTCTATCTCATCCAGAGGAAGGTAACGGCTCTAAGCAACAAATGGAGGACTGGTGTCAGCAACTACATTTGGGTACTGACTCCACTCCCTCACACCAGAAACAGGGAGTCTATCGGGTAGTCCAAGAGTACGAGAGAGTGTTTAGTAAACACCCGTTAGACTTCGGGCGAGTAAAGGGGGTAGAACACCACATCCCCACGGGAGACCATCCTCCCATAAAGGAGAGATACCGACCCGTACCCCCTGCACACTACCAACACGCCAAGGGGATGCTTAGAGACATGAAGGAGGCTGGAGTAATCAGGGATAGTTGTAGCCCCTGGGCAGCTCCACTAGTCTTGGTTAAAAAGAAAGACAACACCATGAGAATGTGTGTAGATTACCGGAAAATCAACCGTATCACACACAAAGATGCGTACCCCTTACCAAGGATAGAGGAGTCTTTGGCTGCTTTAAAATCTGCTAATTTCTTCTCTACTTTGGATCTCACTAGCGGGTACTGGCAGGTTCCTGTAGCAGAGGCGGACCGGGAGAAGACCGCATTCACCACCCCGATGGGACTTAGCGAGTTTACCTACATGCCGTTCGGACTCTGCAACGCACCAGGAACCTTCCAACGGTTGATGGAATGCTGTCTGGGACACCGAAATTTCGAGACGGTCCTGTTATACCTGGACGATGTCATCGTCTATTCCAAGACCTACGAGGACCACCTGAAACACCTGGCGGAAGTGTTCGAAGCCCTGGCAAACTACGGCCTAAAGGTGAAACCCTCCAAGTGTCACCTCCTAAAACCAAAGGTGCAGTACCTGGGACATGTGGTGAGTGCTGACGGAGTGGCTCCCGACCCTGATAAGATCACCGCAATTAAGGAATGGCCAAGCCCCTCCAGCGTAAAGGAAGTGCAGCAGTTCCTCGGGTTGGTAGGCTACTACCGAAGATTCATTCCCGGTTTCACCAAAAAGGCAGCTCCTATGCAGGACCTCCTGATAGGCCAGTCCAGGAAGGCCAAGAACCAGAAGCCACCCTTCAGATGGGAGAAGCTGGAAGAAGAGTCCTTCCGCCAGCTGAAGATGGCCCTCACGGGGAATGAAATCCTGGCGTACCCTGATTACAGCCAGCCCTTTATCCTCTACACCGACGCAAGTAACGTCGGGCTAGGAGCCGTACTGTCCCAGATCCAGCAGGGGAAAGAACGGGTAATTGCTTACGCCAGCCGAAAACTGCGACCCACCGAAAGAAACCCTGAGAATTACAGCTCATTCAAGCTAGAGTTCCTGGCAGTGGTGTGGGCAGTCACCGAACGCTTTAGGCACTACCTTGCCTCTTCCCGGTTCACCGTGTACACGGATAACAACCCGTTGACACACCTGGACACTGCAAAACTCGGTGCCCTAGAGCAGAGATGGATGGCCCGCTTGTCCAACTATGAGTTTACAATCAAATACCGGGCAGGACGCTCCAATACCAACGCGGACGCCCTGTCCAGGATGCCGAACCTACCGGACGTAGGGGAAGATTCAGAGGAACTGGAAGAAGTTGAACTCCCCGCGTTCCACCGTCATGGGACTATCCAGTATTCCCACCGTGTAAGGGGTAAGCAATCTGCTACGTTCAACCCCTTACCTTATTACAACTGGGCGGAAACGCAAGACAGTGACCCCGCCGTCCGACTGGTGAAGGAGATGCTGACTCAGCCAGATGCCCGCCTTGACCCAGACGCTCCGGAGGAGGCCAAGCAACTGTGGGTTGAGAAGAGTCGACTGTTCCTTTACAAGGGGAAGTTGTGCCGCAGAATGGTTAACTCCCGGACGCATGAACTGATCTGGCAAGTAGTGGTGCCAAGAAGGGAAGCAGCTATGGTGCTGGAGGCATACCACAACGGAGCTGGGCACTTCGGATGGAAGAAGCTGGAGTTCTTGCTGCGCGGGCGGTTCCACTGGGTAGGCATGAGAGGAACCATCAAGAGGTGGTGCAGAGACTGTGGCCCGTGCAACCTAAGAAGGAAGGACCGTGCCAGCCAGAAGACTCCCCTGCAGTCCATCATCACCAGACAGCCGTTGGAACTGGTAGCCTTGGATCATGTAAAACTGACCCCAAGCAGAAGTGGCTACGTCTACGCGTTAACCATCGTGGATCACTACTCCCGGTTCTTGGTTGTCGTCCCCGTCAAGGACTTAACGGCTCAAACAGCAGCTAGAGCCTTCCAGCAGCACTTCTGCCGTCCGCACGGATACCCGGAGCAGGTGCTGACGGACCAGGGGCCTGCCTTTGAAGCGGAAGTCTTCCAGGAGTTCTGCACCCTGTATGGCTGCCGGAAGATAAGAACAACACCCTATCACCCGCAAACTAATGGACTTTGTGAGAAAATGAACCAGGTGGTGATAGATCTTCTGAAAACATTGCCCCTGGAAGAACGTAGTCTGTGGCCTGAAAAGCTGCCCGACCTGGTGGACCTATACAACCACATCCCTGTAGGTTCCACCAACTGTACCCCGGCTTACCTAATGAGAGCGAGACCTGGTAAGCTCCCTGTTGATCTGGAGATGGGAGTCCTGACACCCGAGGACACTTCACCAGAAGCAGACTGGGACACAGAGAGGCAGCAGCAGTACCGGAAAGTGCAGGAGAGCGTGGAGCGAAGTCTCTGTCAAGCTAGAGAGAGACAGGAGAAGGCTTATAACCAGCATGCTCCCGCTGTTCCCCTGGTACCTGGAGAGCAGGTCTTGAAGAGGAAGAGGCGGCTCCACAAGCTGGACGACCAGTGGGAGAAGGACCCGTACACCGTACTGCCCTCGAGCCACGAGAACCCAAAGGTCTGTACAATCAGCAAGGACGGAGGGGAAACCACAGCCATTGTATCCCGAGATCACCTGAAGAAGTGCCCCGAACGGCTACGGAACCCTGAAGAAGAACAAGAAGACCCTCGACCCGCAGAGGAAGAGACAGAGACGGTCCGTACTGTACTTGGAGCCTTCCCCCGGTCTTGGACCCAAGTCAATGGTGCTGTTGTGGTACCCGTCCTCACCTTCCTCCAACCAGCATCCCAAATGCCTACGGAGACACAGGTAGAGCTGGAAGAACAGCCGGTCCAGGAGGCAGAAGACCCCACACAAGCAGACCAGGAGAATCAACCCTCTGCTTATAGTGAGCCTGCCATACCCCTAGTGAGCCAAAGAGTCCGTAGACGGCTGCCCAGTTTACCCTTGACAGCTCCTATACCCTGTAGCTCAGGACCAGTCAGCCAGCTCCGTAGGTCCACTAGGGTCACTAGAGGCCAGTTGCCCATACGGTGGAGGATCTAAATGTTCAAGCTATTTTATTAATGTTTACCTGTTTATTGTTGCTTGTGTATAATTATGTGTTTCTAGTTATTTGTAGGAGTCTTTGGTGGATTTACCGGGAATCCTTTGTGCTTATAGTTGGAGCGTAACCCAGGACGGACTAAAAGACTGATAAGGACTCGGGGCAGGACAGACCCCTACCTGGTTACGTCTCCCTGTTTTGGTGAAATGGACACCTTTGTTTTCCTCAAAAATTACACCCGGTTGCGGACACGCCGTGACCACCTTATGTGTTGTCTCTACCAGAACGTTATTGTTTATACCTTGTTATGTTTACAAAAGTATGTTTAGTCCCGGAGTACTAAATTTCACTAGGGGGGAATGTGGCACCCCAGGGGTCTGGTTTCCACAGTAATAGCAATATTATGTCTGAGAGCAGGTGGGAGGTCTCTTGGTCAGGAATACTATGCATGCCACACCTCCTGCCCAGTCCTGGGAGGGGAAGAACTTCCCCTATATAAAACTGGGGCTGAGGCAGGGTTAGAGAGAAAAGAGTAGAGAGAGAAGAGGAGAAGCAGCTATAGGAAAGAGAGATCAGGAGCTCTGGGGAAGTCGTGCTAAAAGGAATCAGGGGCTGGCAGCTGTAGAGCTCGCCCTGATTGAAGAGTTACCACCGGACCCGGAGTCCGAGGCTGTGGGGACTAATCCTTACCCAGCAGCAGAAACCGACCGGCGGGGGATTTCAGGTCCTCTGGCCAAGAAACCCGAAGGCACGGTCACACGCGTGGGACCAGCACCGCCGTCGTGGAGCGGAAGCCACTAGAAGGCCCCGAGTCACCGGCCATACGGGTGAGCACCACACGGTACACTCAGGGACGTGGGCTACTTTTACCCGCCTCTAGCAAGGTAGCCAGTAGAGTACAACTAGTTGGGGAGGCCTACAACTCCGCCTGGCCAGGGGAGACCCCATCTGTTCAAGGACTGACCAGGCCCCGACCGCTAGCCAGTACTCCGGGAGGGTCTATTTTTGTCACCAGTAAAGACCCTGAACTACACCGCATCGTCTCTGAGTGGTTCCTGTTACCCTCATCATCCACGTCGGCTGCCCTGAGGCCATACCCCTCCCGTTGGGGGTTATCCCATCCACGCTGCACAATCCTTCCACCGGCCTCAGCGGTCTGCCCTGCAGCGGCAGCTCCATAGCTGCATTCAACGGGTGGCGTAGTCGTCCAACATCTACTGCTAATACTCAGCCACACAGTTTGACTCCCTGGGCACGGACCGGGTCACCGCCACAAGACTACTACCCCCAACAGGCCCGGCTCCGGGTAGTCCCCGCGTGCGCAACGCTACACCAAGTAGGCCCAGGGGCGCGTCAATAGCAGCTTCTGTTCTTCCTCCTCCTCCTCCTCCTCTCCCTCATTGTCCCCCAATGCACGTTGGGATGAGATGAGGCTGGGCTGTGTGTAATCGCCCGCTACAGCTTCTTGATCCATCTCATCATACTCTGGCTGCAATGCCTCCTCTTTAATTCTCTGCAGAGAGCGTTGCAAAAGACAGACAAGTGGGATGCTGACACTAATGATGGCGTCATCGCCACTCACCATCTTGGTGGCCTCCTCAAAGTTTGTCAGGATGGTACATATGTCAGACATCCAGGTCCACTCCTGAGGTCTTATGTGTGGAGTCTGACCTGAATATCGACGGCCTTGTTGCAGCTGGTACTCCACAACTGCTCTCTTCTGCTCACAAATCCTTTGCAACATGTGGAGGGTAGAGTTCCAACGTGTGGGGACATCACACACCAGTCGGTGTGCCGGAAGCTGCAAACGCTGCTGCAACACAGCAAGGGCGGCGGCAGCTGTAGCCGACTTGCGAAAATGAGCTGACAGGCGGCGTACTTTCACGAGCAGATCTGGCAACTCGGGATACGATTTAAGAAACCGCTGAACCACGAGGTTAAGCACATGAGCCAGGCATGGTACGTGTGTGATCTCACCTCGCCTCAGAGCCGCCACCAGGTTACGGCCATTGTCACACACGACCATGCCGGGATGTAGGTTCAGCGGTCTCAGCCACAGATCTGCCTGCTCTTTCACAGCTGTTCACAACTCACAAGCAGTGTGAGGTTTATCACCTAAGCTTATGAGTTTCAGCACAGCCTGTTGCCGCTTGGCGGAGGCAGTACTGTAGTGCTTCCAGCTTGTAACTGATGTGGTGATATCTGAGATGGAGGCTGAACATGAGGAGGAGGAGGAGGAGGAGGATGCGCAGGAGCTGTACACTGTGGGGGCAACTCTGACTGACATAGGGCCCACAATCCTCGGTGTGGGGAGGATGTGTTCCGTCCCAAGGTCCGACTGGGTCCCGGCTTCCACTATGTTTACCCAGTGTGCCGTCAGAGAGATGTACCGTCCCTGGCCACAAGCACTTGTCCACATGTCCGTTGTCAGGTGGACTCTCCCAGTAACTGCGTTGTTGAGGGCACGGCAGATGCTTTGGGACACGTGCTTGTGTAGTGCGGGGATGGCACACCAAGCAAAATAGTGTCGGCTGGGGACCGAGTACCGAGGGATGGCCACCGCCATAAGATTACGGAAGGATTCCGTCTCCACCAGCCTAAAAGGCAGCATTTCCAATGCAAGCAGTCGTGAAATGTGCGAATTTAGGACTGTGGCCTGCGGGGCGTTAGCTGCGAATTTCCGCTTTCGTTCAAAGGTCTGGGATATGGACAATTGAACGCTGTGGTGGGACGTGGACGTGGACGTTGATGCTGTTTCTTGAGAAACTGCCATAACAAGTGAAGACTGAGAGGAGGGGGCATCTTTACATGCAGTATGGACAGGGGATTGCCTTGCACACACAACAGGGGGTTCTATTGCACGTACAACAGTGGAAGAAGCAGTGGTGACACCCGCTGACACTGGTCGTGGACCCTGGGTTTCGCCCCACAAAGTCGGGTGCTTTGCTGCAATGTGCCTGATCATGCTGGTGGTGGTCAGGTTGGTAGTTTTGTCACCCCTGCTGATGCTGGCATGGCAGGTGGAACATATGGCCTTTTTGGGGTTATCAGCAGAGTCTTTAAAATAATTCCAGACTCTGGAAGACCTACCGCTTGTACTGGCAACGTCCCTCGTGTTGGTGTTACGGGGAACGGTTGCCTGCCTTCTGTCTGCGGCCACCACACTGCTTCTTCCTGCCTGTTGGGGTACTCTGCCTCCCTCCCCCTGTGTGCTGCTGGCCTCACTCTGCATGTCCTCCTTCCACGTTGGGTCAGTTACTAGATCATCCACCACCTCCTCCTCTTCCACTTGCGCACCACGATCCTCCTCCTCACTTCCTGGCAATTGTTTCTCGTCATCGTCCACCTCTTGTGACAGATTGCCAACGTCGACTTCCTGTGGCCGTGGCTGTTCAAATATTTGGACATCGCAACATGGGATCTCCTCTTCCACCACTTCAAGCGTATCAGGCGAGGGGCCCAAATATGGAAATGGACCAGTGAACAGCTCTTCAGAGTGTCCAAGTGTGGGATCACTTGCTGTCTGACGACACTCGGCATGGTGGGAGGAAGGAGCATCAGGGTGAGGAGGAGTATGCGGTCGAGACTCACGGCTACTAAGAGTTGACCGTGTGGAAGACAGACCGGAGGTGGTGGTGCCCAGGTAACTGGAAGTATTGTCTGCTATCCAATTAATAACCTGTTCACACTGATCAGTTCTCAATACTGGTGTTGTTCTGTGCTTCCATAGTAATTCGGTCAAGAAGTGGGAGCGAGAAGATGTGGCTGTTGGTTGTGGCACATTTTCACCTTGGCCACGGCCCCGTCCTCTGCACGAACCATCACCAGAACGTCCACTTCCACGTCCCTTGCCACGCGCCTTGCCCATTGTAAATTAAGTAAAATAGCTTACACTTGCACTATCAATGGAAAAAGGGTAATAAAGAGTAGATTAGAACCGTGGAAGAGGAAAACCACAGTTATTGTTTACTGGGGTATACCACACTTTTTTAAATAGAGATATTTGCGGCTGAACAGTGAGCGACACACTCAAACTGCTTTTTTTTTAGATACCAAAGGCCCAAAACTGGATAGTACAGCGATTTGACCCGTGGAACTGCGAAACCACACTGGGATGTCGGGCCTACACAAGACTATTTTCAACAGATATATTTTTGTGTCACAACAGTCAGGAGACACTACTGTTTTTCTTTACGGAAAAAACTACCAAAACCTGAATAATAGAGATTTTTTACCATGGAACAGCAAAACCACAGTTATAATTTACTGGTGTATACCAGGTTTTTTAAAATATATATATATTTGCGGCTGAACAGTGAGCGACACACTCAAGCTGTTTTTTTTAGATACAAATGGCCCAAAAGTGGATAATACAGAGGTTTGTACCGTGGAACTGCAAAACCACACTTGTATTTCTCGGGCCTACACCAGACTATTTTCAACAGATATGTTTGTGTCTGAAAAATCAGGGAGACACTATTTTTTTTTTTTTTTTACAGCAAAAAATGCAAAAAGCAGGATGATAGAGAATTTTTACCGTGGAACAGCAAAAGCACACTTCTGTCTCTCTGGCCTACACCAGACTATTTTCAACAGATATATTTGTGTCTGAAAAATCAGGGAGACACTATTATTATTTTTATACAGCAAAAAATGCCAAAAACAGGATAATAGAGATGTTTTACCGTGGAACATCAAAACCACAGTAATAATTTACTGGTGTATACCAGGCTTTTTAAAATATATATATATTTGCGGCTGAACAGTGAGCGACACACTCAAACTGTTTTTTTTAGATACAAATGGCCCAAAAGTGGATAATACAGAGGTTTGTACCGTGGAACTGCAAAACCACACTTGTATTTCTCGGGCCTACACCAGACTATTTTCAACAGATATATTTGTGTCTGAAAAATCAGGGAGACACTATTTTTTTTTTTACAGCAAAAAATGCAAAAAGCAGGATAATAGAGATTTTTTTACCGTGGAACAGCAAAAGCACACTTCTGTCTCTCTGGCCTACACCAGACTATTTTCAACAGATATATTTGTGTCTGAAAAATCAGGGAGACACTATTATTATTTTTATACAGCAAAAAATGCCAAAAACAGGATAATAGAGATGTTTTACCGTGGAACATCAAAACCACAGTAATAATTTACTGGTGTATACCAGGCTTTTTAAAATATATAAATATTTGCGGCTGAACAGTGAGCGACACACTCAAACTGTTTTTTTTAGATACAAATGGCCCAAAAGTGGATAATACAGAGGTTTGTACCGTGGAACTGCAAAACCACACTTGTATTTCTCGGGCCTACACAAGACTATTTTCAACAGATATATTTGTGTCTGAAAAATCAGGGAGACACTATTTTTTTTTTTTTTACAGCAAAAAATGCAAAAAGCAGGATAATAGAGATTTTTTACCGTGGAACAGCAAAAGCACACTTCTGTCTCTCTGGCCTACACCAGACTATTTTCAACAGATATATTTGTGTCTGAAAAATCAGGGAGACACTTATTATTCTTATACAGCAAAAAATGCCAAAAACAGGATAATAGAGATGTTTTACCGTGGAACATCAAAACCACAGTAATAATTTACTGGTGTATACCAGGCTTTTTAAAATATATATATATTTGCGGCTGAACAGTGAGCGACACACTCAAACTGGTTTTTTTAGATACAAATGGCCCATAGAACTGCAAAACCACACTTCTATTTCTCTGGCCTACACCAGACTATTTTCAACAGATATATTTGTGTCTGAAAAATCAGAGGCACACTTTTTGGGGGGGGGGGGGGCACCAAAAGGTTAATAAGATGGGTATTTGTACATTGTGAAGGAGGAAAAAAAAAAGAGGATTTAGATAAAAAAAAGGGATTTTTCCTGGCCCCCGGGACCTGGAGCTAAGTCCAGCAATTTCAGCAACAGGAGCAGCACACAGGACTGTAATGCAGCGTTTGCTGGTATAACCACTGCGTCTCCTTTACAGCCTGCCTGCCTGCCTGCCTGATATACCTGGGATGGATATTAGTCCTGAGAAGGACTGTTTGTTTGATCTGGCAGCCTTTACAGACCCTACACTAACTATTTTGCAGGATATATCTCTCCCTAAATCAGCAGCGCTGTCCCTACACTGTCTGATCCGGAGCGACTGTGTCCAAGATGGCGGCGCCCGGTTTTAAATACTCGAGGTGACGCTGTGCGGCCAGCCAATCACTGTAATGCCCACAAACAACATGGCTGCGGCATTACAGTGACTGGCTGGCAATCCCTGCATGTTCATTGGCTCTGTAAAGAGCGCCAAACATGCAGGGCGGAGACCCGAGCTCCCGCCCGAGTAACCCGGAAATGCTCGGTGCTCCCCGAACATCCCGAGTAGCGTGATGCTCGGGCGAGTACCGAGCAGTGTCGAGCATGTTCGCTCAACACTAGTAATAGTGCATAGTGTTTTAGGTAATGGTGCTGCTGTATAGCTACTGGAGAGGTAATGCCTAGTGTGAGTAAGGTACACTCCATTTCCAGTATAGGGTAAGCATACGATAACACACAGTTTAGTGCTTAGGTTAGAGATAGTGACTGTAGGTACATTAGGGAAAGATACAGATAATGTTTGGGACTGGCCCATATTGGGAGGGGGTAGAGAAAGTAAAAAGGGAACCACTTCCTGTTTTAGTTAGTGAGTGAGAGAGTTTGTTGTTGACAGTGACAAGGTCAAATTCAAGGATCAGTGGGCTTACAGCTAGAGAAGTACATATTGTGTTGGGCGGTATGAGACCTTATAAGACTACCTGCCAACATTCCTGCAACGTCCGGAGCCTAAGGCTCGATACAGGTGCTATGGAGAGTGCCTAAACCTCTTCCGTACAGAGAAAGATGGATGTGGAAAAGGTAGTGGATCTCGACAATACTGCGGGGCTGGACAGGAAATCTCTCGGGATGAGAGAACCAGTAAGTGTAGGGATGGTCCAGGCGGGACTGAAAGTGAAGTGGAAAATGTACTGTGCTGTGCCGGATACTGAGTGTTACAATCTGATGTACATGAACTGTCTAGTAAACTTTTGAAAGTTGAAACAAACTAGGTGTCACTGGATGTGTGTGCGGCTGTTCTTGATAATGGAGACCAGAAGGCAGTGGTGGCCTCCGTTCTGCAAGTGAGTGTAATGCACCCTACATTAGACAGCACACTGGGACTGGGGGATAATTTTCTTGTAAAGTGCCAGGGCGTTATCTTGTAAAGTGCCAAGGCGTTATGGAGTAGCAGCTCAACCATGCCTACCGCCCTCTGGCACCTTACACTTCCTTAAAGCAGTCCTTTCAGGAGGTATTTTGTGAATGCTGCTGGGATGATTTGTTAACAGAGCTCAGATACAATTGGACATGTTCCAACCCTATGGATAGAGACAAACACCTTGGTGGCCTCAGAAAGTCCTTTTTGAATCAGGGCTACCATCCAAGAACAATTGAGAACCAGATTACAAGAGCCACCAGAATACCAAGGAATCATCTCGTACATTACAAAACTAAACAAGAAAGAAACCAGGAGCCTCTAGTAGTCACCTACAATCCAAATCTGGAGACGCTAAGGAGAGCTGAATGGAAACTACAACCCTTACCTCAAAAGGATGCCCGATTACAATCCATATTTCCAGACCCCCCACTTCTGTGTTTCAGGCAGCCCACAAATTTAAGAAGTATCATTGTCAGAAGCTCCCTGTCATCTCCACCAGTTACAGGTATGTTTCCCTGCAGCCAGAAAAAATGTAAAACCTGTCCGTTTATAATGACCACAGACAAGATAAAAATCCCCAATTCATATCAGGACTACAAGATCCCAGGTACGTTCAGCTGTATCACATCTAATGTAGTGCACTTAATTATATGTACCAAATGTCCAGCTGGGTGTCTGTATGTAGGGAAGACAGGACAAAAACTTAGGACAAGAATGTATCATCATTGCAACACAATAAAAGAAAAAAGAATAGATCTACCTGTGGCCAAGCATTTTTGTTTCCCTGATCACAGCATCACAGACATGAAATTATTGGTATTAAAAGGTAATTTCAAATCTCAGAGAGACAGAAAAGTTTGGGAATATAAATTCATGGTGACTGACGTACTTAGGAGACTTGAGGGGACTGTGCTGGATGAGGATATGTGGCTTGTCACCTGTGACGTGGAATCCCTTTATATGTCGATATGCCACGACCATGGGATCAAAGCCACCAGATTTTATTTAGGCATGACCAATCTGGACCCAGATTTGATTGCTTTCATCATGTCTTTATTACAATTTGTTTTGACACATAATTTTTTCGTGTTCAAGGACCGCCCCTTCCTACAGCTCCAGGGGACTGCGATGGGGGCCACATGTGCGCCCTCATTCGCAAATCTCTTCCTGGGGCTGTGGAAGAGGGATACGGTCCTTGGCACACCTGGTCATGAACATGTGGTCTCATAGTCGCGGTATATCGACGACATTTTGTTCATTTGGCAGGGCTCCTCGTCGCAGCTCGAGATGTTCCTTAATCGGCTTAATATTAATGATATAAATGTTAGGCTGACATGGAAGTACAGTCAAGTTCAGATTGACTTTCTTGACTTGCTCATTATCAAATCATCTGATGGCGCCATAAGCACAGACATTTTTAGGAAAAGAACATCAACTAATGCACTCTTGCATTTTGAGTCTTCACATCCACCTAAACTGAAAAAATCTATCCCTATCAGTCAGTTCCTCAGAGCACGTCGTATTTGTTCAGATGATGCACTATTTTACGAGCAGGCCAAAGATCTGTCACATAGATTCCTGAATAGGGGCTATAAATATCAGGATATCTATAGAGGCCTCAATCGAGCAAAGGGAACTAAGAGACAAACCCTCCTAATGGTACACGGCAATAGTAACAAGAATAAAGGTCGACTGACACATGCCCCACCAAGATTTATCACCACGTTTTGTAATAATTGGAAAGATATTGGGAGGATTCTGTCTAAGCACTGGTCAGTGCTACGCACTGACAGAAGCCTACAATATGAATTACCTAAACATCCTTCTATTACGTGGCGCAAATCACGCACATTGGGTGACATACTTTGTAAAAGTCACTACGTGCCACCTAAAAGCAAATTTTTGTTTGATAGTCCTGGTCCTCCCTGGGGCTGTTCCCCCTGTGGAGGCTGCTCGGCCTGTAAATATATCCTGAGGACAAAACTCTTCTCTAATTCAAAAAACGATAGAGATTTTAAAATTGTCCATCACATTACATGTGATACTGAAGCAGTGGTCTACCACGCAAAATGCCCTTGTGGGCTTATATATATAGGTATGACCACTAGACCGTTCAAAACGAGGATTCAAGAACACGTCCGGGACATTAAAAATGCAATTAACTGCACCGAACCCCAAGTACTTAAAACGATCCCTAGACATTTCTTTGAGCATCATAACTGCAACCCCAAGGGCTTTACAGTCTGTGGCATTGACCACGTATATGCAGGGATCAGAGGTGGCAATATCAGACAGAAATTGCTTCAAAAAGAAACCAAATGGATGGTTACTTTGGATACGTTAGTCCCCAAAGGCCTTAATGAAACCATCAGTTTCAAATCTTTTCTCTAACTTCCTTGATTGTACCCCAATTTTAATTGCACGGGCCAGGTATATGTTTCTTATGTGTATTAGTGTCTAATTTGTTGTTTATTGACCCTTTTCTAGCTCTGTTACCTTCTGGACCACGACTCATCTCACCACAGCTGTCTGAGGAACACGGAACATATCGTTTGCCTTCAATTTTTTGGGCTGATAGCCATCTACCATCTGCTCCTATTTGATTAACATTTTTAAGAAGATTCTCTGATGACGGTTACGAAGATCTAATTTTCATGACCTGTATATTATGTTATAACTATGGCCATCTTATCAGTCTAATTTACTATAACGTTTAATTAATATAACTATTTTTGTCCATGTATATCGGCGTTCTATATAACAAGGCCGGTATTTGTATATATAGGCCTGTTACGTATGTTTTGTGCACTATTCTGTTTGGGCATGTTTATATATATATGGTCGAGCAACCTGTATGGCTGGGAGCAATGATGATTATTGTAATTGCATAATGATTGCCCCCATACATATAGTGCTGGCAGGTATATGCCCTATATATTTTTTTATGTATGAACCATACTTTTCTGTGTGAGCACTCTATACTCATATGCGCATGTTTTTTATGTGTATGGCCGAATCACCTATGTGGTTGGGAGCAATATTAACCATTACTGAATTGTTCAGTGGTTGCCCCCACACATATAGTGCTGGCAGGTATGTGCTTTATATAGCACCTGTGTACGTACATGGGAGATTTGTAATCAGCATCAGCCTGAACTTCTTTTGAACCTTTTCTGAACTTTTTCTGATATACATTATGTCCTAATAGATTTACTATACAAGCCTTTGCAGGATATAATAACATATATACTTTTCCCCTATTGAGATCGACTATGGCTAACATGTAGGCATCAGCTGACAGATATACCTACTTGGTCATTCACTCTGTGTATCCTCTTACAGCGCAGACGCGCCCCGTACATGCGCTGCTCGCGCCGTGTGGCGTCGCTGGCCGGGCGGGTTGCTAGGGTGACGGGGGGGGGTGACGTTTGTCCTCCTCCTAGTCGCTTCCTGCGGACGCCGGCTAGCCGCGCCACGGGGCGGAGCAACATGACGTGTTGGGCGCCGATTCGCTAGTGGCCCAGACCCATTCATTTAAATAGCCCCTGCTTTTAACCTCTAACCACGCCTCCTGACAAAGCCGGAAGGTGAAACGCGCGTCGAGGCTGTCACACGGGTCCTTCACAACCTGCTGTCCACTACATCATGATCCAAGGTATTCCCATGTTCTATATTTGTCTTGATCTTGTCTCTGACTTGTGGACAAGACAGAATTGGGCTGCATACTATTAATTCCTCGATTGATTGTTTAGTACATACTCTGACACCTTTCTAATACCCCAGAGTAGCCTTTATTGAGAAGCTGTATGCAGTGTGAATAGGATCCGAGGCTGTTGCACGGACTCCTGTTTACACCTACTCCATATATATTATGATTCTAAGTTAATTACGCAGACAAGACATAATTATGCTGCATACTATTTACTCTTTTGATTGATTGCTAGGCATTTTATTTATTGCTTTGCTATTCAATTAAGCAGCCTTACTTGGAAGCTATATGTAGTTAGAGCAGGATCCTATGTGTCTTTCTTTTCTATGTGTGCTGGATTATTTTCAGCACTTTTTCTATACTACCACTTCAGTATTTTCTGTCATTCCAAACGATTTTAACCAATATTCTCTATGCTGTATATCTATTATATTAAAATAAAATTTGTTACCTTCTCATAAACTGATCCAACAGTTTTTCTTTAATTCCCGTTTGCTTGTGATTACATATTATATGTTATACTATCGTGATAGCAAAATTGATCAGGGAATGCTCTGTTTTTCGGCTCTTTATTCGAATTGGGATTGTCTTCACTTTTCAGTGAATACTTTTATAGGTTTATATATCATGGTGACCTTTGACACCTTCAGAGCAGGAATGAATATGTCGCATGGATTTATGGGGGGAGGGGGTGATCACAACCCTGCACCAGACCTCAGTCACAGCGCAATAAAACTTTCACACTCCTTATCTATGAACTGCTAAAATATTTACAGCCAGAACTGTTTATCTCTCTTCCATAGTAATAGCTTTGCTTTACGTCACCTGTCTCATCTATTGCATTATTTCTGTGTCCTATTGTGTATAAATATATGACTCTTCAGATTTTGTGTTATACTATGCCTGATGAAGAGACCTGAGTAGTCTCGAAAGCTTGTAAATTGTTATCATCTTTTCAATTAGCCATTAAAAGGTATCAACCACTGAGGACTCTCAAATCTAAATATTTTTTTAACAGAGTTCCAATTTCCAAAGAAAGGTATAGAAGATGGGTGGCCTAAAAAAGGAATGAATGGGCAGCACGGTGGCCCAGTGGTTGGCACTGTTACTTTACAGTGCTGGGGTCCAATGTTCAAATTCCACCAAGGGCAACATCTGCAAGGAGTTTGTATGTTCTCCCCGTGTTTGCGTGGATTTTCTCTGGGTTCTCCGGTTTCCTCCACACTCTAAAGCAGGGATGTCAAACTCAAATACACAGAGGGCCAAAATTAAAAACTTGCAGGCCACCCTTGATATTTATTAAAAAAATGTCTACAATTGAGGATGTTTTTCTGTATCATCAAATATAATGATGAACCTTTTCATATGGAAACAAACTTAAAGGGGTTGTCCCATGAACAAAGTATATTTTAATTAATAGATCTTAGAAAAAATAAACACATAATCACAAAAGGGGCATAATGGAATAATATGTTATGTAAGAGCAAGAAAAAGCATATGGCCCAATGGCCTAATTTAAATATGTAATAACAAAGGATAAAACAACTTTAATTAATAAATAGTGTTGAGCGAGCATGCTCGACACTGCTCGGTACTCGCCCGAGCATCACGCTACTCGGGATGTTCGGCGAGCACTGAGCATTTCCGGGTTACTAGGGCGGGAACTCGGGTCTCCGCCCTGCACATTTGGCGCTCTTTACAGAGCCAATGAACATGCAGGGATTGCCAGCCAGTCACTGTAATGCCGCAGCCATGTTGGTTGTGGGCATTACAGTTATTGGCTGGCCGCACAGCGTCACCTCGAGTATTTAAAACCCGGCACCGCCATCTTGGACACAGTCGCTCCGAATCAGACAGTGTAGGGACAGCGCTGCTGATTTAGGAAGAGATATATCCTGCGAAATAGTTAGTGTAGGTTCTGTAAAGGCTGCCAGATCAAACAAACAGTCCTTCTCAGGACTAATATCCATCCAAGATATCAGGCAGGCAGGCTGTATAGGAGATGCAGTGGTTATACCAGCAAACGCTGCATTACAGTCCTGTGTGTTCCTGTTGCTGAAATTGCTGGACTTAGCTCCAGGTCTTGTGGGCCAGGAAAAATCCTTTTTTTTTTCATCTAAATCCTCTTTTTTTTCCTCCTTCACACTGTACAAATACCCGTCTTATAAACCTTTTGGTGTCGCTCCCCCTCCCCCAAAAAAAAGCATGTCTCTGATTTTTCAGACTCAAATATATCTGTTGAAAATAGTCTGGTGTAGGCCAGAGAAATAGAAGTGTGGTTTTGCAGTTCCATGGGCCATTTGTATCTAAAAAAAACAGTTTGAGTGTGTCGCTCACTGTTCAGCCGCAAATATATATATTTAAAAAAGTCTGGTATACACCAGTAAATTATAACTGTGCTTTTGCTGTTCCACGGTAAAAAATCTCTATTATCCTGCTCTTGGCATTTTTTGCTGTAAAAAAAAAAATAATAGTGTCTCCCTGATTTTTAAGACCAGTTACCTGGGCACCACCACCTCCGGCCTGTCTTCCACACGGTCGACTCTTAGTAGCCGTGAGTCTCGACCGCATACTCCTCCTCACGCTGATGCTCCTTCCTCCCACCATGCCGAGTGTTGTCAGACAGCAACTGATCCCACACTTGGACACTCTGAAGAGCTGTTCACTGGTCCATTTCCAGATTTGTGCCCCTCGCCTGCTTCACTTGAAGTGGTGGAAGAGGAGATCCCATGTAGCGATGTCCAAATATTTGAACAGCCACGGCCACAGGAAGTCGACGCTGGCAATTTGTCACAAGAGGTGGACGATAACGAGACACAACTGCCAGGAAGTGAGAAGGAGGATATTGGTGCGCAAGTGGAAGAGGAGGAGGTGGTGGATGATCTAGTAACTGACCCAAAGTGGCAGGAGGACATGCAGAGTGAGGCCAGCAGCACACAGGGGGAGGGAGGCAGAGTACCCCAACAGGCAGGAAGGGACGTTGCCAGTACAACCGGTAGGTCTTCCAGAGTCTGGAATTTTTTTAAAGACTCTGCTGATAACCGCAAAAAGGCCATTTGTACCACCTGCCATGCCAGCATCAGCAGGGGTGAGAAAACTACCAGCATGACCACAACCAGCATGATCAGGCACATGGCAGCAAAGCGCCCGACTTTTTGGGGTGAACTCCAGGGTCCACGACCAGTGTCAGCGGGTGTCACCACTGCTTCTTCCACTGTTGTGCGTGCAATAGAACCCCCTGTTGTGTGTGCAAGGCAATCCCCTGTCCATACTGCATGCAAAGATGCCCCCTCCTCTCAGTCTTCACTTGTTATGGCAGTTTCTCAAGAAACAGCATCAACGTCCACGTCCACGTCCCACCGCAGCGTTCAATTGTCCATATCCCAGACCTTTGAACGAAAGCGGAAATTCGCAGCCAACGTCCAACAGGCCAGAGTCCTAAATTCGCACATTTCACGACTGCTTGCATTGGAAATTCTGCCTTTTAGGCTGGTGGAGACGGAATCCTTCCGCAACCTTATGGCGGTGGCCGTACCTCGGTACTCGGTCCCCAGCAAACACTATTTTGCCCGGTGTGCCATCCCCGCACTACACAAGCACGTGTCCCAAAACATCTGCCATGCCCTCAATAACGCAGTTACTGGGAGAGTCCACCTGACAACGGACACGTGGACAAGTGCTTGTGGCCAGGGACGGTACATCTCCCTGACGGCACACTGGGTAAACATAGTGGAAGCCGGGACCCAGTCGGGCCTTGGGACGGAACACATCCTCCCCACACCGAGGATTGCGGGCCCTATGTCAGTCAGAGTTGCCCCCACAGTGTACAGCTCCTGTGCATCATCCTCCTCCTCATGTTCAGCCTCCATCTCAGATATCACCACATCAGTTACAAGCTGGAAGCACTACAGTACTGCCTCCGCCAAGAGGCAACAGGCTGTGCTGAAACTCCTAAGCTTATGTGAGAAACCTCACACTGCTTGTGAGTTGTGGACAGCTTTGAAAGAGCAGGCAGATCTGTGGCTGAGACCGCTGAACCTACATCCAGGCATGGTCGTGTGTGACAATGGCCGTAACCTGGTGGCGGCTCTGAGGCGAGGCGAGATCACACACGTACCATGCCTGGCTCATGTGCTTAACCTCGTGGTTCAGCGGTTTCTTAAATCTCTCGTCAAAGTACGCCGCCTGTCAGCTAATTTTCGCAAGTCGGCTACAGCTTCCGCCGCCCTTGCTGTGTTGCAGCAGCGTTTGCAGCTTCCGTCACACCGACTGGTGTGTGATGTCCCCACACGTTGGTACTCTACCCTCCACATGTTGCAAAGTATTTGTGAGCAGAAGAGAGCAGTTGTGGAGTACCAGCTGCAACAAGGCCGTCGATATTCAGGTCAGACTCCACACATAAGACCTCAGGAGTGGACCTGGATGTCTGACATCTGTATCATCTTGACAAACTTTGAGGAGTCCACCCAGATGGTGAGTGGCGATGACGCCATCATTAGCGTCAGCATTCCACTTGTCTGTCTCTTGCAATGCTCTCTGCAGAGAATTAAAGAGGAGGCATTGCAGCCAGAGTATGATGAGATGGATCAAGAAGCCGTAGCGGTCGATTACACACAGCCCAGCCTCATCTCATCCCAACGTGCATTGGGGGACAATGAGGGAGAGGAGGAGGAGGAGGAAGAACAGGAGCTTGTATCATGCGCTGTAGACGGTAGTACCTGTACAACTGTCATACCGTCGGTTCAGCGTGGGTGGCCTGAGGACAGGGGGGAGGAGGAGGAGGAGGAGGAGGAGAGCATGGTCAGTCGTCATCTTGGTGAGGACACGGAAGTCTTGCCCGTAACCAGTCTGGCACGCATGGCTGACTTTATTTTACGCTGCCTTAACCGTGACCCTCGCGTTGTCAAAATGTTGGGTGACAGTCATTACTGGTTGGTGACGCTTTTAGACCCCCGCTACAATGAGAACTTTCACTCTCTTATTCCTGAGGAGGAGAGGTCTACAAAAATGGGGCAGTACTAGAAGGCCCTTGCTGCAGAACTGTTAAAAAAATTCCCATCTGAACACGCTACTGGCAGAGGTCACAGTTCGTTGACCAACCAAGGCGTACAAGCGAGAGAAAGGCAACTGCAATCCAGCAGAGGCAGGGGAACACTGTCAACATTCTGGGACAGTTTTCTGAGACCCGCCCAGCTAACAGGTGCTGAGGCGCGGGGTACTCTCACAAGGAGTGGAAAGTTTCAAAAGATGGTGAGGAAGTACCTTGCCGACCGTACCAGCGTCCTCCGTGATACCTCTTTGCCTTTTAATTATTGGGTATCCAAGCTGGACACTTGGAAAGAACTCGCTCTGTACGCCTTGGAGGTCCTGGCCTGCCCTGCCGCTAGCGTGTTATCGGAGCGTGTTTTTAGTGCCGCTGGGGGAATTATAACTGATAAGCGCACTCGCCTGTCAACTGACAATGCTGACAAGCTGACCCTTATCAAAATGAAAAAGGGCTGGATTGGGCCAGACTTCTCATCACCACCAAATGACAGCAGAGTAACATAAAGTCAAATCCACTGTGTTATTTCGGGAGGTGTAGTCACATGCACCGCTTCACACCCACACATGGGTATACGCTTCCTCATTTCGGCTGTTTTATGTTCTTCTCCTTATCCTCAGCCTCCACCACCACTATACCACCAGGGTGACCATGGTCCGTGTTGCCATTATTGAAAGTTCCTCCGTCCTTATTTTTGTCAGCTTTTGCTTGGAAGGCATAAGCAAAGACTGTGGGAGACCCACTCCCCAATAATGGGAATAATATTTTTAAGATGCTGTACTGTATGGCTCTTGTAAGGGGCATTAAAAGCGTCTTATTAAGCTACTGGGACCTCCACCACTTTTCCGAGGGGCATTTAAAGCGTCTTGTTAAGCTACTGGGACCTCCACCACTTTTCCGAGTGGCATTAAAAGCGTCTTGTTAAGCTACTGTGACCTCCACCACCTTTCCAAGGGGCATTAAAAGCGTCTTGTTAAGCTACTGGGACCTCCACCACTTTTCCGAGGGGCATTAAAAGCGTCTTGTTAAGCTATTGTGACCTCCACGTCTCTTCCAAGGAGCATTAAAACCATCTTGTTAAACCACTCTGAACTCCACATCTCTATCAAGGGGCATTAAAAGCGTCTTGTTAAGCTACTGTGACCTCCACCACTTTTCCGAGGGGCATTAAAAGCGTCTTGTTAAACCACTCTGAACTCCACAGCTCTTCCAAGGGGCATTGAAATGTTGTTTTTAATTAACTCTAACCTCCACGACTCTTCGAACGGGCATTGCATTTCCTCCTAATTTTTGGCAGCTTTTGCTTGGAAGGCATAAGCAAAGACTATGGGAGACCCACTCCCCAATAATGGGAATAGTGTTTGTAATATGCTGTACTGCACGGCTCTTGTAAGGGGCATTGCAAGTTCCTCCATCCTAATTTTTGGCAGCTTTTGCTTGGAAGGCATAAGCAAAGACTATGGAAGACACGCTCTCCAATAATGGGAATAATGTTTTTAAGATGCTGTACTGTATGGCTCTTGTAAGGGGCATTAAAACCGTCTTGTTAAGCTACTGCGACCTCCATCACTTTTCCGAGGGGCATTAAAACCGTCTTGCTAAGCTACTGTGACCTCCACGTCTCTTCAAAGGGGCATTAAAAGCATCTTCTTAAGCCACTTTGAACTCCACAGCTCCAAGGAGCATTGAAATGTTGTTTTTAATTACCTCTAACCTCCACGACTCTTCCAACGGGCATTGCATTTCCTCCTAATTTTAGTCAGCTTTTGCTTTTCAATGCAAAGGCCAAAACTAAGGGAGACCCACTCCCCAATAATGAGTAGAAGGTTTTTAGTACGCTGTAATCCACATCTGTTTCAAGGGGCATTGCTGGGGACTGAGTATGGATTCCAGGCCGCCAACGCAGCCATGACGTGGTGGCCAGATTCCGCTTCCACATGCCTTAAAGGCCCAATTTCAAGTGCAAGCAAGCAGTATGGTATTGCAGCCTGGTGGTGGGTGGGTGGCAGGCTGCACACTTACGCTTGTGACGCGCCCCCTGGGCCATGGGGTACCCGGAGCCGGGCCTGTAGACGCTGGGGGTTGTAGTCACCGTGGCGGTGACCCCGTCCGTGACCCAGGGCGGTCAAACCAAGGGGTAGTCTATGTGTAAAGGTGTTTAATGTCAGACTACGCCACCTGTGGAGTGCGGCCAATAGAGACCGCCGCTGCGGAACAGTCCTCTGAAGCTGGTGGTATAGCAGCGAGGGTGGTATAACTCCAGGGCAGTGCGTGTGGATGATGGTGGTTATGGTGCAAGTAGTCAGTAATCAACACATAGTCAGATAGTGCAGTCCCAGGGTCTTTACTCACGATTATAGCAGTTCCAGTTACAGGTGCCAGTGCAAGGCCCACGGCGTCCTGTGCTCACTCAGTGAGGGGTTCAGCCGACCCTCAGGTAACTCCGGAGCATTTAGCAGGACCCCCTTCTGTGTGTCCTCTCTCTGGCCTTCTTCCTGCACCTCACACCCAGTGACACTTCTATCCGGTATCCTCGGGCCTTGGCAGGTGACGTGTGTTCTGTCCCCTGGGTCCTATGTGGCTACCTTCTTAGTGGACTGGTGTGGACTTATGGCCTGCGGTACTTAAAGTGCTGCAGCCTCCGGTTTTCTAGTTGAACCTTGTAGTTCTTGCTAGTTGAGGAACCGGTTCCCTCTATTTGGCCTGACCCCTCTACCTCCTGGTAGCAGCGGGCGTAAGAGTGGCTTGCTGCACGACCCGTACCCCTAGGGTCCCTTCGGTTCCTGGAGCCTTCCTGCTCCCTCTCCTCTCTTCTCCTTCCAGGCTCAGGCCTCCTGACTAGGCCCGCCTGTGGAGCAGAGCTCATACAGAGCCCCTGCTCCCTGTCTTCACCTCAGTCTGTCTGACTGGAACTGAACTGAACTCTGATCTAAGATGGTTCCTCCCTTTTATACCTCCTACTCCAGTGCTCCCAGGATCTACATCCTCCACCCCATCCACTACATAGTTCCCCCTCTCTAAGTAGTTCCCCCCACTCCAGCCAGGGATCAGGGACTGTGCTCTCCCGTAGGAGCAATCTCGCCCTGTCCACCGGAAATGTGGTGTAATAAATGCAGGTGTTAGGGTCCTGAGCCATAGTCCTTCTTTACCTGAGAGTGAGGTACTACACCTCTGGATGAGATGCAATAACTCTATGGCGACCGAACCCTCAGGGGCGCCACACTTGCATTCCAAGAAAACAAAGCAGATGCTAACTTGTATCATCATCATCATGGTCCTCACCTTGGCACTCTCAACTCCCCTGATGGAGAAGCCAGGGCCCACCAGAGGAGTCTGGTTCTCTGGTGGGCTCGTCCATTGCTGCCCTAAAGCAGGCCAGGCTAAGAAAAGTGTGTGGGGGGAAGTTCCAAGGAGAAATAGCGGCGGCTGGGGACCGTTTATGGACACCCGGCTGCCCCCAGGTGTCTGGGGACCGTGTGTGGACACCCGGCCGCCGGGCGGCTGGGGACCGAGTATGGACACCCGTCCGCCCCCTGGCGGCTGGGGACCGAGTGTGGACACCTGGCAGCCGGGCGGCTGGGGACTGAGTATGGATTCCAGGCCGCCAACGCAGCCATGACGTGGTGGCCAGATTCCGCCTCCACATGCCTAAAAGGCCCAATTTCAAGTGCAAGCAAGCAGTATGGTATTGCAGCCTGGGGGTGGGTGGGTGGTTGGCTGCATATTTGCGCTTGCATTGCAAGGAATGGGGGAGGTACAATTGAACACTGCCCTGGGACAAGAACTTGCACGGGGATAGTTGCAAGTCTGTATCTTCTGATGTGGCAAGGATGACTTCTGATGGGCACACTTTTAGGCAGTGACCTGGGTGTCAGAGATGCTTCCAGGGGTCTTACCCATGCTGTTCCCATGTCTTTTCAGCACTGTATGCATGTGTCACACAGCACATGGCCAGATAAGGTTGTAAAATGTTAAAATGACATTTCCTGGTGAATGCATTTGTCACGGTTGAAAGCAATACAAAAGTGAAAAAACGCATAAAAAATGCTACTTGTGAACATAGCCCAAGGTGTGGAGGAGTATTTTTTTGGGGGGGTTATTTATTTTACCTTATACACAAGTCTTTACCCTGGAAAGGAACTTCCTTAACATATTTCACAGGAAAGCAGTTTCAGTTTCGTTTTTGAATATTTTATTGTGAACCCTTAAAAGTGGCTTAATACCTCTGACCACGTTGTTGACAGCAGTGACCTGGGGGTCAGAAATGCTTCCTGGGGCGATCCCCATGCTGTCCCCATGTCATATGAGCACTGTCACTATCGTTTTGGGCACTTGTTAGGCTTTTAAAAGACTGCCGGGGGTGCCACCGCAAAAATGCTCGGGTCTCCCATAGACTAACATTGGGCTCGTTGCTCAGGTCGAGCACCCGAGTATCATGGCGAGCTCGGCCCGAGCTTCAAGCACCCGAGCATTTTAGTGATCACCAAACACTATTAATAAATAATACAGATAATAATGTATGATGCCAATAAAAGTGCCCTCCAAACACAGTGACTTCCTCCACAGTACCCTCCACATACATGGTATGATGAAAATCCTCAATACATATAATGGCCCTAAATAGTTCTCCATATAGTATAATGACCCCAACTCCACATAGCCCTCCATATAGTATAATGAGCCCACATAGTCCTCCATACAGAATAATGAGCCCCACATAGTCCTCCATACAGAATAATGAGCCCCACATAGTCCTCCATACAGAATAATGAGCCCCACATAGTCCTCCATACAGAATAATGGGCTCCACATAATCCTCCATGCAGTATAATGGCCCCACATAGTCCTCCATACATAATAATGAGCCCTACATAGTCCTCCATACAGAATAATGAGCCCCATATAGTCCTCCATACAGAATAATGAGCCCCACATAGACCTCCATACAGAATGATGAGCCCCACTTAGTCCTCCATACAGAATAATGGGCCTTACATAGTCCTCCATACAGAATAATGGGCCTTACATAGTTCTCCATACAGTATAATGGTCCCCACATAATCCTCCATGCAGTATAATGGCCCCACATAGTCCTCCATACAGAATGATGAGCCCCACTTAGCCCTCCATACTGAATAATTGGCCTTACGTAGTCCTCCATACAGAATAATGGGCCTTACATAGTCCTCCATATAGTATAATAGTCTCCACATAATCCTCCATGCAGTATAATGGCCCCAGATAGTCCTCCATACAGTATAACAGACCCTACATAGTCATCCATACAGTGTAATGGGCCCCACATAGTCCTCCATACAATATAATTGCCCCACATAGTCCTCCATACAGCATAATGGCCCCACATTGCCTTCCATGCAGCATAATGGCCCCACATAGTCCTCCACACAGTATAATGGCCCCACATAGTCCTCCATACAGCATAATGGCCCCACATACAGTTGTGCTCAAAAGTTTACATACCCCAGCAGAGGTTTTCTTTTCTTGGCCTTGTTTCAGAGAATATTAATGATAACAAAAAACCTTTTTCTCCACTCATGGTTATTGGTTGGGTGTCTCTGTAAAAACCAAACCACGGTCAGGTAGACCAAAAAAAATTTTGGCTACAACTGCCAGGAAAATTGTTCAGGGTGCAAAAAAACCCACAAATAACATCAGCTGAAATTCAGGACTCTCTGAAAACTAGCGGTGTGGCTGTTTCAGGGTGCACAATAAGGAGGCACCAGAAGAAAAATGGGCTGCATGGTCGAGTCACCAGAAAAAAAGCCATTACTGCGCAAATGCCATAAAGTATTTCGCCTACAATAAGCCTCAAAACTTCTGGAATAAGGTAATTTGGAGTGATAAGACCAAAATTGAACTTTTTGGCCACAACCATAAACGTTACATTTGGAGAGATGTCAACAAGGCCTATGATGAAAGGAACACCATTCCTACAGTAAAGTACGGAGGTGGATCGCTGATGTTTTGGGGCTATGTGAGCTACAAAGGCACAGGAAACTTGGTAAAAGTTGAAGGAAAGATGAATGCAGCACGTTATCAGCAAATACTGGAGGCAAATTTGCACTCATCAGCCCGGAAGCTGCGCATGGGACGTACTTGGACGTTCCAACATGACAACGATCCAAAACACAAGGCCAAGTCGACCTGTCATTGGCTAGAGCAGAACAAAGTGAAGGTCCTGGAGTGGCCATCTCAGTCTCCTGACCTCAATATCATTGAGCCACTCTGGGAGATCTCAAGCGCGCAGTTCATGCTAGACAGCCCAGGAATTTACAGGAACTGGAGGCTTTTTGCCAAGAATAATGGGCAGCTTTACCATCTGAGAAAATAAAGAACCTCATCCACAACTACCACAAAAGACTTCAAGCTGTCATTGATGTTAGAGGGGGCAATACACGGTATTTAGAACTGGGGTATGTGAACTTTTGATCAGGGTCATTTGGATGTTTTAGGTTGTCAATGTGACACCCCAGGGGTCTGGTTGCCACAGTAATAGAGATATTATGTCTGAGAGCAAGTGGGAGGTTTCTCTGGTCAGGATCCCTAAACATGCAACACGGTCCGCCCAGACCTGGGAGGGGAGGAATCTGCCCTTTTAAACTGGGTCTGGGGCGGGATTAGAGGAGTCAGAGTCAGAGTGGAGCTGCAGACAGTTCCAGACACAGGGAAAGCAAGAACAGGAGCTCTGTAGGAGCAGTAGCAGAAGTCCAGGGGCTGGAGCTGAGCAGAGTTCGCCCTGGACGAAGATACTAAAGCCGGACACAGGAGTCCGAGGCTGTGGGGACTGATATAAACCCAGCAGCAGAAACCAGCCGGCAGGGGATTCCAGGTCCTCTGGCCATAGAAGCCCGGAGGCTCAGTCACAGAGAAGGGACCAGCACCGCCATCCAGGAGCGGAGGCTAACAGAAGGCCCCAAGTCACCAGCCATACGGGTGAGCACCACACGGTATACTCAGGGACGTGGGCTACTTGTAACCGCTGACAGCAAGGTAGCCAGGAAGAGTGCAGATAAACGGGGAGGCCTACAACTCCACCTGGCCAGGGGAACTCCTGCTTGCTCGCAGACTGACCAGGCCCCTTATACTAGCCAGTACTCCCGGGAGGGTCTGCCTTGTACCATCAGTAAAGACCCTGAACTGCACCTCCCGTCTCTGTGATTCCTTGCCGCTCCTGCACCATTAGCACTGGGACCCTCAGACCATCACTCCCATCATCTTCCACATTAGCTGCCCTGAGGCAATACTTCTCCCGTGGGGAGTCATCCCATACTCGGCTGCGCAAACAACATCAGCCTCAGCGGTCGGCAGCGCAGCGGCGGTCCCCACTGACCGCAATCCACGGGTGGCGTAGTCGGACACTTATTACAATACAAATAGACTGCCACTGGTTTGACCACCCTGGGCACGGACCGGGTCACCGCCACACGGAGACTACAACCCCCAGCATTCTACAACAGGCCCGGTTCCGGGTTCCCCTGCACAACACAGGCCCAGGGGGCGCGTCAACTTTGGCGTAGTCGGCAGGATTTCGTGCCCGCAACCACCGGGTACTGCGTGCCTGAAAAAGAGACTTTTATACTTACCTGTGGTGAAGTTTCCCACCGTCCGGAGTCATTTCCCGCCATCCGGAGCCGATTCCCGCCATCAGACGCCATCTTGGACCGTTTCCCGCCGTCTTCTGCCTTCTTCCCGCCATCCGCAGCTGCTTCCCGCCATCGGACGCCATCTTCGGGACGCCGAGCAGGAAGAAGAGGGGCGTGGACGCCGAAAGCGCGCGGGATCCGAAGCTCCGCCCCACACAGTGATGCTGCGCAAGGTCCTGGAAGGGAGGAAGAGCGACGCTGACGTCATCGGAGCGCGACGCCAGGTCCTCAACCCCGACGATCGACTGCGGAGCCGCGGCCTACGGAAGAAGGGCATTGCAAGGTAGGCCACGGTCCACTAGGGGGGAGGAGGATGCCGGATACCGAGGGGAGCTCCACTGCCACAGCCACCGCCAGCGCAACCGCTGCAGCAGTCATGCCATTCACCATGCCCTATATCCCGGGGGCAACCTGGCTACCCCAGTACTCAGGGGAGTCACATACTCTAAATGACTTTAGAGAAAGACTGGATAGCCTCTTCCAGGTGTACCCCCTCACAGAAGAGCAAAAAGTGAGCATCCTGGTGGCCCAATTAATCGGGGCAGCCCAAAGGGAGGTAAAGTCCTGGCCACCTGGGAGGAAGAGGACTGTCAGAGACATACTAACCCGGCTGAAAGACACATTTGACACCCGCACCTCAGCCGAAATAAAACTAAGATTTTATGGCTGCAAACAACGGGCACATGAGAGTATAAGAGACTATGCTCTAAACCTACAAGAGGCCCTGAGAGCCATTAAGCAGGCAGACCCTGACAGCGTGGGAAATGAAGATAAGCTGTTGACTGAACAATTTATTGAGGGTCTACTGTGCAATGCCCACCGAACCCAGTTGCGGGCAATGGCCTTACAGGACCCTGACCTGGACTTTGCACAGTTCAAGGACAGAGCCATCCGGGTGCTCCGAGAACCGGCACCAGGTGGCGCTGTGACCCACAGGCGCCCTGCTATCACTTACCACCAGGAGACGGCGCCCTTGTCTGCAGGGCCTGTGGGAGCTGATGCGCAGGCTTTAAACAGTGACCCGGCTACAGATCTGCACCATCAGGTCCAAGAGCTGACTAAGAGCGTTGCCGCGCTAACCAGAACTGTGCAGTCTTTACAGGTCTCTTCTCCAGGAAAGATCCAGCTGGCATCCGGACCGGAGGACGTCCCGTGGCACCGACTGAGGAGGACCCCACCTGCCAGAGGAAGAGCCAGCGACAGATACAACGAGGACGGACGACCCATCTGCCGCTGCTGCAATCAACCCGGACATGTGGCAAGGTACTGTCATTTAAACGGGCACAACCTGGGGTAGAGGGCCAACCCCCAGGCACAAGACCATCAGGCCCATCAAACTGGCGTGATAAATACGTAGGGGGACGTCCAATCTTGCCTGTGGTACTGGATGGCATTCCTATGAGTGCCCTACTAGACACTGGGTCACAGGTGACCACCATCCCGTACGTGCTCTTTAAGCAGTACTGGAATGACTCGGACATAACCCGCTACCCAGATGACGACCTGAGCATCATCGCCAGCAATGGTCAGCCCGTGCCGCAGGTGGGATTCAAAGAGGTGACCATTAAGATCGGTAAAGTCGAACTGGCGGCACAAGGACTGATTATAGTGGACATAGACCGTCATGAGAGTCACCCTAGAATAACCTTGGGAACTAATGTGATTGAAAATTGTCTTGCAGAAGTGATTCTCATTTTACAGCAGGTTGCCAAGAACGCCAGTTCCGGCCAGCAGCGTGTGCTCCAAAAAGATATCCGGACACTGATGAAGCGGCAACAGGTGGAACTATCTGGTGGTGAGATAGGTAGCGTGAGAATGTGTGACCCGTTCCCTATTGCCATGCCCTCAAAAAGTGAGATGATGATTTGGTGCCGGGCAGCTATTGGTCTAAGAGGTAGAGACTACCAAGCAATGGTAGAACCCGTCTACTCAGACAGTAGGCCCACCATTTTGACAGCACGGGGGGGTGGTCGATGTACGCCATGGGAGGGTGCCCGTTCGCATCATAAATATTGGGGAGAGAGAAGTACACCTGCCCCGGTATGCCACGCTAGCCAAATTGTTCACCATCAACCAGAACTCTGTACAGGCCGTGGAACCCTTGCCTCCATCTCAACCAGAGGAAGGTAACGGCTCTAAGAAACCAATGGAGGACTGGTGTCAGCAACTGCATTTGGGTACTGACTCCACTCCCTCACACCAGAAACAGGGAGTCTATCGGGTGGTTCGACAGTACGAGAGAGTGTTTAGTAAACACCTGCTAGACTTCGGGCGAGTAAAGGGGGTAGAACACCACATCCCCACGGTAGACCATCCTCCCATAAAGGAGAGATACCGACCCGTACCCCCTGCACACTATCAACACGCCAAGGGGATGCTTAGAGACATGAAGGAGGCTGGGGTAATCAGGGACAGCTGTAGCCCCTGGGCAGCTCCACTAGTCTTAGTGAAAAAGAAAGACAACACCATGAGAATGTGTGTAGACTACAGGAAGGTCAACCGTATCACACACAAAGATGCGTACCCGTTAACAAGGATAGAAGAGTCCTTAGCTGCATTAAAATCTGCTAACTTCTTCTCTACTTTGGATCTCACTAGCGGGTACTGGCAGGTTCCTGTAGCAGAGGCGGACCGGGAGAAGACCGCGTTCACCACCCCGATGGGTCTCAGTGAATTTAACTGCATGCCGTTCGGGCTCTGCAACGCACCAGGAACCTTCCAACGGTTGATGGAATGCTGTCTGGGACACCGGAACTTCGAGACGGTCCTGTTATACCTGGACGATGTCATCGTCTATTCCAAGACCTACGAGGACCACCTGGAACACCTGGCAGAAGTGTTTGAAGCTCTGGCAAACTACGGCCTAAAGGTGAAACCCTCCAAGTGTCACCTCCTGAAACCAAAGGTGCAGTACCTGGGACACGTGGTGAGTGCTGACGGAGTGGCTCCCGACCCTGATAAGATCACCGTAATTAAGGACTGGCCAAGACCCTCCAGCATAAAGGAAGTGCGGCAGTTCCTCGGGTTGGTAGGCTACTACCGAAGATTCATTCCCGGTTTCACCAAAATGGCAGCCCCTATGCAGGACCTCCTGATAGGCCAATCTCGGAAAGCCAAAAACCAGAAGCCGCCCTTTAGGTGGGAAAAGCTGGAAGAGGAGTCCTTCTGCCAGCTGAAGATGGCCCTCACGAGGGATGAAATCCTGGCATATCCAGACTACAGCCAGCCCTTTATCCTCCACACGGACGCAAGCAACATCGGGCTAGGAGCCGTACTGTCCCAGATCCAACAAGGGAAAGAACGGGTAATTGCTTACGCCAACCGAAAGCTACGGCCCACGGAGAGGAACCCTGAGAATTATAGCTCATTCAAGCTGGAGTTCCTGGCAGTAGTGTGGGCAGTGACCGAACGTTTCAAGCATTACCTTGCCTCCTCCAAATTCACCGTGTACACGGATAACAACCCGTTGACACACCTGGACACTGCAAGGCTCGGTGCCCTGGAACAGAGATGGATGGCCCGCCTGTCCAACTTTGAATTCACCATCAAATACCGGGCAGGACGCTCAAATGCCAACGCGGATGCCCTGTCTAGAATGCCGAACTTACCAGACGTAGGGGAAGATCCAGAAGATCTGGAAGAAGTTGAGCTCCCTGCGTTCCACCGTCATGGGATTACCCTGTATTCCCACCATGTGAAGGACAGGCGCTCCGTGACGTTCAATCCCTTGCCCCACTACAACTGGGCGGAGACGCAAGACAGTGATCCCGCAGTCCATTTGGTGAAGGAAATGCTGACCCAGGCCGATGCCAGTCTTGACCCAGACGCTCCGGAGGAGACCAAGCAACTGTGGAAGGAGAAAAGTAAGCTGTTCCTCTACAGGGAGAAGCTGTGCCGGAGAATGGTTAACTCTCGAACACATGAGTTGACCTGGCAGGTAGTGGTCCAAAGACGAGACGCGGCTATGGTTCTGGAGGCATACCACAACGGAGCAGGACATTTCGGATGGAAGAAGCTGGAGTTCTTGTTGCGTGAACGGTTCTACTGGGTAGGCATGAGAGGAGCCATCGAGAGGTGGTGCAGAGACTGTGGCCCGTGCCACCTGAGAAGAAAAGACCGTGCCAGCCAGAAGACTCCCCTGCAGCCCATCATCACCAGACAGCCACTGGAACTGGTAGCCCTGGACCATGTGAAACTGGCTCCAAGCAGATCTGGGTATGTCTACGCCCTCACAATCGTGGATCATTACTCCCGGTTCCTGGTGGTGGTCCCGGTCAAGGACTTAACGGCTCAAACAGCAGCTAGAGCCTTCCAGCAGCACTTCTGCCGTCCACACGGGTACCCGGACCAAGTGCTGACAGACCAAGGACCAGCCTTTGAAGCGGAGGTCTTCCAGGAGTTCTGCAACCTGTATGGCTGCAAGAAGATAAGAACAATGCCCTATCACCCTCAAACCAATGGACTCTGCGAGAAGATGAACCAGGTGGTGATAGATCTGCTAAAAACACTGCCCCTGGAAGAACGCAGTCTGTGGCCTGAGAAACTGCCCGATCTGGTGGACCTGTATAACCACATCCCTGTAGGTTCCACCAACTGTACCCCGGCTTACCTAATGAGAGCAAGACCTGGTAAGCTGCCTATCGACCTGGATATGGGAGTCCTGACACCTGAGGACACCTCACCAGAGGCAGACTGGGATACAGAACGGCAGCAGCAGTATCGGAAAGTACAGGAGAGCGTCGAGCGAAGTCTGTCTCAAGCTAGAGAAAGGCAAGAGAAGGCTTATAACCAGTATGCTCCCGCTGTTCCCCTGGTACCTGGAGAGCAGGTCTTGAAGAGGAAGAGGCGGCTCCACAAGTTGGACGACCAGTGGGAGAAGGACCCGTACACCGTACTGCCATCAAGCCATGAGAACCCAAAAATCTGCGTAATCAGTAAGGATGGAGGAGAAACCACAGCCATTGTCTCCAGAGACCACCTGAAGAAGTGTCCCGAGCAGCTGCAAAGCCCTGAAGAAGATCAAGAAAACCCTCAACCCGCAGAGGAAAGGGAAGAAATGATCAGTACCGTACTCGGAGACTTCCCCCGGTCTTGGACACAAGTAAACGGCGCTGTCGTGGTACCCGTCCTCACCTTTCTCCAGCCAGCCCCGCAAGTGCCTACAGAGGAACCGGTAGAGCTGGAAGAGCAGCCGGCCCAGGAGGCAGAAGAGACCACACCAGCAGTACAGGAGGATCAACCCTCTGCTAGTAGTGAGCCTGCCGTGCCCCTAGTGAGCCAAAGAGTGCGCAGAAAGCTGCCCAGCTTGCCCATAACACCTCCTACACCCTGTAGTGCAGGACCAGGTAGTGAGCTCCGTAGGTCCACTAGAGTCACTAGAGGTCAGATGCCCGCTCGCTGGAGAATCTAAACCAATGCACTGTAAAGTTGACTGTTTATTGAAAAATGTTTATGGTTTATGTTTGTTGCCTGTTACTAATTATGTTTCTCAGTTACCCTGCAGATTTATTTGGACTAACAGGTTATGGACACTGGATAACCGGAACAGTTTTGTAGATAGTTGCACCTTGGTGCCTCTTGTGAAGACGGCCGCGGAAGAGAAAACCTGTCTGGCGTGGCCTCCTTGCGGCCCAAAGTAGTTAGTCTACCCTTGCAGCCACGCCCAAGGACAACGCAAGGGGTTTGCTTTGGACAGGTCCCCTATTCTGTGCCAAGACTTCGCCTGGTTGGGTGACATGGACACCCCCTTTGTTTCATAAACTTCACCTTGGGTGATATGGACACCCGGTCACGGAAACGCCGTGACCTCTACAGACTAAAGCTTCTTGTGAATATGTTATTGTATTATTGTTATACCTTGTATTTATGTTTCTTTAAAAAAATGTGTTTAGTCCCGGAGTACTAAAATTTACTAGGGGGGAATGTGACACCCCAGGGGTCTGGTTGCCACAGTAATAGAGATATTATGTCTGAGAGCAAGTGGGAGGTTTCTCTGGTCAGGATCCCTAAACATGCAACACGGTCCGCCCAGACCTGGGAGGGGAGGAATCTGCCCTTTTAAACTGGGTCTGGGGCGGGATTAGAGGAGTCAGAGTCAGAGTGGAGCTGCAGACAGTTCCAGACACAGGGAAAGCAAGAACAGGAGCTCTGTAGGAGCAGTAGCAGAAGTCCAGGGGCTGGAGCTGAGCAGAGTTCGCCCTGGACGAAGATACTAAAGCCGGACACAGGAGTCCGAGGCTGTGGGGACTGATATAAACCCAGCAGCAGAAACCAGCCGGCAGGGGATTCCAGGTCCTCTGGCCATAGAAGCCCGGAGGCTCAGTCACAGAGAAGGGACCAGCACCGCCATCCAGGAGCGGAGGCTAACAGAAGGCCCCAAGTCACCAGCCATACGGGTGAGCACCACACGGTATACTCAGGGACGTGGGCTACTTGTAACCGCTGACAGCAAGGTAGCCAAGAAGAGTGCAGATAAACGGGGAGGCCTACAACTCCACCTGGCCAGGGGAACTCCTGCTTGCTCGCAGACTGACCAGGCCCCTTATACTAGCCAGTACTCCCGGGAGGGTCTGCCTTGTACCATCAGTAAAGACCCTGAACTGCACCTCCCGTCTCTGTGATTCCTTGCCGCTCCTGCACCATTAGCACTGGGACCCTCAGACCATCACTCCCATCATCTTCCACATTAGCTGCCCTGAGGCAATACTTCTCCCGTGGGGAGTCATCCCATACTCGGCTGCGCAAACAACATCAGCCTCAGCGGTCTGCAGCGCAGCGGCGGTCCCCACTGACCGCAATCCACGGGTGGCGTAGTCGGACACTTATTACAATACAAATAGACTGCCACTGGTTTGACCACCCTGGGCACGGACCGGGTCACCGCCACACGGAGACTACAACCCCCAGCATTCTACAACAGGCCCGGTTCCGGGTTCCCCTGCACAACACAGGCCCAGGGGGCGCGTCATCATTAAGATTTAAAAAGAGAAAACACAGTAGTTTGACAATAAATGGCTTCACCCAACCAATAACCATGAGTGGAGAAAAAGTTTTTTTGTTATCATTCATATTCTCTGAAACAAGGCCAAGAAAGGAAAAATTCTGCAGGGGTATGTAAACTTTTGAGCACAACTGTAGCCCTCCATACAGTATAATGGGACCTACATTGTGCTACATACATTATAATGTATAATGTTGCTCCGGTCTCGGCAGTGAGGGGTCTGAAGCTCTTCACTGCTTGGCATAACAGGCGAAAAATAGTGGCGTTATCAGGCCCACTACTCTGAGACGTCAGACGCAGAGGGAGAATGATGGGGGAAGGAGTGGACGGCTTCCCTCTTCTATTATTGCTTTCTACTCTATTGTCATCCAGGATGCTGATACAGTTGAAGGGGCGATGCCGAGGGGTACCAGCATCACGGGCCAAATATAACCACCCTGCGGGCCAGATTTGGCCCGAAGGCCAGAGTTTGACATGTGTGCTCTAAAGACATAGTGATACTGAATTTAGATTGTGAGCCCCAGTGGGGACAGTGATGATGTCGGTAAAGCGCTATGAAATATGTTGGTGCTATAGACGCAAGGCAGAACCCACCCAGAACAGAGTGCCTAAAATTTGGCAAGCATGGGACAAACATTGTAGACTGATTGAGTGTTCAGTCAGCAGCAATGTCAATTGTACGGGCTGCTTTAAACCTAATTATCACTGTATTGCATGAAAATCAGACCACAAATGTGAAAATAGAAGCCATGACACCAGTGCTGCTGGCAGTCCTACCCTCAGTTGGAATGGCTTCTAAAAAACAAGGGTCCTGTGTAATTGCCCTGTGTCCGACCCCCTAATACTGGCCCTCAGCCTATTCAATTTCCATAAAAGCCAGGCTAACAACGTCTGTCAGAAGAAATCATGTAACTCAGAAACATCCAATTCAAGGACAACTTCAGTACAAGTTAATTGTTGGATCCTCTGAATATAATAAGTCAGGTTTCTATTATGAGGAAAACTATTGAGCTTTTGTAAATGGTTTGTGACTCAAATGGAAAGAACAGAGTGCACCTTGTATGTATAGGCAGGATTACTGTACCAGAACCCTGCTAGCATCTTAATAAAGACTTGTGCCTACTTAAAGTCTATTTAAATGCAAAAAAGGTAAAGTGTGCATGAAAAAAGTGAGGCCTGAAAGTCAGCGGCATAAGCTGAAGCTCCTTGGCTCAAAGACAAAATCTGTAAAAGTCATATGTAAAGTGAAAGCAACACTCATAAAGGAAGTTCAAAAAGTGAAAAGAGTTCTTTATTGTGCCATGCAAGTAACAAAAAACAGTGACGTTTCGACCTATACTGTCTTTATCAAGTTACAAATTTGTAACAGGATCCTACTTAGGGGAGTACATAGAAATCATGGGACCTCATAGCAGATGTTCTAATTTGCCCCATCCCCTGTCGGCGGGGTCATGGCGCAAAGGCGTAGTCACAAATTGGTGTGTTTATCGACTTTTTAAGACAGGAAGAGGAACATTTATTGTGGCACTTACAAAGTAATTTTGCCCCTATTGAAACCTCTTAGTGTTTTCACCCACAGCGATACCCATTTCATGTTCCCCATAAAGTATGACGCCAACAAAAATGCCCCCAAACACCGTATCATACCCTAACAGTGAATTTCTAGACAGTACTCTCCACACACACAGTATGATGACCCCACAGTTCCCCCACAAACAGTATGATAGCCCCACAGTCCCTCCACATACACATTATGATGGCCCCACAGTCCCTCAACAAAATATGATGGCCCCTACAGTTCCTCAACACTGTATGATGTCCCCCACAGTAACCCCACACTGTATGATAACCCCCATAGTATGCCAACACCGTATGATGGCCTCTACAGTTCCCTAAGAGCATATCATTGTGCCAAATACTCTAGTCGACATGAATTATTATATAAAAAAAAGAGCCCCAAGATGGAGGACAAAGTGAGATTCATAACAAATTACCATGGGCAGTTTGAACGTATGAGGGAATGCTTGACTAAGGAGTGACCAATTTTATTGACAGATCCCAGGCGGTCAAAAATTCTTCCTGATCGTCTATCACTCCAAAAATCTACGGGACCAATTAATACACAGTCATTACCAGACTGAATCCGTGACTACAATTTTGGGTGCCTTAAGTCCTGTGTGTGGAAGCTTTCCTTGCGGTCGATGTGTTGCCTGCCCTAATGTAGAAAGAGTGAATACCTTCACTAATGCAGCTGGCACTAAGATATATGAAATCAGGAGCCGCATCACCTGTACCTCACGCTTTGTCATCTATTATGCCACTTGTCCTTGTGGACTAATCTATATTGGCCTAACTATGCGCCAATTGAAAGTGAGAGTAAGGGAACATGTGTTGGGTATTTTGGCATCCACCGACTGCGTGGACACTTCCACACTCAGGACAATACCAAGACACTTCAAGCTATGTCATGGCTGTGATAGTTCCCTATTAAAGATTAGAGGGATTGATTCACTAAGGCTGCGTGCACACGATGCGTTTTTCATGCGTTTATGCTGCGGAATTTCCGCAGCGGAAACGCATCAAAAACGCATGGTAATCCGCACCCCATGGTCCCCAATGGCATTCTGCAATGTCAGTGCACATGCTGCGGATTTTTCCGCAGCGTTTCTGCAGCGCTCATAAATCCGCAGCATGTTCATTAATTTTGCGAAAGTGCAGCGGAAGCGCCCCCATTGACTTGCATTGAGACGCATATAATCCGCGTCTGTACATTTGTACACGCGCATTATATGCAGTTCTATGTGCGGATGGTACCCAGTTCTGGAGGAGAGAAGACTCTCATCCAGACCTGGGTACCATTGTACCTGTGAAAAAAAGAATAAAATAAAAAATAAAGTTTATATTCACCTGTCCGGCGCTTACCTTCCAGGACCTGAGATGACGTCGCGGTCATGTGACCACAGGCTGTCTCGCGAGATGCCGGCAAGCCAGGAAGGAACCAGGAAGGAGCGCGACAGCACACGCGGCGGCATCGGGGGTGAGTATAGCTTTATTTTTTTATTTTTACGGTCACACTGTATAAATCCATGCCGTTTGCATGGATTTATACAGTGTGACCTAGTTGTCAAGCACTTTCCAAGTGATGCTATCGCCTGGAAAGTGCTTGTCAGTCCGCATGCGGAAACACATGCGTTAACGCATGTGGATGCGCATGTGAATCCGCATGTATTCTGCAGGAAAAACGCATGCACAATCTGCATGCGTTTTTTCTGCCAGGGAGATGCAGAAATGCTGCAGAAATTTTCTGCTTCATTTCTGCATCGTGGGCACATAGCCTTAAGTACGGAATTCGTGGAGGAAAACGTAGTCAGCGTCTAGCTCAACTAGAATCACGATGGATTTGGAATTTAGGTACGGTACATCTGTGGCGCCCCTGAGGGTTCAGTCGCCACAGAGGTACTGCATCTCACCCAGAGGTGTGGTATCTCACTCTCAGGTAAGGAAGGAGTACAGCTCAGGACCCTAATGACTCGCCCCCTGGGCCGCGGGGCACTCGGATCCGGGCAATAGGGGAACGATGGGGGTAGTAGTGGCGACCCGGTCCGTGGCTCAGGGTGGTCAGACCAGTGGTAGTCCCTTTATAAGTTTTAAGTGATGTCCGACTACGCCACCCGTGGATTGCGGTTATTAGGAACCGCCGCTGCAAGGCAGACCGCTGGGGCTGATGATGTATGCAGCTGGGATGGTGTGACTCCCCACGGGAAGAGTGCAGCCCCAGGGCAGTGTAGTGGATGGCGGGAGTGATGGTGGTGAGAGTCCCGGTACCAATAGTGCTGGAGGCGCAAAGGAGCACACAGACAACAAGTTACTGTCCAGGGTCTTTACTCACAGTTCATTTGTTCCGGGTCACTTCTGTCAGCAGTGACCGCCCGAGCCGTACTGCGTCCACCAGGTGAGGGGCTCGGTCAACTCCCAGACAGTTCAAGAGCATGGCCCAGGACCCCCTTCAATCCTTTCTCTGGCCTGCCTCACCAGTGACCCACTTTTGTCCAGCTGCCGCGGACTTGTGCGGTTAAACGTGGGCCCCGTTCCCCGCTGTCCTTTATGGTGCCTTCCTAGCAGGTTTGATGAGGTGCTGCACCAATAAATGGTCACAGCCTCCGGTCTTTGGCTGAGGGTTGTTTCTCCTCCACCAACTTGGGATCCGGTACCCTTAATCTGCCTGACCCTTCACCCGGTATTCTCGTGGGTTCTTAGGGTCCCTTCCACCTTCTTGTTCCTGAGCCCCTCTGTTCCTCTGTCTCTTCTTTTCCTTTCTCTGTTCCTCCTTCTTCTCCTTTCTCGTGGAGCTGGGCTGAGAAGGAACCACAGCTCCCCTTCACCTGCTCTCTCCACTCCACTCTCTTCCTCGGCCTCTCCCTAGGCCCACTTCTGAGTAGAGCTCCTACAGAGCCTCTACTCCCTGCCTTCTCCTCTCACTGAACAGACTCTCTGTCCTAAGATGGTGCCCACCTTTTATACCTCCCTCTAGCCATGAGCCCAGGTGACCAGCAACCAATGGGCTCCTACCTACGCTCAGGAACCATCCCCTATCTGCTCCTACATCACCGGGTACTCCTCCCCCCTCCCCACTCCAGCCAGGGACATGGTCTGTCGTACCTGCATTTCTGTCTAATGGGAGTACCGTTGAGCTGTCCCTCGGAAATGGGGTGAGTGTGGTGTATGCAGCTAACTGAGCCCTGGTCCATACTCCATCCTCACCCGGGAGTGGAATATCACACCTCTGGCAGAGGTGCAATACCCCTGTAGCGGCCGAACCCTCGGGGCGCTACATTCCCCCCCGGTACACCACAGCATGTCCTCGGGCTGGAAAAGAGCAAAAACAGTTAAGTACAGGACATGCAAAAACTTTTTCAATAACTTTTTACATTTAGAAACGGACGACACAGCTCAATTCCCTTTATGGGACACACTTTTCTTTCACTAGGCATTATAAAATATTTTCAACACTACTGGAACTCTTTTGTCATTTGTCATATAAAACGGTTTCAAGATTATGTAAAACATTTTCTAGCAGCATATTAAACTCCTCATATAAAACAATTTTAGGCAAAACACATTCTGGTATTCTTGGATCATGGCCGCGGTGCAACTTGCGACCAGGTGTGCATTCTTCTTGTAAGTGCAGGAACTTTGGCAAACTTGTAAACATGAGGGACTTGCTGTCCCGAGGTAGACGTGGTAGTCTTTTTATAAAACCAGTAGGGGGCGCTTTAGGAAGCGCAACTATTTACAGGGGCGGCCGCTCTCAGTCCTCGGCCAGTTTTGGGGAGGGGAATGGCTGCTCACAGTCCTCAGCCTGGTAAAGGAAAGGGATGTAGGGGAGGTAACGTTCACACAGTCAACAGTTTCACTACAGTTCTTGTACCCTGACGGGTAACTATATACACAGGTACTTTGCTACTTACTAGTAGCGATGTCCTCCAGATGCTCCTTCTTCCTCCTCCTCATACGGTTCTTCAGACCCGTCCGGGTCCTCTTGGCTTTCCTCATAGCCATAGTGCTGCAGCTCCTCCTCTGTAAGCCGATGGACATGAAGGGCGTATGGTCCTTTTGCGCCCTCGTGTCGGGTGAAGGTGACCACGTCACCAGGGTAGAGGTCATGTCCACGATGTCCCTCCGGTAGGTGGCTTTCCACGTCTCTGCGGGTCACAAAGACGTCGCCTGTATTTGCACCATTTTTGTCAAGCATGTGTATTGCATTTTGCATTTTATATTCATACAATAAAATTTGTCTTTTATATTAAGAAACATTCTTTTGGGTGATCTTGATCGCTTTTTTCTGCTATGAGTTCCCTAAGACTGTATAATGGCCCCCAAAGTACCCCAACACTATATGATGGCCCTCACAGTCCCCCAACACCGTATGATTGCCCCAACAGTCCCTTTATACTGTGTGTTAAATATTGCAAAGTATGTGATTTTTGCACCTCCTACAGCTATTTCCCTCTGAATACTTACCTTTTATGAATGATCTCAGTTTTTAAAGTTACAGACCAGCTCTTCTTGCATTTTTACATTGGATCCAAATCATCATCAATATCATAAAATAACATTCGTATGTCTATTTTGTACATCCGTGTGGCATCTGACTTTTACATTAATAATTTAGTAAATACCAATATAGGTCAATTTGTGAAAAAAGTATGATATATGGATGGTAACCCGTACATAATCCGTTTTTTATGCACCCATTGATTTATAATGGGCTATCCAGAATATGAATTGCAGTAGCGCACGCTGCAATTTTTTACAACGGACTATTGGCCCGTGTAGTAAAAACGTTCATGAGAACTACCACATTGACTTGCATAGTTCCTTGTGTTTATATACGGCCAGCATATGGACTTTTAATATGCGTCTGTATGAGCCCTAACAATAAGGCACAGCACAGGAAGGGTGGTAATGGGTGCATATGAGTTATGAGTGGGCTTCAGGCTTGCGACTCCATGCATGGATAAGTAAATTTTTCTCATAAAGCCTTTGTCTCTTCTTCTTTAAAGTCATTTCCCACATGAAGGCAATGTAATACAATTTTGAAATGCTAAGATCAAAGTACAGAATTTGCTCTGTTTTCACTTACAGATTAATTCCTTTTACTGTAGCCATGAGTTTCTGATTCATCTAAAAAAGAAATCCAAAAAAATCAGTACATCATGAATGCCGTGTAGAGACTCACTGGTCTAAAGTCACTGTTCCTTAGAGAAATCTATTGCTCATCCCACAATCACCCGTTTGTGGTAGAGAAGATGTCGTATGCATTAATCATCTCCTAATCAGGCAATTAGGTCCTATCTTCAGTAATATATTTTTGGAAAAGTGTGTCATCTAATGGTCAATGACATTTCTGGCAATGATGCACCACAAGGGTATAGGTATAAGGGGTCAATAGATACCGTTGCATCCAGGCCCATAGGCACCTCCACCATATAAGTAGATATTGGTATTATAAATGGCACCTGGTAGTTGGCGACCCTATTTAATATTTTGCATTGGAATCCAGGAGCTTTAAGTTATACCACTAATGGAACAATTTTAATACTATTACCTAAAGGGGATTTTCATGTAAGAACATTAGCTTCATTTAAAGGGGTTGTTCGGCCTTAAGCTACAAGTCTGCAGTCACTCTATGTGGCTGCAGACATATAACTCCTCATACTGTGTGCTGTGATGATTCTATGGCGCCTGCGGGCGCGTGACCGCAATTATGTGATCTTCATATACTGTATGCGGTCACATGCCGACTAGATGGGCATGGCCTCACTTGCTCAATGTATTGACGGAAGCTGGACAAGTGTGACATGCAGAAGCAGTGCTGTTGCAGAGTGTGACAGTCACAAGTAGTGCTGTTGCTTAAAAGCATTCAGCAACTATTAGCAGTAACACAAGCACATGAGACAGGAAGTGTTGTGCACCAGAAGCATCCAGCAACTACAGGAGTTAACACAGTCACAGGAGACAGGGAGGGTTTTAGCAGAGCCCCAGGGAGATTGTGGGGAAGTTGTTTAGTCTCTGGCTGGAGCCAAAGAGAAAGGTGGTGTGTGTGTTCTGCATCTGACAGAAGTGCCCCTGCAAGTGAAAAGGATTCAAGTCAGGAGTGAAGCTAAGCACAGGTCAGGTAGAGTTCCTGAACTAGCAGTGCAGAGTATTGTCAAGCAGAAAAATAAGGACTGGAAGAAATGGTGTCACAGGGATCATCTCCCTCAGCAAACCCTCCCCCCTCCTCCATCTCACTGTGCTGTAAAGAATGCTGTGTTCATTAATGTGCCTTTGCATTAGAACTGTGCTGTCCTGTACTACTGGGAAGACTGTGAACTGCTGTGCTGCTAAGGAAACTGTACTGTTTGTCACTGGAGCCTGTTGCTCATAAGACTTAACTTGCACTGGCTGTGCGGCTTCTTATTAAATGCTACTGTTCTACCGTTTATGAGGACTCTTGTGTAGTGTGTCTGGTCAGCAAGTGAAACAACCTACGTGCGTGTTTGTGCCTGAGGGTCAATACCCCTGAGAGAAGCTGCAGCACATGGTCTATGGTCGCCCTGAGTAACGGTTCCCCCAGGATTCCAAAGAATTCATGTAACCAGTCTCACCCCTATCTGAACCTAGCGGCGTACGGGTAACACAAGTCTAGTAGGAATGTGGCCGAAAGGATGCAAATCGCATGCATGAGAAAAACAAAATTATCACTGAATATTACGCCCACCAAGTTTGTGTCCCTTGCATGATGGATGCTGTTTATTCCTCTCTGGCTCCGAGTCAAATTATATAAGATTATATAACATTTTCAAAAAAATCTGGCACTCCATAAAATCAATTTCTTTATTTGAAAAAATTAGAATAGGTACATTTGATGTGCGTTTTGAGTGTTACTGCCCTTAATCACAGAAAATGAGTCAATGATTAAGGGTAGTAACGCTCAAAACACGTATGACGTACATATTTAAATTTTTTCAAATAAAGAAATTGATTTTATGGAGTGCCAGATTTTTTGAAAATGTTATATGATTTGACTCGGAGTCAGAGAGGAATCCAGAGAATCGCATACTTGCAGTCGCATGACTCCCCCACTCCCAGTGCCAGCATCGGAGAATCCTCACAATGTGCAGTGCGTGTGCTTTGTGAATTTACAAGTCCGCAGTCACATAAAGTGACTACAGACTTGTTGGCTAACACCTGACAACCCCTTGAAGACCATGAACTGGGAGAACTGTGGAATCAAGTTCTGGTGTTTTAGTGGGACTTAGGGGTCTTTGCAGTGGGACCCACACTGATCTAGCAATCATGACCTACCTGGTGGATTGGTGATTATTTATGTGGGCAGGAATACTCCTTTATGAAATGGCCTTTAGCATAAGAAAATACCCCCGGCGGTATCATGTGTGAGAAATAGTTTATAATAAAGCCAGTATATCAGGAAGTGGGGAGCCACAGCTATAATGAGTCATGTGCACTTCATATGAAATCTATCATACGGTACATTGACTCCGCACTAGTTAGAAGATAAATTCTCCAGACCTTTTGGTGCCAGACATATAAAGGAATCAGCCATTACACCACTAGTATAAAGTTACGATTTATTGATGAACTATTAAGGTGTAAATGCATTGAACCAAAAAGCCAACACCATGCATGAGAGATTTAAGGGATCAGTTTTAGATAACTGGCTACAAAGGGTTTGAAAATATCAGTGTTCCCTCTTCTTCGGAGAATTGGAGTCATTCTCCCATGTAGGGCTGGTTTTAAGTGTTAGCAAACTGGGCAAATGATCAGTGCCCCTGTTTTCCAGAGAATCCAAGGACTGGTCACCTGAGAAAATCATTTCACTTTACTGTGAGTTGCAATAGTCAGATATACTCAGCCCATCCTGGATGCCGTATTAAAAAAGTTGCCTACAATTTATTTATTTATCCACTCCATTGTGGAGATAGATACAGGACACTGAAAATTACTGGCACCCAATGTGTTAGTTTATAAATTTTTTAGCATTTAACTGGGTGTTTCATTTTGTTCAGCACTGTGGGTGTGTACTTTCTTCCCTCTATGATGGTGTCCAATCATAAAAAGGCATCGTCCATAGGTAGGAAAAAGTACACGCCCACAGTTCTGACCTAAATGAATTGCCCCTTAAGGTCAGGAGCTGTGCCTCACTGACAACGCCTCCCTTCCCTCGGTTTTTGGCTGCTCTCATGATGCTTCACACTCTGATGTTGTTATCTGCCTCCTCTCCTGGTACATTACTAATGGGAAGTCCTGTGAGAGAGAGGCGTGATGACGTGAGACTGATAAATGCTTGCGTAACACACCAGCATCAGAGTGAGGAGCGTCACTGGAAAAGTCGAGAGTAAGTATTAGGGTTCGCTCACATTGGCAAGTAGCATCTGATGATTGTCTCATGCAAGAGAATCAAATGCTATATGCAAATGTCTCTTGGCTGAAACTCTGCTGCAAGCGTCATTTTACTGTCATCCGAATCTGATCACAGTTGTGGAGAAGAGGGAGAACTTAATTTCTCCATCGTCTCCATTTTGTGAGTCGGCATATATCGGACTGCACTCGGATGACATGCAAGTGCAGTCCGATGTTTTGCACTCACCCATAGACTTGTAGTGGTGTGAGCTGTCCTATATACACTGCCAATAGCAGAATGCAGTGATTGTTTTTTTCATGCCGACTTGGCATGAGAAAATAAATGCTAGTCGGCACTGCTCTATAGTATAGCAATGGAGCTAGTGCCATCCGATAAAACATCAGATAACACTAATCCGAGTTATATGAAAGCTACTCGCCAGTGTGAGCGAGCCCTTACTGTTAGGTATAGAGGGAGGCATTAATAGTATGGTACAGTTCCTGACCTCAATGGGTATTTAATTTAGATCAGAACTGTGAGCGTCTACTTTCTCATCCCTATGACCTGCCTATTAGTGATTGGACTGAGTCACAGTGGGATGAAAGTACATGCCCGCAGAGAATGAAATTGATTGATAAAAAAATTAACACATTACGTGCAAGTAATTTTGGAGCCCCGTATCCCCACAACAGTGTGGAGAACAAAATAAAAAAATAAATAAAAATCAACCTTGTTTTTATGCACATTCCTGTTACTATGTGCCAAAATGTACAGTTTCTAAGGCAAAAATTGGTGAAAGGTCCTCTCTAAGGCACAAACCCCAACCATTCCCGATCCGGTGGTACATTCAGATGTTTGGGGAAGCTTTAATGGGAGGTTGGTAGTATGTCCCAGTTTCACCTGTAACTGCATCTTTAGAAGAATGCATCTAGGCAAGAATGGCTTTCTAATATGCTGTTTTAAGATGCATGCCTCAGTTTTTATACGCTACTATCTACAAATTTTATGAAGTCATAACGGAAATTGTCTCTTCAGAGAGGAAGAGGAGTAAAACTCTAGTGCCACCTATTGGAAGTAGCAATCCTAAAAGTCAATATCGACCCTCTAACAAGTCTTGCCATATGACTTAGGATAAAAGCCAAAACCAAAATCTCAATTTGCAGACACGTGTTTAGGGGTTCTGCCCCTCATCAGTGCAAAGTGTGAGATCTGGTTTGGCTGGATGAGAGGCGTCTGACCGGAATCCAAGGGGTAACGTTTCTCCTTGCAGAGAGTGACATGACAAGTCTGACATGACGAGATGAGGAGACTTTTAAGCCGCAATGCTCCCCTGGGAAATATACAAATTGTCTCTTCAGAGAGGAAGAGAATTAGAACTCTAGTGCCACTTATCGGAAGTAGCAATCCTAAAAGTCATAACAAAATCCTTTGGGGCATGAGACCTTACACTGTGTGCAGAATTATTAGGCAAATGAGTATTTTGATCACATGATACTTTTTATACATGTTGTCCTACTCCAAGCTGCATAGGCTTGAAAGCCAACTACCAATTAAGTAAATCTGGTGATGTGCATCTCTGTAATGAGGAGAGGTGTTGACTAATGACATCAACACCCTATATAAGGTGTGCTTAATTATTAGGCAACTTCCTTTCCTTTGGCAAATTGGGTCAGAAGAGAGATTTGACGGGCTCTGAAAAGTCCAAAATTGTGAGATGTCTTGCAGAGGGATGCAGCAGTCTTGAAATTTCCAAACTTTTGAAGCATGATCACCGAACAATCAAGCGTTTCATGGCAAATAGACAACAGGGTTGCAAGAAGCGTGTTGGCCAAAAAAGGGGCAAAATAACTGCCTATGAATTGAGGAAAATCAAGCATGAAGCTGCCAAGATGCCATTTGCCACCAGTTTTGCCATATTTCAGAGCTGCAACGTTACTGGAGTATCAAAAAGCACAAGGTGTGTGATACTCAGGGACATGGCCAAGGTAAGGAAGGCTGAAAAACTACCACCTTTGAACAAGAAACATAAGATAAAACATCAAGAATGGGCCGAGAAATATAAGACTGATTTTTCAAAGGTTTTATGGACTGATGAAATGAGAGTGACTCTTGATGGGCCAGAAGGATGGGCCAGAGGCTGGATCAGTAAAGGGAAGAGAGCTCCACTCCAACGCCAGCAAGGTGGAGGTGGGGTACTGGTATAGGCTGGTATCATCAAAGATGAACTTGTGGGACCTTTTCGGGTTGAGGATGGAGTGAAGCTCAACTCCCAGACCTACTGCCAGTTTCTGGAAGACAATTTCTTCAAGCAGTGGTACAGGAAGAAGTCGGTATCGTTCAAGAAAAACATGATTTTCATGCAGGACAATGCTCCATCACATGCATCCAACTACTCCACAGCATGGCTGGCCAGTAAAGGTCTAATAGAGGCTGACAGAATCTATGGATGGAAGGCTGTTGAGTGTCATCATAAAGAAAGGTGGCTATACTGATCACTAATTTTTTTGGTTTTTGTTTTTGCATGTCAGAAATGTTTATTTCTAAATGTTGTGCACTGATATTGGTTTACCTGGTGAAAATAAACAAGTGAGATGGGATTATATTTGGTTTTTATTAAGTTGCCTAATAATTCGGCACAGTAATAGTTACCTGCACAGACAGATATCCTCCTAAGATAGCCAAATCTAAAAAAAAAACACTCCAACTTCCAAAAATATTAAGCTTGGATATTTATGAGTCTTTTGAGTTGATTGAGAACATAGTTGTTGATCAATAATAAAAATAATCCTCTAAAATACAACTTGCCTAATAATTCTGCACACAGTGTAGAAAGGTTGGCTTGTCTGAGAAATTCTTATATTCCAGTTTACATAAATTTCTCTATAATGTGTCTGATGTACACAAACTAAAGAGCAGTGTTGGACAATGATTCCTTTGCAGTTATAAGATGATGTGAGTTTTTGTGTCTATTTTTAATAAATTGACATTGTGTATCCATGAACATAATCATAAAAAATAAACTCTAGTGACTAGAGTTGGGTAGATCCATTTACAGGACTCCGGTCCATCGGCCAGGTCGGTAGCTTCTGGATGGGAGGCTTGCGAATCACTTGCCTTCCAGGGTCCCTGGTGCGGATTTTGATTACCCCGGCTGTCGCGATATCATGATGCACAGATAACATCGCATTAGCCGGGCTAATCAAAAGCCGTGCCGGGGATCCTAGAAGGTAAGAGATTCACAAGATATCCTCCAGATAGGCCATCAATATCTGATTGCGGGTTCAGCGCGGATGCCCACTGGAAGTTTTCGAACACTGCTGGACAGAGGTGGATTAAGAGTAGCCAGGGACCCGGGCATTTTAGAAGGTTTGGGCCCCCCCCAGGTACCCAATGTAGCACGTGACACGTCACATGATATGATCCCCTTTGATAGATCATGTGATTGGTCATGTGAGCAACACACAGATGTTCTGATCACATCTATAGACAGAGAATGACAAAAAAAAATTCCATTATGTACAGCACTATACATAACATAGCGCTATACATAATAGAGCAGGGTAGGGAGATTAATTTTCCCGAGGGGCCACATGAGAGACCGTGACTGTTGTGGAGGCCGAACCAATAGGCTGAAATTAATTCTGCTTAATATTAGCAAAATAATTTTAAAAAAATTATATTAATTGTATGACTTAATATTGATCAGAATTAAGTATGCTGAAATCCCTCTATATACAGTATGAGGCTGCACATAGCTCCCTAGATACAGTATGAGCCCCTGCATAGCTCGCTAGATACAGTATGAGCCCCCACATAGCTCTCTAGATACAGTATGAGCCCCCACATAGCTCCCTAGATACAGTATGAGCCCCAGAATAGCACTGTTCACACAGTATGAGCCCACACACCACCCCCTACATACAGTATGAGCCCACACTCTGCCACTTACATACAGTATGAGCTCCTACATAGCCCCTAGATACAGTATGAGCCCCCTCATAGCCCCCTAGATACAATATGAGCCCCCACATAGCCTCCCAGATACAGTATGAGCCCACGCATAGCCTCCCAGATACAGTATGAGCCCCCACATAGCCTCCCAGATACAGTATGAGCCCCACATAGCCCCTCTATATTCAGTATGAGCTCCCACATAACTCTCTATGCACAGTATGAGCTCCCACATAGCCTCCTATATACAGAATGAGCCCCCACCTAGCCTCCTATATACAGAATGAGCCCCCACATAGCCTCCTATATACAGTATGAGCCCTGCATAGCTCCCTAGATACAGTATGATCCCCCATATAGACTCCCATATACAGTGTGAGCCCCCACATAGCCTCCTATATAGAGTATGAGCCCCGCATAGCTCCCTAGATACAGTATGAGCCCCAGCGCAGCCCTGTACATATAGTATGCGCCCACACAGCCCCCTACATACAGTATGAGCCCTCACATAGCCCTGTACATACAGTATGAGCCCACACACTGCCACCTACATACAGTATGAGCCCCTACATAGCTACTTAGACACAATATGAGCCCGAACATAGCTTCCTGTATACAGTATGAGCCCGCACATAGCTCCCTATATACAGTTTGAGCCCTCATATAGCCTATGTACAATAAGAGCCTGCACATAGCTCCCTATATAAAATATGAGCCTGCACATACCTCCCTATATACAGTATGAGCCCTCACATAGCTCCCTATATAGAGTATGAGTCCGCGCATAGCCCCCTATATACAGTATAAGCCCACACATAGCTCCCTTCTCTGATCGACTGTCAGTTCCACAGCCAGCTCAGAGAACGGTCGAATCCCACTCTGGGGGTGGCAAAATGCAGCTGCCTGTGAGACACCTCTGACCACCACATGGGGTGGCCCAAAGGCACCCCCTGACGGCTGTACCCAGGTCACTTGCCCCTCCTCTTCTCCTAGGTACGGCCCTGTACAGTCTATATGGGAATACATGACTGCTATCTATAATATAATCGGAGATGTGTCCGTCTGTTCGAATCCTCTATAGACTGTGCACGCAATGCGCCTGCGCAGTCTGGCCAGAGACAGAGGAACACATCAGACATTACAGGTGAGAGGGAGAAGGACGAGGATAAAGGATTGTGATGCCGGAGATCACGGGGTGCGTAAGCACTGACTGCATACTGCCATCTTCTATGCCATTAGAACACATACCTTGATCTCTGGCGAGGTTGAAGAAGTGTGGCGTCGTAGTTCATGCATGCGCAGGTGCAAACTCCGGCGCCACACTCCTCAAGCCAGTCCGAGGACCCGCTGCAAGGGAGAGGGGAAAAGGCGAGTAGGAGTGTGTTTTTTTTGTATGGATGGAAGAACAGCAGAGCAGGCAGGATGGGGGAGCATATACCAGGATGGGGGAGCATAAACCAGCAGGTCTGTGGTGTCGGAGTCGGAGAGTAGGTGCCCATTTTAGGGGAGTCGGTATAAAATGGACCGACTCCTAAAATATATAATAAATTGGGTGCAGTAGTTCAATGCAGTTTGTGGGGAATATTTTTTCATAAGAATTTGGGAAAGTTATGAAATGTCCTATAAATGTCTGTCCTTCTTCTGATCTAAGGGTCTAGACTTTTAGCTGAGATGAATCTGTGCTACAGTAAATTTATCACTTAAACATGAGCCATGTATGAGGGAGTCGGAGTCGTGGAGTCGGAGTCATGGAAATTGAGGAGTCGGAGTCGGCGGTTTGGCTTACCGACTCCACAGCCCTGTATACCAGGATGGGAGAGCATATACCAGGAAGGGGGACCGGGATGAGGGAGCATATCCCAGGATGGGGGGGAGTGGGAGCATGTACCAGAATGGGGAACTAGGATGGTGGAACATATATCAGGATGGGGAGAGAGCACATACCAGGATGGGGAGAGAGCACATACCAGGATGGGGAAAGAGCACATACTAGTGACGCGCCCCCTGGGCCGTGGGGTACTTGGTGCCGGGCCGGTCGTTGCTAGGGGAGATGTCACAGTGGCGGTGACCCAGTCGATGACCCAGGGCGGTCATTCAAAAGGGGATTATTTACAGGGGAATTTAATAGAGTTTTTATGTACAGTTCGTGACGCCACCTGTGGTATGCGGCTATGTGGAGCCGCCGCTGCGGAGCAGGTCCTGTGGAGCTGATGTTAGTGCAGCAAAGCTGGTGTGGCTCTCCACAGGTAGAGCTTAGCTCCAGGGCAGTGTAAATGTAGTAGGTGATGCTGGGCGTTGTAGTGCAGGGGTGATGGCGCAGTTAATAGTCACAGAGACAGTGGCGTGCAGTCCTCATGGTCTTTACTAGTGTTGAGCCACCCCCGTAGTGTTCGAGTTCGGTTCGGTTCATCGAACACCCGTGTGTTCGCCGAACTGTTCGTCGAACACCTTCGAACACCGTTAAAACCAATGGCAGGCAAACAAAAACACATAGAAACACATAGAAAACACCTTCAAAGGTGTCCAAAAGCTGACAAACTGCTCAGAAGACATAACTAACACATGGAAAAGTGACAAGTACATATAGTCATGCGAAAAGAAAAGAGGTGGAGGAGTAAAAGGAGGGGGAGACACAGATATAGGCATGTCATGCCCTTCTAAAATCCAAAAAGTGAGAAGCCGACACGGCCAGTTCGTTCCTGCCCGTGCCACCTCCGTGTCGCCGGGTTTGTGCCAGAGCCGCGGTGGACCCTGACGGCCAGCCCCCCTCTCCCAATACTGGTGCCTGTCCACTGGTGGGTCGAGCCCCCCCGCAGTGGGGGGGGGGTAACATCTGCAGAAGAAAGACCATCTTCCAGCCAAGCTAAGATGTCGACTTCTTTTCGTGGACAATGTGATACGATCCCTTTCTTACAGACACGCCCATCGCTACAAATTCCAGATGAGGCACAAAAACAGCAGGTGCTTCAGCGGATATCAAGTGCTCCTTCAAGTGGGCTCTCCTCCACCTCAATTTCAACATCACAAATATTCCAGTCCTCAGAGGTGTCACCCCAATCGCACTTGCTTCCTCACAGCTCCCAAGTCTCCAGCTGCCCGTCTGAGTATGGGGTAACACAGATGGTTGAGTCTGCAGAGCTGTTTACTCATACTATAGCCTGGGAAACGTAAGTCTGCTCCAGAGCTTCTGTTAATCCAGACGAGGAAATGATCTGCACTGATGCCCAGAATCTTTATAAGTCGGATCCAGGACCAGATGAAGAAGGTTCTGAGCATAATGTAGACCCTCGTTCCCAAACTGTCACTCCTGTTGGTGGAGACAATGATGAAGACGATGATGAGACTCAAATACCTGATTGGAGCGACAACTTGACTTTTCGGTCAGGGCAGGAAGAGGTTGGCTTTGAGGACGACGGGTGTGATAACACACAGGGTGATGATGACGAGGTTGGAGATCCCACTTACTGTCAACCCACAGTCAGCCAGTCGATGAGGTCAACGGAGGAGGTGGAGGAGGATGTGACTAGCCCAGGGGATGGGAATGACTCGGTACCCGGGCCTTTGCCTGGCCTTGGGGATGTCGCGGTGGTCGGCTCCCTGGCCCGTACCCTGGGGTCACTCTTTAAAAGAGTGGATAATTGTTAATTTTATAAGAGTTTGTGACGCCACCTGTGGTATCTGGTGAGAAGCACCAGCGCTGCAGCAGTCCACTGAGACCCGTGATAAGGCTGCTCGATGGTATAGCTCCCCACAGGTGGAGCTAGGTCTCAGGGCAGCGTATGCAGGGGGAATGCAGGACAGGCGAGACCCAGCTGGGTCAGAGCAAGAACGGGAACGGACACGGTAGTCACTTCAGTACCTTTTACTGGAGGAAATTCAGGCACATCCCGGAGCACTGTAGGGTGAAGGGTGAATATCAGGATCCTCCCCAATGAGTGGGTGTAGGGCCTCCTGTTTCTTGCCTCTGCGTAGTAAGTTTCTGACCTGCCTGGAGCTAGGCCTAACTTTGTCTCTGTCCTGCGCTGGCTGATCTTGTGGTAGGGCCTTCTCTTGGAGTTCACGCTCCCACTATGCGGGGCCTAAGCGTCTCCTGGCTCTGTTACGTATCAGCACCTTAGCCATCCTGGGACTTGTAGTTCTCCAGGGATTCCGCTTATGCCTTACTGAATCTAGTTAGCAGGAGCCTCGTGCTCCACTGCTGAACTATTAACTGAGTTCTCTAGACTAGACTGAGCTCCACTGCAGACTGACCTCTCTTAGGCTTCTCTACTGCAGGAACTCTTCAGAGGAACTGAACTGCCTAGCTCCACCTTCCCTATTTATATCCCTAACGGGCTCCCTCTGCTGGTCTGAGGTGGAAGGTGGAGATGTGTGAATGTTTATGGGGGCCTCTTGTGGAGGATTCCATCAATACACTCTTCTAGGATATGTGATACCAAGCACAGCGGGGCGTCACAGATGCTATTGACGACGAGGTTAGGTTGCGCCTTCCTGGACACAGATGGAGTACTGGAAGCACGTCAACAACTGCATCCTCAACCACAACTCTGCCTCTGACCACAAGTCGTAGTGGCTCTTCAGGTCGCATGGGCTCTAAGCCTTGCATAGCCTGGGCATTTATTCAGAATGATAAGGATGACCCAACTCGTGTTATCTGTAATATTTGTAACCAAAACATAAGTAGAGGCCAAAAAATCCATAGTTTGAGTACTTCATGCATGAACCGGCACATGGATATGAAGCATAAGTTGCAGTGGGAAGCTCACTGTGCTACAATGCGGCCTAGCAGGCTGGGCCAACCACCGTCTGCCCCATCTTGTGCATCCGCGGCCTCTTCATCCTCTGTGACTGGGGGGACAGCAGTCACACATGTTTTTGGACGCAGACCTGCCACCTCTTTACCTGCAACAGCCAGTGTGATTGGCAGGTCATCAGTTCATTGGGAAGTGGAAACACCTGCTGGTGTTGAGTGCTCTCTGACATCGAGAGCACCAGCTTTGGATCAAGGCAATCTAACATGTCCGCCTGCATCTTCCTCACAGACCGGCAGTTTGCCGGGGACATCCTACTCAACCCCGTCTAAGCACAACAGCCAGCCCTCGGTCCCTCAGATGTGGAAAAGTAAAAGACCATTTCCTCCTAGCCATGAGAAAGCTAAGAGGTTGAATTTCACCATCTGCAAGCTCTTGCCTACAGAAATGCTGCCTTTCCGCCTGGAGGACACAGTGGATTTTCGAGACCTTATGTCCGTCTCAGTGCCCCAGTACCAGATGCTCAGTCGGCACTACTTCTCAAAGAAAGGTGTGCCTGCGCTCCACCAGCATGTCGCACACAACATCACCGCTTCTTTGAGAAACTCTGTGTGTGACAGGGTGCATTTCACCACAGACACTTGGACGAGTAGGCATGGACAGGGGCGTTACATGTCGCTGACTGGGCACTGGGTAACTATGGTGACAGCAGGACAAGGGGCTGCTGTCCAAGTCTTACCGTCCCCACGAGTTGTGCGTCAATCCTCTTTATCTCGAAGTTCCTCCACTGCTTCTGCCTCCTCAACCTCCTCTCGGTCCTCCACCTGCACCCAAAGCCTGTCTGGTAATGCCACCTGCATTCTAACTGCGCAGAAGGAATCCTGCACACCTCCTTACTATGCTGGCAGCAGGGCTCAAGGCATCAGTGTTTACTTTGAAATGTCTGGGAAATGTGAGTCACACAGCTGAGGAGTTGTGGTCAGCTCTGGAGACCCAGTTTCATGAATGGTTGTCTCCACTGGACCTGCAACCAGGGAAGGCCGTGTGCGACAATGCTGCATCGCCGGGGCAATGTCACACACGTGCCTTGTATGGCTCACGTGTTGAACCTGGTTGTCCATAAATTGTTAGCCCACTATCCTGGACTAGATGGCCTTCTGCAGGGGGCACGGTCGCTGTGTGCTCACTTCCGCCGTTCACATCCCGCAGCTCAATGACTTACATCTCTACAGAAGTCGTTGGGCCTGCCAGTTCACTGGCTGAAATGCGATGTGCCGACACGGTGGAATTCAACTCTGACCATGTTGCAGCGACTGTGGCAGCACCGACAAGTCCTGGTGCAATACGTTCTGACGTATAGCCTGGGCCAACGAGATCCAGAGGTGGGGAAAATCACGCTGCAGGAGTGGTCTCAGATCAGGGACCTATGAAGTTGACGCGCCCCCTGGGCCGTGGGGTACCCTGAGCCGGGCCGGTAGACGCTGGGGGTTGTAGTCACTGTGGCGGTGACCCGGTCCGTGATCCAGGGCGGTCAATCCAAGGGTAATTTGTATATATGGGTTTTATAATGTCCGACTACGCCACCTCTGGAGTGGGGCAAAAGGGGCCGCCGCTGCGGAACAGTCCTCTGAAGCTGGTGGTTTTGCAACAATGATATTATTACTCACCACAGGAAGAGTGTAGCTTGAGGGCAGTGTGGGTGGATGATGGTGGTTGTAGTGCAGGGAGTCAGTAATGAACACAGAGTCCGTGTGATGCAGTCCCAAGATCTTTACTCACAGTTGTTGCAGTCCAGATTACAGGTACCAGAGCAATCTCACCCGTCGTGCTGTGCGTACTCAGTGAGGGGCTCAGTCCACCCCCAGATAGCTCCGGAGTACTTAGCAGGACCCCCTTCTGTGTGTCCTTTCTCTGGCCTTCTACCTGCACCTCACACCCAGTGACACTTCTATCCGGTATCCTCGGGCCTTGGCGGGTGACTTGTGTTCCGTCCCCTGGGTCCTATGTGGCTACCTTCTTAGTGAGACTGGTGTGGACTTTTACCTGCAGTACATGAAATGCTGCAGCCTCCGGTTTCTAGTTGAGCCTTGCTGTTTCTCCGCTAGTTGAGGGACCGGTTCCCCTTATCTGGTCTGACCCCTCTACCTCCTGGTAGCAGCAGGAGTACGGGTGGCCTTCTGCACGGCCCATAGCCCTAGGGTCCCTTCGGTTCCTGGAGCCTTCCTGCTCCCACTCCTCTCTTCTCTCCTTCAGTCCTGGGCCTCCCAGGCTAGGCCCGCCTCTGGAGAAGAGCTCATGCCGAGCCTCTGCTCCTGTCACTTTTCCTCCTCTGACTGGCTTGCTCTTTCTAAGATAGCTTCCTATTTATACTCTCCCTGTCATGTGCTCCGCTAAGCTGCTCCCCTAAGCACCCACTACATAGGACCCTTCCACCAGCTAGGGACCTGGGACTGTGCTCTCCCTTAGGAGCAATCTTGCCCTACCCCCACTGCGAGTATGTGTTGGATGCAGGTGTTAGGGTCCCGAGCCATATGCCTTCCTTACCTGAGGGTGAGATATCACACCTCTGGGTGAGATGCAGTAACTCTGTGGCGACTGAACCCTCAGGGGCGCCACACACCCTTCTGCACAGTTTTGAAATGGCGACGAGATGTTTAGTGCTGACGACGATGCCATTATCAGCATGACTATTCCGGTGATTTACATGCTGGAGCACACACTAAACAGAATTCAGAGTCAGGTGGTGGGACAAGAGGAGGTGGAGGAAGTAGAGGAGGAGTCGTATGCGGAAGGGATAACATCTCCAAGGTCCAGACGGTTGGCAGCACCAAGGCGGCAGGCATGGGAGGGTGGGGGAGAGGGATTAACCAGGGCGCATGGTAGCAGCCAAACTGTTGAGGAAGGTGCAGGAGCCGAGGAAGAAGTGGAGGACGAACTGGCGATGGGCATGGAAGACTCATCAGATGAGGGAGACCTTGATCACATTTCTGTTGTGCGAGGTTGAGGGGAGAGGGCAGAGGAAGGAAGCATGATTCTTACCTCGCTACCAACACAACAAGGACTTGGTCCTCCTAGATGCGCAAGACTCATGAGTGCCTTCTTTCTGCACTACCTGCAACATGACCCTCAGATTGTCAGAATTCGAAGTAATCCCAACTACTGGGTTGCCACACTCTTAGATCCCCGGTACAAAAGTAAATTTGCCGAAATAATTCCTGCCATAAAAAGGGATTGACGCATGCAGGAGTATCTGCAGACGCTGTTGCAGAATCTTACATGTGCTTTTCCACAAAACACCAGTGGTGCACGTAGTGAATCTCACAGTTCTAACTTGCCAACCGTGGGACTGTCGAGTCTTCATCACTCAAACCGTAACAGTAACACAGTATCTGCTGGTAACAGCAATTTTGTGGAATCGTTTCACCACTTTTTTAGACCATCCTTTGCAAGGCCACAGGAGACAAGAAGTCTGACACATAGTCAACGCCTAGAGAGGATGGTGCAGGAGTATCTCCAAGTGAACATCGAAGCCATGACTGTGTCACTGGACCCTTGCTCATTTTGGTATTCCAATCTGGAAAAATGGCCGGAGCTCGCCACTCACGCCTTGGAGATCTTGTCATGCCCTGCAGCCAGGGTTCTCTCTGAACGTGTGTTCAGCGCTGCTGGTGGTGTGCTGACAGATAAGCGCACGCGTCTGTCCACTGAGAATGTAGACAGACTCACGTTCATAAAGATGAACAAATCATGGATTCGCAAGGACTTTTCTACCCCTGTGTCATCCTGGGGAGAGTAAAAGCTTGAGGATTTGGTAAAATCACCTCACCAACCGTTTTAAGCAACTGTGGGGCAATTGATGCCACTTAACCCTAGAACGCATGACCATAAAAATCTACACTTTCATATACCTGGGGCCTTTTAGGCTCGTGTGCAAATAACATGGAATAACTCAAACTCAAATGACAAACAACTATATACATGAAGAATACCTAGAGTTTCAAAATTCTAACTAAAGTAATCTTGCAGAAAATAGAAAACAATTAACAGGGCGGGCCTGCGAGGCCCCAGGTATGCGTTCTAGGGTTAAGTGGTGTCTGTGCCACAATTTTGGGAAAAAATGGAGACTCTTTTTGGAGTCCCCTTGCTGTGTCTTACGTGACGTTGGCATCGTCAATTCCAGGTGGGTTGGGTCGCTCCCCCCCCTTTTTAACTGTAAGAAACTAGATACACTATGGCTTGGGGTAACACAGATGGTTGAGTCTGAAGAGCTCAGAGGTCTGCTCCAAATCTTCAGTGTCTGCTAGTCAGCGTAGAATTTTTAACTGCATCTAGCCTAGGCAATACTTTGGGCATAGTAGCCCAGCTGCGAAGCAAGCTGCACCGCCTGTGTATCTAATAAGAATTTTTAAATGCATCTAGCCTAGGCAGACTGTGGGGACCCCCAACCAAACCCAGACGCTCAGCCCCCCTACCGCCCCCCTTTCCTTGACAATACAATAATGTAACTCTTACAACTGGATGGGTGAGGATCGGTCACAGCTTTATTAACTCTTTATACTCATTCCATTAGAAAGGCATTTTATTTCTAAAATAATTCAGCTTGTTGCAGCATGCCCTGGGTCTCCACTCCGGCAAGTTGGCCAACAAGTGTAACTCTCCAACATGTCCTTTCTATTTCCAGGCCACGGAGGATCCTGCGTACTCGTATGCAGGACTCTGACCCCCACCCATCACTCTTAACGCTTGTTCCACTCCGTCCTGGAGTCCTGACAGGAATATGTCCAGTTCAATATTCATTAAGTGAACAACGTCGGGCCGTATGAGGCCTGCTTTATCTCCTTCCAGTTGTCGGTGTCGTACCACTACACCGCCTCTGTCTCTTCTAAATTTTGCCATCCGAATATTTATTACCCGCCTTGTCCGTTCGATGGCCGTGATGTCTCGCGCACCTTGCCATACCGCTATCGGCACAATCTCTGACCATACTATCGCTAGTTTTGTGAAAAATTCTCTGAAGCGCTCAGTGTCTAGTTTCATTATTGCCATTAGTTATGCGCTGTTATGATGACCTAGGTTGTTTCCCCCGGCCTGTATAACTAAGATGACCGGACATCTTGCCTCTCTCCCTACCTTGATTACCTTCATTAGTACCTGTGGCCATAGCAGGCCTCTAATACCTCTCTAGTTGAAATATGTGTTATGAAACTCTAATTTCCTCCCGCCTGGGCAGACTTTCGCCCTTTTTTCTGCCCAATACATATACGAGTGGCCTATCACCCACACTGTTGGCTTAGCGTCACCTGTAAAAGAAACAAACCACGTTAGGATAACAAGTCCGGTCTTATGTATCTTGCCAAACACGTGGATCGCCATCTCCCTATCCTCTGAACTTCCGTTTCTGACAGTCCTGCTCTTGCTGCTTCCGTGGCCGCGCCTATGCGGAATGAGTGTGTCCCGTAATCTTTGGGGTGGTTCCCTGCCGATGTTATGCATTTATTAAATATAGCTTGGAACTGGTATCTTGATAATGGCATTCCATCAATGTGTGATAGGAAGAAATTACTTTGTGATCTGATGGTTAGATATGTTTTTACTATTGTTACCCAACTCAGTGTACCGTTTGTGGGTTGTAGAAGTACCCAAGTGCCCCTGCCCGCTGGAACCGTTTTCGATTTGTGTATGCGTAGACGCATTGCATTATTGGCTATGACTACGTCCTGGTGTAATAAGCCTCCACTGGTGGTAATTTTGGATTGAGGGACTAATTCGCTTATGCATAGCGCTCCGAAGAAGGCGATCACAAATGCAGTAGACAGTAGTTTTGCTTCAAATTGTGAGTGTCATGTTAATGGTGTTAGGGATATGATGTGAGAAATCAGTTTTAGTGACACGGGACGGGACGTCTATACTCCTGACTTGGCTGACCCCTTTTCCACCCTTTTATGGATTGTCTGATGATGAACCTTTGTCACATCTCCCCAATTCAGTAGTTGGAAGTGAAATGCTACTCCGGTCAGACACCGCTGCGCTGACGCCCCTGATATGCCCCTCATAATTAGCTGGTGGAGAAATTCTATGGTGACTTGTGATCTGGCTTGTTCACATTGGTCAACCCGTCTGCCTGCTACTAGCCGTGTCCACTCTTCCCATGCCTTACCGTATGCTTGCCACGTCGACGGGGCAACTGACGCTCTGATTAATGGCATCAACTATTCGCCACTAGATCCCATAGGGAAGGTGGGGAACTGTTGCCCGATGGGTGGGCGTTGTGGAAGAGCGCTGTGAAAATCTGCCAATTGAATTGTTATAAAGCGTTAGCAACAGCTTTAGACCCCTCAGCATAGTGGCTAGCGCGGACCCATACATTGTGTTTTAGGCACAGGAATGCTAGCCTGGGTAGTAGGCCTAGCATTGGGGGAGACGATGATGCCATCTTATTAATGCAGTGCGCTAGGCTGGTGTTTTTTGTTATGAAGCGTATATTTTTGTAAGCCAGGCGCGCGCCCCATATTTCTATTGCTACCACTATTGGGAAGAAAAATTATTTTCAGGGCTAGATGCAGCTAAAAATTATTATTAATTTAAAAGCTGGTGGAGCTTGGTATAGATGGACTAATACAATGAGTCCCACACACTGCTAGAAGGCCAAATATTTTTTCAGAGCTAGATGCAGATAAAAATTATTTTTCATTTGCAACCTGATGGAGGTCAGTATAGATGGACTAATAGACCAAGTCCCACACACAGCTAGAAGTCCAAATATTTTTTCAGAGCTAGATGCAGATAAAAATTATTTTGAATTTGCAACCTGATGGAGGTCAGTATAGATGGACTAATAGAGAAAGTCCCACACACTGCTAGAAGGCCAAATATTTTTTCAGAGCTGGATGCAGATAAAAATTATTTTTAATTTGCAACCTGATGGAGGTCAGTATAGATGGACTAATAGAGAAAGTCCCACACACTGCTAGAAGGCCAAATATTTTTTCAGAGCTGGATGCAGATAAAAATTATTTTTAATTTGCAACCTGATGGAGGTCAGTATAGATGGACTAATAGAGAAAGTCCCACACACTGCTAGAAGGCCAAATATTTTTTCAGAGCTAGATGCAGAAAAAAATTATTTTTAATTTGCAACCTGATGGAGGTCAGTATAGATGGACTAATAGAGAAAGTCCCACACACAGCTAGAAGCCCAAATATTTTTTCAGAGGTAGATGCAGAAAAAAATTATATTCAGTTTGCAACCTGATGGAGGTCTGTATAGATGGATTAATATAACAAGTCCCACACACTGCTAGAAGGCCAAATATTTTTTCAGAGCTAGATGCAGAAAAAAATTATATTCAGTTTGCAACCTGATGAAGGTCAGTATAGATGGACTAATAGAACAAGTCCCACACACAGCTAGAAGCCCAAATATTTTTTCAGAGGTAGATGCAGATAAAAATTATTTTTAATTTGCAACCTGATGGAGGTCAGTATAGATGGACTAATAGAACAAGTCCCACACACAGCTAGAAGCCCAAATATTTTTTCAGAGCTAGATGCAGAAAAAAATTATATTCAGTTTGCAACCTGATGGAGGTCTGTATAGATGGATTAATAGAACAAGTCCCACACACAGCTAGAAGCCCAATATTTTTTCAGAGGTAGATGCAGAAAAAAAATATATTCAGTTTGCAACCTGATGGAGGTCAGTATAGATGGACTAATAGAGAAAGTCCCACACACTGCTAGAAGGCCAAATATTTTTTCAGAGCTAGATGCAGAAAAAAATTATATTCAGTTTGCAACCTGATGGAGGTCAGTATAGATGGACTAATAGAACAAGTCCCACACACTGCTAGAAGCCCAAATATTTTTTCAGAGCTAGATGCAGAAAAAAATTATATTCAATTTGCAACCTGATGGATGTCAGTATAGATGGACTAATAGAATGATGCTATGCCCAAAAGATTTTACTTCACTAGGTGCAGTAAAAAAATTGGTATTCTATACACAGGTGGTATATCTTGCAACACAGATACGCTACTCCACTGACTAACACACTCTGCAATAGGCCAAAAAGGATTAGCTTTGCTAGATTCAGCCAAATGCTGTGAAAAAAACTTGCACAGCACTGGCACAGACCTGCCTGGCAAAAACTGATAGGAACTGATGTAACCTAGTCCTGAAACGACTGCAATTACAATTAGTCTTTACTCCCACAATCTATCTATTTAAGAGCACAGACCTGCCTGATAAAAGTCGTAGGAAATGCTGTAAGCTAGTCCTTAAAAGGACTGCAATCACAACTATTCCCTACTCCCAAGCTATCTGTAGATTTGTGCGAAAATTGGCTTGAAATTAACAAGGTATAGCGCACACAGCAACAGCGGTGCCGTCTAACACGCAGCTGCAGCAGTGAGAAAATGGTGGCGACGGGGAAAATGGCTTGGTCTTATAGGGCAAGGACATGTGACATACACTGCCAATGACACATGCCCTTGCTTATGTGAAAAAAGCACTTCGCTCCGTGTGTGCGCTGCTGATAGGCTGACAGATTGCACCTCCCCACTGTAAATGCGGGAAAGAGAAAAAAAAATGGAGATCTTCATTATTCCTGCAGAGATCCATCCCCTGCCCCTCCCCCCACCCCGCTGTACACTCAAACTGCGTATTAACATTAATTTTCATCATTAATTTTCATCATTACTGAGAAAAAATCCAGTTATGATTTTGGTGCACGAACAGTTATCGAACATAACCTCGAACAGCTGAATTTTTCTCAAATCGTTCGTGTTCGCCGAACGGCTCGAACACCGCCCAAAACAGCTCGAATTTGAGATTGGCGAACAATTCGAGTAGAACAACGCTCATCTCTAGTCTTTACTCATGGTTGTTGCAGTCCAAGTTACAGGTACCAGTGTAACTTCCCTCGTCGTGCTGCGCTTACTCAGGGAGGGGTTCAGTCCACCCTCAGATATCTCCGGAGTACCCCCTTCTGTGTGCTCTCTCTCTGGCCGTTTCCCTGCACCTCATACCAAGTGTCCCAATCCGGTACCTGCGGGCCTTGTCGGGCGACGTCTGTTCCGTCCCCTGGGTCCTCTATAGTTCCCTTCTTGGTGAGACTGATATGGACTGTTGACTACAGGACTTGAAATACTGCAGCCTCCGGTTTCTAGTTGAGACATAAAGTGCTCTGCTAGTTGAGGGACCGGTCCCCTTTGTGTGGCCTGACCCCTCCACCCCCTGGTAGATTCGGGCGTACGGGTGGCCTCCAGCACTGCCCGTACCCCTGGGGTCCCTTCCTCGTTCCTGGAGCCCTTCTCCTGCTCCCTCTCCTCTTCCTTTCAGTCCTGGGCCTCTCCTCAGGCCCGCTCTGGAGCAGAGTTCTTGCAGAGCCCCTGCTCCTTCCACCTCTCCTCCTCTGACTGAACTCTCTGATTGTCTCCCCTAAACAAGATGGCTTCTCTATTTATACCTTCCTCTCATGTGCTCCCCTAAGCTACTTCCTCCACCCACACCCACTACATAGCACCTCCCAACAGCTAGGGACCCGGGACTGTGCTCTCCCTTAGGAGCAATCTCGCCCTACCCCCACTGCGGGTATGTGTTGGATGCAGGTGTTAGGGTCCCGAGCTGTACTCCTTCCTTACCTGAGAGTGAGATACCACACCTCTGGGTGAGATGCAGTACCTCTGTGGCGACCGAACCCTCAGGGGCGCCACATACCCCCCTGGTAAAACACAGCACGTCCGCGGGCTGGAACAGAGTAAAAACAGGGTATGTTACAGACATGCAAAATTTTTAGATGCATCACATAAACATAACATCTTTTCTTCCCTTTATGGGAGGCACTTTCTCTTGAACGTTACTGGTTACGTTTTTATCAAAACATTTTGAGACTTTTTAAAGAACATCTTTCTTTACACTTATAAAACATTTTTCATATAAAAGATTTTTCATATAAAACATTTTTCAACAGGTTACAACACGATCTGCAACTGGGTGTCCATTCTCTTTATCAAGGTGCAATTCAGTGAACATGAGGGACCCGTCCGAAAACCCTCAACGTAGGCCCTGGGCGTGGCTGCAGGGCATGGATGATCCAGGTGTTGGACCACGTCTTCGGCCACGCCAAACGGGTTTTTGTTCTGAGGTCATTTGTTGTTGCATAAAACCAATAAGGGGGCACTTTAAGAAGTGCAACTATTTACAATGGAAAGTTATTTGGTTATTCACCGTCCATAACCTGACAGTTGTTTAAACGGGTAACTATAAAACCTTGAATACACACAAGTTAACTTTGTAAACTGGCAGGGTTGTACCCTTCCAGGTAACTATAAACAGTTTAAACAGTTTAACAGGGATGCTCCCTCCGGGGGAACTCCTGGTTCCTGCAGACTGACCCAGCCGGGTCTTCAGCCTCGCGCTGCAGGGGCATGTTTCTCCTTTTCGCCACTCAATATACCTGGAGGGCATACCAGCCATGCTCGCCTTTGTGACGGGTAAATTTTGACGTAGTCCCCGGGTTAAAGGTCTCCGCCGGGATGCCCCTGTTGGAGGTGGGGTTCTACATCCCGCCGGTTGACAAATACGTCTCGATCGGTGTGCGGTTCCCTCACAAAGCCCCACCCCGCTTTCAGATCGAACTTGACTACGATCCCCTCTAGACGGGGACTAGGGGTGGCAGCTCTTGCTTGGCGGGCCTGGGTTTTGGCCGCCATGTTCCGGGCCTCCATCCGTTCCCACCGCACCTGCCGGTCGTGACGTTTCCGCTCCAACTGCAGGAGCTCCCTCCTGCAGTGCTCTTCACTCCGGAGGGCCTGGGTCTGCGTCTCCCTCGGGAACCCCATGAGGTCCCCTTCCTGGCTATCCCACCGGAACTCCTCTCCTCCTGGGCAGGTAACCGGGGGTGCAGGTGCAGGTGCTAGCGGGGGTCCTTGCTGGTCCTCATATCTGGCAGACCAGTCGTAGGTGGTGTTTCCGTAGACCCACTCGGGCGCGGGGGCAGGTGGCTCCGGTAGGGGGTCCAGGAGCATGTCGGCGGAGCAAGCGCCCGGGATTGGGGTCTCCGCCAGGGGGTCTGAGAGCCAGTCAGTGAAGTAGGTGCCTGGGACGGGAGATTCCGCTTGGAGACCGGGGAGCAGATTGGCAGAGTAGGTGCCCGGTATTGGAGGTTCCGCCAGGGAGCCCAGGAGTAGGTCGGTGGAGCAGGCGCCCGGGATCGGAGGTTCCGCCAGGGAGCCCAGGAGCAGGCTAGCACTCTCAGCGTCCGGGACAGGGAGTCTCTCCTTACCTGCTCCCGCGGCCGAGCTTGTGCCGTCCTCTCCCTCCTGGCTCCGTTCAGGCTCCTCCAGGGCTGGGGCGCTGCTGGTGGAGTGCAGCCCTGGCTGCTGCTGGATCATCAGCTTCTCCAGCAGCTCCTTTTTCCAGTGGCAATGGCGTCCTGCTGGGCCCTCTCCATTCTCCGGCCCAGCTTCTGGAATTCCGCCTGGAGGAATTCAGCATCCTCCAGGGATAGCTCTGCCATGGCCTCCTCCAATGTGAGAGGCCTTGCCGCTTGTTGCAGACCACGGATGGGAGCTGGCTCCTGACTCTCCATCTTGCCCTCCGGGTGCAGTCTGTCTGGACTCCTGGAGACTCTGCCCTGTCTCCCATGTTTCTTCTCTCCTCTCCCCTTTCGGGGGCGGTTCCATGGCAACTTGCTGTCGGACACACCTTGGGGCGGCCCCCCCATCTTGATAGACACATCCACATACATAGTCACGGTTGCTCGGGGCGGGCCTCGCTTTTGGCGCCATTCTGGAACCCGGCCCACGATGGGAGGCGGTTTCTTATTGTCTTTTGGCTCGCACATAATGGCGCCCGTTCTTCTGGGCGGGCGCCACATTCAGTATAAAACACAGTCTCTAGGCGCACAATACCCGGTGATAACGGGTGGGTTCATATCCTGTTCGTGACGCCAAAGATGACGCACCCCCTGGGCCGTACCTCTGTGGCGACCGAACCCTCAGGGGCGCCACACTAGGATGGGGAGAGAGCACATACTGGGATGGGGAGAGAGCATATACCAGGATGGGGAGAGAGCATATACCAGGATGGGGAGAGAGCACATACCAGGATGGGGAGAGAGCACATACCAGGATGGGGAGAGAGCACATACCAGGATGGGAAGGGAGCATATACCAGGAAGGGAAGGGAGCATATACCAGGATGGGGGAGCATTCGATTTTAGTCATGGGGTATGGCCCGGCGCCGGTTCAGTCATTACTTTGAGTATACAGAGCAACCGCTGTAACCTCGGCCCTGACTGACAGCCAGCCTCAATGTAGAGCCAGTGTCAGTCAGTGCTGGGAGCTCGGTTAAAGCAGACGCTCTGTATACTCAGAGCGGTGACCGAACCAGCACTGCCCCCATGACTGAAACCGAATGCTGGCGAGGAGAATAAAGTTTATTTTCTCCTCATTGCACTCAACTGCTGGGAAGTATAATAACCCTTTTAACCTGCAGGTTAATAGCGTTATTTCTGATGAAAGGATCCCTTTAATATTGTAGCACAATATTTCAATGAAATGGTGCCAGAAGCAGTGCATGCGCATACCACGCTATCCAGCGCCATTTTATTGAAGACACTGTATATAAGAATTTGCAGACACAGTGTCTTAAAAAAAAATGGCGCCAGAAATGTCCCACTAAAAATGCTCGTGACCCAGGTGTAGAACAGGTTCAATAGCTAGTATGATATACTGTGATACAGACATCAGATGTTATATACTATATACATTGTTATATCCCATCTGATGTCTGTACCACAGTATACCCTACAGTAATCTGTATACTGGATGTGACATTTTGTACAGGGATATACACTGTACTGATCACACCTGGACCTGCCTACTGGACCTCACATATTATATATGGAGCAGTATAGTATGTGACGTCCTGTAGGTTCAGGGTTGAACAGTCAGTGTAGGATCCAGTCTGCTGATGCCTGTGGTCGCTCTGCTGGGGCTCAGTGTAATTTATTGCAGGAGTGACCTGATCTGCAGCAAAGGTCAAAGTCCTGCAATAACTTATACAGAGCCCCATCAGAGCGGCCGCTGAACTGACACTATGGAATCTTATGCAAACTCATCAGGAGGGGAGCAGCGTCCTGCAGCCCCCTCCTCACTCCAGACATCCTCCCCAGACCTCGTATTTACCGCCATCCACTGAGGTCTGCTGCACCAGCTCCTCTCCGGCAGGATGATGCAGCTCCAGGCGCTGCTGTGTGACGTCAGTCCTGGAGACGCAGCACACAGTGTGTTCAGGGGGCGTGTCTGCCTCCCTGTGATGTGGCCGCCCAGCCAGCATCAGATACAGTGCAGTCCCCCTGCCAAACCTGCCCCTGCCTCCGCACAAAACATTATAACGAGGGCAATCTGGCCATGGGCCCCCCGGAGCCTCTGGCCCCGGGCGGTATCCCAGATTGCCCTCATTATAATCTGCCTATGCTGCTGGAACCCAACAGCTCAGTCAATACTATAGTGGCCATGGCTAGGTACTACAGATCAACCCCCTTTTTATTTTAACAGAAGGTGGATCTACAGTGTCTGGCCATGGACTCTATAAAAAATTTTGAGCTGCTGTGTTTCTGAAACATCGAATAACTTGTGGCCAACACCGGTAACAACTGATTAGTGGGGGTGCCGGGTGATCAGATATTAATGGCCTATCGTTGCTTGCCCAGCAACCACTATCTCCCTAGTTCAGGCAACACCTAATTTACTTCTAGTCTGTAACCATGGAGACACATAAATTTGAAGCATGGGAACTGAATACACAAAACAATTGCACCTATTAGATAATTGGCAGCAATAAAAAATAGTTGCAATAGTGAACACAATATCTGTGTATTTCTGCAAGTAAATAATATGTAAATATGAGCCTTCCTGCACTTGTTTTATGATTATCACATGCAATAGTAAGTTACTACTAGATAAGAACAAATGTGCAATAAATGACACAGAGGGTAGAATAGTATAAAACAGGACTACGTGCGCTGATATGGTATCAGAGGGAGGAGATGATTATTTGGAGGAGATGATTATTTCGCCATTTCTGGGTGCGTATATTGTGCTCTAAGAAGTCTGTAAATCAATACGAGAGCAATTTATCAATTAAATAATCGTATGTTAAAGGACATTCTGCAATATACATAGTTATAAAAATTGCTCTCTGTGGTTTCTATGGGTCTGTGCTCCTCATTTCCTGTGCATTAGTTTTAATAAAACCCTAAATGAAACATTTGTGAACACTTTCCTACCACTTTAGGTCCATATTTTTGTATGTAGGGGCCAATATAATAGTAGATAATGCTGATATTTATCTTAAAGGGGTTGCCAAATTTTGTGATGAAAGTCTGCAGTCAGTCTATGTGACTGCAGACTTCTGGATCTTGACTGCTGTCAGGATTCTCCAGTATCGGTGGCGAGAGCGGGCAGTCACGTGACTGCAATTATGTGATTTGCATACTTCCGGACCAATTATTGAGTGACTCCGTGCATGTTTAGTTGGAATATGGCCGGAAGTATGCAAATCACATAACTATGCTCACGTGACTGCCCACACCGCAGAATCCTGAAAGTGTGCGACACGCTGCGAGGATGCAGAAGTCTGTAGTCACAAAAAGTGGCTGCAGACTTTTAGCAAAAGACCGAACAACTCCTTTAAGGTGCCCATGCAGATTAGAAGTAGATTTTACAATATAAGTCTATGGAGTGTCAGAACGAGGTTTCATAGACTTACATTGTAACAGCGGCTTCCAACTCATACATAGAGCATAGAGTGAGCCGGCTAATCGCAATTGCGGTGATGTCACTGAGAAGGGGAGAAGAACGGCGATGGACACCACAGAGAGCAGCGGTAGGTGAGTATATTAATACACTCACACTACATTACATGCACATATACACAGATTTATTGATTAATAAACTTAATGGGAGTGGTTCTTTAAGTACTGTATATGCCACACTGATGGTAAAAACTAAACAATGGATGGCATCCATATGCCATTTTTTTTTCACCGATCCATTGACACATGAAACATGGACATGTGAATTTGGACTTAGTATGAAGTCACTCCCAGCAATGATCCTCTACTCTATGCACTGAGAAGATTAGCGTTTCTTGATGCGTATAATAATCCTGATACTGTACTGAGCATGCTAGTAATATAATAGTATCTAGGGGTAATATTTCTCCTTGCGGAGAGTGACGTGTTAAGCACGTCAGGTGAGGAGACTTTTAAAGTCACAATGCTCCTTTGGGAAATATGCAAATTGTCTCTTCAGAGAGGAAGAGGACAAGAACTCTAGTGCCACCTACAGGAAGTAGCAATCCTAAAAGTCAATAGTGACCCTTTAACGAGCCTTATCACATGACTTAGGATAAAAGCCAAACCAGAAACTCAATTTGCAGACAATGTGTTTCGAGGTACTGTCCCTCGTCAGTGCAAAGTGTGAGTTCTGGTTTGGCTGGATGAGAGGCGTCAGACTGGTATCTAATCTAGGGGTAATATTTCTCCTTGCCTAGTACATTTTACCATGTTTTGTGCCCTGATTCATCAAGACCGGCGATGTTCACTCCAGTGATGATGAGGGGGAGTGCTGGAGGCAGAATTGCCTGAAGTAATAGTAGGCACACGACTCTTAATTTATCACGCACATCTGAAAAATGGCTTGCATCTCCGTGTGCCTCATCACAAATCTTACTCCAGTTGATGACTGGAGTAAGGTTTCTGGTGTAAGGAACGCCACAGTTTTTCAAGAAGTAGACAGTCGGTGGCATCACGCCCTCGTTCTGCCTCCATCCCACGCAGGTTCTACGCACTTTGGCAGAGTTGGGTGAAACTGTAGTGAAAAGGCACAACATTTTTGCACCACTCCGCATTGCTCAAAACTTTTTCTGACTATTTAAGGCAATTTACTCCAGAGTTGTGGTGTAACCAGTTTGATGAATCGGGGCCAAAGTGCATATTCTTCATCCTGGGTGCTCTCAACAACTGACTTCGAAGTAGGCTCCTAAAATTATGTGGAGCATGATAGCTATGGAAGCAAAGCCTCAATGTTCTTATCTGTTGGCTTAGTATAAACCATACTTTGTAATTCAGTCAGTGTTGTATTCAATTTCACATCCAAAAAATGTATTGCATTCCTGTCACAGTCCAATGCAAATTCGATTGTTCTATGACAGTTGTTCAAAACGATGACATGTTCCGCATAGCCTTGTTCAGGTTATTAAATTAATAATATACACAAGGTGAAAATTCGTAGTGATCAGTCACATGTAGCATTGGAATGTAAGGCTGCAAGTACAACATTCATGGAATGAGGAATAGAGCGAAGACCGCTGCTCACAGTGTATTCTACACTCGCTGCTCTATTGTTCTCCTTCGCCTCCTGCAGTAGTTCTGGGGCCAGACTTAGTATGGAGTCCTATTCTACCCTGACGTCCAACAGCAATCAAGTTCAGAAAAAGCATATTTAGATTTCCAGAGAAGCATTGAATGGCCTATAAGACTTCCTATGCCAACTTGGCACTTTCCAAAAGGAGAAACAATCCCTCTTAGAACTCCTGACAAAGGCTTCCCACCCAGCTAACGAGTTTTCCTGTTTTGCACTGATGAGGAGCAAAAACCTGAAACACTTGTCTGCAAATGGAGCATCTGGTTTGATTTCTTATCCTAAGTCATTTGGCAAGACCTTTTAAAGAGACAATATTGACTTTTAAGATTGCTGTCTTCATCAGGTTCTTTTCTAAAGAGGCTATTTGCATGTTCAGGAAATGACCATGATCATTGATTTTTACACCATCCTGGGTCCTCTGCCCTGTTACTACCACTTAGTTCTTACAGTATTTTAACAGTGCTGTTGCCCCCCTTCAACTAAACTACAATTTAATTGGATTACTTATTTTTAAAATCCCTTTTTTCCATTAGGAACCCCAGTAGAAATGTGCACATCAAGTGAAGTGAATCAAATTTACCAAAAAATTCAGACTTTCGTGAAACCAAATTACTTGCAATTCACTTTGTGCAAATCCAGGAAAATGATTGCTGGACTGAAAATTTTATTATTGCTTTATGTACATTGAAAGACAGTAGAGCAGAGAGGAGAGCCTTAACCCCTTAGTGTCTGAGCTAATTTTGGCCTTAATGATCAAGCCAAATTTTTTAAATCTGATCAGTATCACTTCATGTGTTAATAACTCTGGAACACTTCAACGGATCCCACTGATTCTGAAATAGTTTATTTGTCACATATTGTACTTTATGATAGTGGTAAAATTTGTTTGATATGACTTGCTTTTATTTGTGAAAATATCGAAATTTTGGAGAAAATTTAGGAAAAAAAATCACAATTTTCAAATTTTCAACCTTTATATCCTTACACCAGTTAGTCGTGCTGCACAAAATAACTAACAAATAACTTTTCCCATTTGTCTACTTTACATATTTTTGAAACATCATTTTATTTTGTTAGGATGTTAGAGGGGTTAAAAGTTTAGCAACAATTTCTTATTTTTTCAACAAATTTGCAAAACATGTTTCTTTAGGGATCTATTCAGATTTCAATCGACTATGAGGGCAGGGCCGGCGTCAGCACCCGGGCAAGTTCCCGGGCCCTGAGCAGGCAGGGGGACCCACTGGCGACCGCGCACCCCGCTGGGCTATGGGCGGAGGAGAGCGGTGTCAGCGCCCGCCCTTCTCTGCCGCTTGCTCAGGGCCCCGGCAGCCAGATACTTATCTCTCCCCGTGCCTCCGCAGATCTGCTGTCTTCCTGCTCTGCGCTCCCTGTGACGTCTCAGGTCAGAGGGAGTGGTGACGTCTTTCCACAGCGCTCCCCTGAGCCGTCACAGAAAACACAGAGCGGGAAGACGCCGGCAACGCTGGAGTCCGGACCCGAGCAGCGGGCAGCAGGTGAGGAGGAGGGAGGTGAGTATTTGATTTTTTTTTTTAATATATGGAGGCATGGGGCATAATATGGGGGGGGGGTGACATCCTGCATGGGGCATAATATGGGGGGGTGACATCTTGCATGGGGCATTATAAAGAGAGGGGGGGTGACATCCTGCATGGGGCATTATAAAGAGAGGGGGGGGTGACATCCTGCATGGGGCATAATATGGGGGGTGACATCTTGCATGGGGCATTATAAAGAGAGGGGGGGTGACATCCTGCATGGGGCATTATAAAGAGAGGGGGGTGACATCCTGCAAGGGGCATTATAAAGAGAGGGGGGGTGACATCCTGCATGGGGCATTATAAAGAGAGGGGGGGGTGACATCCTGCATGGGGCATTAAAGAGAGAGGGGGTGACATCCTGCATGGGGCATTATAGAGAGAGGCGGTGACAGCCTGCATGGGGCCTTATAAAGAGGGGGGGTACATCCTGCATGGTGCATTATAAAGAGAGGGGGTGTGACATCCTGCATGGGGCATTATAAAGAGAGGGGGGGTGACATCCTGCATGGGGCATTATAAGGGGGGGGGAACAGCCTGCATAGTGCATTATGTGGGGGGAACAGCCTGCATGGAGCATTATAAGGGGGGGGGGACAACCTGTATGGGGCATTATGTGGGGGGTAACAGCCTGCATGGAGCATTATAAGGGGGGGGGACAGCCTGTATGGGGCATTATGTGGGGGGTAACAGCCTGCATGCAGCATTATATGGGGGCCAGTATCCTGTATGGAGCGCTATAAGGGGACCAGTATCCTGTATGGAGCGTTATATGGGGACCAGTATCCTGTATGGAGCTTTATAAGGGGACCAGTATCCTGTATGGAGCGTTATATGGGGGCCAGTATCCTGTATGGAGCTTTATAAGGGGACCAGTATCCTGTATGGAGCGTTATATGGGGGCCAGTATTCTGTATGGAGCCTTATATGGGGGCCAGTATTCCGTATGGAGCCTTATATGGAGGCCAGTATTCTGTATGGAGCCTTATATGGGGGCCAAGTATTCCGTATGGGGCCTTATATGGGGGCCAAGTATTCCGTATGGGGCCTTATATGGGGGCCAGTATTCCGTATGGGGCCTTATATGGGGGCCAGTATTCCGTATGGGGCCTTATATGGGGGCCAGTATTCCGTATGGGGCCTTATATGGGGGCCAGTATTCCGTATGGGGCCTTATATGGGGGGCCAGTATTCTGTATGGGGCCTTATATGGGGGCCAGTATTCCGTATGGGGCCTTATATGGGGGCCAGTATTCTGTGTGGAGCGATTCGCTGGTTTCTGAGCTATTGTGGAATTTACAATAGATATCACTCATGTAATGTAAGAAGTGAAATCTTTGCATTGTACTATATATATATATATATATATATATATATATATATATTTTTTTTTATTTATTTTTTTTTCTGCGGTATCTGTGCATCATGAATCGTCGTATGTGTTAAAGTGGCCCACTGAGACTCTTTCGCCCGGGGCCCAGAAAAACCTGGAGCCGGCCCTGTATGAGGAGCCTATATATTGGAAACTCCCCAAAAGTGATACCATTTAAAAAAATGGACCCCTCAAATACTTCAAAACTGCTGTCAAGAAATTTTTTAGCCCTTCAGGTGCTACACAGGAATTAATGCAAAGTGGAATGAAAGAAAAGTACATTTAAATTTTACCTCTAAAATCTTGCTTCAGCCACAATTTTTTCACTTTTGCAAGAGGTAAAACCAAAAAGTAGACCCCACAGTTTGTTACCAACTTTCTTACGAGCTCCACGATACCCCACATGTAATAAAAAAGTTCTGTTTGGACAAACGACCGGGCTCGGAAAGGAAGCAATATTTATAGCAATATTTGAATTTTGGAACACAAATTTGGCTGAAAGAGACGGAGGGCACCATATTTGCATTTGCAGGGCACCTACGGTGCCTAAACAGCAGAAACCCCCCACAACTGATCCCATTTTGGAATCTACACCCCTCAGGAATTTTATCCAGGGATCTAGTGAGCATTTTGAACCCACAGGTATTACACATTTGATAGGTCATCATATTGAATATGTATTTTTTTTTTACTTTTGAAAAAACCCTAAGCCTAACCCTAAGCCTAACACTAAAAGCAAAGAATGAAAGAAATAAACATTTTAAAATAAAAAAATATTTTTTTTTAATCTGACTAAGGGGATGATACAGGGAAGGATGATCAATGGGGTGCACAGCGAGGCCAAGCCCAAGTGCTGTCCTATTTACTAATTATTGGGCTTTTGATTACTGTGATAGGGTCTATCACAGTGATCAAAAGGCAGGAGCCAATGGGAAAAATTACTGGCTGGCTGGTCCCGGCAGACACACTGCACATGTGCCCGCCATTGTGCCTCATAAAGTGGAGGTCCAGGGGATGGTGGATCCGGTACTAAGGTACTGTGGAGGGCTTGGGGACAACATTTCTCTCTCCTCTGATATGTTATATCATGTTAGAGGAGAGAGAAATTATTTTTACACCGGATCTCACTTTTTATTCGTAGGGTAACGGCAATCACATGATCGGGAACTGGAAAAAACGGCCCTGACTTTTGCCTCATTACCTATCACCATTTTAAAACGGCAATGAGGGAATAAGGCCCCTTAGCCGCCAACGTTTTCATGTGCATTGGCCGTCGTTAAAGCATTAATACCAATGGATCAATTACAATGCTGAGTAATGTACCAACCTGGTGGATCCTCCAGAATGAGGAAGTCACTTTGTAAGGACTGCTAATATGGTTAACATCCTAAAATAAAAAATCCTAAGCAAGAGTAAACTGTAAAAAGTGTAAATAATTCCATTTTGCTACATGGAAATCATCAACAAGAATGATATTGTAGGTATTTATTTTTTAATTAGTCATTTTTTAAAATGCTGAGTTTCAAAACCATGTAGTCAAATGTTAATGAGCTAATAGAAAAAGGTATTGGAAAAATGATTCATGTGACACTATATATGTTATGCTTTGGATAATATGCTGTCACGGGTGTGTCGGGTATAATAAAGTCGCTCTGGATCTAGCTGTAGAAGGTCACTGCGCTTGGCATTGCAGACACCTTCTTAATACTTCTTCCTTTAAGACCCAGTGGCAACCTCCCTCCTGTCGCTGATTGACACACCCATGCATGGGAGTTAAAAACCCTCAGTTTGCTCCAGGCAGTCGCCGATAATACTTCTATGTACCTTTGTGCATGCTTGGAGCACTAGCTATTGGTTGGCTTCTTCTCTGGTGCCCTTGGAGGACAGTTGGCATTACTCCTCTGGTGTCTGCTCAAGCTAAGTAAATCCCCTTTGTCTACCTTGTTGTCTTTAGTTTGTAGTGGGGCCTGACTATAGCTCACCCCTCCACCTCCCTATCTAGGGCCAAACTCTAGGGATATACAGGGTTTAGGGTCCTGCTCGGCAATTGGTGTGGAACCAATATAAGGATGGCAGGGTAGGCAGGGTGCTATTAGATCTGCCTAGGGGTCTCCACTCCCCCTTTCCCTAGTGTTTGGGCTTCCTCCCACTCTTCCCTTCGTGTTGTACTTAGTCTTTCCCACACCTTGCGTGACATATGCCCAATGATCAACTGTAATTTGTGACAGAACCTGGTATTGAGTGTTCAATTTCCCTGCAGCGCTCCTCCAGATCAGATGAAGGATTACATAGTTCTTACTGAAATCACTGGACATGCTCGGTCATCCAGAGTAAGAAACAATCTATAAAGTCAATCCAGGGGCGGACACTGACTGCTTGGGGCCCCTGTGCAAGAAATGTGTCTAAGCCCCCCACCTTTTATGGCAACAAAGCAACAAATGTATATACACACGTGGTGAAAATTGTTGGTACCCGTGGGCATACCCACCGTGGGGCAGAGGATGGCAGCTGCCCCTCCCCCTAGAAGCAGGGCCGCACACCAGGGCCGGCGTCAGCACCCGGCGCACCCGGGCAAATGCTGGGGCCCTGAGCAGGCGGGGGGGGCCCTCACCGTCGGGCGCCCCGCGCGCTATGGGATCCGTGAGCAGAGGAGAGCGGTGTCAGCGCCCGCTCCCCCCCGCTTTCTCAGGGCCCCGGCACAATACTTACCCCTCCCCGTGTCTCCGCAGCAGCTCCTGCATCCTCCGCGGCTGCTGCACTGTGACGTCCCAGGTCAGAGGGCGCGGTGACGACTTTACACCACGCTCTCTCCTGAGCAGTCACAGCGCAGAGCGGGATGAGGCCGGCGACGCTGGAGTCTGGAGCAGCAGCAGCAGGTGAGACGTGAGGTGAGTATTTGATTTTTTCTTTTATTGTATGGAGGCCTGTGGCAGTATAAGGGAGGGGGGTGAGGTGTGGGTGTGTGACATCCTGCATGGGGCATTATAAGGAAGGGGGGTGTGACATCCTGCATGAGGCATTATAAGGGGGGGTGACATCCTGCATGGGGCATTATAAGAGAGGGGGGTGGGACATCCTGCATGGGGCATTATAAGGGAGGGGGATGTGTGTGACATCCTGCATGGGGCATTATAAGGGGGGGAGGTGTGACATCTTGCATGGGGCATTATAGGGGGGGTGACATCCTGCATGGGGCATTATAAGGGAGGGGGGTGTGACATCCTGCATGGGGCATTATAAGAAAGGGGGGATGTCATCCTGCATGGGGCATTATGTGGGGGGATGACATCCTATATGGGGGGGGACAGCCTGCATGGGGCATTATGTGGGGGGAACAGCCTGCGTGGGGCATTATGTGGGGGGAACAGCCTGCGTGGGGCATTATGTGTGGGGAACAGCCTGCATGTAGCGTTATATGGGGGCCAGTATTCTGTATGGAGCATTATATGGGGGCCAGTATCCTGCATGGAGCGTTATATGGGGGCCAATATCCTGCATGCAGTGTTATATGGGGGCCAGTATTCTGTATGGAGCGTTATATGGGGGCCAGTATCCTGTATGGAGTGTTATATGGGGGCCAGTATTCCGTATGGGGTGTTATATGGGGGCCAGTATTCTGTATGGAGCATTTTATGGGGGCCAGTATTCTGTATGGAGCATTATATGGGGGCCAGTATCCTGTATGGAGCGTTATATGGGGGCCAGTATTCTGTATGGAGCGTTATATGGGGGCCAGTATTTTGTATGGAGCATTATATGGGGGCCAGTATCCTGCATGGAACGTTATATGGGAGCCAGTATTCTGTATGGAGCGTCATATGGGGGCCAGTATCCTGTATGGAGCGTTATATGGGGACCAGTATCCTGTAGGGAGCATTTTATGGGTGCCAGTATTCTGTATGGAGCATTTTATGGGGGCCAGTATACTGTGTGGAGCGATTCGCTGGTTTCTGAGCTATTGTGGAATTTACAATAGATATCACTCATGTAATGTAAGAAGTGAAATCTTTGCATTGTACTATATATATATATATATCTCTTCGGTATCTGTGCATCATTAATCGTGGTATGTGTTAAAGGGGCCCACTGTGACTCTTTTGCCCGGGGCCCACAAAAACCTGGAGCCGGCCCTGCCGCACACACACTTAGATCACCGGTGGTCGCGGCCAGCGAAAGTTCCCTCTGACTGCTCTGCTCTGCACCCGGTGGCCGGAACTGCGCAGTGTCACTGCATGAGGTCCGGCCGGGATTACCTTTAACGCATGCTGAGTGACACAGCACGCCACATGTCACATGATCAGGGTCCTGACTCCTGAGGCGTGCTGACGTAGCACGCTGCCTGCCTCCCCTGTTTCCTGTCTCTGAGAATCCCGCTGGAGCGGAGCGCTTGTCCTGTTACTGTGGGCCGGCTGCCAGTGACTGTGGCAGCCAGGCAGTGTAAATTACACAATACACTCACTCACTGTGTAATTATTGAAATTTGGAATGGCCTGGGCCTTGGGAGTAGGAACCGGTCCGGACCTGGAGAAAGGACAGGTGGTTAAAGACATTGAAGTGGCTGCACTTTTTGAGGAGGCTAATATTTTTTTTCCTGCAACAAGGCACATACTCTTCATTTTAAGTGCTTTCCCGTCCACCACAACTACTGTTGAACGATCTTTCAGTACCCTTCGAAGGGTAAAGACCTGGCTCAGAAGTACAATGGGAGAGGACAGACTGACTGGATTGTGTATGATGAGCGTCCATGGGAAATTCTTCAAGGAAAATCAGGACTGGATTGAAACTAAAGTTTTGAACAAGTTTTCTTCAAACCCAAGAAAAATTATATTAGTACAAGGGTCAGTCAATAAGTAATGCCTCCTATTTTTTTCTCCTTTTAATTGGCAAGAAATTCAAATGCAATTACATAGGTTGAAAACCACAACATTAACGATTAATTTGTCACTTTTCAATATAATCTCCATCCATCTCCACAGTCTTGGTCCACCAATTAACAAGGATATGTATTCCAGCATGGTAAAAAGCATTCTTGGGACCCACCCTGCACAAACTTTTCTGTATCCCAGTTTTCCAATAATTTTCATCACACTGCCTTTACTGAGGCAGATAATGCCACACAATTCATCTGCAGTCACCCGGCGGTCACCACGGATGATGTCATCGACTCGCTGAATGTTGCTTGGAGTCACTGCGGTTACTGGCCTGCCACTCCGCATTTTGTCAGCCAACGGTGATGGCCCTTCAGCTGTGTTACAGCGACGAACCCATCGTCTAACAGTACTGACATCCACTGTTGCATCACCGTACACATCTTTCAGTCTCTCATGAATTCGAATGGGCGTTTCACCTTCTGCATGCAAGAATTCAATCACAGAACGTTGTCTAATACGAACATCGATGTCAGCCATTTTGCAAACGGATACAGTCCTGCCACCTGTTGGTGCAGGAAGTTGCAATTGCTGTGGATTGGAGAAGAAGGTTTGAGGAATTGTGCCAAATTCGAATATTTAACATAACTTCCTTATTTAAGGAGAAAAAAAATAGGAGGCATTACTTATTGACTGACCCTCGTATAAGACATGTAATTAGAATAAAAATCAAAATTTTTTGCAAGCAAATAATTGTAATAACTAATAAAGCACTTCTATAATTACATATAATTTTCTTAAAATTTTCATTTCATTCACCTTTTTCGTTTTAAAATTTTACAACCTGAACGACCATGGCTTGCCCCCCCTTAGTTTTGATCCTGGGTACGCCCATGTTAGTACCCCTCGTTTAACGAAAGAAAAACCCACAATGATCACAGAAATAACTTGAATCTGACAAAAGTAATAATAAATTAAAATTTTTTGAAAATGAACAAATGAAAGTCAGACATTGCTTTTCTGCTTCCACGGAATTTAAAACAAAATTAAACTCATGAAATAGGCCCGGACAGAAATGATGGTTCTTCTTAACTTAATATTTTGTTGAACAACCTTTTGAGGCAATCGCTGCAATCAAACGATTCCTGTAACTGTCAATGAGACTTCTGCACCTCTCGACAGGTATTTTGGCCCACTCCTCTTGAGCAAACTGCTCCACTTGTCTTGTGTTTGAAAGTTGCCTTTTCCAGACATCATGTTTCAGCTCTTTCCAAAGATGCTCAATAGGATTTAGCCCCTGAACATAACAGAGCCTCCTCCACGTTTCAAAGTAGGGAGAGTGTTCTTTTCTTGATATGCTTCATTTTTCCGTCTGTGAACATAGAGCTGATGTGCCTTGCCAAAAACTTCCATTTTTGTCTCATCTGTCCATAGGACATTCTCCCAGAAGCTTTGTGGCTTGTCAACATGTAGTTTGGCAAATTCCAGTCTGGCTTTTTTTTATTATTTTTTTTCAACAATGGTGTTCTCCTTGATTGTCTCCCATGAAGTCCACTTTGGATCAAACAACGACAGATGGTGCGATCTGACACTGATGTTACTTGAGCTTGAAGTTCACCTTTAATCTCTTTAGAAGTTTTCCAAGGCTCTTTTGATACCATTCATATTAGCTGTCTCTTTGATTTATCATCAATTTTCTTCCTGAAGCCACGTCCAGGGAGGTTGGCTACAGTCCCATGGATGTTAAATTTCTGAATAATATGTGCAACTGTAGTCACAGGAACATCAAGCTGCTTGGAGATGGTCTTATAACCTTTACCTTTAACATGCTTGTCTATCTGTAGCCCTATACACAGGCCCACTGACTGATTACAAGATTGTAGACACCTGTGATGCTAATTAGTGAACACAACTTGATTTAACATGTCCCTTTTGTCACATTGTTTTCAGGAGTACCATCATTTCTGTCCAGGCCTATTTCATGAGTTTAATTTTTCTTTAAATTCTGTGGAAGCAGGGTTGAAAAGCAATGTCTGACTTAGATTTTTAATTTATTATTATTTTTGTCAGATTCAAGTTATTTCTGTGACCATTGTGGGTTTTTCTTTCATTAAACGAGGGGAACCAACAATTTTGACCATGTGTGTATAGCCACACACACACACACATACCTCTTACATAGCCTCCTTTATTATGTATATTGCCGTCCCTTATTACACAGTGCCCTGTCTTGTTATGTACAGCACCGTTCCTTACATATCGGATAATATAGCGCCCTGTTTTTATTACATACCGTCCTCTCTTGTTAGATATATAATGCAATGACGGCTGATGGAGCATGGGAAAGCTTCTTTTCTGATGGAAGAGCTGATGGACTGGTCTTCTGGTCACCGGCTGCTCCATCAGCCGTCATTTTATATCTAACAAGAGAGGGCTATGTAATAAAAAAAAGCGATGTGACTGACAAAAATACGTTATGTAAGGGACTGCACTGTACATAACAGGTGAAGAAGCTATATAATAAGAGCCATATATAACTAGAGAGGATGGTAGGTAATAAGGGAGTGTGTTATACATAATAAAAGCGGAAACTATGTAACTAAGGATGGCGCTATACATAATAAATGAGTACACTATATACTAAGGGAGTATGCTATACATAGTACGGCTACATTCCTACATCTGTGTGCAGTGTCGGTGTGCTGCCTGCTTTTACAGAGGCATTGAGCATGTCCTATTCTAATCCTCAAAATCGGATCAGAACAGGACATTCTCTGACCCTCACAGATCTCATTCTCAGATCCGTGATTTTCATGGATGTGTGAATGGATCTATAAAACTGTACGAGTCCGTGGACCATCCGATAAAAAAATCAGGCAGCACACGGACATTTCACACAAATGTGAGAATACAGCCTAAAGCCCCCGTCACACTAAGCGAGATCACTGCTGAGTCACAAGTTTTGTGACGCAACAGCGACCTCAGTAGCGATCTCGCTACGTTTGACACTTAGCAGCGACCAGGCCCCAGCTGTGAGATCGCTGGTCGTGTCGGAATGGTCTGGACATTTCTTTGATCATTGAGGCCCCGCTGGGTAGCATGTATCGGTGTGTTTGACACCTTACCAACGACCTTGTTGACGACTCAGACACAGAAACACATAGGCGTGCATCGTTATACAGATCGTTACGGGTCGCTACATCGCTGCTGCGTCGTTGGGAAGATCTGACTGTTTGACATCTCACCAGCGACCACATAGCGACGCAGCAACGATCCCTGACAGGTCGTATCGTTGTCAGGATCGCTGTAGCATCGCTTAGTGTGACGGGGCCTTAAGGGATTTTACAGATAACATTATCACTCCAAGTCACACAGTGCAGATACAGAATAATATTTACATCCAGGCACTTACCGCTGACGTGTCATCTGATCAGAGTCGGTTTCTGCTGCTTCTTCGCCGTCTGGTCAGACCTTCATGTCAACATTTCCCAGCCATGGCTTGCCTTGTCACGATGATCTCCAGCCTAGAAAATAACAAGGTCACATATATTGTATATACGAGTACACATGTGTCTCCCCCACATTGCGCCCCTGAATACAGATATGTACCCCCCCCCCAAATAATATACTATTAGCCACTTAGTAATCAAAATATAAAGTGATTAGCAGCACTGTGCCCTCCATTAACTATAATCTCCACCGGCCAATAATATAAATTATTCAGTCTCTGTCACTCTCCCCAATTAACTGTAAGGCTATGTGCACACGAAAATATACAAGACTTTACAGTACAAGCAAAGAGACCCCCATCAATGCTCTCTCCCAGCACCCCCATCATTGCTCTCTCACAGCACCCCCATCATTACTCTCTCCCAGCACCCCCATCATTGCTCTGTCCCAGCACCCCCATCATTACTCTCTCCCAGCACCCCCATCATTGCTCTGTCCCAGCACCCTCGTCATTGTTCTCTGCCAGCACCCCCATCATTGCTCTCTCCCTGCACCCCCGTCATTGCTCTCTCCCAGCACCTCTGTCATTGCTCTGTCCCAGCACCTCTGTCATTGCTCTCTCCCAGCACCCCCGCCATTGCTCTCTCCCACCACCCCCATCATTACTCCCTCCCACCCCCCGTTATTGCTCTCTCCCACCCCCGTCATTGCTCTCTCCCACCACCTCCGTCATTGCTCTCTCCCAGCACCCTCATCATTGCTCTCTCACAGCACCTCCATCATTGCTGTCCCAGCACCCCTATCATTGCTCTCTCCCACCACCCCCATCATTGCTCTCTCCAGCACCCCTGCCATTGCTCTCTCCCACCACCCTCGTCATTGCTCCATCCCACCCCCCCATCATTGCTCTCTCCCACTCCCTCATCATTGCTCTCTCCCACCACCTCCGTCATTGCTCTCTCCCAGCACCCCCATCATTGCTCTCTCACAGCACCTCCATCATTGCTTTGTCCCAGCACCCCCATCATTGCTCTGTCCCAGTACCCCCATCCTCATCATTGCTCTCCCATTCCCCACCCTCATCATTGCTCTCCCCATCATTGCTCTCCCCAGCCCCAGCATTGCTCTCTACAGCCCCATCACTGCTCTCCCTAGCCCAAGCATTGCTCTCCCCAGCCCCATCATTGCTCTCCCCAGCCTCCCCTCATTGCACTCCCCAGCCTTCCCTCATTGATCTTCCCAGCCCCATCATTGCTCTCCCCAGCCCCAGCATTTCTCTCCCCATCCTCCCCTCATTGCTCTCCCTAGCCTACCCTCATTGCTCTCCCCAGCATTGTTCTCCCCAGCCTCCCCTCATTGCTCTCCCCAGCATTGCTCTCCCCAGCCTCCTCTAATTGCTCTCCCCAGCCTCCCCTCATTGCTCTCCCCAGCCTTCCCACATTGCTCTCCCCAGCCTTCCCTCATTGCTCTCCCCAGCCCCTCATTGCTCTCCCCAGTCTTCCCTCATTGCTCTCCCAGCCTCCCCTCATTGCTCTCCCCAGCTTCCCCACATTGCTCTCCCAAGCCTCCCCTCATTGCTCTCCCCAGCCTCCCCTCATTGCTCTCCCCAGCCTTCTTTCATTGCTCTCCCCAGCCTCTTCTCATTACTCTCCCCAGCCTCCTCTCATTGTTCTCCCCAGCCTCCTCTCATTGCTCTCCCCAGCCTCCCCTCATTGCTCTCCCAGCCTCCCCTCATTGCTCTCCCCAGCCTCCCCTCATTGCTCTACACAGCCTCCTCTCATTGCTCTCCCCAACCTCCTCTCATTGCTCTCAACAGCCTCCTCTCATTGCTCTCCCCAGCCTCCTCTCATTGCTCTCCCCAGCCTCCTCTCATTGTTCTCCCAGCCTCCCCTCATTGCTCTTCCCAGCATTGCTCTCTCCAGCCTCCCCTCATTGCTCTCCCCAGCATTGCTCTCATTGCTTTCCCCACCCTCCCCTCATTGCTCTCCCCAGTCTCCCCTCATTGCTCTCTCCATACTCCCCTCATTGCTCTCCCCAGCCTTCTCACATTGCTCTCCCCAGCCTCCTCTCATTGCTCTCCCCAGCCTCCCCTCATTGCTCTCCCCCGCCTCTCCTCATTGCTCTCCCAGCCGCCCCTCATTGCTCTCCCCAGCCTCCCCTCATTGCTCTCCCCAGCCTCCCCTCATTGCTCTTCCCAGCCTCATCTCATTGCTCTCCCCAGCCTCCTCTCATTGCTCTTCCAGCCTCCCCTCATTGCTCTCCCCAGCCTCCCCTTATTGCTCTCCCCAGCCTTCTCTCATTGCTCTCCCCAGCCTCCTCTCATTGCTCTCCCCAGCCTCCCCTCATTGCTCTCCCCAGCCTCTCCTCATTGCTCTCCCAGCCGCCCCTCATTGCTCTCCCCAGCCTCCCCTCATTGCTCTCCCCAGCCTCCCCTCATTGCTCTCCCCAGCCTCATCTCATTGCTCTCCCCAGCCTCATCTCATTGCTCTCCGCAGCCTCCTCTCATTGCTCTCCCAGCCTCCCCTCATTGCTCTCCCCAGCATTGCTCTCCCAGCCTCCCCTCATTGATCTCCCCAGCCTCCCCTCATTGCTCTCCCCAGCCTCCTATCATTGCTCTCCCCAGCCTCCTCTCATTACTCTCCCCAACCTCCTCTCATTTCTCTCCCCAGCCTTCTTTCATTGCTCTCCCCAGCCCCCCTTCATTCTCCTGTTCCTCTCCCCAGCTTCCCCAGGTTCAGTTAAAAAAATAAAAAACACAACTTACCTCAGCTCGGAGCTGTAGGGATCACTCCATGCCCGCCGCATATGATGAGGGCAGTCTGGCTATGGGCTCCCCGAAGTCTGGGGCTCCGAGAAGCAGGCCAGGTTGCCCTCATTACCAGCCACCTAGCAAGGGCCCCCCTGCACCGACGGGCCCCGATGCAGTTGCAGCGGCTACACCGGCGGTAGGTCCACCCCTGTGTCAATCTACACCCTATGGAGTACCCATCATTTACTAAGTTTGATTTCTGTGATGGGGTAGATAACCCCTTTAAAGGGAACCTGTCACATCCTATCTACTATCTACACTGCCCCCATTGCTTTGTTAGTGATGCAATGTGCATCACTAACAAGCTTTTTTCATTAAAATCGGTGGTAGTATAATCTATAATACAACCGGGGATGCGGGTCTCTGTCCGAAGCCTCGATAGACTGCGCATGCGTGACGCGCAGTCTGGCTCCAGACAGAAGACCGCATCCAGCCGTTACAGGTAAGAGGAGGTGTATGGCGTCGGAGATCGCGGTATGTGTAGGCACTGAACGCACACTGCGATCTCCGGCGCCATACTTACATACTTACCTGACCGGGAAGAGAGTTGCCGCGGCGCCTCTCTTCAGCGGAGACCGGGGGCGGAGTGAGACGTCGGATCGGCGCGTGCGCATAGCGCTATCCGGCGACATTTTACTGAAGACACATTTACAGTGTGTCTTCAGCAAAATTGCGCCGGACAGCGCGGTGCTCTGGCGCCGGACAGCGCGGTGCTCTGTCGCCGCACTCTTCCCCCGGCCTCCGGCAGAACAGGACGCTGCAGCGCTGGAGTACAGAGAAGAAAGGTGAGTATAACTGTTTATTTTTTGGGGGATGTGTGTATAGTGGGCAGGGCCGGCGTCAGCACCCGGCGCACCCGGGCAAATGCCGGGGCCCTGAGCAGGCAGAGGGGCCCACTGGCGGTCGCGCACCCCGCTGGGCTATGGGCGGAGGAGAGCGGTGTCAGCGCCCGCCCTTCTCCGCCGCTTGCTCAGGGCCCCGGCAGCCCGATACTTACCTCTCCCCGTGCCTCCGCAGATCCGCTGTCTTCCTGCTCTGCGCTCCCTGTGACGTCTCAGGTCAGAGGGCGCGGTGACGTCTTTTCACCGCGCCCTCCCCTGAGCCGTCACAGGGAGCGCTGAGCGGGAAGACACCGACAACGCTGGAGTTCGGAGCTGAGCAGCGAGCAGCGGGCAGCGGCAGCAGGTGAGGAGAATGGAGGTGAGTATTTGATTTTTTTTTTTAATGTATGGAGGCATGGGGCATTATAAAGAGGGGGGGGCAGCCTGCATGGGGCATTATATAGAGGGGGGGGGACATCCTGCATGGGGCATTATAAAGAGAAGGGGGGGCCATCCTGCATGGGGCATTATATAGAGGGGGGGCAGCCTGCATGGGGCATTATATAGAGGGGGGGGCAGCCTGCATGGGGCATTATATAGAGGGGGGGGGGGACAGCCTGCATGGGGCATTATATAGAGGGGGGGGCAGCCTGCATGGGGCATTATATAGAGGGGGGGGGGACAGCCTGCATGGGGCATTATATAGAGGGGGGGGGACAGCCTGCATGGGGCATTATATAGAGGGGGGGGCAGCCTGCATGGGGCATTATATAGAGGGGGGGGCAGCCTGCATGGGGCATTATATAGAGGGGGGGCAGCCTGCATGGGGCATTATATAGAGGGGGGGGACAGCCTGCATGGGGCATTATATAGAGGGGGGGGCAGCCTGCATGGGGCATTATATAGAGGGGGGGGCAGCCTGCATGGGGCATTATATAGAGGGGGGGGGACAGCCTGCATGGGGCATTATATAGAGGGGGGGGGACATCCTGCATGGGGCATTATATAGAGGGGGGGGACAGCCTGCATGGGGCATTATAAAGAGAAGGGGGGGGGCATCCTGCATGGGGCATTATAAAGGGGGGGGGGCATCCTGCATGGGGCATTATATAGAGGAGGGGGGAACAGCCTGCGTGGGGCATTATAAAGAGAAGGGGGGGCATCCTGCATGGGGCATTATATAGAGGGGGGGGACATCCTGCATGGGGCATTATAAAGAGGGGAGGGACATCCTGCATGGGGCATTATATAGAGGGGGGGGGACATCCTGCATGGGGCATTATAAAGAGAAGGGGGGGCATCCTGCATGGGGCATTATATAGAGGGGGGGGCAGCCTGCATGGGGCATTATATAGAGGGAGGGGCAGCCTGCATGGGGCATTATATAGCGGGGGGGGGGACAGCCTGCATGGGGCATTATATAGAGGGGGGGCAGCCTGCATGGGGCATTATATAGAGGGGGGGGGACAGCCTGCGTGGGGCATTATATAGAGGGGGGGGACAGCCTGCATGGGGCATTATATAGAGGGGGGGGCAGCCTGCATGGGGCATTATATAGAGGGGGGGGCAGCCTGCATGGGGCATTATATAGAGGGGGGGGCAGCCTGCATGGGGCATTATATAGAGGGGGGGGACAGCCTGCATGGGGCATTATATAGAGGGGGGGGACAGCCTGCATGGGGCATTATTTAGAGGGGGGCACAGCCTGCATGGGGCATTATATAGAGGGGGGGGGACAGCCTGCATGGGGCATTATATAGAGGGGGGGGACAGCCTGCATGGGGCATTATATAGAGGGGGGGGGACATCCTGCATGGGGCATTATATAGAGGGGGGGGGACAGCCTGCATGGGGCATTATAAAGAGAAGGGGGGGGCATCCTGCATGGGGCATTATAAAGGGGGGGGGGACATCCTGCATGGGGCATTATATAGAGGAGGGGGGGGAACAGCCTGCGTGGGGCATTATAAAGAGAAGGGGGGGGCATCCTGCATGGGGCATTATATAGAGGGGGGGGCAGCCTGCATGGGGCATTATATAGAGGGGGGGCAGCCTGCATGGGGCATTATATAGAGGGGGGGGGGACAGCCTGCATGGGGCATCATATAGAGGGGGGGGGACATCCTGCATGGGGCATTATATAGAGGGGGGGGACAGCCTGCATGGGGCATTATAAAGAGAAGGGGGGGGCATCCTGCATGGGGCATTATAAAGGGGGGGGGGACATCCTGCATGGGGCATTATATAGAGGAGGGGGGGGAACAGCCTGCATGGGGCATTATAAAGAGAAGGGGGGGGCATCCTGCATGGGGCATTATAAAGGGGGGCGGGACATCCTGCATGGGGCATTATATAGAGGAGGGGGGGGAACAGCCTGCATGGGGCATTATAAAGAGAAGGGGGGGGGCATCCTGCATGGGGCATTATAAAGAGAGGGGGGGACATCCTGCATGGGGCATTATAAAGGGGGGGACGACATCCTGCATGGGGCATTATAAAGGGGGGGCAGCCTGCATAGTGCATTATGTGGGGGGAACAGCCTGCATGGAGCATTATAAGGGGGGGTAACAGCCTGCATGGAGCATTAAAAGGGGGGGGCCTGTATGGGGCATTATGTGGGGGGTAAGAGCCTGCATGGAGCATTAAAAGGGGGGGGGCCTGTATGGGGCATTATGTGGGGGGTAACAGCCTGCATGGAGCATTATAAGGGGGGGACAGCCTGTATGGGGCATTATGTGGGGGGTAACAGCCTGCATGCAGCATTATATGGGGGCCAGTATCCTGTATGGAGAGTTATAAGGGGACCGGTATCCTGTATGGAGCGTTATAAGGGGACCGGTATCCTGTATGGAGCGTTATATGGGGGCCAGTATCCTGTATGGAGCGTTATATGGGGGCCAGTATCCTGTATGGAGCTTTATAAGGGGACCAGTATCCTGTATGGAGCGTTATATGGGGGCCAGTATTCTGTGTGGAGCGTTATATGGGGGCCAGTATCCTGTATGAAGCGTTATATGAGGGCCAGTATTCCGTATGGAGCCTTATATGGGGGCCAGTATTCTGTGTGGAGCGATTCACCGGTTTCTGAGCTATTGTGGAATTTACAATAGATATCACTCATGTAATGTAAGAAGTGAAATCTTTGCATTGTACTATATATATATATATATATATATATATATATATATATATATTTCTCCGCTGTATCTCTGCATCATGAATCGTGGTATGTGTTAAAGGGGCCCACTGAGACTCTTTCGCCCGGGGCCCAGAAAAACCTGGAGCCGGCCCTGATAGTGGGGGTTGAGGAGTGCCATGCATACCGGGATTAGGGGAGCCATGCATACCAGAATAGGGATGAGGGGAGCCATGCATACCAGAATAGGGATGAGGGGTGCCACGCATACCGGGATTGGGGATGAGGGGTGACACGCATACCAGGATTGGGGATGAGGGGTGCCATGCATACCAGGATTGGGGATGAGGGGTGCCATGCATACCAGAATAGGGATGAGGGGTGCCACGCATACCAGGATTGGGGATGAGGGGTGCCACGCATACCAGGATTGGGGATGAGGGGTGACACGCATACCAGGATTGGGGATGAGGGGTGCCATGCATACCAGGATTGGGGATGAGGGGTGCGATGCATACCAGAATAGGGATGAGGGGTGCCACGCATACCAGGATTGGGGATGAGGGGTGCCACGCATACCAGGATTGGGGATGAGTGGTGCCACGCATACAAGGATTGGGGATGAGGGGTGCCACGCATACCAAAATAGGGTTGAGGGGTGACACGCATACCGGGATTGGGGATGAGGGGTGACACGCATACCAGGATTGGGGATGAGGGGTGACACGCATACCAGGATTGGGGATGAGGGGTGCCACTCATACCGGGATTGGGGATGAGGGGTGCCACGCATACCGGGATTGGGGATGAGGGGTGCCACGCATACTGGGATTGGGGATGAGGGGTGACACGCATAATGGGATTGGGGATGAGGGGAGCCACGCATACCGGGATTGGGGATGAGGGGTGCCACGCATGCCAGGATTGGGGATGAGGGGTGACACGCATACCAGGATTGAGGATGAGGGGTGACACGCATACCAGGATTGGGGATGAGGGGTGCCACGCATAATGGTATTGGGGATGAGGGGAGCCACGCATACCGGGATTGGGGATGAGGGGTGCCACGCATACCAGGATTGGGGATGAAAGGTGCCACGCATACCAGAATAAGGATGAGGGGTGCCATGCATACCAGGATTGGGGATGAAAGGTGCCACGCATACCAGAATAGGGATGAGGGGTGCCACGCATACCAGAATAGGGATGAGGGGTGCCACGTATACCAGAATAGGGATGAGGGGTGCCACGCATACCGGGATTGGGGATGAGGGGTGCCACGCATACCGGGATTGGGGATGAGGGGAGCCACGCATACCAGGTTTGGGGATGAGGGGTGCCACGCATACCGGGATTGGGGATGAGGGGTGCCACGCATACCGGGATAGGATGGTGGGGGCAGCACCAATACCAGGAGGGGGGCAGCACATACCAACATGGGAGACCATATACCAATAAAAATGCTTGCCACCCGGGCGTAGAACGGGTTCAATAGCTAGTGATTTTATAACTATATATACACTTTGTCCTACCTGCTGAATGCGTCTAGATCGGAGGTGATTTTTTTGTGCTCTTCACTTTAGCCTCCGATCTAAACGCTTCACTGCTGAGCAGACGCAACCTTGCCGGGAGCAGTATTCAAATACATGGACGGCGCCAGCAGTGAGTGAATGCGGCGCCCGCCCCTGACTGAATAGCAGGATCACATCCCTATTACTGAATACGAGCAGGTAGTACAAAGTGTATATAAAGTTATAAAATCATTATAGTACCATCGATTTTAATGAAAAAAGCTTGTTAGTGATGCACATTGCATCACTAACAACGTTATGGGGGCAGTGTACATAGCAACTAGGACGTGACAGGTTCCCTTAAATACAACAATAAGCTGTGCATACAAGTGTGCACAGAATGGAAGACGATAGGGGTAGGGGTTGACTAATGTATAGTAAAGTGCTGATATCTTTATGTGTTTTTTGATTTGGAGGTAAACAAGCATAGGCTTTATTGTAGACATGGCTGCATATTTCTACTATAGCTCAACACTTGAAGCAACTTTAGAGACAATTTCTTATAGTCTCTGGCAGAATTTCTCATTTTTTGGCACAGTAGCCAGTGCCGCATAGTCGTGAACATGCATTAGAGGTTCTAACATTCTTTTCACAGATATAATTCATTGGAAACTATTATGGATTTAAACTTTGATGAAAGACAAGAATTTGTGCAGATAGATGTTGGAGTGACCAGCTTGTATTTATCACACTGACAGAATACTAATGAAGCTGCTCATGTTGAAGTTGGCATTAAGTAAATCGCATTCCCCTGGCACAGCATAAAACCATCTAATGAAAGCTGCCCATGTAATTAACAGCTACATGTTGAATGACACAGTGAAGCCTGGGTGACAAATGGTAATTTGCTTTTACTTGGCTAATCATGGGCTTTATAGTAATTAAAGGATATACTTTTGGTTGCTAAATCTATCGGTGACCACCAAAAAAGTCTGCATTTATGAAAGCCAAAAGAGATGTACAGTTGAGATATTTTCTCTAGCTGCCACATAAGAAAGTTATGGATTTGGGGATAGTGCAGTAACACATGAGAACTCTGTAATGTGGAAAACCAACATACACTTTACTCCAGATGGGGCACAAAGCTTAACAGTTACAGTCATAGCATTTATTATGGCATTTACAACCTGTGGCACACAGCTTGGTGGAAACATCCCTTGGCACACAGTTTGGTGGTTACATCCATAGGCACACAGCTTGGTGGTAACATCCCTTGGCACACAGCTTGGTGGTTACATCCATAGACACACAGCTTGGTGGTAACATCCCTTGGCACACAGCTTGGTGGTTACAGCTCTTGGCACACTGCTTGGAGAGTTACAGCCTTTGGCACACAGCTTGGAGGGTTACAGCCTTTGGCACACAGCTTAGTGGTTACAGCCTTTGGCACACAGCTTGGTGGTTACAGTAACTCATGGCAAAACAGTGTGGTAAGCCACATACTAGGAAGGCAGGGGTACTGACATGTTCTCTCTCTCTGGTCAGTCTGCCTAGTAGGGGAGTCAAACTTCAAGGTTGGATTTCAGAAAGGCAGATTTTAAGGGAATCAGAAAGAGGATAGGAGGGATCCAATGGCTGGATGTCCTTAAGGACAGAAATATCCAGGAAGGATGGGAAATTTTAAAAAATTAGATTCTCAAAGCATAATCGTTAACACTCCCTAAAAGAGGGAAGAATAGCAAGCATTTAAGGAAACCAGGATGATGAACAGCAGAACTTTATCACTTCCTTAAAACGAAGAAGCTAATGTTTATCAAATGGAAAGAGGGAGGCATATCTAAAGAAGAATATAATGCTGTCTGCAGAACCCGTAGGGCACTCATCAAATTAGCTAAAGGTAATAATGAATAAGGCTTGCAAGAGATATCAAAAGCAATAAGAAAGGATTTTGGGGGTATGTCAAAAGTAAAAGCAAAGTCAAAGATACCATAGGATTTTTACAGGGTGAAAATGGTAAAGTGGTAAAAAATGATGCTGAGAAGACCGAACTTTTATATTTCAATTTTGCATCTATGCTCTCTAAGAAAGCAAATGTAACATGAACTGATCTTCACTGTACTATTGAAGAAATAGAAGAATCCACACCATCTATAAACTGAGAGACAGTGAGGGAATACTTAGCTAATATAAATTAATTCAAGTCTCCAGGTCCAGATGAATTACATCCTTGGGTACTGAAGGAGATAGCCGAGGAAATTATTGAGCCACTCTCCATAATCTTTGAAAATTCTTGGAGAACAGGAGAAGTCCCAGAAGACTGGAGAAGAGCGAATGTTGTCCCCATCTTCAAAAAGGGAAAGAAGGTGGACCCAGGGAACTATAAACCTGTGAGCCTTACTTCTATACCAGGAAATATCTTTGAACAAATAATTAAACAACATGTATGCAAGTACCTTTATGAGAATAAATTGATTAACCAGAGCCAGCATGGGTTTGTGACTAATATATTAAGTCAGACTAACTTAATTTCCATTTATGACCGAATCACTGACTGGTAGATCAGGGAAATGCAGTAGATATAGTGTATTTAGACTTTAGCAAAGCATTTTGCAAAGTATTTCATACCATCCTTATTGAAAAAATGACCAACTATGGAATGGACAAGGCAACTGTTAGATGGATTCATAACTGGCTCAGTGATCATACTCAAAGAGTGGTAATAAATGGTTGCACATCCAGTTGGAAGAATGTCTCAAGTGGGGTACCACAAGTCTTTGTCCTGGGCCATGTGTTGTTCAACATCTTTATTAATGATTTAGATGAAGGAATTGAGGGTAAACTGATTAAATTTGCTGATGACACAAAGCTAGGAGGGATATCTAATACTAGAGAAGAGAGAGAGGGGAATCAAAAAGATCTAAACAAACTGAAACTGTGGGCAGCAACTAACAGAATGTTTTTTAACAGGGAAAAATGCAAAGTCCTGCATTTGGGCAAGAAAATCCTTAGGATAGAGCATCAATGTCTGATTGGCCGGGGTCTGACACCCGGCAGCCTGGGCGATCAGCTGTTATCGGCTGCCAGCCGGAAGTACTTACTTGCCGGGCTTGGCTGTCTACTGGTAGTGGCTGCCACGGGGTACTACACATCCGCCTCCTATTGATTTGAATATGAGATGGGTGTGCAGTACCACACAGCAGTCACTTCAAGTAGAAGGCTAAGCCCGGCAAGTAGGTACTTCCGGCTGGCGGCCACCACCACCGGCACCGATATCAGCTGATCAGCGGGGGTGCCGAGTGTCAGACCCCAGCCGATTAGACATTGATGTCCTATCCTAATGATAGGCCATTAATGTAAAAGTAGTGGACAGCCTCTTTAAACTTTGGATGGTGGTATTAACCTTTACATTGTGTGGCATTGCTACTGAGGCAACTGCATAGTGTATTTTATTTGCAGAGTATGTTGGTGGCATCATTTTATAGCATTGTATGGCAGTGTTATTTAGCTAGCGTACGGCATTATTGTTTGGTCCATGTAATATGCTGTAAGCGCTCCATCATTTCAGGTGGAAGTTGATGCTATTTTGGTTGTGGCTGCTGAGAATCTTACTGCAGACTATTGGTGCAGGCTCTAGATATATAAATCTGGTACTGATGGAGATATATTGTATTTGTAGCTTTAATTCTATATTAGTAGCTCTTCTTATAAGCTTCACTTTACTTGTTTAAGCTCTCAGATCTCAGTTTAGTGCTCCTTTATGAGCTCTCTTTGGTGACAGAAATACTAAAAGTGCATTATGTAAAGTATTCCCGTAGCTGTCATAGAAGGAATGTAACAAGTGTTTATGCTTGCTGAATAGCCGTAATAACCTTGTGATGCTTGTACTTGGTAAACATCATCATCCTACATAAAAATGCATGTGTGTAGGTGTGATGGCATAAGGCACCGCATCAGAGGAATGTATAAACAGAGAGGAGCTCTCTGGTAAATGTAAAAGGTAATTCTTATATTCCAACCAGTCCGATTGGGGAAAATGTATTAACTTGTGCACCCTGCAAGCATTTATCTAGTACCTGTCCAGACAGTACAGGGGCGCCTCCTATTAAAGGGATAGAGGTTCCTTCATGTCAGCGATCTGTGGGCGTCTCAGCACCCATACTTCCCTCAATGGCAAATGATTTTTGAAAGTTCTGTTACATTTTAAAGAGTTGCTCCACTACTTTTATATTGATGACTTATCCATAAAATAGGTCATCAATATCAGATCGTGGGGCACTCGACACCCCTACCGGTCAGCTGTTACTAGTTGTATGTAAGCAGTTACCGAGCTGAGTATCACAGTTCCATCAACTATGTAGTGGCTGCGCCTGGGTAACTGAAGATCAGCCCCCCAGTCAAATAAATAGGTGTGGATCTATGGTACCCGGCAGCGACCACCACACAGCTAACAGAGCTGTACAATTCAACTTGGCAACTGCTACTGCCATTGCCAGCACTGAGAACAGCTGATGTGTGAACATGTCCCTACGATCTGATATTGATTACCTACTTTAAAGATAAGTCATAAATATAAAAGTAGTTGAGCAATCCATTAAAAGAATCTTAGAACTTTGGAACACAATGAGTTTTGTGCAGTTTTTTTTTTACATTGTTGTTTTCTGAGAGCTATTAATTTTTTTAAGCTCATATAAGAACTTATAATTAGAAGTTCTAATTTTTTGAGGGAAGATGCTTTTTTGAAGAGCTAATTTTACATCTGGAAGGGGTGTACATTCCATTGGTGCAACCTGTGCAGCAGCACAGGGGCACAAGACATAAGGGGGCCCATCATCACCTCCAAAGCAGGTGGAATTGTGCATTATCATGAGCTAATGGATTTCAAAGGACCCCTATATGTTGTTCTTGCACAGGGGCCCTATTCTCTCTGCGTCTCTCCTAGCTTATGCTGGTACCAGATACTTATAACCTTCTTATGTTTTAAAGGATTATTATTATTATTTATTATCGTGCCATTTATTCCATGGCGCTTTACATGTGAAAGGGGTATACATAGCAGAAACAGTTACAATAATTTTGAATAATACAAGTCAGCGACTGGTCCAGGAGGAGCGAGGACCCTGCCCGCAAGGGCTCACAATCTACAAGGAATGGGTGAGGATACAGTAGGTGAGGGTAGAGCTGGTCGTGCAGCGGTATGGTGAGGCAGTGTTTACTGCAGATTGTAGGCTTGTCGGAAGAGGTGGGTCTTCAGGTTCCTTTTGAAGGTATCCACGATAGGCGAGAAACTGATGTGTTGGGGTAGAAAGTTCCAGAGTAGGTGGATGCTCAGGAGAAATCTTGTATACGATTGTGGGAAGAGGAGATAAGAGGGGAGTAGAGAAGGAGATCTTGTGAGGATCGGAGGTTGCGTGCAGGTAAGTACCAGGAGACTAGGTCACAGATGTATGGAGGGGACAGGTGGATGGCTTTGTATGCCATGGTTAGGGTTTTGAACTGGAGTCTCTGGGCAATGGGGAGCCAGTGAAGGGATTGACAGAGAGGAGAGACCGGGGAATAGCGGGGGGACAGGTGGATTAGTCAGGCAGCAAAGTTTAGGATAGATTGGAGGGGTGCAAGAGTGTTAGAGGGGAGGCCACAGAGCAGGAGGTTGCAGTAGTCAAGGCGGGAGATGATGAGGGCATGCACTAGTGTTTTTGCAGATTCGTGGTTGAGCAATGTGCGCTTCCAGGAGATATTTTTGAGTTGGAGTCGGCAGGAAGTGGAAAGGGCTTGGATATGTTGTTTGAAGGAGAGATTAGAGTCCACGGTTACCACAAGGCAGCGAGCTTGCGGGACTGGGGAGAGTGGGCAGCCATTGACTGGGGGGGTTGAGTGAGATGGTGAAAGATGATGAATTCAGTTATATCCATGTTAAGTTTTAGAAATCTGTCAGAGAAGAATGATGAAATAGCGGACAGACATTGTGGGATTCTGGTTAGTAAGGAGGTGATATCAGGACCAGAGGGGCAGATCTGTGTGTCATCAGCATGGAGGTGATACTGAAAGCCATGGGACTCTATGAGCTGTCCCAGGCCGGAGGTGTAGATGGAGAAGAGCAGGGGTCCTAGGACTGAGCCTTGGGGGACACCGACAGATAGGGGGTGAGATGAGGAGGTGGTGTGCGAGTGGGAAACACTGAATGTCCTGTCTGTTAAGTGTGAGGAGATCCAAGATAGGACCAAGTCTTTGATGCCAAGAGATGAGAGAATCTGTAATAAGAGGGAATGGTCCACTGTGTCAAAGGCAGATGACAGATCCAGGAGGAGGAAGACAAAGTAGTGTCGCTTGGATTTGGCAGTTAGTAGGTCATTGGTGACTATTCGGAATGTCACATTAGAACATTCCTAAAACACCATAAAGGGTCTTGGTTAGTGACCTACTGTGATAGAAATTATCTCTTCCCTATGTTGTATAAACCAGGATAAAGGACGTCACAGCATAAATTACTCACAAAATAAGCAATCCAAGACGGAACATTTAACAACAAGGCGAAGCCAAGTGTCTTGATGTCAACAGAGTCATTTAGTCACTGAAACACAAACAGACAGTGACTCCATCTCAGAACCACATATAGCATAAGCCCTATGTCAAATGGCTCAGTATAGAGAAAATATGTCCTGAAACCTAAGATATTATTGTCATTTATATTTCCAGCATTATGAATGCTATTCCGGATAGAAGCACCAGAGGACTGGGTCATCTACCCTAAGCTAATAGTTTCCAGGGGTAATAGGATATTCTTCCCAGGAACTGTTTCATTTAACAGTTGCGGTTATATACGCACATCTTCATTGTTTTTCGTATTCACATTGGATTTTGGGTGTTAAATCCATTTATTTTGTTTTGATTTTAATAAGAATTGATATGGGGCGATAGCTAGACAGAGAGCATGGGTCAAGGGAGGGCTTTTTGGGGATGAGTGTGATCGAGGCATGTTTGAAGCATGAGGGGAAGACACCAGTTGTTAGTGACAGGTTGAAAAGGTGGGTTAGGGTTGGGATGAAGACTATGGTGAGGTTAGGGATGAGGTGGGATGGGATTGAGACAAGTTCTCAGGTAGTGAGGTGTGATTTGGAGAGTAAAGAGGAAACTTTATCGCCTGTAATGGTGGAGAAGCAGGTTTTGGAGGAGGACGGTTGAGTAGATATAAGGAGGGGCTGTGGGGACTTTAGGCAAAAGCTTTGTCTGATGGTGTCAATATTCTGCTTGAAGAATGAGGCAAAGTCTTCAGCTGAGATGAGAGGAGAGGGAGGTGGCGCTGGGGGACAGAGGAGCAAATTGAAAGTGTTGAATAGCTGTTTAGGGTTGTGAGACAGGGAGGATATGAGAGATGAGAAGTAGGTTTGTTTTGCTGCAGTAAGTGTGGACTGTTTGAATGCGATGAAATGCTCGTAGGAGTGGGATATTTTCCATCTCCACTCAGCAACCCTGGAGGCCCTTGGAGGCCTGGTTGGTGTGCCAGGGTTGCCTGTTGAGTGTGCGAGCTCTGGTATGTGTGAGGGGGGCGACCAAGTTGAGAGCTGCAGCTGTTGTGGTGTCATGTAAAGTGGCAGCAGCATCTGCATCATGTAAGGATCTAATGTCTGTAAAAGGGAGAAGGGATTCAGAGAGTGAGGGTAGGTCAAGGTGTTTGAGATTTCTGCAAGGGTGTGCAAGTTTGTGGAGTGGGGATTGTGCACCTGGGGAGGAGAGGGAAGAGAATCTGAGTAGGTTGTGGTCAGATAGAGGGAGAGGAGAGTTAGAGAAGTTAAATAGGGAACAGAGGCGGGTGAAAATGAGGTCCAGAGTGTGGCCATCTTTGTGAGTGGGGGCAGAAGACCATTGAGCAAGGGCGAAGGAGGAAGTGAGTGATAGAAGCTTAGAGACAGATGAGTGGGAAGTGTCAATGGGGATGTTGAAGTCGCCCATGATGATAGTGGGGATGTCAGCGGAAAGGAAATGAAGCAGCCAGTTGGTGAAGTGGTCGAAGAAGGTGGTGGCTTTTCCTGGCGGGCGGTAGTGGGTTGTACACTACTTTATTTAAAAAATGGGTCCATAGTGGTGTGAACACATTCACCAACATCTACTGAATATCCATTGTACCTCCATACTTCTGCCGGTGTCCCTTGCTGATTTCTTAGCTTTCTCAACCAGTGAGGACCATCAGGTGACCTCTGCAGCCAATCAGCAATCTCTTAAGTCTTTCTCCCAGCTTGGATAAAGTGGGACCACTGCAGTGTAATGGACAACCCCTTTATTGTTTTAGAACAATAAAGCACTTCCGATAAGGAAAACAATAGGATATATACTGTATATATATATATATATATATATATATATATATATACTAGCTATTGAACCCGTTCTACGCCCAGTGGCGAGCATTTTTATTGGTACATTTTTAATTTTATTAATAGCGCAGGAGTCAGCACGTGCGCATACCGCACTATCCTGCACCATTTGTTTTAAAGACGTCTGCGAATTCGCATATACAGTGCCTTCAATAAAATGGCGCCGCAGTGTGGTATGCATAAGTGCTGACTCCGGTGCCTCACTGCGCAGGCACCACCCATCTCGCCCAGCATATACAGTGCCTACAAGTAGTATTCAACCCCCTGCAGATTTAGCTGGTTGACACATGCGGAATTAACTTGGCATTGTGACATTTGTACTGTAGATCAGCCTGGAAGTGGGAAATGCACTGCAGCAAATATTGTTTTGTTTGTTTTTTTTTGTTTTTTTTAAAACGTTAAAAGTTAATTCAGAGTGTCATTTATTATTCAACCCCTCAAACCACAAGAATTCTGTTTGGTCCCCCTAAAGTATTAAGAAGTAGTTCAGGCACCAAGAATAATGAGCTTCACATGTGTGGATTAAAGATCTCTTTTGCCAGCCTTTTCTGACTATTTAAGACCCTCCCCAAACTTGTGAACAGCACTCAGACATGGTCAACATGGGAAAGACAAAGGAGCATTCCAAGGCCATCAGAGACAAGATCGTGGAGGGTCACAAGGCTGGCAAGGGGTACAAAACCCTTTCCAAGGAGTTGGGCCTACCTGTCTCCACTGTTGGGAGCATCATCCGTAAGTGGAAGGCTTATGGAACTACTGTTAGCCTTCCACGGCCTGGACAGCCTTTGAAAGTGTCCTCCCGTGCCGAGGCCAGGCTTGTCCGAAGAGTCAAGGCTAACCCAAGGACAACAAGGAAGGAGCTCCGGGAAGATCTCATGGCAGTGGGGACATTGGTTTCAGTCAATACCATAAGTAATGTACTCCACCGCAATGGTCTCCGTTCCAGACGAGCCCGTAAGGTACCTTTACTTTCAAAGCGTCATGTCAAGGCTCGTCTACAGTTTGCTCATGATCACTTGGAGGACTCTGAGACAGACTGGTTCAAGGTTCTATGGTCTGATGAGACCAAGATCGAGATCTTTGGTGCCAACCACACACGTGACGTTTGGAGACTGGATGGCACTGCATACGACCCCAAGAATACCATCCCTACAGTCAAGCATGGTGGTGGCAGCATCATGCTGTGGGGCTGTTTCTCAGCCAAGGGGTCTGGCCATCTGGTCCGCATCCATGGGAAGATGGATAGCACGGCCTACCTGGAGATTTTGGCCAAGAACCTCCGCTCCTCCATCAAGGATCTTAAGATGGGTCGTAATTTCATCTTCCAACAAGACAACGACCCAAAGCACACAGCCAAGAAAACCAAGGCCTGGTTCAAGAGGGAAAAAGTCAAGGTGTTGGAGTGGCCTAGTCAGTCTCCTGACCTTAACCCAATTGAAAACTTGTGGAAGGAGCTCAAGAATAAAGTCCACATGAGACACCCAAAGAACCTAGATAACTTGGAGAAGATCTGCATGGAGGAGTGGGCCAAGATAACTCCACAGACCTGTGCCGGCCTGATCAGGTCTTATAAAAGACGATTATTAGCTGTAATTGCAAACAAGGGTTATTCCACAAAATATTAAACATAGGGGTTGTATAATAATTGACCCACACTTTTATGTTTAAAATTTATTAAAATTCAACTGAGCAACATAATTTTTTGGTTTGTAAGATTTATGCTTCTGTTCATAAAACCTACTCTCGTTTGCAGTTTGAAGGCTCTAACTTATTTGCATCTTATCAAACCAGCTAAATCTGCAGGGGGTTGAATACTACTTGTAGGCACTGTATAAGATGTACTGAGAATACAGGGGGTATACTCACTTATGCTGAGCACTGTATATATAATGTACTGAGAATACAGGGGGTGTACTCTCGCTGAGTACTGTATATATAATGTGCTGAGAATACAGAGGATGTACTCACTTATGCAGAGCGCTGTATATATAACAGTGAGAATACAGGAGGGTGTACTCACTTACGCTGAATGCTGTATATATAACGTACTGAGAATACAGGGGAGTGTACTGACTTATGCTGAGCACTGTATGTATAACGTACTGAGAATATGGGGGGTGTACTCACTTATTCTGAGCGCTGTATGTACAACGTACTGAGAATACAGGAGGTGTACTCACTTATGCTGAACGCTGTATGTATAACGTACTGAGAATACAGGGGGGTGTACTCACTTATGCTGAGCTCTGCATATATAACGTACTGAGAGTACAGGGGGGTGTACTGACTTATGCTGAACGCTGTATATATAACGTACTGTGAATACAGGGGGGTGTACTGACTTATGCTGAACGCTGTATATATAATGTACTAAGAATACAGGGGGGTGTACTTACTTATGCTGAACGCTGTATATATAACGTACTGAGAATACAGGGGGGTGTACTTACTTATGCTGAATGCTGTATATATAACGTACTGAGAATACAGGGGGTGTACTTACTTATGCTGAACGCTGTATATATAACGTACTGTGAACACAGGGGGGTGTACTCACTTATGCTGAACACTGTATATATAACGTACTGGGAATACAGGGGGGTGTACTTACTTATGCTGAATGCTGTATATATAACGTACTGAGAATACAGGGGGTGTACTTACTTATGCTGAAGGCTGTATATATAACGTACTGTGAATACAGGGGGGTGTACTTACTTATGCTGAACGCTGTATATATAACGTACTGAGAATACAGGGGGGTGTACTGACTTATGCTGAACGCTGTATATATAACGTACTGAGAATACAGGGGGGTGTACTGACTTATGCTGAACGCTGTATATATAACGTACTGAGAATACAGGGGGGTGTACTCACTTATGCTGAACGCTGTATATATAACATACTGAGAATACAGGGGGGTGTACTGACTTATGCTGAACGTTGTATATATAAGGTACTGAGAATACAAGGGGGTGTACTCACTTATGCTGAACGCTGTATATATAACGTACTGAGAGTACAGGGGAGTGTACTTACTTATGCTGAGCGCTGTATGTATAAAGTACTGAGAATACAGGGGGTGTACTAACTTATGCTGAACGCTGAATATATAATGTACTGAGAATACAGGGGGTGTACTGACTTATGCTGAACGCTGTATGTATAAAGTACTGAGAATACAGGGGGTGTACTGACTTATGCTGAACGCTGCATATATAATGTACTGAGAATACAGGGGGGGTGTACTTACTTATGCTGAACGCTGTATATATAACGTGCTGAGAATACAGGGGGGTGTACTTACTTATGCTGAACGCTGTATATATAACGTACTGTGAATACAGGGGGGTGTACTGACTTATGCTGAACGCTGTATATATAACGTACTGTGAATACAGGGGGGTGTACTGACTTATGCTGAACACTGTATATATAACGTACTGTGAATACAGGTGGGTGTACTGACTTATGCTGAACGCTGTATGTATAAAGTACTGAGAATACAGGGGGTGTACTGACTTATGCTGAACGCTGTATATATAACGTGCTGAGAATACAGTAGGGTGTACTTAGTTATGCTGAACGCTGTATATATAATGTACTGAGAGTACAGGGGGGTGTACTTACTAATGCTGAACGCTGTATGTATAACGTACTGACAATACAGGGGGGTGTACTCACTTATGCTGAACGCTGTATGTATAATGTACTGAGAGTACAGGGGGGTGTACTGACTTATGCTGAATGCTGTATGTATAACGTACTGAGAATACAGGGGGGTGTACTCACTTATGCTGAACGCTGTATATATAATGTACTGAGAATACAGGGGGGGTGTAATTACTTATGCTGAACGCTGTATATATAATGTGCTGAGAATACAGGGGGGTGTACTGACTTATGCTGAACGCTGTATATATAACGTGCTGAGAATACAGGGGGGAGTACTTACTTATGCTGAACGCTGTATGTATAAAGTACTGAGAATACAGGGGGGTGTACTTACTTATGCTGAACGCTGTATGTATAACGTACTGAGAATATAGGGGGGTGTAATTACTTATGCTGAACGCTGTATATATAATGTGCTGAGAATACAGGGGGGTGTACTGACTTATGCTGAACGCTGTATATATAACGTGCTGAGAATACAGGGGGGTGTACTTACTTATGCTGAACGCTGTATGTATAAAGTACTGAGAATACTGGGGGGTGTACTTACTTATGCTGAACGCTGTATATATAACGTACTGAGAATATAGGGGGGTGTAATTACTTATGCTGAACGCTGTATATATAATGTGCTGAGAATACAGGGGGGTGTACTGACTTATGCTGAACGCTGTATATATAACGTGCTGAGAATACAGGGGGGTGTACTTACTTATGCTGAACGCTGTATGTATAAAGTACTGAGAATACAGGGGGGTGTACTTACTTATGCTGAACGCTGTATGTATAACGTACTGAGAATACAGGGGAGTGTACTGACTTATGCTGAACGCTGTATATATAACGTACTGAGAATACAGGGGGGTGTACTTACTTATGCTGAACGCTGTATATATAACGTACTGTGAATACAGGGGGGTGTACTTATGCTGAACGCTGTATGTATAACATACTGAGAATACAGGGGGGTGTACTGACTTATGCTGAACGCTGTATATATAACGTGCTGAGAATACAGGGGGGTGTACTTACTTATGCAGAACGCTGTATATATAACGTACTGTGAATACAGGGGGGTGTACTGACTTATGCTGAACGCTGTATATATAACGTACTGTGAATACAGGGGGGTGTACTGACTTATGCTGTACGCTGTATATATAACGTACTGTGAATACAGGGGGGTGTACTGACTTATGCTGAACGCTGTATATATAACGTACTGTGAATACAGGGGGTGTACTGACTTATGCTGAACGCTGTATGTATAAAGTACTGAGAATACAGGGGGTGTACTGACTTATGCTGAACGCTGTATATATAACGTGCTGAGAATACAGGGGGGTGTACTTAGTTATGCTGAACGCTGTATATATAATGTACTGAGAGTACGGGGGGTGTACTTACTAATGCTGAACGCTGTATGTATAACGTACTGACAATACAGGGGGGTGTACTCACTTATGCTGAACGCTGTATGTATAATGTACTGAGAGTACAGGGGGGTGTACTGACTTATGCTGAATGCTGTATGTATAACGTACTGAGAATACAGGGGGGTGTACTGACTTATGCTGAATGCTGTATGTATAACGTACTGAGAATACAGGGGGGTGTACTCACTTATGCTGAACGCTGTATATATAATGTGCTGAGAATACAGGGGGGTGTACTGACTTATGCTGAACGCTGTATATATAACGTGCTGAGAATACAGGGGGGTGTACTTACTTATGCTGAACGCTGTATATATAACGTGCTGAGAATACAGGGGGGTGTACTTACTTATGCTGAACGCTGTATGTATAAAGTACTGAGAATACAGGGGGGTGTACTGACTTATGCTGAACGCTGTATGTATAACGTACTGAGAATACAGGGGGGTGTACTGACTTATGCTGAACGCTGTATATATAACGTACTGAGAATACAGGGGGGTGTACTTACTTATGCTGAACGCTGTATATATAACGTACTGTGAATACAGGGGGGTGTACTTACTTATGCTGAACGCTGTATGTATAACATACTGAGAATACAGGGGGGTGTACTGACTTATGCTGAACGCTGTATATATAACGTACTGAGAATACAGGGGGGTGTACTTACTTATGTTGAACGCTGTATATATAACGTACTGAGAATACAGGGGGGTGTACTGACTTATGCTGAACGCTGTATATATAACGTACTGAGAATACAGGGGGGTGTACTGACTTATGCTGAACGCTGTATATATAACGTACTGAGAATACAGGGGGGTGTACTGACTTATGCTGAACGCTGTATATATAACGTACTGAGAATACAGGGGGGTGTACTTACTTATGTTGAACGCTGTATATATAACGTACTGAGAATACAGGGGGGTGTACTGACTTATGTTGAACGCTGTATATATAACGTACTGAGGATACAGGGGGGTGTACTGACTTATGCTGAACGCTGTATATATAATGTACTGAGAGTACAGGGGGTGTACTTACTTATGCTGAGTGCTGTATATATAACGTACTGAGAGTACAGGGGGTGTACTTACTTATGCTGAACGCTGTATATATAACGTACTGAGGATACAGGGGGGTGTACTCACTTATGCTGAATGCTGTATGTATAAAGTACTGAGAATACAGGGGGTGTACTGACTTATGCTGAACGCTGCATATATAATGTACCTAGAATACAGGGGGGTGTACTTACTTATGCTGAACGCTGTATATATATAACGTACTGAGAATACAGGGGGTGTACTGACTTATGCTGAACGCTGCATATATAATGTACTGAGAATACAGGGGGGTGTACTTACTTATGCTGAACGCTGTATATATAACGTACTGTGGATACAGGGGGGTGTACTTACTAATGCTGAACGCTGTATATATAACGTACTGTGAATACAGGGGGGTGTACTTACTAATGCTGAACGCTGTATATATAACGTGCTGAGAATACAGGGGGTGTACTTACTTATGCTGAACGCTGTATATATAACGTGCTGAGAATACAGGGGGGTGTACTTACTAATGCTGAACGCTGTATGTATAACGTACTGAGAATACAGGGGGGTGTACTCACTTATGCTGAACGCTGTATATATAACGTGCTGAGAATACAGGGGGGTGTACTTACTTATGCTGAACGCTGTATATATAACGTACTGTGAATACAGGGGGGTGTACTTACTTATGCTGAACGCTGTATATATAACGTACTGTGAATACAGGGGGGTGTACTTACTTATGCTGAACGCTGTATATATATAACGTACTGAGAATACAGGGGGTGTACTGACTTATGCTGAACGCTGCATATATAATGTACTGAGAATACAGGGGGGTGTACTTACTTATGCTGAACGCTGTATATATAACGTACTGTGAATACAGGGGGGTGTACTTACTAATGCTGAACGCTGTATACATAACGTACTGTGAATACAGGGGGGTGTACTTACTAATGCTGAACGCTGTATATATAACGTGCTGAGAATACAGGGGGGTGTACTTACCTATGCTGAACGCTGTATATATAACGTACTGTGAATACAGGGGGGTGTACTTACTTATGCTGAACGCTGTATATATAACGTACTGTGAATACAGGGGGGTGTACTTACTTATGCTGAACGCTGTATATATATAACGTACTGAGAATACAGGGGGTGTACTGACTTATGCTGAACGCTGCATATATAATGTACTGAGAATACAGGGGGGTGTACTTACTTATGCTGAACGCTGTATATATAACGTGCTGAGAATACAGGGGGGTGTACTTACTTATGTTGAACGCTGTATATATAACGTACTTAGAATACAGGGGGGTGTACTGACTTATGTTGAACGCTGTATATATAACGTACTGAGGATACAGGGGGGTGTACTGACTTATGCTGAACGCTGTATATATAATGTACTGAGAGTACAGGGGTGTACTTACTTATGCTGAGTGCTGTATATATAACGTACTGAGAGTACAGGGGGTGTACTTACTTATGCTGAACGCTGTATATATAACGTACTGAGGATACAGGGGGGTGTACTCACTTATGCTGAACGCTGTATGTATAAAGTACTGAGAATACAGGGGGTGTACTGACTTATGCTGAACGCTGCATATATAATGTACTGAGAATACAGGGGGGTGTACTTACTTATGCTGAAGGCTGTATATAAATAACGTACTGAGAATACAGGGGGTGTACTGACTTATGCTGAACGCTGGATATATAATGTACTGAGAATACAGGGGGGTGTACTTACTTATGCTGAACGTTGTATATATAACGTACTGTGAATACAGGGGGGTGTACTTACTAATGCTGAACGCTGTATATATAACGTACTGTGAATACAGGGGGGTGTACTTACTAATGCTGAACGCTGTATATATAACGCGCTGAGAATACAGGGGGGTGTACTTACTTATGCTGAACGCTGTATATATAACGTGCTGAGAATACAGGGGGGTGTACTTACTAATGCTGAACGCTGTATGTATAACGTACTGAGAATACAGGGGGGTGTACTCACTTATGCTGAACGCTGTATATATAACGTGCTGAGAATACAGGGGGTGTACTTACTTATGCTGAACGCTGTATATATAACGTGCTGAGAATACAGGGGGTGTACTTACTTATGCTGAACGCTGTATATATAACGTGCTGAGAATACAGGGGGTGTACTCACTTATGCTGAACGCTGTATATATAACGTGCTGAGAATACAGGGAGTGTACTTACCTATGCTGAACGCTGTATATATAACGTACTGTGAATACAGGGGGGTGTACTTACTTATGCTGAACGCTGTATATATAACGTACTGTGAATACAGGGGGGTGTACTTACTTATGCTGAACGCTGTATATATATAACGTACTGAGAATACAGGGGGTGTACTGACTTATGCTGAACGCTGCATATATAATGTACTGAGAATACAGGGGGGTGTACTTACTTATGCTGAACGCTGTATATATAACGTGCTGAGAATACAGGGGGGTGTACTTACTAATGCTGAACGCTGTATATATAACGTACTGTGAATACAGGGGGGTGTACTTACTAATGCTGAACGCTGTATATATAACGTACTGAGAATACAGGGGAGTGTACTTACTTATACTGAACGTTGTATATATAACGTACTGTGAATACAGGGGGGTGTACTTACTTATGCTGAACGCTGTATATATAACGTACTGAGAATACAGAGGGGTGTACTTACTAATGCTGAACGCTGTATATATAACGTACTGAGAATACAGGGGGGTGTACTCACTTATGCTGAACGCTGTATATATAACGTGCTGAGAATACAGGGGGGTGTACTTACTAATGCTGAACGCTGTATATATAACGTACTGAGAATACAGGGGGGTGTACTTACTAATGCTGAACGCTGTATATATAACGTGCTGAGAATACAGGGGGGTGTACTTACTAATGCTGAGCGCTGTATATATAATGTACTGAGAATACAGGGGGGTGTACTGACTTATGCTGAACGCTGTATATATAATGTACTGAGAATACAGGGGGGTGTACTCACTTATGCTGAACGCTGTATATATAACGTACTGAGAATACAGGGGGGTGTACTCACTTATGCTGAACGCTGTATATATAACGTACTGAGAATACAGGGGGGTGTACTGACTTATGCTGAAAGCTGTATATATAACGTACTGAGAATACAGGAGGGTGTACTCACTTATGCTGAACGCTGTATATATAATGTACTGAGAATACAGGGGGGTGTACTGACTTATGCTGAACGCTGTATATATAATGTACTCAGAATACAGGGGGTGTACTCACTTATGCTGAACGCTGTATATATAACGTGCTGAGAATACAGGGGGGTGTACTTACTAATGCTGAACGCTGTATATATAATGTACTGAGAATACAGGGGGGTGTACTGACTTATGCTGAACGCTGTATATATAATGTACTGAGAATACAGGGGGTATACTCACTTATGCTGAACGCTGTATATATAACGTGCTGAGAATACAGGGGGGTGTACTTACTAATGCTGAACGCTGTATATATAACGTACTGAGAATACAGGGTGGTGTACTCACTAATGCTGAACGCTGTATATATAACGTACTGAGAATACAGGGGGGTGTACTCACTAATGCTGAACGCTGTATATATAACGTACTGAGAATACAGGGGGGTGTACTCACTAATGCTGAACGCTGTATATATAACGTACTGAGAATACAGGGGGGTGTACTCACTTATGCTGAACGCTGTATATATAATGTACTGAGAATACAGGGGGGTGTACTCACCTTTGCTGAACGCTGTATATATAACGTACTGAGAATACAGGGGGGTGTACTTACTTATGCTGAACGCTGTATATATAACGTACTGAGAATACAGGGGGGTGTACTGATTTATGCTGAACGCTGTATATATAACGTACTGAGAATACAGGGGGGTGTACTGACTTATGCTGAATGCTGTATGTATAACGTACTGAGAATACAGGGGGGTGTACTCACTTATGCTGAATGCTGTATTTATAACGTACTGAGAATATAGGGGGGTGTACTTACTTATGCTGAACGCTGTATATATAATGTGCTGAGAATACAGGGGGGTGTACTGACTTATGCTGAACGCTGTATATATAACGTGCTGAGAATACAGGGGGGTGTACTTACTTATGCTGAACGCTGTATGTATAAAGTACTGAGAATACAGGGGGGTGTACTTACTTATGCAGAACGCTGTATGTATAACGTACTGAGAATACAGGGGGGTGTACTGACTTATGCTGAACACTGTATATATAACGTACTGAGAATACAGGGGGGTGTACTTATGCTGAACGCTGTATATATAACGTACTGTGAATACAGGGGGGTGTACTTACTTATGCAGAACGCTGTATGTATAACATACTGAGAATACAGGGGGGTGTACTGACTTATGCTGAACGCTGTATATATAACGTACTGAGAATACAGGGGGGTGTACTTACTTATGTTGAACGCTGTATATATAACGTACTGAGAATACAGGGGGGTGTACTTACTTATGTTGAACGCTGTATATATAACGTACTGAGAATACAGGGGGGTGTACTTACTTATGTTGAACGCTGTATATATAACGTACTGAGGATACAGGGGGGTGTACTGACTTATGCTGAACGCTGTATATATAATGTACTGAGAGTACAGGGGGTGTACTTACTTATGCTGAGTGCTGTATATATAACGTACTGAGAGTACAGGGGGTGTACTTACTTATGCTGAACGCTGTATATATAACGTACTGAGGATACAGGGGGGTGTACTCACTTATGCTGAACGCTGTATGTATAACGTACTGAGAATACAGGGGGGTGTACTCACTTATGCTGAACGCTGTATATATAACGTGCTGAGAATACAGGGGGGTGTACTTACTTATGCTGAACGCTGTATATATAACGTACTGAGAATACAGGGGGGTGTACTTACCTATGCTGAACGCTGTATATATAACGTACTGTGAATACAGGGGGGTGTACTTACTTATACTGAACGCTGTATATATAACGTACTGTGAATACAGGGGGGTGTACTTACTAATGCTGAACGCTGTATACATAACGTACTGTGAATACAGGGGGGTGTACTTACTAATGCTGAACGCTGTATATATAACGTGCTGAGAATACAGGGGGGTGTACTTACCTATGCTGAACGCTGCATATATAACGTACTGTGAATACAGGGGGGTGTACTTACTTATGCTGAACGTTGTATATATAACGTACTGTGAATACAGGGGGGTGTACTTACTTATGCTGAACGCTGTATATATAACGTACTGAGAATACAGAGGGGTGTACTTACTAATGCTGAACGCTGTATATATAACGTACTGAGAATACAGGGGGGTGTACTCACTTATGCTGAACGCTGTATATATAACGTGCTGAGAATACAGGGGGGTGTACTTACTAATGCTGAACGCTGTATATATAACGTACTGAGAATACAGGGGGGTGTACTTACTAATGCTGAACGCTGTATATATAACGTGCTGAGAATACAGGGGGGTGTACTTACTAATGCTGAGCGCTGTATATATAATGTACTGAGAATACAGGGGGGTGTACTGACTTATGCTGAACGCTGTATATATAATGTACTGAGAATACAGGGGGGTGTACTCACTTATGCTGAACGCTGTATATATAACGTACTGAGAATACAGGGGGGTGTACTCACTTATGCTGAACGCTGTATATATAACGTACTGAGAATACAGGGGGGTGTACTGACTTATGCTGAAAGCTGTATATATAACGTACTGAGAATACAGGAGGGTGTACTCACTTATGCTGAACGCTGTATATATAATGTACTGAGAATACAGGGGGGTGTACTGACTTATGCTGAACGCTGTATATATAATGTACTCAGAGTACAGGGGGTGTACTCACTTATGCTGAACGCTGTATATATAACGTGCTGAGAATACAGGGGGGTGTACTTACTAATGCTGAACGCTGTATATATAATGTACTGAGAATACAGGGGGGTGTACTGACTTATGCTGAACGCTGTATATATAATGTACTGAGAATACAGGGGGTATACTCACTTATGCTGAACGCTGTATATATAACGTGCTGAGAATACAGGGGGGTGTACTTACTAATGCTGAACGCTGTATATATAACGTACTGAGAATACAGGGTGGTGTACTCACTAATGCTGAACGCTGTATATATAACGTACTGAGAATACAGGGGGGTGTACTCACTAATGCTGAACGCTGTATATATAACGTACTGAGAATACAGGGGGGTGTACTCACTAATGCTGAACGCTGTATATATAACGTACTGAGAATACAGGGGGGTGTACTCACTTATGCTGAACGCTGTATATATAATGTACTGAGAATACAGGGGGGTGTACTCACCTTTGCTGAACGCTGTATATATAACGTACTGAGAATACAGGGGGGTGTACTTACTTATGCTGAACGCTGTATATATAACGTACTGAGAATACAGGGGGGTGTACTGATTTATGCTGAACGCTGTATATATAACGTACTGAGAATACAGGGGGGTGTACTGACTTATGCTGAATGCTGTATGTATAACGTACTGAGAATACAGGGGGGTGTACTCACTTATGCTGAATGCTGTATTTATAACGTACTGAGAATATAGGGGGGTGTACTTACTTATGCTGAACGCTGTATATATAATGTGCTGAGAATACAGGGGGGTGTACTGACTTATGCTGAACGCTGTATATATAACGTGCTGAGAATACAGGGGGGTGTACTTACTTATGCTGAACGCTGTATGTATAAAGTACTGAGAATACAGGGGGGTGTACTTACTTATGCAGAACGCTGTATGTATAACGTACTGAGAATACAGGGGGGTGTACTGACTTATGCTGAACACTGTATATATAACGTACTGAGAATACAGGGGGGTGTACTTATGCTGAACGCTGTATATATAACGTACTGTGAATACAGGGGGGTGTACTTACTTATGCAGAACGCTGTATGTATAACATACTGAGAATACAGGGGGGTGTACTGACTTATGCTGAACGCTGTATATATAACGTACTGAGAATACAGGGGGGTGTACTTACTTATGTTGAACGCTGTATATATAACGTACTGAGAATACAGGGGGGTGTACTTACTTATGTTGAACGCTGTATATATAACGTACTGAGAATACAGGGGGGTGTACTTACTTATGTTGAACGCTGTATATATAACGTACTGAGGATACAGGGGGGTGTACTGACTTATGCTGAACGCTGTATATATAATGTACTGAGAGTACAGGGGGTGTACTTACTTATGCTGAGTGCTGTATATATAACGTACTGAGAGTACAGGGGGTGTACTTACTTATGCTGAACGCTGTATATATAACGTACTGAGGATACAGGGGGGTGTACTCACTTATGCTGAACGCTGTATGTATAACGTACTGAGAATACAGGGGGGTGTACTCACTTATGCTGAACGCTGTATATATAACGTGCTGAGAATACAGGGGGGTGTACTTACTTATGCTGAACGCTGTATATATAACGTACTGAGAATACAGGGGGGTGTACTTACCTATGCTGAACGCTGTATATATAACGTACTGTGAATACAGGGGGGTGTACTTACTTATACTGAACGCTGTATATATAACGTACTGTGAATACAGGGGGGTGTACTTACTAATGCTGAACGCTGTATACATAACGTACTGTGAATACAGGGGGGTGTACTTACTAATGCTGAACGCTGTATATATAACGTGCTGAGAATACAGGGGGGTGTACTTACCTATGCTGAACGCTGCATATATAACGTACTGTGAATACAGGGGGGTGTACTTACTTATGCTGAACGTTGTATATATAACGTACTGTGTATACAGGGGGGTGTACTTACTTATGCTGAACGCTGTATATATATAACGTACTGAGAATACAGGGGGTGTACTGACTTATGCTGAACGCTGCATATATAATGTACTGAGAATACAGGGGGGTGTACTTACTTATGCTGAACGCTGTATATATAACGTGCTGAGAATACAGGGGGGTGTACTTACTTATGCTGAACGCTGTATATATAACGTACTGTGAATACAGGGGAGTGTACTTACTTATACTGAACGCTGTATATATAACGTACTGTGAATACAGGGGGGTGTACTTACTAATGCTGAACGCTGTATATATAACGTGCTGAGAATACAGGGGGGTGTACTTACTAATGCTGAACGCTGTATATATAATGTACTGAGAATACAGAGGGGTGTACTTACTAATGCTGAACGCTGTATATATAACGTACTGAGAATACAGGGGGGTGTACTCACTTATGCTGAACGCTGTATATATAACGTGCTGAGAATACAGGGGGTGTACTTACTTATGCTGAGTGCTGTATATATAACGTACTGAGAGTACAGGGGGTGTACTTACTTATGCTGAACGCTGTATATATAACGTACTGAGGATACAGGGGGGTGTACTCACTTATGCTGAACGCTGTATGTATAAAGTACTGAGAATACAGGGGGTGTACTGACTTGTGCTGAACACTGCATATATAATGTACTGAGAATACAGGGGGGTGTACTTACTTATGCTGAACGCTGTATATATATAACGTACTGAGAATACAGGGGGTGTACTGACTTATGCTGAACGCTGCATATATAATGTACTGAGAATACAGGGGGGTGTACTTAGTTATGCTGAACGCTGTATATATAACGTACTGTGAATACAGGGGGGTGTACTTACTAATGCTGAACGCTGTATATATAACGTACTGTGAATACAGGGGGGTGTACTTACTAATGCTGAACGCTGTATATATAACGTGCTGAGAATACAGGGGGGTGTACTTACTTATGCTGAACGCTGTATATATAACGTGCTGAGAATACAGGGAGGTGTACTTACTAATGCTGAACGCTGTATGTATAACGTACTGAGAATACAGGGGGGTGTACTCACTTATGCTGAACGCTGTATATATAACGTGCTGAGAATACAGGGGGGTGTACTTACTTATGCTGAACGCTGTATATATAACGTACTGAGAATACAGGGGGGTGTACTTACCTATGCTGAACGCTGTATATATAACGTACTGTGAATACAGGGGGGTGTACTTACTTATGCTGAACGCTGTATATATAACGTACTGTGAATACAGGGGGGTGTACTTACTTATGCTGAACGCTGTATATATATAACGTACTGAGAATACAGGGGGTGTACTTACTTATGCTGAACGCTGTATATATAACGTACTGTGAATACAGGGGGGTGTACTTACTTATGCTGAACGCTGTATATATATAACGTACTGAGAATACAGGGGGTGTACTGACTTATGCTGAACGCTGCATATATAATGTACTGAGAATACAGGGGGGTGTACTTACTTATGCTGAACGCTGTATATATAACGTACTGTGAATACAGGGGGGTGTACTTACTAATGCTGAACGCTGTATACATAACGTACTGTGAATACAGGGGGGTGTACTTACTAATGCTGAACGCTGTATATATAACGTGCTGAGAATACAGGGGGGTGTACTTACCTATGCTGAACGCTGTATATATAACGTACTGTGAATACAGGGGGGTGTACTTACTTATGCTGAACGTTGTATATATAACGTACTGTGTATACAGGGGGGTGTACTTACTTATGCTGAACGCTGTATATATATAACGTACTGAGAATACAGGGGGTGTACTGACTTATGCTGAACGCTGCATATATAATGTACTGAGAATACAGGGGGGTGTACTTACTTATGCTGAACGCTGTATATATAACGTGCTGAGAATACAGGGGGGTGTACTTACTTATGCTGAACGCTGTATATATAACGTACTGTGAATACAGGGGGGTGTACTTACTAATGCTGAACGCTGTATATATAACGTACTGAGAATACAGGGGAGTGTACTTACTTATGCTGAACGCTGTATATATAACGTACTGTGAATACAGGGGGGTGTACTTACTAATGCTGAACGCTGTATATATAACGTACTGTGAATACAGGGGGGTGTACTTACTAATGCTGAACGCTGTATATATAACGTGCTGAGAATACAGGGGGGTGTACTTACTAATGCTCAACGCTGTATATATAACTATATAACGTACTGAGAATACAGAGGGGTGTACTTACTAATGCTGAACGCTGTATATATAACGTACTGAGAATACAGGGGGGTGTACTCACTTATGCTGAACGCTGTATATATAACGTGCTGAGAATACAGGGGGGTGTACTTACTAATGCTGAACGCTGTATATATAACGTACTGAGAATACAGGGGGGTGTACTTACTAATGCTGAACGCTGCATATATAACGTACTGAGAATACAGGGGGGTGTACTCACTTATGCTGAGCGCTGTATATATAATGTACTGAGAATACAGGGGGGTGTACTGACTTATGCTGAACGCTGTATATATAATGTACTGAGAATACAGGGGGTGTACTCACTTATGCTGAACGCTGTATATATAACGTACTGAGAATACAGGGGGGTGTACTCACTTATGCTGAACGCTGTATATATAACGTACTGAGAATACAGGGGGGTGTACTGACTTATGCTGAACGCTGTATATATAACGTACTGAGAATACAGGGGGGTGTACTCACTTATGCTGAACGCTGTATATATAATGTACTGAGAATACAGGGGGGTGTACTAACTTATGCTGAACGCTGTATATATAATGTACTGAGAATACAGGGGGTGTACTCACTTATGCTGAACGCTGTATATATAATGTACTGAGAATACAGGGGGGTGTACTAACTTATGCTGAACGCTGTATATATAATGTACTGAGAATACAGGGGGGTGTACTAACTTATGCTGAACGCTGTATATATAATGTACTGAGAATACAGGGGGTGTACTCACTTATGCTGAACGCTGTATATATAATGTACTGAGAATACAGGGGGGTGTACTAACTTATGCTGAACGCTGTATATATAATGTACTGAGAATACCGGGGGTATACTCACTTATGCTGAACGCTGTATATATAACGTGCTGAGAATACAGGGGGGTGTACTTACTAATGCTGAACGCTGTATATATAATGTACTGAGAATACAGGGGGGTGTACTGACTTATGCTGAACGCTGTATATATAATGTACTGAGAATACAGGGGGTGTACTCACTTATGCTGAACGCTGTATATATAACGTGCTGAGAATACAGGGGGTGTACTCACTTATGCTGAACGCTGTATATATAACGTGCTGAGAATACAGGGGGGTGTACTTACTAATGCTGAACGCTGTATATATAATGTACTGAGAATACAGGGGGGTGTACTTACTAATGCTGAACGCTGTATATATAACGTACTGAGAATACAGGGGGGTGTACTCACTTATGCTGAACGCTGTATATATAACGTACTGAGAATACAGGGGGGTGTACTTACTTATGCTGAACGCTGTATATATAACGTACTGTGAATACAGGGGGGTGTACTTACTTATGCTGAACGCTGTATGTATAACATACTGAGAATACAGGGGGGTGTACTGACTTATGCTGAACGCTGTATATATAACGTACTGAGAATACAGGGGGGTGTACTTACTTATGTTGAACGCTGTATATATAACGTACTGAGAATACAGGGGGGTGTACTGACTTATGTTGAACGCTGTATATATAACGTACTGAGGATACAGGGGGGTGTACTGACTTATGCTGAACGCTGTATATATAATGTACTGAGAGTACAGGGGTGTACTTACTTATGCTGAGTGCTGTATATATAACGTACTGAGAGTACAGGGGGTGTACTTACTTATGCTGAACGCTGTATATATAACGTACTGAGGATACAGGGGGGTGTACTCACTTATGCTGAACGCTGTATGTATAAAGGACTGAGAATACAGGGGGTGTACTGACTTATGCTGAACGCTGCATATATAATGTACTGAGAATACAGGGGGGTGTACTTACTTATGCTGAGCGCTGTATGTATAACGTACTGAGAATACAGGGGGGTGTAATTACTTATGCTGAACGCTGTATATATAATGTGCTGAGAATACAGGGGGGTGTACTGACTTATGCTGAACGCTGTATATATAACATGCTGAGAATACAGGGGGGTGTACTTACTTATGCTGAACGCTGTATGTATAAAGTACTGAGAATACAGGGGGGTGTACTTACTTATGCTGAACGCTGTATGTATAACGTACTGAGAATACAGGGGAGTGTACTGACTTATGCTGAACGCTGTATATATAACGTACTGAGAATACAGGGGGGTGTACTTACTTATCCTGAACGCTGTATATATAACGTACTGTGAATACAGGGGGGTGTACTTACTTATGCTGAACGCTGTATGTATAACATACTGAGAATACAGGGGGGTGTACTGACTTATGCTGAACGCTGTATATATAACGTACTGAGAATACAGGGGGGTGTACTGACTTATGCTGAACGCTGTATATATAACGTACTGAGAATACAGGGGGGTGTACTTACTTATGTTGAACGCTGTATATATAACGTACTGAGAATACAGGGGGGTGTACTGACTTATGTTGAACGCTGTATATATAACGTACTCTGGATACAGGGGGGTGTACTGACTTATGCTGAACGCTGTATATATAATGTACTGAGAGTACAGGGGGTGTACTTACTTATGCTGAGTGCTGTATATATAACGTACTGAGAGTACAGGGGGTGTACTTACTTATGCTGAACGCTGTATATATAACGTACTGAGGATACAGGGGGGTGTACTCACTTATGCTGAACGCTGTATGTATAAAGTACTGAGAATACAGGGGGTGTACTGACTTATGCTGAACGCTGCATATATAATGTACCTAGAATACAGGGGGGTGTACTTACTTATGCTGAACGCTGTATATATATAACGTACTGAGAATACAGGGGGTGTACTGACTTATGCTGAACGCTGTATATATAATGTACTGAGAATACAGGGGGGTGTACTTACTTATGCTGAACGCTGTATATATATAACGTACTGAGAATACAGGGGGTGTACTGACTTATGCTGATTGCTGCATATATAATGTACTGAGAATACAGGGGGGTGTACTTACTAATGCTGAACGCTGTATATATAACGTACTGTGAATACAGGGGGGTGTACTTACTAATGCTGAACGCTGTATATATAACGTGCTGAGAATACAGGGGGGTGTACTTACTTATGCTGAACGCTGTATATATAACGTGCTGAGAATACAGGGGGGTGTACTTACTAATGCTGAACGCTGTATGTATAACGTACTGAGAATACAGGGGGGTGTACTCACTTATGCTGAACGCTGTATATATAACGTGCTGAGAATACAGGGGGGTGTACTTACTTATGCTGAACGCTGTATATATAACGTACTGAGAATACAGGGGGGTGTACTTACCTATGCTGAACGCTGTATATATAACGTACTGTGAATACAGGGGGGTGTACTTACTTATGCTGAACGCTGTATATATAACGTACTGTGAATACAGGGGGGTGTACTTACTTATGCTGAACGCTGTATATATATAACGTACTGAGAATACAGGGGGTGTACTGACTTATGCTGAACGCTGCATATATAATGTACTGAGAATACAGGGGGGTGTACTTACTTATGCTGAACGCTGTATATATAACGTACTGTGAATACAGGGGGGTGTACTTACTAATGCTGAACGCTGTATACATAACGTACTGTGAATACAGGGGGGTGTACTTACTAATGCTGAACGCTGTATATATAACGTGCTGAGAATACAGGGGGGTGTACTTACCTATGCTGAACGCTGTATATATAACGTACTGTGAATACAGGGGGGTGTACTTACTTATGCTGAACGCTGTATATATAACGTACTGTGAATACAGGGGGGTGTACTTACTTATGCTGAACGCTGTATATATATAACGTACTGAGAATACAGGGGGTGTACTGACTTATGCTGAACGCTGCATATATAATGTACTGAGAATACAGGGGGGTGTACTGACTTATGCTGAACGCTGTATGTATAAAGTACTGAGAATACAGGGGGTGTACTGACTTATGCTGAACGCTGCATATATAATGTACTGAGAATACAGGGGGGGTGTACTTACTTATGCTGAACGCTGTATATATAACGTGCTGAGAATACAGGGGGGTGTACTTACTTATGCTGAACGCTGTATATATAACGTACTGTGAATACAGGGGGGTGTACTGACTTATGCTGAACGCTGTATATATAACGTACTGTGAATACAGGGGGGTGTACTGACTTATGCTGTACGCTGTATATATAACGTACTGTGAATACAGGGGGGTGTACTGACTTATGCTGAACGCTGTATATATAACGTACTGTGAATACAGGGGGTGTACTGACTTATGCTGAACGCTGTATGTATAAAGTACTGAGAATACAGGGGGTGTACTGACTTATGCTGAACGCTGTATATATAACGTGCTGAGAATACAGGGGGGTGTACTTAGTTATGCTGAACGCTGTATATATAATGTACTGAGAGTACAGGGGGGTGTACTTACTAATGCTGAACGCTGTATGTATAACGTACTGACAATACAGGGGGGTGTACTCACTTATGCTGAACGCTGTATGTATAATGTACTGAGAGTACAGGGGGGTGTACTGACTTATGCTGAATGCTGTATGTATAACGTACTGAGAATACAGGGGGGTGTACTCACTTATGCTGAATGCTGTATATATAACGTACTGAGAATATAGGGGGTGTAATTACTTATGCTGAACGCTGTATATATAATGTGCTGAGAATACAGGGGGGTGTACTGACTTATGCTGAACGCTGTATATATAATGTGCTGAGAATACAGGGGGGTGTACTTACTTATGCTGAACGCTGTATGTATAAAGTACTGAGAATACAGGGGGGTGTACTTATGCTGAACGCTGTATGTATAACGTACTGAGAATACAGGGGGGTGTACTGACTTATGCTGAACGCTGTATATATAACGTACTGAGAATACAGGGGGGTGTACTTACTTATGCTGAACGCTGTATATATAACGTACTGTGAATACAGGGGGTGTACTTACTTATGCTGAACGCTGTATGTATAACATACTGAGAATACAGGGGGGTGTACTGACTTATGCTGAACGCTGTATATATAACGTACTGAGAATACAGGGGGGTGTACTTACTTATGTTGAACGCTGTATATATAACGTACTGAGAATACAGGGGGGTGTACTGACTTATGCTGAACGCTGTATATATAACGTACTGAGAATACAGGGGGGTGTACTGACTTATGCTGAACGCTGTATATATAACGTACTGAGAATACAGGGGGGTGTACTTACTTATGTTGAACGCTGTATATATAACGTACTGAGAATACAGGGGGGTGTACTGACTTATGTTGAACGCTGTATATATAACGTACTGAGGATACAGGGGGGTGTACTGACTTATGCTGAACGCTGTATATATAATGTACTGAGAGTACAGGGGGTGTACTTACTTATGCTGAGTGCTGTATATATAACGTACTGAGAGTACAGGGGGTGTACTTACTTATGCTGAACGCTGTATATATAACGTACTGAGGATACAGGGGGGTGTACTCACTTATGCTGAACGCTGTATGTATAAAGTACTGAGAATACAGGGGGTGTACTGACTTATGCTGAACGCTGCATATATAATGTACCTAGAATACAGGGGGGTGTACTTACTTATGCTGAACGCTGTATATATATAACGTACTGAGAATACAGGGGGTGTACTGACTTATGCTGAACGCTGCATATATAATGTACTGAGAATACAGGGGGGTGTACTTACTTATGCTGAACGCTGTATATATAACGTACTGTGGATACAGGGGGGTGTACTTACTAATGCTGAACGTTGTATATATAACGTACTGTGAATACAGGGGGGTGTACTTACTAATGCTGAACGCTGTATATATAACGTGCTGAGAATACAGGGGGGTGTACTTACTTATGCTGAACGCTGTATATATAACGTGCTGAGAATACAGGGGGGTGTACTTACTAATGCTGAACGCTGTATGTATAACGTACTGAGAATACAGGGGGGTGTACTCACTTATGCTGAACGCTGTATATATAACGTGCTGAGAATACAGGGGGGTGTACTTACTTATGCTGAACGCTGTATATATAACGTACTGAGAATACAGGGGGGTGTACTTACCTATGCTGAACGCTGTATATATAACGTACTGTGAATACAGGGGGGTGTACTTACTTATGCTGAACGCTGTATATATAACGTACTGTGAATACAGGGGGGTGTACTTACTTATGCTGAACGCTGTATATATATAACGTACTGAGAATACAGGGGGTGTACTGACTTATGCTGAACGCTGCATATATAATGTACTGAGAATACAGGGGGGTGTACTTACTTATGCTGAACGCTGTATATATAACGTACTGTGAATACAGGGGGGTGTACTTACTAATGCTGAACGCTGTATACATAACGTACTGTGAATACAGGGGGGTGTACTTACTAATGCTGAACGCTGTATATATAACGTGCTGAGAATACAGGGGGGTGTACTTACCTATGCTGAACGCTGTATATATAACGTACTGTGAATACAGGGGGGTGTACTTACTTATGCTGAACGCTGTATATATAACGTACTGTGAATACAGGGGGGTGTACTTACTTATGCTGAACGCTGTATATATAACGTACTGTGAATACAGGGGGGTGTACTTACTAATGCTGAACGCTGTATATATAATGTACTGAGAGTACAGGGGTGTACTTACTTATGCTGAGTGCTGTATATATAACGTACTGAGAGTACAGGGGGTGTACTTACTTATGCTGAACGCTGTATATATAACGTACTGAGGATACAGGGGGGTGTACTCACTTATGCTGAACGCTGTATGTATAAAGTACTGAGAATACAGGGGGTGTACTGACTTATGCTGAATGCTGCATATATAATGTACTGAGAATACAGGGGGGTGTACTTACTTATGCTGAAGGCTGTATATAAATAACGTACTGAGAATACAGGGGGTGTACTGACTTATGCTGAACGCTGCATATATAATGTATTGAGAATACAGGGGGGTGTACTTACTAATGCTGAACGCTGTATATATAACGTACTGTGAATACAGGGGGGTGTACTTACTAATGCTGAACGCTGTATATATAACGTGCTGAGAATACAGGGGGGTGTACTTACTTATGCTGAACGCTGTATATATAACGTGCTGAGAATACAGGGGGGTGTACTTACTAATGCTGAACGCTGTATGTATAACGTACTGAGAATACAGGGGGGTGTACTCACTTATGCTGAACGCTGTATATATAACGTGCTGAGAATACAGGGGGTGTACTTACTTATGCTGAACGCTGTATATATAACGTACTGAGAATACAGGGGGGTGTACTTACCTATGCTGAACGCTGTATATATAACGTACTGTGAATACAGGGGGGTGTACTTACTTATGCTGAACGCTGTATATATAACGTACTGTGAATACAGGGGGGTGTACTTACTTATGCTGAACGCTGTATATATATAACGTACTGAGAATACAGGGGGTGTACTGACTTATGCTGAACGCTGCATATATAATGTACTGAGAATACAGGGGGGTGTACTTACTTATGCTGAACGCTGTATATATAACGTGCTGAGAATACAGGGGGGTGTACTTACTAATGCTGAACGCTGTATATATAACGTACTGTGAATACAGGGGGGTGTACTTACTAATGCTGAACGCTGTATATATAACGTACTGAGAATACAGGGGAGTGTACTTACTTATACTGAACGCTGTATATATAACGTACTGTGAATACAGGGGGGTGTACTTACTTATGCTGAACGCTGTATATATAACGTACTGAGAATACAGAGGGGTGTACTTACTAATGCTGAACGCTGTATATATAACGTACTGAGAATACAGGGGGGTGTACTCACTTATGCTGAACGCTGTATATATAACGTGCTGAGAATACAGGGGGGTGTACTTACTAATGCTGAACGCTGTATATATAACGTACTGAGAATACAGGGGGGTGTACTTACTAATGCTGAACGCTGTATATATAACGTACTGAGAATACAGGGGGGTGTACTCACTTATGCTGAGCGCTGTATATATAATGTACTGAGAATACAGGGGGGTGTACTGACTTATGCTGAACGCTGTATATATAATGTACTGAGAATACAGGGGGTGTACTCACTTATGCTGAACGCTGTATATATAACGTACTGAGAATACAGGGGGGTGTACTGACTTATGCTGAACGCTGTATATATAACGTACTGAGAATACAGGGGGGTGTACTCACTTATGCTTAACGCTGTATATATAATGTACTGAGAATACAGGGGGGTGTACTAACTTATGCTGAACGCTGTATATATAATGTACTCAGAATACAGGGGGTGTACTCACTTATGCTGAACGCTGTATATATAACGTGCTGAGAATACAGGGGGGTGTACTTACTAATGCTGAACGCTGTATATATAATGTACTGAGAATACAGGGGGGTGTACTGACTTATGCTGAACGCTGTATATATAATGTACTGAGAATACAGGGGGGTGTACTTACTAATGCTGAACGCTGTATATATAACGTACTGAGAATACAGGGGGGTGTACTCACTTATGCTGAACGCTGTATATATAACGTACTGTGAATACAGGGGGGTATACTCACTTATGCTGAACGCTGTATATATAACGTGCTGAGAATACAGGGGGGTGTACTTACTAATGCTGAACGCTGTATATATAACGTACTGAGAATACAGGGGGGTGTACTCACTAATGCTGAACGCTGTATATATAACGTACTGAGAATACAGGGGGGTGTACTCACTTATGCTGAACGCTGTATATATAATGTACTGAGAATACAGGGGGGTGTACTCACCTTTGCTGAACGCTGTATATATAACGTACTGAGAATACAGGGGGGTGTACTTACTTATGCTGAACGCTGTATATATAACGTACTGAGAATACAGGGGGGTGTACTGATTTATGCTGAACGCTGTATATATAACGTACTGAGAATACAGGGGGGTGTACTGACTTATGCTGAATGCTGTATGTATAACGTACTGAGAATACAGGGGGGTGTACTCACTTATGTTGAATGCTGTATATATAACGTACTGAGAATATAGGGGGGTGTACTTACTTATGCTGAAAGCTGTATATATAATGTGCTGAGAATACAGGGGGGTGTACTGACTTATGCTGAACGCTGTATATATAACGTGCTGAGAATACAGGGGGGTGTACTTACTTATGCTGAACGCTGTATGTATAAAGTACTGAGAATACAGGGGGGTGTACTTACTTATGCAGAACGCTGTATGTATAACGTACTGAGAATACAGGGGGGTGTACTGACTTATGCTGAACACTGTATATATAACGTACTGAGAATACAGGGGGGTGTACTTACTTATGCTGAACGCTGTATATATAACGTACTGTGAATACAGGGGGGTGTACTTACTTATGCTGAACGATGTATGTATAACATACTGAGAATACAGGGGGGTGTATTGACTTATGCTGAACGCTGTATATATAACGTACTGAGAATACAGGGGGGTGTACTTACTTATGTTGAACGCTGTATATATAACGTACTGAGAATACAGGGGGGTGTACTTACTTATGTTGAACGCTGTATATATAACGTACTGAGGATACAGGGGGGTGTAGTGACTTATGTTGAACGCTGTATATATAACGTACTGAGGATACAGGGGGGTGTACTGACTTATGCTGAACGCTGTATATATAATGTACTGAGAGTACAGGGGGTGTACTTACTTATGCTGAGTGCTGTATATATAACGTACTGAGAGTACAGGGGGTGTACTTACTTATGCTGAACGCTGTATATATAACGTACTGAGGATACAGGGGGGTGTACTCACTTATGCTGAACGCTGTATGTATAACGTACTGAGAATACAGGGGGGTGTACTCACTTATGCTGAACGCTGTATATATAACGTGCTGAGAATACAGGGGGGTGTACTTACTTATGCTGAACGCTGTATATATAACGTACTGAGAATACAGGGGGGTGTACTTACCTATGCTGAACGCTGTATATATAACGTACTGTGAATACAGGGGGGTGTACTTACTTATGCTGAACGCTGTATATATAACGTACTGTGAATACAGGGGGGTGTACTTACTTATGCTGAACGCTGTATATATATAACGTACTGAGAATACAGGGGGTGTACTGACTTATGCTGAACGCTGCATATATAATGTACTGAGAATACAGGGGGGTGTACTTACTTATGCTGAACGCTGTATATATAACGTACTGTGAATACAGGGGGGTGTACTTACTAATGCTGAACGCTGTATACATAACGTACTGTGAATACAGGGGGGTGTACTTACTAATGCTGAACGCTGTATATATAACGTGCTGAGAATACAGGGGGGTGTACTTACCTATGCTGAACGCTGCATATATAACGTACTGTGAATACAGGGGGGTGTACTTACTTATGCTGAACGTTGTATATATAACGTACTGTGTATACAGGGGGGTGTACTTACTTATGCTGAACGCTGTATATATATAACGTACTGAGAATACAGGGGGTGTACTGACTTATGCTGAACGCTGCATATATAATGTACTGAGAATACAGGGGGGTGTACTTACTTATGCTGAACGCTGTATATATAACGTGCTGAGAATACAGGGGGGTGTACTTACTTATGCTGAACGCTGTATATGTAACGTACTGTGAATACAGGGGGGTGTACTTACTAATGCTGAACGCTGTATATATAACGTACTGAGAATACAGGGGGGTGTACTTACTAATGCTGAACGCTGTATATATAACGTACTGAGAATACAGAGGGGTGTACTTACTAATGCTGAACGCTGTATATATAACGTACTGAGAATACAGGGGGGTGTACTCACTTATGCTGAACGCTGTATATATAACGTGCTGAGAATACAGGGGGGTGTACTTACTAATGCTGAACGCTGTATATATAACGTACTGAGAATACAGGGGGGTGTACTTACTAATGCTGAACGCTGTATATATAACGTACTGAGAATACAGGGGGGTGTACTCACTTATGCTGAGCGCTGTATATATAATGTACTGAGAATACAGGGGGGTGTACTGACTTATGCTGAACGCTGTATATATAATGTACTGAGAATACAGGGGGTGTACTCACTTATGCTGAACGCTGTATATATAACGTACTGAGAATACAGGGGGGTGTACTGACTTATGCTGAACGCTGTATATATAACGTACTGAGAATACAGGGGGGTGTACTCACTTATGCTGAACGCTGTATATATAATGTACTGAGAATACAGGGGGTGTACTGACTTATGCTGAACGCTGTATATATAATGTACTCAGAATACAGGGGGTGTACTCACTTATGCTGAACGCTGTATATATAACGTGCTGAGAATACAGGGGGGTGTACTTACTAATGCTGAACGCTGTATATATAATGTACTGAGAATACAGGGGGGTGTACTGACTTATGCTGAACGCTGTATATATAATGTACTGAGAATACAGGGGGTATACTCACTTATGCTGAACGCTGTATATATAACGTGCTGAGAATACAGGGGGGTGTACTTACTAATGCTGAACGCTGTATATATAACGTACTGAGAATACAGGGGGGTGTACTCACTAATGCTGAACGCTGTATATATAACGTACTGAGAATATAGGGGGGTGTACTCACTTATGCTGAACGCTGTATATATAATGTACTGAGAATACAGGGGGGTGTACTCACCTTTGCTGAACGCTGTATATATAACGTACTGAGAATACAGGGGGGTGTACTTACTTATGCTGAACGCTGTATATATAACGTACTGAGAATACAGGGGGGTGTACTGATTTATGCTGAACGCTGTATATATAACGTACTGAGAATACAGGGGGGTGTACTGACTTATGCTGAATGCTGTATGTATAACGTACTGAGAATACAGGGGGGTGTACTCACTTATGCTGAATGCTGTATATATAACGTACTGAGAATATAGGGGGGTGTACTTACTTATGCTGAACGCTGTATATATAATGTGCTGAGAATACAGGGGGGTGTACTGACTTATGCTGAACGCTGTATATATAACGTGCTGAGAATACAGGGGGGTGTACTTACTTATGCTGAACGCTGTATGTATAAAGTACTGAGAATACAGGGGGTGTACTTACTTATGCAGAACGCTGTATGTATAACGTACTGAGAATACAGGGGGGTGTACTGACTTATGCTGAACACTGTATATATAACGTACTGAGAATACAGGGGGGTGTACTTACTTATGCTGAACGCTGTATATATAACGTACTGTGAATACAGGGGGGTGTACTTACTTATGCTGAACGATGTATGTATAACATACTGAGAATACAGGGGGGTGTACTGACTTATGCTGAACGCTGTATATATAACGTACTGAGAATACAGGGGGGTGTACTTACTTATGTTGAACGCTGTATATATAACGTACTGAGAATACAGGGGGGTGTAGTGACTTATGTTGAACGCTGTATATATAACGTACTGAGGATACAGGGGGGTGTACTGACTTATGCTGAACGCTGTATATATAATGTACTGAGAGTACAGGGGGTGTACTTACTTATGCTGAGTGCTGTATATATAACGTACTGAGAGTACAGGGGGTGTACTTACTTATGCTGAACGCTGTATATATAACGTACTGAGGATACAGGGGGGTGTACTCACTTATGCTGAACGCTGTATGTATAACGTACTGAGAATACAGGGGGGTGTACTCACTTATGCTGAACGCTGTATATATAACGTGCTGAGAATACAGGGGGGTGTACTTACTTATGCTGAACGCTGTATATATAACGTACTGAGAATACAGGGGGGTGTACTTACCTATGCTGAATGCTGTATATATAACGTACTGTGAATACAGGGGGGTGTACTTACTTATGCTGAACGCTGTATATATAACGTACTGTGAATACAGGGGGGTGTACTTACTTATGCTGAACGCTGTATATATATAACGTACTGAGAATACAGGGGGTGTACTGACTTATGCTGAACGCTGCATATATAATGTACTGAGAATACAGGGGGGTGTACTTACTTATGCTGAACGCTGTATATATAACGTACTGTGAATACAGGGGGGTGTACTTACTAATGCTGAACGCTGTATACATAACGTACTGTGAATACAGGGGGGTGTACTTACTAATGCTGAACGCTGTATATATAACGTGCTGAGAATACAGGGGGGTGTACTTACCTATGCTGAACGCTGCATATATAACGTACTGTGAATACAGGGGGGTGTACTTACTTATGCTGAACGTTGTATATATAACGTACTGTGTATACAGGGGGGTGTACTTACTTATGCTGAACGCTGTATATATATAACGTACTGAGAATACAGGGGGTGTACTGACTTATGCTGAACGCTGCATATATAATGTACTGAGAATACAGGGGGGTGTACTTACTTATGCTGAACGCTGTATATATAACGTGCTGAGAATACAGGGGGGTGTACTTACTTATGCTGAACGCTGTATATGTAACGTACTGTGAATACAGGGGGGTGTACTTACTAATGCTGAACGCTGTATATATAACGTACTGAGAATACAGGGGAGTGTACTTACTTATACTGAACGCTGTATATATAACGTACTGTGAATACAGGGGGGTGTACTTACTAATGCTGAACGCTGTATATATAACGTGCTGAGAATACAGGGGGGTGTACTTACTAATGCTGAACGCTGTATATATAACGTACTGAGAATACAGAGGGGTGTACTTACTAATGCTGAACGCTGTATATATAACGTACTGAGAATACAGGGGGGTGTACTCACTTATGCTGAACGCTGTATATATCACGTGCTGAGAATACAGGGGGTGTACTTACTTATGCTGAGTGCTGTATATATAACGTACTGAGAGTACAGGGGGTGTACTTATGCTGAACGCTGTATATATAACGTACTGAGGATACAGGGGGGTGTACTCACTTATGCTGAACGCTGTATGTATAAAGTACTGAGAATACAGGGGGTGTACTGACTTGTGCTGAACGCTGCATATATAATGTACTGAGAATACAGGGGGGTGTACTTACTTATGCTGAACGCTGTATATATATAACGTACTGAGAATACAGGGGGTGTACTGACTTATGCTGAACGCTGCATATATAATGTACTGAGAATACAGGGGGGTGTACTTAGTTATGCTGAACGCTGTATATATAACGTACTGTGAATGCAGGGGGGTGTACTTACTAATGCTGAACGCTGTATATATAACGTACTGTGAATACAGGGGGTGTACTTACTAATGCTGAACGCTGTATATATAACGTGCTGAGAATACAGGGGGGTGTACTTACTTATGCTGAACGCTGTATATATAACGTGCTGAGAATACAGGGAGGTGTACTTACTAATGCTGAACGCTGTATGTATAACGTACTGAGAATACAGGGGGGTGTACTCACTTATGCTGAACGCTGTATATATAACGTGCTGAGAATACAGGGGGGTGTACTTACTTATGCTGAACGCTGTATATATAACGTACTGAGAATACAGGGGGGTGTACTTACCTATGCTGAACGCTGTATATATAACGTACTGTGAATACAGGGGGGTGTACTTACTTATGCTGAACGCTGTATATATAACGTACTGTGAATACAGGGGGGTGTACTTTCTTATGCTGAACGCTGTATATATATAACGTACTGAGAATACAGGGGGTGTACTTACTTATGCTGAACGCTGTATATATAACGTACTGTGAATACAGGGGGGTGTACTTACTTATGCTGAACACTGTATATATATAACGTACTGAGAATACAGGGGGTGTACTGACTTATGCTGAACGCTGCATATATAATGTACTGAGAATACAGGGGGGTGTACTTACTTATGCTGAACGCTGTATATATAACGTACTGTGAATACAGGGGGGTGTACTTACTAATGCTGAACGCTGTATACATAACGTACTGTGAATACAGGGGGGTGTACTTACTAATGCTGAACGCTGTATATATAACGTACTGAGAATACAGGGGGGTGTACTCACTTATGCTGAACGCTGTATATATAACGTGCTGAGAATACAGGGGGTGTACTTACTTATGCTGAGTGCTGTATATATAACGTACTGAGAGTACAGGGGGTGTACTTATGCTGAACGCTGTATATATAACGTACTGAGGATACAGGGGGGTGTACTCACTTATGCTGAACGCTGTATATATAATGTACTGAGAATACAGGGGGGTGTACTTACTTATGCTGAACGCTGTATGTATAAAGTACTGAGAATACAGGGGGTGTACTGACTTGTGCTGAACGCTGCATATATAATGTACTGAGAATACAGGGGGGTGTACTTACTTATGCTGAACGCTGTATATATATAACGTACTGAGAATACAGGGGGTGTACTGACTTATGCTGAACGCTGCATATATAATGTACTGAGAATACAGGGGGGTGTACTTAGTTATGCTGAACGCTGTATATATAACGTACTGTGAATACAGGGGGGTGTACTTACTAATGCTGAACGCTGTATGTATAACGTACTGAGAATACAGGGGTGTGTACTCACTTATGCTGAACGCTGTATATATAACGTGCTGAGAATACAGGGGGGTGTACTTACTTATGCTGAACGCTGTATATATAACGTACTGAGAATACAGGGGGGTGTACTTACCTATGCTGAACGCTGTATATATAACGTACTGTGAATACAGGGGGGTGTACTTACTTATGCTGAACGCTGTATATATAACGTACTGTGAATACAGGGGGGTGTACTTTCTTATGCTGAACGCTGTATATATATAACGTACTGAGAATACAGGGGGTGTACTTACTTATGCTGAACGCTGTATATATAACGTACTGTGAATACAGGGGGGTGTACTTACTTATGCTGAACACTGTATATATATAACGTACTGAGAATACAGGGGGTGTACTGACTTATGCTGAACGCTGCATATATAATGTACTGAGAATACAGGGGGGTGTACTTACTTATGCTGAACGCTGTATATATAACGTACTGTGAATACAGGGGGGTGTACTTACTAATGCTGAACGCTGTATACATAACGTACTGTGAATACAGGGGGGTGTACTTACTAATGCTGAACGCTGTATATATAACGTACTGAGAATACAGGGGGGTGTACTCACTTATGCTGAACGCTGTATATATAACGTGCTGAGAATACAGGGGGTGTACTTACTTATGCTGAACGCTGTATATATAACGTACTGAGAGTACAGGGGGTGTACTTATGCTGAACGCTGTATATATAACGTACTGAGGATACAGGGGGGTGTACTCACTTATGCTGAACGCTGTATGTATAAAGTACTGAGAATACAGGGGGTGTACTGACTTGTGCTGAACGCTGCATATATAATGTACTGAGAATACAGGGGGGTGTACTTACTTATGCTGAACGCTGTATATATATAACGTACTGAGAATACAGGGGGTGTACTGACTTATGCTGAACGCTGCATATATAATGTACTGAGAATACAGGGGGGTGTACTTAGTTATGCTGAACGCTGTATATATAACGTACTGTGAATACAGGGGGGTGTACTTACTAATGCTGAACGCTGTATGTATAACGTACTGAGAATACAGGGGTGTGTACTCACTTATGCTGAACGCTGTATATATAACGTGCTGAGAATACAGGGGGGTGTACTTACTTATGCTGAACGCTGTATATATAACGTACTGAGAATACAGGGGGGTGTACTTACCTATGCTGAACGCTGTATATATAACGTACTGTGAATACAGGGGGGTGTACTTACTTATGCTGAACGCTGTATATATAACGTACTGTGAATACAGGGGGGTGTACTTACTTATGCTGAACGCTGTATATATATAACGTACTGAGAATACAGGGGGTGTACTTACTTATGCTGAACGCTGTATATATAACGTACTGTGAATACAGGGGGGTGTACTTACTTATGCTGAACGCTGTATATATATAACGTACTGAGAATACAGGGGGTGTACTGACTTATGCTGAACGCTGCATATATAATGTACTGAGAATACAGGGGGGTGTACTTACTTATGCTGAACGCTGTATATATAACGTACTGTGAATACAGGGGGGTGTACTTACTAATGCTGAACGCTGTATACATAACGTACTGTGAATACAGGGGGGTGTACTTACTAATGCTGAACGCTGTATATATAACGTGCTGAGAATACAGGGGGGTGTACTTACCTATGCTGATCGCTGTATATATAACGTACTGTGAATACAGGGGGGTGTACTTACTTATGCTGAACGTTGTATATATAACGTACTGTGTATACAGGGGGGTGTACTTACTTATGCTGAACGCTGTATATATATAACGTACTGAGAATACAGGGGGTGTACTGACTTATGCTGAACGCTGCATATATAATGTACTGAGAATACAGGGGGGTGTACTTACTTATGCTGAACGCTGTATATATAACGTACTGTGAATACAGGGGGGTGTACTTACTAATGCTGAACGCTGTATATATAACGTACTGAGAATACAGGGGAGTGTACTTACTTATACTGAACGCTGTATATATAACGTACTGTGAATACAGGGGGGTGTACTTACTAATGCTGAACGCTGTATATATAACGTACTGTGAATACAGGGGGGTGTACTTACTAATGCTGAACGCTGTATATATAACGTGCTGAGAATACAGGGGGGTGTACTTACTAATGCTGAACGCTGTATATATAACTATATAACGTACTGAGAATACAGAGGGGTGTACTTACTAATGCTGAACGCTGTATATATAACGTACTGAGAATACAGGGGGGTGTACTCACTTATGCTGAACGCTGTATATATAACGTGCTGAGAATACAGGGGGGTGTACTTACTAATGCTGAACGCTGTATATATAACGTACTGAGAATACAGGGGGGTGTACTTACTAATGCTGAACGCTGTATATATAACGTACTGAGAATACAGGGGGGTGTACTCACTTATGCTGAGCGCTGTATATATAATGTACTGAGAATACAGGGGGGTGTACTGACTTATGCTGAACGCTGTATATATAATGTACTGAGAATACAGGGGGTGTACTCACTTATGCTGAACGCTGTATATATAACGTACTGAGAATACAGGGGGGTGTACTGACTTATGCTGAACGCTGTATATATAACGTACTGAGAATACAGGGGGGTGTACTCACTTATGCTGAACGCTGTATATATAATGTACTGAGAATACAGGGGGGTGTACTGACTTATGCTGAACGCTGTATATATAATGTACTGAGAGTACAGGGGTGTACTTACTTATGCTGAGTGCTGTATATATAACGTACTGAGAGTACAGGGGGTGTACTTACTTATGTTGAACGCTGTATATATAACGTACTGAGGATACAGGGGGGTGTACTCACTTATGCTGAACGCTGTATGTATAAAGGACTGAGAATACAGGGGGTGTACTGACTTATGCTGAACGCTGCATATATAATGTACTGAGAATACAGGGGGGTGTACTTACTTATGCTGAGCGCTGTATGTATAACGTACTGAGAATACAGGGGGGTGTACTGACTTATGCTGAACGCTGTATATATAACGTACTGAAAATACAGGGGGGTGTACTCACTTATGCTGAGCGCTGTATGTATAACGTACTGAGAATACAGGGGGGTGTACTTACTAATGCTGAACGCTGTATATATAACGTACTGAGAATACAGGGGGGTGTACTGACTTATGCTGAACGCTGTATATATAACATACTGAGAATACAGGGGGGTGTACTGACTTATGCTGAACGCTGTATATATAACGTACTGAGAATACAGGGGGGTGTACTTACTAATGCTGAACGCTGTATATATAACGTACTGAGAATACAGGGGGGTGTACTGACTTATGCTGAACGCTGTATATATAACATACTGAGAATACAGGGGGGTGTACTGACTTATGCTGAACGCTGTATATATAACGTACTGAGAGTACAGGGGGGTGTACTGACTTATGCTGAACGCTGTATATATAACATACTGAGAATACAGGGAGGTGTACTTACTAATGCTGAACGCTGTATATATAACGTACTGAGAATACAGGGGGGTGTACTGACTTATGCTGAACGCTGTATATTTAACGTACTGAGAATACAGGGGGTGTACTTACTTATGCTGAGCGCTGTATGTATAATGTACTGAGAGTACAGGGGGGGTGTACTTACTTATGCTGAGCGCTGTATGTATAACGTATTGAGAATACAGGGGGTGTACTGACTTATGCTGAGCGCTGTATGTATAATGTACTGAGAATACAGGGGGGTGTACTTACTTATGCTGAGCGCTGAATGTATATTGTACTGATAATATAGGAGTGTACTCACTTATGCTGAGCGCTGTATGTATATTGTACTGATAATATAGGAGTGTACTCACTTATGCTGAGCGCTGTATGTATATTGTACTGATAATATAGGAGTGTACTCACTTATGCTGAGCGCTGTATGTATATTGTACTGATAATATAGGAGTGTACTCACTTATGCTGAGCGCTGTATGTATATTGTACTGATAATATAGGAGTGTACTCACTTATGCTGAGCGCTGTATATATATTGTACTGATAATATAGGAGTGTACTCACTTATGCTGAACGCTGTATATATAATGTACTGAGAATACAGGGGGTGTACTCACTTATGCTGAACGCTGTATATATAATGTACTGAGAATACAGGGGGGTGTACTCACCTTTGCTGAACGCTGTATATATAACGTACTGAGAATACAGGAGGGTGTACATACTTATGCTGAACGCTGTATATATAACGTACTGAGAATACAGGGGGGTGTACTGACTTATGCTGAACGCTGTATATATAACGTACTGAGAATACAGGGGGGTGTACTGACTTATGCTGAGCGCTGTATGTATAACGTACTGAGAATACAGGGGGGTGTACTGACTTATGCTGAACGCTGTATATATAACGTACTGAGAATACAGGGGGGTGTACTTACTTATGCTGAACGCTGTATATATAACGTGCTGAGAATACAGGGGGGTGTACTTACTTATGCTGAACGCTGTATGTATAACGTGCTGAGAATACAGGGAGGTGTACTTACTAATGCTGAACGCTGTATGTATAACGTACTGAGAATACAGGGGGGTGTACTCACTTATGCTGAACGCTGTATATATAACGTGCTGAGAATACAGGGGGGTGTACTTACTTATGCTGAACGCTGTATATATAACGTACTGAGAATACAGGGGGGTGTACTTACCTATGCTGAACGCTGTATATATAACGTACTGTGAATACAGGGGGGTGTACTTACTTATGCTGAACGCTGTATATATAACGTACTGTGAATACAGGGGGGTGTACTTACTTATGCTGAACGCTGTATTTATATAACGTACTGAGAATACAGGGGGTGTACTTACTTATGCTGAACGCTGTATATATAACGTACTGTGAATACAGGGGGGTGTACTTACTTATGCTGAACGCTGTATATATATAACGTACTGAGAATACAGGGGGTGTACTGACTTATGCTGAACGCTGCATATATAATGTACTGAGAATACAGGGGGGTGTACTTACTTATGCTGAACGCTGTATATATAACGTACTGTGAATACAGGGGGGTGTACTTACTAATGCTGAACGCTGTATACATAACGTACTGTGAATACAGGGGGGTGTACTTACTAATGCTGAACGCTGTATATATAACGTGCTGAGAATACAGGGGGGTGTACTTACCTATGCTGAACGCTGTATATATAACGTACTGTGAATACAGGGGGGTGTACTTACTTATGCTGAACGTTGTATATATAACGTACTGTGTATACAGGGGGGTGTACTTACTTATGCTGAACGCTGTATATATATAACGTACTGAGAGTACAGGGGGGTGTACTGACTTATGCTGAACGCTGTATATTTAACGTACTGAGAATACAGGGGGTGTACTTACTTATGCTGAGCGCTGTATGTATAATGTACTGAGAGTACAGGGGGGGTGTACTTACTTATGCTGAGCGCTGTATGTATAACGTACTGAGAATACAGGGGGGTGTACTGACTTATGCTGAGCGCTGTATGTATAATGTACTGAGAATACAGGGGGGTGTACTTACTTATGCTGAGCGCTGAATGTATATTGTACTGATAATATAGGAGTGTACTCACTTATGCTGAGCGCTGTATGTATATTGTACTGATAATATAGGAGTGTACTCACTTATGCTGAGCGCTGTATGTATATTGTACTGATAATATAGGAGTGTACTCACTTATGCTGAGCGCTGTATGTATATTGTACTGATAATATAGGAGTGTACTCACTTATGCTGAGCGCTGTATGTATATTGTACTGATAATATAGGAGTGTACTCACTTATGCTGAGCGCTGTATATATATTGTACTGATAATATAGGAGTGTACTCACTTATGCTGAACGCTGTATATATAATGTACTGAGAATACAGGGGGTGTACTCACTTATGCTGAACGCTGTATATATAATGTACTGAGAATACAGGGGGGTGTACTCACCTTTGCTGAACGCTGTATATATAACGTACTGAGAATACAGGGGGGTGTACTTACTTATGCTGAACGCTGTATATATAACGTACTGAGAATACAGGGGGGTGTACTGACTTATGCTGAACGCTGTATATATAACGTACTGAGAATACAGGGGGGTGTACTGACTTATGCTGTGCGCTGTATGTATAACGTACTGAGAATACAGGGGGGTGTACTGACTTATGCTGAACGCTGTATATATAACGTACTGAGAATACAGGGGGGTGTACTTACTTATGCTGAACGCTGTATATATAACGTGCTGAGAATACAGGGGGGTGTACTTACTTATGCTGAACGCTGTATGTATAACGTGCTGAGAATACAGGGAGGTGTACTTACTAATGCTGAACGCTGTATGTATAACGTACTGAGAATACAGGGGGGTGTACTCACTTATGCTGAACGCTGTATATATAACGTGCTGAGAATACAGGGGGGTGCACTTACTTATGCTGAACGCTGTATATATAACGTACTGAGAATACAGGGGCGTGTACTTACCTATGCTGAACGCTGTATATATAACGTACTGTGAATACAGGGGGGTGTACTTACTTATGCTGAACGCTGTATATATATAACGTACTGAGAATACAGGGGGTGTACTTACTTATGCTGAACGCTGTATATATAACGTACTGTGAATACAGGGGGGTGTACTTACTTATGCTGAACACTGTATATATATAACGTACTGAGAATACAGGGGGTGTACTGACTTATGCTGAACGCTGCATATATAATGTACTGAGAATACAGGGGGGTGTACTTACTTATGCTGAACGCTGTATATATAACGTACTGTGAATACAGGGGGGTGTACTTACTAATGCTGAACGCTGTATACATAACGTACTGTGAATACAGGGGGGTGTACTTACTAATGCTGAACGCTGTATATATAACGTGCTGAGAATACAGGGGGGTGTACTTACCTATGCTGAACGCTGTATATATAACGTACTGTGAATACAGGGGGGTGTACTTACTTATGCTGAACGTTGTATATATAACGTACTGTGTATACAGGGGGGTGTACTTACTTATGCTGAACGCTGTATATATATAACGTACTGAGAATACAGGGGGTGTACTGACTTATGCTGAACGCTGCATATATAATGTACTGAGAATACAGGGGGGTGTACTTACTTATGCTGAACGCTGTATATATAACGTGCTGAGAATACAGGGGGGTGTACTTACTAATGCTGAACGCTGTATATATAACGTACTGAGAATACAGGGGGGTGTACTGACTTATGCTGAACGCTGTATATATAACATACTGAGAATACAGGGGGGTGTACTGACTTATGCTGAACGCTGTATATATAACGTACTGAGAATACAGGGGGGTGTACTCACTTATGCTGAACGCTGTATATATAACGTGCTGAGAATACAGGGGGGTGTACTTACTAATGCTGAACGCTGTATATATAACGTACTGAGAATACAGGGGGGTGTACTTACTAATGCTGAACGCTGTATATATAACGTACTGAGAATACAGGGGGGTGTACTCACTTATGCTGAGCGCTGTATATATAATGTACTGAGAATACAGGGGGGTGTACTGACTTATGTTGAACGCTGTATATATAATGTACTGAGGATACAGGGGGGTGTACTGACTTATGCTGAACGCTGTATATATAATGTACTGAGAGTACAGGGGTGTACTTACTTATGCTGAGTGCTGTATATATAACGTACTGAGAGTACAGGGGGTGTACTTACTTATGCTGAACGCTGTATATATAACGTACTGAGGATACAGGGGGGTGTACTCACTTATGCTGAACGCTGTATGTATAAAGGACTGAGAATACAGGGGGTGTACTGACTTATGCTGAACGCTGCATATATAATGTACTGAGAATACAGGGGGGTGTACTTACTTATGCTGAGCGCTGTATGTATAACGTACTGAGAATACAGGGGGGTGTACTGACTTATGCTGAACGCTGTATATATAACGTACTGAGAATACAGGGGGGTGTACTCACTTATGCTGAGCGCTGTATGTATAACGTACTGAGAATACAGGGGGGTGTACTTACTAATGCTGAACGCTGTATATATAACGTACTGAGAATACAGGGGGGTGTACTGACTTATGCTGAACGCTGTATATATAACATACTGAGAATACAGGGGGGTGTACTGACTTATGCTGAACGCTGTATATATAACATACTGAATACAGGGGGGTGTACTTACTAATGCTGAACGCTGTATATATAACGTACTGAGAATACAGGGGGGTGTACTGACTTATGCTGAACGCTGTATATATAACATACTGAGAATACAGGGGGGTGTACTGACTTATGCTGAACGCTGTATATATAACGTACTGAGAGTACAGGGGGGTGTACTGACTTATGCTGAACGCTGTATATATAACATACTGAGAATACAGGGAGGTGTACTTACTAATGCTGAACGCTGTATATATAACGTACTGAGAATACAGGGGGGTGTACTGACTTATGCTGAACGCTGTATATATAACGTACTGAGAGTACAGGGGGGTGTACTGACTTATGCTGAACGCTGTATATTTAACGTACTGAGAATACAGGGGGTGTACTTACTTATGCTGAGCGCTGTATGTATAATGTACTGAGAGTACAGGGGGGGTGTACTTACTTATGCTGAGCGCTGTATGTATAACGTACTGAGAATACAGGGGGGTGTACTGACTTATGCTGAGCGCTGTATGTATAATGTACTGAGAATACAGGGGGGTGTACTTACTTATGCTGAGCGCTGAATGTATATTGTACTGATAATATAGGAGTGTACTCACTTATGCTGAGCGCTGTATGTATATTGTACTGATAATATAGGAGTGTACTCACTTATGCTGAGCGCTGTATGTATATTGTACTGATAATATAGGAGTGTACTCACTTATGCTGAGCGCTGTATGTATATTGTACTGATAATATAGGAGTGTACTCACTTATGCTGAGCGCTGTATATATATTGTACTGATAATATAGGAGTGTACTCACTTATGCTGAACGCTGTATATATAATGTACTGAGAATACAGGGGGTGTACTCACTTATGCTGAACGCTGTATATATAATGTACTGAGAATACAGGGGGGTGTACTCACCTTTGCTGAACGCTGTATATATAACGTACTGAGAATACAGGGGGGTGTACTTACTTATGCTGAACGCTGTATATATAACGTACTGAGAATACAGGGGGGTGTACTGACTTATGCTGAACGCTGTATATATAACGTACTGAGAATACAGGGGGGTGTACTGACTTATGCTGAGCGCTGTATGTATAACGTACTGAGAATACAGGGGGGTGTACTGACTTATGCTGAACGCTGTATATATAACGTACTGAGAATACAGGGGGGTGTACTTACTTATGCTGAACGCTGTATATATAACGTGCTGAGAATACAGGGGGGTGTACTTACTTATGCTGAACGCTGTATATATAACGTGCTGAGAATACAGGGAGGTGTACTTACTAATGCTGAACGCTGTATGTATAACGTACTGAGAATACAGGGGGGTGTACTCACTTATGCTGAACGCTGTATATATAACGTGCTGAGAATACAGGGGGGTGTACTTACTTATGCTGAACGCTGTATATATAACGTACTGAGAATACAGGGGGGTGTACTTACCTATGCTGAACGCTGTATATATAACGTACTGTGAATACAGGGGGGTGTACTTACTTATGCTGAACGCTGTATATATAACGTACTGTGAATACAGGGGGGTGTACTTACTTATGCTGAACGCTGTATATATATAACGTACTGAGAATACAGGGGGTGTACTTACTTATGCTGAACGCTGTATATATAACGTACTGTGAATACAGGGGGGTGTACTTACTTATGCTGAACGCTGTATATATATAACGTACTGAGAATACAGGGGGTGTACTGACTTATGCTGAACGCTGCATATATAATGTACTGAGAATACAGGGGGGTGTACTTACTTATGCTGAACGCTGTATATATAACGTACTGTGAATACAGGGGGGTGTACTTACTAATGCTGAACGCTGTATACATAACGTACTGTGAATACAGGGGGGTGTACTTACTTATGCTGAACGTTGTATATATAACGTACTGTGTATACAGGGGGGTGTACTTACTTATGCTGAACGCTGTATATATATAACGTACTGAGAATACAGGGGGTGTACTGACTTATGCTGAACGCTGCATATATAATGTACTGAGAATACAGGGGGGTGTACTTACTTATGCTGAACGCTGTATATATAACGTGCTGAGAATACAGGGGGGTGTACTTACTTATGCTGAACGCTGTATATATAACGTACTGTGAATACAGGGGGGTGTACTTACTAATGCTGAACGCTGTATATATAACGTACTGAGAATACAGGGGAGTGTACTTACTTATACTGAACGCTGTATATATAACGTACTGTGAATACAGGGGGTGTACTGACTTATGCTGAACGCTGCATATATAATGTACTGAGAATACAGGGGGGTGTACTTACTTATGCTGAACGCTGTATATATAACGTGCTGAGAATACAGGGGGGTGTACTTACTAATGCTGAACGCTGTATATATAACGTACTGTGAATACAGGGGGGTGTACTTACTAATGCTGAGCGCTGTATATATAACGTGCTGAGAATACAGGGGGGTGTACTTACTAATGCTGAACGCTGTATATATAACTATATAACGTACTGAGAATACAGAGGGGTGTACTTACTAATGCTGAACGCTGTATATATAACGTACTGAGAATACAGGGGGGTGTACTCACTTATGCTGAACGCTGTATATATAACGTGCTGAGAATACAGGGGGGTGTACTTACTAATGCTGAACGCTGTATATATAACGTACTGAGAATACAGGGGGGTGTACTTACTAATGCTGAACGCTGTATATATAACGTACTGAGAATACAGGGGGGTGTACTCACTTATGCTGAGCGCTGTATATATAATGTACTGAGAATACAGGGGGGTGTACTGACTTATGCTGAACGCTGTATATATAATGTACTGAGAATACAGGGGGTGTACTCACTTATGCTGAACGCTGTATATATAACGTACTGAGAATACAGGGGGGTGTACTGACTTATGCTGAACGCTGTATATATAACGTACTGAGAATACAGGGGGGTGTACTCACTTATGCTGAACGCTGTATATATAATGTACTGAGAATACAGGGGGGTGTACTGACTTATGCTGAACGCTGTATATATAATGTACTGAGAATACAGGGGGTGTACTCACTTATGCTGAACGCTGTATATATAACGTGCTGAGAATACAGGGGGGTGTACTTACTAATGCTGAACGCTGTATATATAATGTACTGAGAATACAGGGGGGTGTACTGACTTATGCTGAACGCTGTATATATAATGTACTGAGAATACAGGGGGTGTACTCACTTATGCTGAACGCTGTATATATAACGTGCTGAGAATACAGGGGGGTGTACTTACTAATGCTGAACGCTGTATATATAACGTACTGAGAATACAGGGGGGTGTACTCACTTATGCTGAACGCTGTATATATAACGTACTGAGAAAACAGGGGGGTGTACTTATGCTGAACGCTGTATATATAACGTACTGTGAATACAGGGGGGTGTACTTACTTATGCTGAACGCTGTATGTATAACATACTGAGAATACAGGGGGGTGTACTGACTTATGCTGAACGCTGTATATATAACGTACTGAGAATACAGGGGGGTGTACTTACTTATGTTGAACGCTGTATATATAACGTACTGAGAATACAGGGGGGTGTACTGACTTATGTTGAACGCTGTATATATAACGTACTGAGGATACAGGGGGGTGTACTGACTTATGCTGAACGCTGTATATATAATGTACTGAGAGTACAGGGGTGTACTTACTTATGCTGAGTGCTGTATATATAACGTACTGAGAGTACAGGGGGTGTACTTACTTATGCTGAACGCTGTATATATAACGTACTGAGGATACAGGGGGGTGTACTTACTTATGCTGAACGCTGTATATATAACGTACTGAGGATACAGGGGGGTGTACTCACTTATGCTGAACGCTGTATGTATAAAGGACTGAGAATACAGGGGGTGTACTGACTTATGCTGAACGCTGCATATATAATGTACTGAGAATACAGGGGGGTGTACTTACTTATGCTGAGCGCTGTATGTATAACGTACTGAGAATACAGGGGGGTGTACTGACTTATGCTGAACGCTGTATATATAACGTACTGAGAATACAGGGGGGTGTACTGACTTATGCTGAGCGCTGTATGTATAACGTACTGAGAATACAGGGGGGTGTACTTACTAATGCTGAACGCTGTATATATAACGTACTGAGAATACAGGGGGGTGTACTGACTTATGCTGAACGCTGTATATATAACATACTGAGAATACAGGGGGGTGTACTGACTTATGCTGAACGCTGTATATATAACGTACTGAGAATACAGGGGGGTGTACTTACTAATGCTGAACGCTGTATATATAACGTACTGAGAATACAGGGGGGTGTACTGACTTATGCTGAACGCTGTATATATAACATACTGAGAATACAGGGGGGTGTACTGACTTATGCTGAACGCTGTATATATAACGTACTGAGAGTACAGGGGGGTGTACTGACTTATGCTGAACGCTGTATATATAACATACTGAGAATACAGGGAGGTGTACTTACTAATGCTGAACGCTGTATATATAACGTACTGAGAATACAGGGGGGTGTACTGACTTATGCTGAACGCTGTATATATAACGTACTGAGAGTACAGGGGGGTGTACTGACTTATGCTGAACGCTGTATATTTAACGTACTGAGAATACAGGGGGGTGTACTGACTTATGCTGAGCGCTGTATGTATAATGTACTGAGAGTACAGGGGGGGTGTACTTACTTATGCTGAGCGCTGTATGTATAACGTACTGAGAATACAGGGGGGTGTACTGACTTATGCTGAGCGCTGTATGTATAATGTACTGAGAATACAGGGGGTGTACTTACTTATGCTGAGCGCTGAATGTATATTGTACTGATAATATAGGAGTGTACTCACTTATGCTGAGCGCTGTATGTATATTGTACTGATAATATAGGAGTGTACTCACTTATGCTGAGCGCTGTATGTATATTGTACTGATAATATAGGAGTGTACTCACTTATGCTGAGCGCTGTATGTATATTGTACTGATAATATAGGAGTGTACTCACTTATGCTGAGCGCTGTATGTATATTGTACTGATAATATAGGAGTGTACTCACTTATGCTGAGCGCTGTATGTATATTGTACTGATAATATAGGAGTGTACTCACTTATGCTGAGCGCTGTATATATATTGTACTGATAATATAGGAGTGTACTCACTTATGCTGAACGCTGTATATATAATGTACTGAGAATACAGGGGGTGTACTCACTTATGCTGAACGCTGTATATATAATGTACTGAGAATACAGGGGGGTGTACTCACCTTTGCTGAACGCTGTATATATAACGTACTGAGAATACAGGGGGGTGTACTTACTTATGCTGAACGCTGTATATATAACGTACTGAGAATACAGGGGGGTGTACTGACTTATGCTGAACGCTGTATATATAACGTACTGAGAATACAGGGGGGTGTACTGACTTATGCTGAGCGCTGTATGTATAACGTACTGAGAATACAGGGGGGTGTACTGACTTATGCTGAACGCTGTATATATAACGTACTGAGAATACAGGGGGGTGTACTTACTTATGCTGAACGCTGTATATATAACGTACTGAGAATACAGGGGGGTGTACTCACTTATGCTGAGCGCTGTATGTATAACGTACTGAGAATACAGGGGGGTGTACTGACTTATGCTGAACTCTGTATATATAACGTACTGAGAATACAGGGGGGTGTACTCACTTATGCTGAGCGCTGTATGTATAACGTACTGAGAATACAGGGGGGTGTACTTACTAATGCTGAACGCTGTATATATAACGTACTGAGAATACAGGGGGGTGTACTGACTTATGCTGAACGCTGTATATATAACATACTGAGAATACAGGGGGGTGTACTGCCTTATGCTGAACGCTGTATATATAACATACTGAGAATACAAGGGGGTGTACTGACTTATGCTGAACGCTGTATATATAACGTACTGAGAGTACAGGGGGGTGTAGTGACTTATGCTGAACGCTGTATATATAACATACTGAGAATACAGGGGGTGTACTTACTAATGCTGAACGCTGTATATATAACGTACTGAGAATACAGGGGGGTGTACTGACTTATGCTGAACGCTGTATATATAATGTACTGAGAGTACAGGGGGGTGTACTGACTTATGCTGAACGCTGTATATATAACATACTGAGAATACAGGGGGGTGTACTCACTTATGCTGAACGCTGTATATATAACGTACTGAGAATACAGGGGGGTGTACTCACTTATGCTGAGCGCTGTATGTATAACGTACTGAGAATACAGGGGGGTGTACTGACTTATGCTGAACTCTGTATATATAACGTACTGAGAATACAGGGGGGTGTACTCACTTATGCTGAGCGCTGTATGTATAACGTACTGAGAATACAGGGGGGTGTACTTACTAATGCTGAACGCTGTATATATAACGTACTGAGAATACAGGGGGGTGTACTGACTTATGCTGAACGCTGTATATATAACATACTGAGAATACAGGGGGGTGTACTGACTTATGCTGAACGCTGTATATATAACGTACTGAGAATACAGGGGGGTGTACTGACTTATGCTGAACGCTGTATATATAACATACTGAGAATACAGGGGGATGTACTGACTTATGCTGAACGCTGTATATATAACGTACTGAGAGTACAGGGGGGTGTACTGACTTATGCTGAACGCTGTATATATAACATACTGAGAATACAGGGGGGTGTACTTACTAATGCTGAACGCTGTATATATAACGTACTGAGAATACAGGGGGGTGTACTGACTTATGCTGAACGCTGTATATATAACGTACTGAGAGTACAGGGGGGTGTACTGACTTATGCTGAACGCTGTATATTTAACGTACTGAGAATACAGGGGGTGTACTTACTTATGCTGAGCGCTGTATGTATAATGTACTGAGAGTACAGGGGGGTGTACTTACTTATGCTGAGCGCTGTATGTATAGCGTACTGAGAATACAGGGGGGTGTACTGACTTATGCTGAACGCTGTATATATAACGTACTGAGAATACAGGGGGGTGTACTTACTTATGCTGAACGCTGTATATATAACGTGCTGAGAATACAGGGGGGTGTACTTACTTATGCTGAACGCTGTATATATAACGTGCTGAGAATACAGGGGGGTGTACTTACTTATGCTGAACGCTGTATATATAACGTGCTGAGAATACAGGGAGGTGTACTTACTAATGCTGAACGCTGTATGTATAACGTACTGAGAATACAGGGGGGTGTACTCACTTATGCTGAACGCTGTATATATAACGTGCTGAGAATACAGGGGGGTGTACTTACTTATGCTGAACGCTGTATATATAACGTACTGAGAATACAGGGGGGTGTACTTACCTATGCTGAACGCTGTATATATAACGTACTGTGAATACAGGGGGGTGTACTTACTTATGCTGAACGCTGTATATATAACGTACTGTGAATACAGGGGGGTGTACTTACTTATGCTGAACGCTGTATATATATAACGTACTGAGAATACAGGGGGTGTACTTACTTATGCTGAACGCTGTATATATAACGTACTGTGAATACAGGGGGGTGTACTTACTTATGCTGAACGCTGTATATATATAACGTACTGAGAATATAGGGGGTGTACTGACTTATGCTGAACGCTGCATATATAATGTACTGAGAATACAGGGGGGTGTACTTACTTATGCTGAACGCTGTATATATAACGTACTGTGAATACAGGGGGGTGTACTTACTAATGCTGAACGCTGTATACATAACGTACTGTGAATACAGGGGGGTGTACTTACTAATGCTGAACGCTGTATATATAACGTGCTGAGAATACAGGGGGGTGTACTTACCTATGCTGAACGCTGTATATATAACGTACTGTGAATACAGGGGGGTGTACTTACTTATGCTGAACGTTGTATATATAACGTACTGTGTATACAGGGGGGTGTACTTACTTATGCTGAACGCTGTATATATATAACGTACTGAGAATACAGGGGGTGTACTGACTTATGCTGAACGCTGCATATATAATGTACTGAGAATACAGGGGGGTGTACTTACTTATGCTGAACGCTGTATATATAACGTGCTGAGAATACAGGAGGGTGTACTTACTTATGCTGAACGCTGTATATATAACGTACTGTGAATACAGGGGGGTGTACTTACTAATGCTGAACGCTGTATATATAACGTACTGAGAATACAGGGGAGTGTACTTACTTATACTGAACGCTGTATATATAACGTACTGTGAATACAGGGGGGTGTACTTACTAATGCTGAACGCTGTATATATAACGTACTGTGAATACAGGGGGGTGTACTTACTAATGCTGAACGCTGTATATATAACGTGCTGAGAATACAGGGGGGTGTACTTACTAATGCTGAACGCTGTATATATAACTATATAACGTACTGAGAATACAGAGGGGTGTACTTACTAATGCTGAACGCTGTATATATAACGTACTGAGAATACAGGGGGGTGTACTCACTTATGCTGAACGCTGTATATATAACGTACTGAGAATACAGGGGGGTGTACTCACTTATGCTGAACGCTGTATATATAACGTGCTGAGAATACAGGGGGGTGTACTTACTAATGCTGAACGCTGTATATATAACGTACTGAGAATACAGGGGGGTGTACTTACTAATGGTGAACGCTGTATATATAACGTACTGAGAATACAGGGGGGTGTACTCACTTATGCTGAGCGCTGTATATATAATGTACTGAGAATACAGGGGGGTGTACTGACTTATGCTGAACGCTGTATATATAATGTACTGAGAATACAGGGGGTGTACTCACTTATGCTGAACGCTGTATATATAACGTACTGAGAATACAGGGGGGTGTACTGACTTATGCTGAACGCTGTATATATAACGTACTGAGAATACAGGGGGGTGTACTCACTTATGCTGAACGCTGTATATATAATGTACTGAGAATACAGGGGGGTGTACTGACTTATGCTGAACGCTGTATATATAATGTACTGAGAATACAGGGGGTGTACTCACTTATGCTGAACGCTGTATATATAACGTGCTGAGAATACAGGGGGGTGTACTTACTAATGCTGAACGCTGTATATATAACGTACTGAGAATACAGGGGGGTGTACTGACTTATGCTGAACGCTGTATATATAACGTACTGAGAGTACAGGGGGGTGTACTGACTTATGCTGAACGCTGTATATTTAACGTACTGAGAATACAGGGGGTGTACTTACTTATGCTGAGCGCTGTATGTATAATGTACTGAGAGTACAGGGGGGTGTACTTACTTATGCTGAGCGCTGTATGTATAGCGTACTGAGAATACAGGGGGGTGTACTGACTTATGCTGAACGCTGTATATATAACGTACTGAGAATACAGGGGGGTGTACTTACTTATGCTGAACGCTGTATATATAACGTGCTGAGAATACAGGGGGGTGTACTTACTTATGCTGAACGCTGTATATATAACGTGCTGAGAATACAGGGGGGTGTACTTACTTATGCTGAACGCTGTATATATAACGTGCTGAGAATACAGGGAGGTGTACTTACTAATGCTGAACGCTGTATGTATAACGTACTGAGAATACAGGGGGGTGTACTCACTTATGCTGAACGCTGTATATATAACGTGCTGAGAATACAGGGGGGTGTACTTACTTATGCTGAACGCTGTATATATAACGTACTGAGAATACAGGGGGGTGTACTTACCTATGCTGAACGCTGTATATATAACGTACTGTGAATACAGGGGGGTGTACTTACTTATGCTGAACGCTGTATATATAACGTACTGTGAATACAGGGGGGTGTACTTACTTATGCTGAACGCTGTATATATATAACGTACTGAGAATACAGGGGGTGTACTTACTTATGCTGAACGCTGTATATATAACGTACTGTGAATACAGGGGGGTGTACTTACTTATGCTGAACGCTGTATATATATAACGTACTGAGAATATAGGGGGTGTACTGACTTATGCTGAACGCTGCATATATAATGTACTGAGAATACAGGGGGGTGTACTTACTTATGCTGAACGCTGTATATATAACGTACTGTGAATACAGGGGGGTGTACTTACTAATGCTGAACGCTGTATACATAACGTACTGTGAATACAGGGGGGTGTACTTACTAATGCTGAACGCTGTATATATAACGTGCTGAGAATACAGGGGGGTGTACTTACCTATGCTGAACGCTGTATATATAACGTACTGTGAATACAGGGGGGTGTACTTACTTATGCTGAACGTTGTATATATAACGTACTGTGTATACAGGGGGGTGTACTTACTTATGCTGAACGCTGTATATATATAACGTACTGAGAATACAGGGGGTGTACTGACTTATGCTGAACGCTGCATATATAATGTACTGAGAATACAGGGGGGTGTACTTACTTATGCTGAACGCTGTATATATAACGTGCTGAGAATACAGGAGGGTGTACTTACTTATGCTGAACGCTGTATATATAACGTACTGTGAATACAGGGGGGTGTACTTACTAATGCTGAACGCTGTATATATAACGTACTGAGAATACAGGGGAGTGTACTTACTTATACTGAACGCTGTATATATAACGTACTGTGAATACAGGGGGGTGTACTTACTAATGCTGAACGCTGTATATATAACGTACTGTGAATACAGGGGGGTGTACTTACTAATGCTGAACGCTGTATATATAACGTGCTGAGAATACAGGGGGGTGTACTTACTAATGCTGAACGCTGTATATATAACTATATAACGTACTGAGAATACAGAGGGGTGTACTTACTAATGCTGAACGCTGTATATATAACGTACTGAGAATACAGGGGGGTGTACTCACTTATGCTGAACGCTGTATATATAACGTACTGAGAATACAGGGGGGTGTACTCACTTATGCTGAACGCTGTATATATAACGTGCTGAGAATACAGGGGGGTGTACTTACTAATGCTGAACGCTGTATATATAACGTACTGAGAATACAGGGGGGTGTACTTACTAATGGTGAACGCTGTATATATAACGTACTGAGAATACAGGGGGGTGTACTCACTTATGCTGAGCGCTGTATATATAATGTACTGAGAATACAGGGGGGTGTACTGACTTATGCTGAACGCTGTATATATAATGTACTGAGAATACAGGGGGTGTACTCACTTATGCTGAACGCTGTATATATAACGTACTGAGAATACAGGGGGGTGTACTGACTTATGCTGAACGCTGTATATATAACGTACTGAGAATACAGGGGGGTGTACTCACTTATGCTGAACGCTGTATATATAATGTACTGAGAATACAGGGGGGTGTACTGACTTATGCTGAACGCTGTATATATAATGTACTGAGAATACAGGGGGTGTACTCACTTATGCTGAACGCTGTATATATAACGTGCTGAGAATACAGGGGGGTGTACTTACTAATGCTGAACGCTGTATATATAATGTACTGAGAATACAGGGGGGTGTACTGACTTATGCTGAACGCTGTATATATAATGTACTGAGAATACAGGGGGTGTACTCACTTATGCTGAACGCTGTATATATAACGTGCTGAGAATACAGGGGGGTGTACTTACTAATGCTGAACGCTGTATATATAACGTACTGAGAATACAGGGGGGTGTACTCACTTATGCTGAACGCTGTATATATAACGTACTGAGAATACAGGGGGGTGTACTTACTTATGCTGAACGCTGTATATATAACGTACTGTGAATACAGGGGGGTGTACTTACTTATGCTGAACGCTGTATGTATAACATACTGAGAATACAGGGGGGTGTACTGACTTATGCTGAACGCTGTATATATAACGTACTGAGAATACAGGGGGGTGTACTTACTTATGTTGAACGCTGTATATATAACGTACTGAGAATACAGGGGGGTGTACTGACTTATGTTGAACGCTGTATATATAACGTACTGAGGATACAGGGGGGTGTACTGACTTATGCTGAACGCTGTATATATAATGTACTGAGAGTACAGGGGTGTACTTACTTATGCTGAGTGCTGTATATATAACGTACTGAGAGTACAGGGGGTGTACTTACTTATGCTGAACGCTGTGTATATAACGTACTGAGGATACAGGGGGGTGTACTCACTTATGCTGAACGCTGTATGTATAAAGGACTGAGAATACAGGGGGTGTACTGACTTATGCTGAACGCTGCATATATAATGTACTGAGAATACAGGGGGGTGTACTTACTTATGCTGAGCGCTGTATGTATAACGTACTGAGAATACAGGGGGGTGTACTGACTTATGCTGAACGCTGTATATATAACGTACTGAGAATACAGGGGGGTGTACTCACTTATGCTGAGCGCTGTATGTATAACGTACTGAGAATACAGGGGGGTGTACTTACTAATGCTGAACGCTGTATATATAACGTACTGAGAATACAGGGGGGTGTACTGACTTATGCTGAACGCTGTATATATAACATACTGAGAATACAGGGGGGTGTACTGACTTATGCTGAACGCTGTATATATAACGTACTGAGAATACAGGGGGGTGTACTTACTAATGCTGAACGCTGTATATATAACGTACTGAGAATACAGGGGGGTGTACTTACTAATGCTGAACGCTGTATATATAACGTACTGAGAATACAGGGGGTGTACTGACTTATGCTGAACGCTGTATATATAACATACTGAGAATACAGGGGGGTGTACTGACTTATGCTGAACGCTGTATATATAACGTACTGAGAGTACAGGGGGGTGTACTGACTTATGCTGAACGCTGTATATATAACATACTGAGAATACAGGGAGGTGTACTTACTAATGCTGAACGCTGTATATATAACGTACTGAGAATACAGGGGGGTGTACTGACTTATGCTGAACGCTGTATATATAACGTACTGAGAGTACAGGGGGGTGTACTGACTTATGCTGAACGCTGTATATTTAACGTACTGAGAGTACAGGGGGTGTACTTACTTATGCTGAGCGCTGTATGTATAATGTACTGAGAGTACAGGGGGGGTGTACTTATGCTGAGCGCTGTATGTATAACGTACTGAGAATACAGGGGGGTGTACTGACTTATGCTGAGCGCTGTATGTATAATGTACTGAGAATACAGGGGGGTGTACTTACTTATGCTGAGCGCTGAATGTATATTGTACTGATAATATAGGAGTGTACTCACTTATGCTGAGCGCTGTATGTATATTGTACTGATAATATAGGAGTGTACTCACTTATGCTGAGCGCTGTATGTATATTGTACTGATAATATAGGAGTGTACTCACTTATGCTGAGCGCTGTATGTATATTGTACTGATAATATAGGAGTGTACTCACTTATGCTGAGCGCTGTATGTATATTGTACTGATAATATAGGAGTGTACTCACTTATGCTGAGCGCTGTATGTATATTGTACTGATAATATAGGAGTGTACTCACTTATGCTGAGCGCTGTATGTATATTGTACTGATAATATAGGAGTGTACTCACTTATGCTGAGCGCTGTATATATATTGTACTGATAATATAGGAGTGTACTCACTTATGCTGAACGCTGTATATATAATGTACTGAGAATACAGGGGGTGTACTCACTTATGCTGAACGCTGTATATATAATGTACTGAGAATACAGGGGGGTGTACTCACCTTTGCTGAACGCTGTATATATAACGTACTGAGAATACAGGGGGGTGTACTTACTTATGCTGAACGCTGTATATATAACGTACTGAGAATACAGGGGGGTGTACTGACTTATGCTGAACGCTGTATATATAACGTACTGAGAATACAGGGGGGTGTACTGACTTATGCTGAGCGCTGTATGTATAACGTACTGAGAATACAGGGGGGTGTACTGACTTATGCTGAACGCTGTATATATAACGTACTGAGAATACAGGGGGGTGTACTTACTTATGCTGAACGCTGTATATATAACGTACTGAGAATACAGGGGGGTGTACTCACTTATGCTGAGCGCTGTATGTATAACGTACTGAGAATACAGGGGGGTGTACTGACTTATGCTGAACTCTGTATATATAACGTACTGAGAATACAGGGGGGTGTACTCACTTATGCTGAGCGCTGTATGTATAACGTACTGAGAATACAGGGGGGTGTACTTACTAATGCTGAACGCTGTATATATAACGTACTGAGAATACAGGGGGGTGTACTGACTTATGCTGAACGCTGTATATATAACATACTGAGAATACAGGGGGGTGTACTGACTTATGCTGAACGCTGTATATATAACGTACTGAGAATACAGGGGGGTGTACTGACTTATGCTGAACGCTGTATATATAACATACTGAGAATACAGGGGGGTGTACTGACTTATGCTGAACGCTGTATATATAACGTACTGAGAGTACAGGGGGGTGTAGTGACTTATGCTGAACGCTGTATATATAACATACTGAGAATACAGGGGGGTGTACTTACTAATGCTGAACGCTGTATATATAACGTACTGAGAATATAGGGGGGTGTACTGACTTATGCTGAACGCTGTATATATAACGTACTGAGAGTACAGGGGGGTGTACTGACTTATGCTGAACGCTGTATATATAACATACTGAGAATACAGGGGGGTGTACTCACTTATGCTGAACGCTGTATATATAACGTACTGAGAATACAGGGGGGTGTACTCACTTATGCTGAGCGCTGTATGTATAACGTACTGAGAATACAGGGGGGTGTACTGACTTATGCTGAACTCTGTATATATAACGTACTGAGAATACAGGGGGGGTGTACTCACTTATGCTGAGCGCTGTATGTATAACGTACTGAGAATACAGGGGGGTGTACTTACTAATGCTGAACGCTGTATATATAACGTACTGAGAATACAGGGGGGTGTACTGACTTATGCTGAACGCTGTATATATAATGTACTGAGAATACAGGGGGTGTACTCACTTATGCTGAACGCTGTATATATAATGTACTGAGAATACAGGGGGTGTACTCACTTATGCTGAACGCTGTATATATAACGTGCTGAGAATACAGGGGGTGTACTCACTTATGCTGAACGCTGTATATATAACGTGCTGAGAATACAGGGGGGTGTACTTACTAATGCTGAACGCTGTATATATAACGTACTGAGAATACAGGGGGGTGTACTCACTTATGCTGAACGCTGTATATATAACGTACTGAGAATACAGGGGGGTGTACTTACTTATGCTGAACGCTGTATATATAACGTACTGTGAATACAGGGGGGTGTACTGACTTATGCTGAACGCTGTATATATAACGTACTGAGAGTACAGGGGGGTGTACTGACTTATGCTGAACGCTGTATATATAACATACTGAGAATACAGGGGGGTGTACTCACTTATGCTGAACGCTGTATATATAACGTACTGAGAATACAGGGGGGTGTACTCACTTATGCTGAGCGCTGTATGTATAACGTACTGAGAATACAGGGGGGTGTACTGACTTATGCTGAACTCTGTATATATAACGTACTGAGAATACAGGGGGGGTGTACTCACTTATGCTGAGCGCTGTATGTATAACGTACTGAGAATACAGGGGGGTGTACTTACTAATGCTGAACGCTGTATATATAACGTACTGAGAATACAGGGGGGTGTACTGACTTATGCTGAACGCTGTATATATAACATACTGAGAATACAGGGGGGTGTACTGACTTATGCTGAACGCTGTATATATAACGTACTGAGAATACAGGGGGGTGTACTGACTTATGCTGAACGCTGTATATATAACATACTGAGAATACAGGGGGGTGTACTGACTTATGCTGAACGCTGTATATATAACGTACTGAGAGTACAGGGGGGTGTACTGACTTATGCTGAACGCTGTATATATAACATACTGAGAATACAGGGGGGTGTACTTACTAATGCTGAACGCTGTATATATAACGTACTGAGAATACAGGGGGGTGTACTGACTTATGCTGAACGCTGTATATATAACGTACTGAGAGTACAGGGGGGTGTACTGACTTATGCTGAACGCTGTATATTTAACGTACTGAGAATACAGGGGGTGTACTTACTTATGCTGAGCGCTGTATGTATAATGTACTGAGAGTACAGGGGGGTGTACTTACTTATGCTGAGCGCTGTATGTATATTGTACTGATAATATAGGAGTGTACTCACTGATGCTGAGCGCTGAATGTATAATGTACTGATAATATAGGAGTGTACTCACGAATGTGTCTCTCTCTTGCTCTCTCTCTTGTCCTGGACATCTTGTCGTCATGGCGCCACACTGAGCATGCTCAGTCTATAGAGGCTTCAGACAGAAACACACATCCCTGGTTATATTATAGATATATAGATATAGATATATATATATATATATATATATATATATATATGTATATAATACTTTTATTTGTGTAATATTTGTAAAGGGTAAGGAACATGTCAGCAATATGTGGGTTAAACTAATGCTTTTGCTCTGGGTTCCCAGTAGACTCTGCTGCAGAACACATGTAATAATAACTCTGGTATGTATGACACAGGTTTTGTGAATTGATACATTGCAGCTTTAAAGGGGACAAAACTCAAGAGATTTTTGATTGCCAAAGTGTTCTTTTCCATTGTAAAGTTAGTAGGTAATCAAACTTTGTTTGGTCGCTCATGATGCAAAACATAATAACGCTCACTTGAGTCAGGAAAAGTCACTGACATTATAGAGTCCATATGAGGATGTGTACGTGGTATTGTGGAAATGTTTATCTTAGTTTCAATAATGTAGCATACTAGTAGTTACTTAAAGAGGACTTTTTTTTACCATTTTGGCACGCCATTTCCCTTTCCAGTGAAATCATGTCTCCCTTGCCGTACAAGGTGCAGAAAGTGTCTAAAACACATAATAAATATGGTGCAAGTCATGAAAAACTGTTTTTTTTTAGAGCGAATTGCACCATAATTCTGGCACATTTAGTAGAATAAATCTTCCGCGATAAGTTCGTAAACCTAACATTATGAAGTCAAAACCTGACAGCTTTACAGAGTTAAGTGGCGCTAAATAGAGTGCAATAAAATGCAATTTAATTATGTAAAAATCAGACAACATGATTTTCTGGATTTCTTTTAGATTCTGTCTCTCACAGTTGAAGTGTACATATGATAAAAATTACAGACCTCTCCATTCTTTGTAGGTGGGAAAACTTGCAAAATAGGCAGATATTGCAAATACTTATTTTCTCCACTGTAGATGCAGCTTATCTTGTCTGGGGGTGGAACAAGCTTACTTTAGTGCCAAAGGCACCTTGTAATGGGCACCTTGGCTCTGCTTAGCATGCACGATATGTCTCTATGTAATATCTGTATGCACACTTGTGTCTCCTAGATGTACAAATATAATATAGAGGCAAAATATTTTTTAACCTATAAATTAGGTCACTCAATAGCACCGTAGTCCATAGTAAAATACCCCTTTTATATGTCCCTCACACACAGTATGATACCCCAACAGTGCCCCCGACATACAGTATGATGCCCCCGACATACAGTATGATGCCTCCTAATGCAGTATTACGCCCCCACCAAGCTTCTCCACACAATATGATTCTCAAATAGTGTGCCCCCTCATACAATATAATGTTCCCACAGTGTCCAACACAAACCCAGTGACCCCCTATATTATAATGCGCTCATGTGGTCCCCAACTCATTATTCCCCCCATACACAATATGAGGCCCCAAAGTGCCCCACAGACACACAATATGGTGCCCATACATCCCACATGTAGAGTGCACTTGTAGCACCCTGAGGATTCGGCTGCTACAGGGGTATTGCACCTCAACCCAGAGGTGTGATATTCCACTCCCGGGCAAGGATGGAGCGTGGAACTGAGCTCGGTAGGCTGCATGCACTACACACATCCCATTTCCGAGGAGCAGACCGACGGTACTCCCACTTAGAAATGTGCAGGTACGACCGAGTCTGTTCCTGGCTGGAGTGGGAGGGGGGTGGTACATCCCATGTAGTGTAGGGGCAGATAGGGGGAGCAGCCTGGGTAAAGATAGGAGCTCATTGGGTGCTGGTCACCTGAGCTCACACATAGAGGGTGTATATAAGGTGGGCACCAACTAAGATCAGGGTCAGATGCAGAGGATCAGATGCAGAGAGTCAGTCAGCTGCAGAGAACAAGTCAGGAGCAGAGGAGAGAAGAAAGACAAAGACCCAGAGTGAGAGAGGAGAAAAGAGAGAGACCCAGAGCACAGAAGAGAAGGACTCTGAGATCCCAACTAAAAGCACCGGGTGAAGAGTCGGCATCAGGGTACCGGAACCCAAGCTGGTGGGGGTAAAAACATTCCCCAGCCAGAGACCGGAGACCGTGGGCAGCGTCTGCCACGGTCACCCATCACATCCACCCCGAAGGCACACCACATGAAGGGTCAGGGAACCCAGGGCCAAGGGTGTCCCAACAGAAGGCCCGAGGGAGCTGGACCTAGGTGGATTACTGGTGGGGACGGCCAGAGAACGGGACAGAAAGAGAGCTCAGGGCCACGCTCCGGACTTGTTTGGGGGTTGGCTGGATCCAGGACCTGGTGGACGCAGCACGGCTCGGGTGGTCACTAGCAGCTGGAGTGACCAGTACAACATCTGCAGTAAGTAAACACCCTTAACTGCACAACCCGACTCTGTCTTCACTGCCGTCTGCACTACACCACCACAACCCCCATCCTCTGCGCCTGTCCCCTCTGAGGCTATACCCCACCCGTTGGGGGTTATACCATCTCAAGCTGCACCTGCACCATCAGCCTCAGTGGACCCTGCTGCAGCGGCGGCCACAGTGACCGCATCACAACGGGTGGCGTAGTCGACACAAAAGAACTCTTAATAACATCTGTAGGACTGCCACATAACACTGAGCTTGACGCCCTGGGCACGGGGCCGGGTCACAGCCGCTCGGAGACTACAACCCCCCCCATCTGATCCGGTGCCGGGTATTCCCCTCAAAAAGGAATATGTCCCAGGGGGTGCGTCAACTTTGGCGTAGTCGGCAGGATTACGTGCCCGCAACACCCGGGTACTGCGTGCCTGAAGAAAGGTGCAAGTTTACCTCAGAAAGAAGTCTCCCGCCGGTTCCGGAGGGTCCACGCCATCGGACTCCATCACCAGTCGTTTCCCGCCGATTGTCCGCCATTTCCAACTTGTTCCCGCCATCTGCAGAGTTTCCCGCCACTGGGCGACGCTTCCCGCCAAAACCGCAGATTTCCCGCCTTGGAAGAGCAGCGGACGCCATTATGGGCGTGCCAAAGGAGGGCGAGAGGCCGCCTCCCATCGTGGGCCAGGACAGAAAATGGCGCCAAAAGTGGAAACCGCCCCCACCAACAGAGACTGTGATGCTGGAGGTGTCTGTCAGTGTGAAAGAACTACCCCTGGAGCTGACAGTCACCGAGTTGCCCCGGGACCGCCCTCGAAGTGGGAGGAGACGAAAGAAAAGAACGAAGATGGGTGCCGCCTGGAGCAGTCTGGAGCGAGCGCACCCGGAGGCAGGAAGCCTGGAGAGGAGCAGCAGAAAAGCTCACCCGGAGATGTCCAGAGAGCAGAGTAGCACTGGCCCGCTGGCCAGGAGCCTGCTGGAAGAAGAGCAGAGCAGCACCGACCCATTGGTCAGGAGCCTGCTGGACACCACGACCCCACTAGGCCTAGTGGAGGTCCTTGCACAGCTCCCCCGAGACCGGGAGTGTGCGCAGACTGCCCTGGAGGGCCTCGCACGGAGGATGGCCCGGGTACAGCGCGAGATATTGGCGGAATGGAGCCGGGAGATGGCCCAGCAAGCTGAAACCAAGACGCAAGCTGAAACCAAGACCCGGAGCACGCCAGCCGAGATGAGGAAGGAGACCGCCTCTGAGGATGGCGCGGGAGGACCCAAGGCCGGAGACGGCGCCGAGGAGGGAGCCGAACGCAGGGAGGCAGGTAAAGGGGACGCCTATACCCCAAGCCGTGACACCGCTTACCTGCCCCAGCTCCCCGTCGCAGAGCCCGAAAGTCCCCCTGCTGTGCCCGAAAACGCCATGTCACCGACGCAGACTAGGCCCCAACCGGAAGCCGCCGCCGCGACCCCTGTGACGTCACACGCCTCGACCCCGAGCGTGACCAAGCAGGAAGTACCACCAGCCTGGTCGCAGGGCCTAGAGTTCCCGGGCGCCGCAACACCAACAGCGCCCCCTACCTCCGCGGAGCCTCCGGCCTGGCCGCAAGGCCAGGTAGCCCAGGGCGCCGCCGTATTAACGGTGCCCTTCACCTTCCAGGTGCCCCAGGCCTGGCCGCAAGGCCTGGGCAATCCGGGCGCCACCACCACCGCGCCCGCGCCCGTAAAACCAAGGGTGCCGCGTCTGGGAGAGGACTTGTTTGCCCAGCACACGTGGCCGGACGGGCAGCCTTTCATCTGGCCCCAGAAGTATTACGAACTGGAGCACCAGAGGAGGGTTGGGGCCATGTGTGCACCCCTGATTCCGGCTCCGAAGCCCGTAATAAGGATCTCGCCCCCGCTAGCGGAAGCACAGTTTGAGTGGGACCCCACCGGAGAAGATCTAATGGGGTTCACTCAGGAAACTAGGGCAGCTGCAGCAGAGCGTGCGGAGTGCTGCCGCCAACAGCTCGAGGAGTTTGCGAGGGAGCGGAGAGAGAGGCGGGTCCGGGAACAACAGGCCCAAATAAGGAGCGCCGAGCAAAAGAGCCGGACCAGGAGGGACCCCCGTGCAGCGCACAGTCCCCGTACCACCGGGACTGTAATCAAGTTTAACCAGCAGCACGGGTGGGGCTTCATCAGAGACAACAACACCCCCGGCGACGTCTTTGTCACGCGCAGAGACGTGGAGTCCCATCTGCCGGAGGGGCACAGAGGTCGTGACCTCTACATCGGAGACGAGGTCACCTTCACCCGGCACAAGTGTGCCAAAGGACCTTACGCCCTCCACGTACACCGCCTGACGGAGGAGGAGTTGCGGTGCGAGGAGGAGGAGCAAGAGGACCCGGACGGGTCTGAAGTAACAACCAGCTGTAAGCAAAGAGCAGGAGGAAGACGCCGTTGAGTGCGGCAGAGAAGTGATGTAAATAGTTACCCGACCGGGGTATAAAGAAACTGTTACTGCAAATATAGTCCCCGTTGGGACCAGCAAGTGTGAACTGTTTACCCGTTTTCCCTTAATCCCACAGGCTGAGGACTGTGAGCAGCCATTTCCTTTCCCTCCTTACCTGGCCGAGGACTGAGAGCGGCCACTACCCCTGTATATAGTTGCGCGTCCTAAAGCGCCCCCTACCGGTTTTATAGGAAAACCAGTTTTTCTAAGAGACTGTCGCACTTTTCCCGGACACACGTTGCACAGTGTCCGGAGGAGGAACCTGAAACAAGAGACGACGAGAATGTTTATATGAAAAGTTTTATATATATAATGTTTTATATGTTTTATTATGTTCATATGAAAAATTTGTATGTTTTGGTGATGTTTTTTGTCTTTACAGCCCGAGGACGTGCTGTGATTTACCAGGGGGGAATGTAGCACCCTGAGGATTCGGCTGCTACAGGGGTATTGCACCTCAACCCAGAGGTGTGATATTCCACTCCCGGGCAAGGATGGAGCGTGGAACTGAGCTCGGTAGGCTGCATGCACTACACACATCCCATTTCCGAGGAGCAGACCGACGGTACTCCCACTTAGAAATGTGCAGGTACGACCGAGTCTGTTCCTGGCTGGAGTGGGAGGGGGGTGGTACATCCCATGTAGTGTAGGGGCAGATAGGGGGAGCAGCCTGGGTAAAGATAGGAGCTCATTGGGTGCTGGTCACCTGAGCTCACACATAGAGGGTGTATATAAGGTGGGCACCAACTAAGATCAGGGTCAGATGCAGAGGATCAGATGCAGAGAGTCAGTCAGCTGCAGAGAACAAGTCAGGAGCAGAGGAGAGAAGAAAGACAAAGACCCAGAGTGAGAGAGGAGAAAAGAGAGAGACCCAGAGCACAGAAGAGAAGGACTCTGAGATCCCAACTAAAAGCACCGGGTGAAGAGTCGGCATCAGGGTACCGGAACCCAAGCTGGTGGGGGTAAAAACATTCCCCAGCCAGAGACCGGAGACCGTGGGCAGCGTCTGCCACGGTCACCCATCACATCCACCCCGAAGGCACACCACATGAAGGGTCAGGGAACCCAGGGCCAAGGGTGTCCCAACAGAAGGCCCGAGGGAGCTGGACCTAGGTGGATTACTGGTGGGGACGGCCAGAGAACGGAACAGAAAGAGAGCTCAGGGCCACGCTCCGGACTTGTTTGGGGGTTGGCTGGATCCAGGACCTGGTGGACGCAGCACGGCTCGGGTGGTCACTAGCAGCTGGAGTGACCAGTACAACATCTGCAGTAAGTAAACACCCTTAACTGCACAACCCGACTCTGTCTTCACTGCCGTCTGCACTACACCACCACAACCCCCATCCTCTGCGCCTGTCCCCTCTGAGGCTATACCCCACCCGTTGGGGGTTATACCATCTCAAGCTGCACCTGCACCATCAGCCTCAGTGGACCCTGCTGCAGCGGCGGCCACAGTGACCGCATCACAACGGGTGGCGTAGTCGACACAAAAGAACTCTTAATAACATCTGTAGGACTGCCACATAACACTGAGCTTGACGCCCAGGGCACGGGGCCGGGTCACAGCCGCTCGGAGACTACAACCCCCCCCATCTGATCCGGTGCCGGGTATTCCCCTCAAAAAGGAATATGTCCCAGGGGGTGCGTCACACTGGCTGATGAAAAAAATACTCACTTAGCCCCTTTCCTACAATGTGCAAATCTACAGGTCTAATGTGGTCTGTGCTATGTGTGGTTTGGTGCAGCAGGCATGTTCTGGTGACCCCCCTGCTTCACCAAGCTTCAGACACTACAGCTTTTATAGGGTTACAGATAGATACATAGATACACAAATAAGTAGGGGCTTTATTAACCCATGCAGCATTTCAGCTGTTTGTTTCGTAGTACCACTTCCTTGCATGAATTGATAACTTTGTGTTTTTTTTCCTTCCTTTAAGAAGGCTTGTGTAGAACCTAAGAAGTCTACATCCCATAAACACACCACAGATGACCTCTTGGGGACATTCTACTGCCACCCATCTCTTGGATGACATAATACTAAGAATGGGAGGTCTTACATTTACCAACCCAAGGGGATCAATTGACATTGCGGCAGACCTAAACCAAAATTGGCAACTAGCAAAGCTTCTTATTCCTTTTTCATCCCAGATCTAGACTTTTCTCTTGATATTTAACAACTTATGTTAAACTTGAACGGGTCGAATTAATGAAGCAGCAAATCATAGACTATTAATCTCCCGCTGTTTGGTCTATTAAGAAAAGCTTTCTGGTTTCTCCTAGAGTTTCCATGAAAGTCATGCAAATCACACACTCTAATTAAGCGCCTGAGAGCCAAGTACACGTGGAAATGAAGTAATTAAGTACAGACGTTGTATTTGAGACGCCCACACTTTCACATGAGTCACAAAGATCTGGTTGTAAATTGACCAGACCTTTCTTGCAGACAACATAAGCCTCCATCATTTGCTGACCTCCCACAGAAAATTGCCACATGTGACATAACTTCCAAGTTTCTGGGCCAGCGGAACTGGTGAGCTCATAAATATAGCCTGTGAGTGCGGGGGGATAAACACCAATACCAAAAAATGCTTACATTGGAAACTCTGCAGATATCACTGTATGTACAGATTTCTTAGAATTCCAAAAGATTTTGAGATGTTTGGACAACAATTATGCATACGAGGTTGGACTGGCCCACCAAAGCATCAAAGGATCCTCCAGTGCTCTGAGCTTATAATTATCACAGAAATCCAGGTGCTGCATAGATGGGGGTAAGGGCGAACCCTAGGAAGCCCAGTCTAGCACTGCATGTATAGATCACTATGAAAACCTTCAGAAAATAAATAGCCATTCAAAAAAACATATGTGGCGCCCTGCTGTGCATTGGTGCCACAGATCTTAGAGGGGTGCATGGACGGATTCCTCCACAAGAGGCCCTCATTGTTAGAACCCTCCTGTTAGTTTTTGCTATCTTGTGTTTTGCGGTCACGTGACCAGCTGCCTATATATTCCAACTCCGCCCTTCTGGCTTTGCTGGACTTCAGTGTTGTTTTGACTGTGTCTCTAGCCAGGTGCTTTGTTGCCTATCCCTGTCAGTTCTTGGTCCTCTGGGACCGTTAGTACTTTTTGTCAGTTTGTCCTTTTTGCTCTGCAACAACTTCTGTTTAGGCGGTGTCCCATTTTTGTCCCAGTCCTTAGTTCTTTTAGGGACCCCTCCCTTTATTCTATAGGTCTCCGTTCAGACTAGCCGAGGACGAAGGCGGGTCTGTTCACAAGGAACAGGCAGCCCGCTACATCGTAGGGATTCAGCTTAGTCTTACTGTAGGGACAGCTTTCCTTATCTTTCCTTAGTTTATGTTGCAGATCATAACAGTAAGTCCAGCCCAAAAAAAAAAAAAAACTAAAAGGAAAGAAAATTCGGGGATCAGTATGGTTTCCGTCCAGGCTTTGGCTCAACGCCTGCAGGGATTGTCTCTGGAGGTGGCCGAGCTTCAGCAACACGTGAGTAGCTGTCCTGGAGTGCATTTTGTCGAACCCAAGGTAGGACTGCTGATGTTTTTTATGGTAAACAGCAAGATTTTTTTTCCTTTAAAAATGCTTGTTTGTTATATTTTCGTTTGAGACCAAGATCCTCTGGGAATGAATCACAGCGCATTGGTTTTATTATGTCACTTTTGCACAAAGAACCGCATGGTTGGGCCTTTTCTCTCCAACCTAATGATCCGTGTTTAAGTTCTGTTGAAGAATTTTTTTCTGCTATGGGGCTATTATATGATGATCCTGATCGAATCTCATCTGCTGAATCCGAACTTAGACGTTTGAATCAGGGGTCAGATGATGTTGAAATTTATTGCACACACTTTACAAGGTGGGCTTCAGAAGTTAAATGGAATGACTCTGCGTTGAAATGTTTATTTCTTGCTGGTCTGAGTGAAAGGGTTAAGGATTTGCTAATTGCATTCCCTGCACCTGAGACTCTGCAGGAAGCTATGCAGTTAGCTGTTCGTACAGACAGGAGACTGAGGTCCAGGGTTAATGATGTAAAGACTCCTGTAACTTCAGGTCCTAGTTCCCAGAAAATCTGCTCTGACAGCGGAGAACCAATGGAGCTTGGGGCGATGTCACTCCGCTCTCAGGAAAGAGATCGGAGATTCACCGAAGGTTTGTGTCTTTATTGTGGTAAAAATGACCATTTGATTAAGTATTCTGAGCATCGCTTAAGTAAAGAAAAAAAAAAGGTCAGTTACGCACGTATAGCTTGTTTACGCTCTGCAGGAGTATTTCTTTCTGGGAGTACTACTCTGCAAGGAGATTTGATTGAATTTCAGGTATTTGTGGATTGTGGTTCAACACTTAATGTGATTGATAAAGGGTTTTTGGAAAACCTTAAATTGAAATCCAAACCTTTGTCATCACCTATTTCTGTGGTTGCAATTGATAACACTCCTTTGAAATGTATTACTCACAAGACTGCTGCATTTCCTCTCACTATCAATGGAGATCACAAAGAAATTTTGGACTTGGTTGTTTTGGATAATTTGCCCTCTCCAGCTGTTCTAGGATTGCCTTGGTTAAGACTGCACAATCATTTACTGGACTGGTCTACTAATGTGATTAAGTCTTGGAGTCCGAAGTGCTATGATAAATGTTGTAATGGTCGCTCTGCGGCTGTAGAAAAAGGTGAATTACTTGTACCAATTCAAGATTTTTGGAGGGTTTTTTCGGAGGAGGAGTCACAAGTTTTACCTCCTCATAGGGATTATGATTGCGCCATTGAGTTTGTTCCGGGTGCTACTCTTCCCAAAAGTCGCTTGTTTAATCTGACTATCCCTGAAAGAAAGGCCTTGGAGGAGTACATAGAGACTAGCCTGGCTGCTGGTCACATTAGACCTTCTAAGTCACCTGTGGCAGTTGGATTCTTCTTTGTTAAAAAAAAGGACGGCGGTTTACGTCCATGTTTGGATTTTCGTGAAATTAATAAGATTACCGTACGCAATTCCTACCCATTGCCATTAATTCCTGACTTGTTTCTCCAGTTAGTGGGAGCCAAGTGGTTCTTCAAGATTGATCTCCGGGGGGCATACAATTTGTTACGTGTGGAGGGTGATGAATGGAAAACTGCTTTTAACACTCTGGTAGGTCATTTTGAGAATCTGGTGATGCCTTTTGGTCTTACCAATGCACCTGCATTTTTTCAGAACCTTATTAATGACATCCTGAGACCTTTGATTGGTAAGAATGTGGTTGTGTATTTGGATGACATTTTGATTTATTCACCAGATCTAGAGTCCCATTGGCAGAGTGTACGTGAAGTTTTGCAGTTATTGAGTGACAATTCACTCTTTGCTAAGCTGGAGAAATGTGAGTTCACTATGCAGAAAATTAGTTTTTTGGGCTACATTGTCTCCAGCGAGGGCTTTGAGATGGACTCTGTGAAGGTTCAGGCTGTGCAGGAATGGCCTAGGCCTATTGGTTTGAAATCTATACAGAGATTTTTGGGTTTTGCCAATTATTACAGGAAATTCATTAAGAATTTTTCTGTAATTGTTAAACCTCTAACCGATCTCACCAGGAAAGGTGCGAATACGGCCCAGTGGACTACTGAGGCCATTGAAGCGTTTGAGTATCTCAAAGAGAGGTTGATTTCTGCCCCTATCCTTATGCAGCCTGATGAGACCAAGCCTTTTTTGGTCAAGGTCGATGCTTCATCAGTGGGGGTTGGAGCAGTTTTGTCTCAGGAGAACAAGGGTGGAGTACATCCTTGTGCCTTCTTTTCGAAAAAAATTTCGGAAACCGAACTGAATTATGATGTTGGAAATTGGGAGTTGCTGGCTATTAAACTTGCGTTTCAACATTGGCGTCATTTTTTGGAAGGCGCTAGATTTCCTATTCAGGTTTTCACAGATCATAAGAATTTGATCTATCTGGATGCTGCCAAGCGCTTGAATGCCCGTCATGCTAGGTGGGCACTTTTTTTTTCTCGGTTTCATTTTTCTGTTACCTATATCCCTGGTACTAAGAATGTTAAAACCGATGCTTTATCTCTCAGCTTCTCTCCTACGGTCGGTTCCGAGGAGGAGGAGAGCATTTTGCAGAAAGGAGTTGTGGTGGCGGCTTTGGACTCCGTTTTGGAGAATGGGATTCTGAATGCTCAAGATGATGCTCCATCTAACACTCCCCATGGGAGGTTGTTCGTGCCCAGAGCCTTTAGGAGAGATGTGTTTGTGGAGTGTCATGAATCTCTGTTGGCAGGTCATCCAGGAGTTTCGGAGACTAAGAGACTTATCAGTCGCAGTTTTTGGTGGCCTGGATGGCAGAAGGAAGTCATCAAGTGGGTGCGTCAGTGTACTGTGTGTGCTAGGTCAAAGGCTTCACATACTCCTGCTGCAGGGTTGCTTTGCCCTCTGGAGGTTCCTAGTGTGCCTTGGATGCATCTCACTATGGATTTTATTACTGATCTTCCGGTGTCTGAGGGTTTTACTATCATCTGGGTGGTCGTGGACCGTTTTAGTAAGATGTGTCATTTGGTTCCATACATTAAGTTGCCCTGCGCCAAGACACTCGCTAAGGCGTTTGTTAAGGAGATTGTCAAGCTTCATGGCGTTCCCACGGATATTGTTTCTGATAGAGGACCTCAGTTTGTGGCTCGCTTTTGGCGTGCTTTTTGTGACAGGTTGGGAGTCCATTTGTCATTTTCGTCTGGGTATCATCCCGAGTCGAATGGACAGACTGAAAGAAAGAACCAGAATGTAGAACAGTTTTTGCATTGTTTTGTGGCGGACAATCAAGAGGTGTGGTCTGAGTTTCTGCCTCTCGCAGAATTTGCTCTTAACAATCATACATCCTCCTCTTCTGGGTGTTCTCCTTTTTTTGTTGTACTGGGAGACATCCGTCTTTTGGTTCGTTCTCCAAATTGGGGTCGGCGGTGCCGGAGGAGGAGAATTTTTCCGGTGATTTGGAGAGAGTTTGGACTAATGTACGTTGTAACCTGCAAGAGGCTAACAAGAAATCCAAGAAGTATTTTGACAAGAAACGTAAAGAGGTTTTGTTTACTGTGGGTGACATGGTTTGGTTGTCCTCGAAGAACCTGCGGTTGAGGATTCCCTCTAAAAAACTGGGTCCTAAGTTTGTGGGTCCATTTAAAGTGCTTCAGGTTGTTAACCCGTCTGCTGTTAGGTTGGATGTTCCTACTTCTTGGAAGATTAATCCTGTGTTTCATGTTTCCTTGTTGAAAAAGGCTGACGTATCTAATAGGGACGCCACTGTCACAGTTCCCCCTGTGGTGGAGGACGGCGAGTATGAAATTTCTCGTATTTTGAATTCTAGATGGCATAGACGGAAATTACAGTATCTTGTCTCCTGGAAGGGTTTCGGTCCTGAAGACAATTCCTGGGTAAGGACGGATGATGTCTCTGCTCCTAGGCTTGTTAAAGCTTTCCACAGGAGGTTTCCTGATAGGCCTGGGCCTGGAGGATCCAGAGGATCCTCATAGAAGAGGGGGTACTGTTAGAACCCTCCTGTTAGTTTTTGCTATCTTGTGTTTTGCGGTCACGTGACCAGCTGCCTATATATTCCAGCTCCGCCCTTCTGTCTTTGCTGGACTTCAGTGTTGTTTTGACTGTCTCTCTAGACAGGTGCTTTGTTGCCTATCCCTGTCAGTCCTTGGTCCTCTGGGACCATTAGTACTTTTTGTCAGTTTGTCCTTTTTGCTCTGCAACAACTTCTGTTTAGGAGGTGTCCCATTTTTGTCCCAGTCCTTAGTTATTTTAGGGACCCCTCCCTTTATTCTATAGGTCTCCGTTCAGACTAGCCGAGGACGAAGGCGGGTCTGTTCACAAGGAACAGGCAGCCCGCTACATCGTAGGGATTCAGCTTAATCTTACTGTAGGGACAGCTTTCCTTATCTTTCCTTAGTTTATGTTGCAGATCATAACACTCATAACATACACACACCTCCACCTTCCACCTCAGACCACCAGAGGGAGCCCGGATAGGGATATAAAAAGGGAAGGTGGAGCTAGGCAGTTCAGTCTGGAGCAGTCTGGAGAAAGTCTGAAGTCTGTAAGGAGTCCAGTTACAGTCTAAGTCTATAGTCTGCTGCAGCCAGAGAGGTTGTCAGCCCAGCCCAGAATCAGGAGCTCAGGTTAGTGAGCCTAAGGCGTGCTGACGCCATAAGAGCGGTGAAGACTAGCGAGGCCTACTGCCAGTGTGAAGCCTAGTGAGGGCCCCGAGCGCGGCCAAAGGCAAGTGGCGTAAGCGAGCTACATAGGGGGCAGAGAAGCTTAGCCAGCTCACCCCAAGACCATATACCAGACACTGGGTCCGTGTCTGCAAGGATCTCTAGGACCAGCAGAAACAACCGGAACCCCTGGTGAACTACATGTCCCAGGAACACCAAAAGCTGACTGTTATACCAGGGTCAGGAATCACTGAGGCCCAAGAGACCAGGGAGTGTGATCACCAACAGAAGGCCCTACCACCAAGTCAGCAGGTGCAAGACAGAGACCCAGTTAGGCCTAGCTTCAGGCAGGTCACAAACTTATCAGGAAAAGGCAAGAAACAGGAGGCCCCACACCCGCTCACTGGGGAGAGTCCTGAAATGCACCCTTCACCCTACAGTGCCCTGGATCGTGCCTGAAACACCACCAGTAAAGGTACTGAAGTGAACTGTCGTGTGTGTGTCTATTCTTCTTCTGACCCAGCTGGGTCCCCACTGTCCTGCATCCCTTCTCCTACGCTGCCCTGAGGCCACACTCCACCTGTGGGGAGCTGCACCAACTAAGCTGCCTGAACACCGGCCTCAGAGGACTGTAGCAGTGCTGGTGATCCTCACCAGATACCACAGGTGGCGTCACGAACTTTCCCTATCCCATACACCTTTCCCCCATTTTTCCTTGCTTTTTAAGAGTGACCCCAGGGTACGGCCTCGGGAGCCGGCCACCGCGGCATCCCCCAAAACCAACAACAAGGCCCGGGCGCCGAGTCGTCCCCATCCCCTGCGCGCGTCAAATACTGGGGTAAGTTTTCTCCTTGTGGAGAGTGACATGCCAGATCGGGCACGCCAGTATGAGAAGACTTAAACGTCTTGCATGCTCCACTAGGAGATTAAATATACAAATTGTCTCTTCAGAGAGGAAGAGGACTTGAACTCTAGGATTTCTACTTCTAATAAGTGGCACTAGAGTTCAAGTCCTCTTCCTCTCTGAAGAGATAAATTGCAAAAAAAATATACTATAATTCGATTTATTTAGAGCATACAAATAATGATATATAAAGCGATATTAAAATGGGGAGGATCATATAGAGGAAAATAATGGAAAAACGTATCATATGTATGGGTGAAAGAGGGAAAAAGACCCAGAACTCCGTCATATGTTTTGACTTTAGCTTCCTCAAGTAGTGTTATGTACATTATAGATCACTATAGAATTGCTTCTCAAACTGGGCTCTGGAAATCTCCAGGTTTCCTGCAGTGGGTCTCAGGGGTTTCCCAAGATTAAATAAGAAGCACTTTTCTTGAAATCTCTTGGTCTTGAAATCCTGGAAATCTAGCAGGTGACTAAAAAAGTCCTATGGCAGATTAATGTGACAATTATGGAAGATTCATCCACAATTTGGGTTATAATGATATAAATGACTGGTTGAGGTTTTGTGGCTGGCAGCACAGATCTAAATTATATCAGTAGGCCTACAGTATGTCACATTGGTGTATATGACGTGATGGTGTCATAGCATCAATAAATCATTCCTAAGATTTCCCATTTATTATAGAAAAAAAATTGACGAAAAAGTGAACTGTTAAACAATTTATATTATTGGCTCAGAGAATAAACTCAACAAGGGCAGTATCTGCATGATGAAGTTTATATATTCTCTTTGTGGTTTCCTTTTTCTCTTTCCATACTTCAAACATATTTTGATAAATCAATTTCTATTATATAAAACTGGCCACATGTGCAGGGTTAACACATGAATATTAGATTGTGAGCTCCACTAGAGGCAGAATCTTAAAGGGGATGTGTCACCAAGTATTTTCCACCTAATCTGAAAGCAGCATAGTGTAGATACAGAGACCCTGATTCCAGCAATGCATCACTTACTGTAGTTTTGACAAGATCATTGTTTTATCAGCAGGAGATTATCACTAGAGAACTAGTAAACCTACTGCCATGTAGTCCTCCATATTCATGAGCACTGTGTAACCCCTCCCCCACCAATGATTGGCAGCCACAGTGTACAAAGAAAGCTGCCAATCAGTGATGTGGGCGGGGTTACACAGAGCTCATGACTATGGAGGACTACCTGGCAGTAGTACACCGGCACGACAATCTTCTGGACTATTTTTACATTTTTCAAACAATAAAAAGTCATAGAATCATAGAATCATAGAATGGTAGAGTTGGAAGGGACCTCCTGGGTCATCTGGTCCAACCCCCTGCTCAAAGCAGGATTCACTAGATCATCTCAGACAGATGTCTGTCCAGCCTCTGTTTGAAGACGTCCATTGAAGGGGAACTCACCACCTCTCGTGGCAGCCTGTTCCACTCATTAATCACCCTAACTGTCAAAAAGTTTTTTCTAATATCTAATCTGTGTCTCCTCCCATTTAGTTTCATTCCATTGCTTCTAGTCTTTCCTTGTGCAAATGAGAATAAAGATGATCCTTCTACAATGTGACAGCCCTTGACATATTTGTAGACAGCTATTAAGTCTCCTCTCAGTCTTCTTTTTTGCAAGCTAAACATTCCCAAATCCTGCAACCGTTCCTCATAGGACATGGTTTGCAGACCAGTCACCATTCTGGTCGCTCTTCTCTGAACTTGTTCCAGTTTGTCTATGTCTTTTTTAAAATGTGGTGCCCAAAACTGTACACAGTATTCCAGATGAGGTCTGACCAAAGAGGAGTAAAGACCGATAATGACTTCACGTGATCTAGACTGTATGCTTCTGTTAATACATCCCAGAATTGTATTTGCCTTTTTTGCTGCTGCATCACACTGTTGACTCATGTTCAGTCTATGATCTATTAGTATACCTAAGTCTTTTTCACATGTACTGTTGCTTAGCTCTATTCCTCCCATTCTGTATATGCTTTTTTCATTTTTATTGCCCAGATGTAGTACTTTGCATTTTTCCCTGTTAAAAACCATTCTGTTGGTTGCTGCCCACTGCTCCAGTTTATTTAGGTCTTTTTGAATCCTCTCTCTCTCTTCTCTAGTATTAGCTATCCCTCCTAGCTTTGTGTCATCAGCAAATTTAATCAGTTTACCCTCAATTCCTTCATCTAAATCATTGATGAAGATGTTGAACAATACAGGTCCCAGGACAGAGCCCTGTGGTATCCCACTTGAGACATTCATCCAGCTGGATGTGAAGCCATTTACAACCACCCTTTGAGTCCGATCACTAAGCCAGTTATGAATCCACCTAACAGTTGCCTGGTCCATTGCATACTTGGTCATTTTTTCAATAAGGATGGTGTGAGATACTTTGTCAAATGCTTTGCTGAAGTCAAGATATACTATATCTACAGCATTTCCCTGATCCACCCAGTCAGTGATTCTGTCATAGAAGGAAATTAAGTTAGTCTGACATGACTTGTTAGTTACAAACCCATGCTGACTCTGGTTAATCACTTCATTCTTATCCAGGTACTTACATACATGATGTTTAATAATTTGTTCAAAGATCTTTCCTGGTATAGAAGTCAGACTCACCGGCCTATAGTTCCCTGGGTCCACCTTCTTCCCCTTTTTGAAGATAGGAACAACATTTGCTCTTCTCCAGTCTTCTGGGACTTCTCCTGTTCTCCAAGAATTTTCAAAGATTATGGAGAGTGGTTCTAAAATTTCTTCTACGATCTCCTTCAGTACTCTGGGGTGTAATTCATCTGGACCTGGAGACTTGAACTCATTTATGTTAGCTAAATATTCCCTCACAATCTTTCTGTTTACAGATAACTTGGATTCTTCTATTCCTTTAAAAGGACAGTGAAAATCAGTTGATGTTACATTTTCTTTCTGAGAGAAAACAGATGCAAAATAGGAATTAAAAAGTTCGGCCTTCTCAACATCCCCTCTTACCATTTCTCCATTTTCATCCTGTAAAAATCCTATAGCATCTTTGACTTTTCTTTTACTTTTGACATACCCCCAAAATCCTTTTTTATTGCTTTTGACATCTCTTGCAAGCCTTAATTCATTTTCAGCTTTAGCTAACCTGATACGTGCCCTTCAGGATCTGCAGACTGCATTATAATCTTCTTTAGATATGCCTCCCTCTTTCCATTTAATAAACATTTCTTTCTTTCTTTTTAGCATGTGTTTAAGTTCTGTGTTCATCCATCCTGGTTTCCTTAAATGCTTCCCATTCTTCCTACTTTTCGGGATTGTTAACGATTGTGCTTTGAGAATCTAATTTTTAAAAATTTCCCATCCTTCCTGGACATTTTTGTCCTTAAGGACATCCAGCCATTGGATCCCTCCTATTCTCTTTCTGAGTCTCTTAAAATCTGCCTTTCTAAAATCTAACCTTGAAGTTTGAGTCTTCACATGTCTTCCTCCTCTAGTTATCCAAAATTCTATAATAGCATGATCGCTGCCTCCTAGGGTCCCAGCCACCTTTACCTCCTCAACCATTTCCTCCCTGTTTATAAGGATTAGATTCAAAGTAGCAGATCCCCTTGTTTTCTCCCCTACCTTTTGGAAGATAAAGTTGTCAGCAAGAGAGGATAAGAATTTGCTTGACCTGTTAGTTTTACTTGAGAGAGATTCCCAACAAATGTCTGGGTAGTTGAAATCTCCCATGACCACTACGTCATATTTTTTGGAGAACTTGGTCATTTGATACATAAAGAGTTCATCCATATCTTCAGCTTGCCCAGGTGGCCTGTAGTAAATGCCTACAATGGTGTCCTTTCCGTTGTTCTCTCCTTGTATTCTTACCCAAACAGTTTCCACAGAACTCCCAGTCTCTGAAGCTTCAATCTCTGTGCAGATATACGCTTTTCTAACATACAATGCAACACCTCCTCCTCGTTTATCAATTCTGTTTCTTGCAAATAAGTTGTATCCTTTTAGCCTTTTATTCCAATCATGTGTATCGTCCCACCAAGTTTCAGTGATTCCAATGACATCATATTCCTTTTCCTGCATTAGTAGTTCCAATTCTCCTTGTTTGTTGCCCATGCTTTGTGCATTTGTATAAAAACATTTTAGTTTGTGATTGGTTTCTCTTCCTCCCATATTTTTATTTAGATTTTTTTGTCTTTGTTCTTTCTTTCCACTTCCAGTAGCAGAGATCTCAATAGTATTTGTCAGCTGTATGGCTTTTTCTGGCCTTTTGCTTCCCTTCCCACATTGTTCTAGTTTAAAGCTCTTCTGATGAGTGTAGCAAGGCGACTTCCAAATACATGTTTTCCAGTCTTCGTAAGGTGCACCCCATCTCTAGCAAGTAGTCCATCGTATAGGTAATTCATCCCGTGATCCAGAAATCCAAATCCTTGTTGACGGCACCATCGACGTAGCCAGTTGTTCACCTGTAGAATCTTATTCCACCTCATTGTTCCATGGTCATCCACTGGGAGGATGGATGAGAAGACCACCTGCGCTCCCAATTCTTTCACTTTCTTGCCTAAGTCTTCAAAGTCACTGCAGATGGTTTCCAGGTCCTTCCTTGCGGTGTCATATGTCCCCACATGTATTAGCAGGAATGGGTAGTGATCTGTAGGTCTGAAGAGTCTTGATATCCTGTCAGACACATCTTTAATTTTTGCTCCAGGAAGACAGCACATTTCTCTTGAGGTTATGTCTGGTCTGCAGATAGCGGCCTCTGTTCCTCTTAACAGGGAATCCCCCATGACCACCACTCTTCGTTTTTTCTTCACAACATTCTTCTTTCTCCATCCAGGAGGATTCTGAGGACTTACAAGGTTATTCATTGCTGGCAAAGTCTTATCTTGCTGTATTTCTTCAAGGTTCTCCTGCGTGAGAGCCTGGTACTGGTTCCTGAGCAGTATGGGTGCTGACTGCCTCTCGATCCTCCTGCTTCTCTGGGTCACATGCTTCCATTCCTCTGTTTCGTCAGGTGCAGTTCGAATTTCTTCTCTTTCTGAATCATGAAGAGATAATTCTGCTCTGTCTAAGAACTCTTCACCTTCCTTAGTGATTTTCAAGGTAGTTAACCTCTCTTCTAGATTTCGCAACTTTTCCTCCAACAGGGACACAAGCTTGCATTTCTGGCATGTGAAGTTTGGCTTTTCCACTGGCAAGTCTGTGAACATGTAGCAGGATATGCAGCTCACCAAATGGCTCCTGGACTCTTCCATGTTCTTACTGTTAATGTTCTGAAAACAGTGAAAAATGCTTCAAAATGCGCGCGCCGTTAGGGAATATGCAAATTATCTCCTCAGGACTCCTCCCCTGGTTTACTGATGTCCTCTTTTCAGCTCCAACAGCCAAAATCCAGTGTTCTTTGACCTCGCGGAGACTCTTCACTTACCCCAAAATGCAGTGGGAATATGCAAATGATCTCCTCAGGACTCCTCCCCTGGTTTACCAATGTCCTCTTTTCAGCTCCAACAGCCAAAATCCAGTGTTCTTTGAACTCGCGGAGACTCTTCACTTACCCCAAAATGCAGTGGGAATATGCAAATTATCTCCTCAGGACTCCTCCCCTGGTTTACCGATGTCCTCTTTTCAGCTCCAACAGCCAAAATCCAGTGTTCTTTGAGCTCGCGGAGACTCTTCACTTACCCCAAAATGCAGTGGGAATATGCAAATTATCTCCTCAGGACTCCTCCCCTGGTTGAAGTCAGTCTGTGCAGTGTGTTTTTACCGGTTACCATCCATTTACCCATAGCCATGTTGACATTATTTTGACTTTACCAAGTCTTTGATTATGCTACAAAGCTTGAAAGGGGTTCAGTACAGTCCTAGGAGACCTCAGAGTGTTACCCACATCTTTTCAAGGCTATTGGAAACTTTGCAGTATTTGCAATTGGGGCGAATCAATTCTCTATGACTTCAATTTAAAAAAAATAAATAAATTACCGAAGCTTATTAATTTGAATGTCAAAAGATTCTCTCATCTCTAATCACAAGTCTTCTCAACATTTTTTTGCATATAGAGCGATATGGTATTTATTTATATTGTACGTAATGTGTGCGGCATTGGACAATGTAGCCTATCACCAATGTTATTCTCAGCTGTCTCTACTTTGGAGGTTTTATCACACTGCTCAAAATAACTGTCTGATAAAAGTGTAATCCAGCTCCGCTGCAACAAAACAGTTTGGCGAAGATGTGCATAGAAAGTATGTAGTGTAGAGCAGCCAAGGCTGGGAGAAACAGCTGGGACCTCTCCGGCTCTGGAATTCTATATGTTCCCACTATGTTATACAAACCACAATATCAGCTATTTGTGGATTAAGAGAATTGCAAAACTTTTATCAAACTACATCTGGCTACAATGTGGTTAGACTGCATCTTTTTTCTAAATATGGCCAGTATAAGTTTATTGAGATGTTTCCAGCTGTATTCAATATAACACATATTCAATATAATACATTTTTGTCAGGTTATATATGTTTATGTGTTCAAAAGTGATAACACTACAGTATTTTTGGCCATTATGTGACTTGTATCCTATATTTTTCACCAGTTCTCTCCAATGCAGCTTCTATCTCTGATTTTCACGTCTCTGAACCATTGGATGGAGAGTGGTTGTTACGATGTCTCCCATATACAGTTCACAGGCAAAGAAGAGAGGGGTCGCTCACTGTTCTGTTTGGGTGCTCAGAAGAAAAAAGTAGTCCAAAGTACAAAAAGAACTTCGGCACTCCAGTTGTATTGATGAAAAATGACTTTATTGCAGAAGGTAGATCCCTTATTGGCAAAACCAAAAATTATACATCACATCAACGTTTCGACTTATTTGGTCTTTTTCAAGATATTTTCTAAATAAATAAAGCAAAAAACAGAGCAATATGTAAAAAAATTGACAAGGTATAACCACTTATATTATATTATGTCAGGGACACAATCAGTACATAAAGCAATAGTGATCAAATAACAATGGCAATCCCATGTATACAGGCATAATCAGAGGAATGGTAGCACAGCAGTGTCACCAATTGGTAATGATGAAATTATATTATATCATGTCAGGGACACAGTCAATATATAAAGCAATAGTGATCAAATGGCAATCCCGTGTATACAGGCAAAATTAGAGGAATAGTAGCAAAGTAGTGTCACTAATTAGTAATAGTAAAATGTTCGAGAGAAAAAAAGGAAAGTTGTTCAGGACTTACTGAGTATGAGGTTTTTTTGTAAGTTCAGAGTATTCTGCAAGCTATGGGAGCTGGATTAAATGGCTAAGTAGAGGAAAACAGAAAAATAAAAAGTCAACTTTAGGACTGGCTGTAACACATATCTTGTTTAGGAGTCTGTCCATATTAGGAAACATACCTGCACATTAGGAGATGCCTTCCATGTGGATGCGACAGTAAGCCATGCCGTGTGATTGTGTGTGGGGCATATCACTCTTTTATATGTCCACCCATGGGGACTGATTAGAGCCCTAGCGATGTGTGTGTGCCCTCAGAGGAACATCCGGACATGCGCAGTGCGTGGAGCGCACGCCGTTATGAGCGCAGTCTCTAGACGCCGGAACTTCCGGTCATGCGCAATGCGTGGAGCGCACGCCGGAATAAGCGCTGTCTCTGAATGCCGGAATTTCCGGTCATGCGCAGTGCGTGGAACGCAGGGAGAATGAGTGGAGCACAGGTTGCTTCCGGTTATTACGTTGGAATGCATTTAGGGTGCACAGTTAATAGTGCTAATATAGCAGAGAGAGAGAGAAAAAAGGAAAGAAAGAAAAAGAGATGATGAAGGGAAAAAGGGAGAAAAAAGAAATGGGCGAATGGAAGGGAGGAAGAAGGAAAAAGAAAAAGGAAAGGAGTGGGGAGGGGGAAGAAAAGAGGGGGGGGGAGATGAGCAAAGAAAGAGAAGGGAGGAGAAAGAGATAATGTAGAAGATAGAGAGAAATGACTCGCCCCCTGGGCCGTGGGGTACCCGGAACCGGGCTTCTGTACGATGCTGGGGGTAGTAGTGGCAACCCGATCCCGTGGCTCAGGGTGGTCAGACCAAAGTTGTGGCAGTCTATTTATCAGTGTTTTGAATGTCCGACTACGCCACCCGTGGATTGCGGTCAGGGATAACCGCCGCTGCAAGGCAGACCGCTGAGACTGGTGTTGGTGTGTAGCACAGGGGTAGGATAACTCCCCACGGGAAGAGTGTAGCCTCAGGGCAGTGTAGTTGGATGCTGGAGGTGATAGTGCAGGCCGCAATAGTAAGAGTTCAGAGTCCACTTCAAACAGTTCAGGGTCTTTATTGTAAGTATTATTAATGACCCAATAGTGGTACCGGTTAGGAATGGGCCTGGGTGTCTGAGAGCATTCGGGCGAGCCCCGCTGGTCAGGGTGAGTGTGTAGGCCTACCGTTCTCTCTATGCTCTTTCTGACTATCCCCCTCTTCGTGGTGTAATAGCCCACGTCCCTGAGCTGGCCGTGTACTTCTCGCCTGTATGGCTTGCGACTCGGGCCTTGTGTACCTTTTGCTTTCTCCTCGCTGTACTGGTCCCTCTGTGTGGCGGAGCCTCCAGGCTTCTTAGGCCAAGGGACCTGAAATCCCTCGCTGGTTGGTTCTCTGCTGCTGGGCTTACAACCCTGACAGCCTCGGACCCCAATGTCCGGTTGGGTGGTTCTCTCAGCCAGGACCAGCTCTCGTCGCCTCTGTCCCTGGCTTGCAGTTTCTCCTCTGCCTCACGAACTCCTCGGCTACAGCTGAACTGTCCCTCCTTCTCTGGGACTAGTCTCAGTCCTGAGCTAGGTCGTCCAGTTCTCCCTAACCCTGCCCCCAGTTCCAGCTTTTATAGGGGCAGCCAGCTCCCCCTACTGGCCTGGGACAGGAGGTGCTGTATGCTAATTGTCCCTAACCAGGGAACCTCCCTCCTGCTCTCAGACACAGCCTTTAATATTTGTGGCATCCAGGCCTGGGGTGACACAGAAACACAAATAGAAATGGCTCCCATAGCGTGTATTTAATATAAGATCCAAGGTATCACATAAAGGTTACTCGTGAAAAGCTTAATCACCTATAGAAAGAAAAAAAATAGGAAAAAAAGATTCTGTGTTGTCTCCATTAGCCATTGCACATGAGAAGATTTTGACCCCTCATATCTTGAAAAAACCTTCATATTTGAAGGATACTTCTCATTTTCTTACCACAATAAATGCATTGGGCCCGATTCCCTCTACTAGTATACTAGTTACCATGGACGTTAATAGTCTATATACTAGCATAGACCATGAGAAAGGCATTAGTGCCACGTCAGATTTTCTTCATGCTCTTACTGACTTGACCACACAACAAATTTGCATTGATCTTCTTACCCTTATTCTCACTAAGAACTTTTTTCTTTTTGAGGATCAATTCTACCTACAAAGGAGGGGAACGGCTATGGGCTCAAACGTGGCGCCTCCCTATGCTAATATTTTTATGGCGAATTTTGAAAAGAATTTTGTGTACACCCATAGTCTTTACAATACATATGCGTTATATTGGAGACGCTATATTGATGACATTTTTTTGATTTGGACAGGTACCGATAAACTGCTGACGGAGTTTTTTGATGATCTTAATACTAGAGTACCCAATCTTACTTTTACGATACATCATGACACACGGGCCATCCATTTCTTGGATACAATGATTTCACTAACGGACACAGGAAAACTTGGAAGTGACTTATATGTAAAACCGACCGACAAAAATAGTCTATTATTATACTCGAGCTGTCACCCGTATCATGTGAAAAAATCCTTACTCAAATCTCAGCATTGTAGGATTGATTGGATTGTTTCCGATAGTATCATGAGGGATACTAGACATAAAGAAATGGATGTGAAGTTTAGTCAAAGAGACTACCCACAGCATATTCTGAAACAACAAACTAAAGTAACTCATTTTACAAATAAATCCCCCCGAGTAGCATTTATAAATACGTATCACCCTTTCAGTAGAGTAGTCTAGAAATGCATCCAGCGTCATTGGCCTTTATTAAAACAATCATACCCTGCGGTACCAGAACTTTCTAACACACCCCTACTATGTTATAAGAGACCTCAAAATATTCGAGACCATTTGGTTAGGGCGGATGTGGGCTCCATACGGACGTGACCTATCCAACGCACTTTGGCAACTCCACGCAGAGGCATATTCCCCTGCCTGGGATGTCTCCAATGTTCCAATATCATGAAGGGGGAATCCTTCACACATCCACATTCAGGTAAAGGATACCCCATTAAGGGATATTTCTCGTGTGACTCGAGTTATGTCATTTATCTTATTAAGTGCCCGTGCGGTCTCGGATATGTTGGGGAGACAACCCAACATATCCGAGACCGCATCTCGCAACATAAATCCACCATCAGGTGTGGACGTACACTTTTACCGATTCCGGCTCATTTCTCTGCTATGTCCCATACGATAGCACAACTTAGATATCAGGTGATTGATCACATACCTCAAAACAGAAGAGGGGGTGATCGCATTAAGAGACTAAAAGAACGCGAATCTTTCTGGATACATACTCTTCAAACCCTGACACCTAAGGGTTTAAATAGGGAATACGAATTACAATACTAAATGGTCAAAATTTTGGGTGGGATTTCCTTCCTGAATTTATGAATATTGGGTCTGTATCTGTATACAGCTAGCTATTATTAGTTTATATATTGTCATTGTACCATGCTAATATAGTGCATCTGATTCTTGTTTTCCTTTTCTCTTTCCTCTCTTTCTATAGGTGATTAACTAAGCTTTTCACCAGTAACCTTTATGTGATACCAAGTATCTTATATTAAATACAGGCTATGGGAGCCATTTCTTTTTGTGTTTCTCTCTATCTTCTACATTATCTCTTTCTCCTCCCTTCTCTTTCTTTGCTCATCCCCCCCCCTCTTTTCTTCCCCCTCCCCACCCCTTTTCTTTTTCTTTTTCCTTCTTCCTCCCTTCCATTCTCCCATTTATTTTTTCTCCCTTCATCATCTCTTTTTCTTTCTTTCCTTTTTTCTCTCTCTGCTATATTAACACTATTAACTATGCACCCCAAATGCATTCCAACATAATAACCAGAAGCAACCTGCGCTCCACTCATTCTCCCTGCGTTCCACGCACTGTGCATGACTGGAAATTCTGGCATTTCGAGACAGCACTTATTCTGGCGTGCGCTCCACGCACTGCGCATGTCCGGATGTTCCTCTGAGGAAGCACACACATCGCTACGGCTCTAATCAGTCCCAATGGGTGGACATATAAAAGAGGGGTATGCCCCACACACAATCACATGGGATGGCTTACTGTCGCATCCACATGGAAGGCATCTCCTAATGTGCAGGTATGTTTCCTAATATGGACAGACTCCTAAACAAGATATGTGTTACAGCCAGTCCTAAAGTTCACTTTTCATTTTTCTGTTTTCCTCTACTTAGCCATTTAATCCAGCTCCCATAGCTTGCAGAATACTCTGAACTTACAAAAAAACCTCATACTCAGTAAGTCCTGAACAACTTTTCTTTTTTCTCTCAAATATTTTACTATTACTAATTAGTGACACTACTTTGCTACTATTCCTCTAATTATGCCTGTATACACGGGATTGCTATTTGATCACTATTGCTTTATATATTGACTGTCCCTGACATGATATAATATAATTTCATCATTACCAATTGGTGACACTGCTGTGCTACCATTCCTCTGATTATGCCTGTATACACGGGATTGCCATTGTTATTTGATCACTATTGCTTTATGTATTGATTGTGTCCCTGACATAATATAATATAAGTTGTTATACCTTGTCAATTCTTTGACATATTGCTCTTTGTTTTTTGCTTTATTTATTTAAAAAATATCTTGAAAAAGACCAAATAAGTCGAAACGTTGATGTGATGTATAATTTTTGGTTTTGCCAATAAGGGATCTACCTTCTGCAATAAAGTCATTTTTCATCAATACGACTGGAGTGCCGAAGTTCTTTTTGTACTATATACAGTACACAAACATGAGCGACTCATGCTTTCCTGTCTCTAAGTAGCACTTGTTCAGAAGTAGCAACATCATGGAGAACATTATACAGCAGAACTGAGCTGTGTAGCTGTGAATCCAGCTCTCGGATGAGATATAACACTTGCTAGAAAGCAGCTTCTCTCACAATCTACTTCTCTTTTTATCTCTCTCCTCTCCCTCTCTCTCCCATCTCCATAAAATTCAATAAGCCGCTGTAATCCTCAGTTAGTTGCTAGTACCTCATGTCTTAAGTAGGACAGCACAGTGGCTCCGCGGTTAGCACTGCAGCCTCGCACTGGGGTCCTGGGTTCAAATCCCAGCAAGGACAACTTCTGCAAGGAGTTTGTATGTTCCCCCTTTGTTTGTGTGGGTTTCCTCCTGGTTCTCTGGTTTCCACCCACACTCCAAAGACATACTGATAGGGAATCTAGATTGTGAGCCCCAATGAGGATAGTGCCGATAATTTCTGTAAATTGTCTGAATTGTAAAGCGCTGCGGAATATGTTGACGGTATATAAATAAAAAGATTATTATTTAGCTGGTATGATGAGTGGGTATTTTTCTCTTAAGATATATTACAAAGTTTCTTATATTTGCTTGAACTATTGATTAGATATGAGAAGATCTTTTGAAATTCGAATTCACAGACTTCACTAAATTTTCCCCAAAAATTTGTGATTTGTGCCGAATAAATTTGCTTGAATCACAATAATGGGAAGCTTGGAATTGCTCAGCAACTACATGTGGGGTAGGAGAGATAGAGCTTACACTTTACAGGAGAGAGAGCGGATCCCGTAGCCATAAGAGCTCAGGGGCGGACATACCGCTGGTGCAGCCAGTGTAACTGCACCAGGCCCGGTGGTGCAGGGGGGCCCTTGCCGGGTGGCTAATGATGAGGGCACTCTGGCCATGGGGCTCCGAGAAGCATGCCAGATTGCCCTCATCATTAGCCACCCGGCAAGGGCCCCCCTGCACCACCGGGCCCGGTGCAGTTACACCGGCTGCACCAGCATTATGTCCGCCCCTGAGCTTTTATGGTTACGGGATCCGCGCTCTCTCTCCTGTAAAGTGTAAGCTCTTAAAGTTAGGGAGCAATCCCTGCAGCTCTGCAGCCATTAGCAGCGGAGCGGAGCTGCTGGGATCCATCCTCACCTCTGCTTCTGCCCGGCGCTTCCTCCCTGACACAGGTCCACGCTGCTTGATGACGTCATCATGTAGCGCGGGCCTGTGTCAGGGAGACAGTTACCGGAGACGAGGAGGATGCTGCAGGGGAACGGGCGAAGAGGTAAGTTGTGTGTGTTTTTTTTTTTATACTGAAACAATGGGAGAGGAACAGGGGAATGAGGGGAGGTGGGGGAGAGCAATGACGGTGCTGAGGAGAGCAATGATGGGGGGCTGGGGAGAGCAATGATGGGGCAGGCAAGAGCAATGATGGGGCTGGGGAGAGCAATGATGGGGATGGGGAGAGAAATGACGGGGCTGGTGTGAGCAATGATGGGGGTGGGGAAAGCAATGATGGGGCTGGGAAGAGCAATGATGGGGCTGGGATGAGCAATGATGGAGCTGAGGAGAGCAATGATAGGGCTGAGGAGAGCAATGATGGGGCTGGGAAGATCAATGGTGGGGATGTGGAGAGCAATGATGGGGCTGGAGAGAGCAATGATGGGGCTGGAGAGAGCAATGACGGGGCTGGGGAGAGCAATGATGGGGCTGGGGAGAGCAATGATGGGGTTAGGGTGAGTAATGATGGGACTGGGGAAAGCAATGATGGGGATGTGGAGATAAATGATGGGGCTGTGGAGACCAATGATGGGGCTGGGGAAAGTAATGACCGGGCTGAGGTGAGCAATGACGGGGATGGGGAGAGAAATGATGGGGCTGGGTTGAGTAATGACGGGGCTGGTGTGAGCAATCATGGGGCTGCGGAGAGCAATGATTAGGTTGGGGTGGCAATGATGGGGATGGGGAGAGCAATGATGGGGCTGGAGAGAGAAATTACAGGGCTGGGGTGAGCAATGATGGGGCTGGGGTGAGCAATGACGGGGCTGGGGAGAGCAATGATGGGGCTGGGGAGAGCAACGACAAGGCTGGGGAGTGCAATGATGGGGCTGGGGTGAGCAATCATGGGGCTGGGGTGAGCAATTACGGGGCTGGGAAGAGAAATGACAGGGCTGGGGAGAGCAATGACAGGGCTGAGGTGAGCAATGACGGGGCTGGGAAGAGCAATGATGCAGCTGGGGAGAGCAACGATGGAGCTGGGGTGAGCAATGATGGGGCCGGGGAGAGCAATGATGGGGCCGGGGTGAGCAATGATGGGGCTGGGGTGAGCAATGATGGGGCTGGGGTGAGCAATGATGGGACTGGGGTGAGCAATGATGGGACTGGGGTGAGCAATGATGGGGCTGAGGAGAGCAATGATGGGGCTGGGAAGATCAATGGTGGGGATGGGGAGAGCAATAACGATGATGGTGGAGATGGGGAGAGCAATGATGAGGATGGGGAGAGCAATGATGGGGATGGTGGGGATGGGGAGAGCAATGATGAGGCTGGGGAGAGCAATGGTGGGGATGGGGAGAGCAATGATGAGGATGGTGGGGATGGGGAGAGCAATGATGAGGATGGGGAGAGCAATGATGAGGATGGTGGGGATGGGGAGAACAATGATGGGGTACTGGGAGAGAGCATTGGTGGGGGTGCTGGGAAAGAGCATTGATGGGGGTGCTGGGAGAGAGCATTGATAGGGGTGCTGGGACAGAGCAATGATAGGGGTGCTGGGACAGAGCAATGATGTGGGTGCGGGTAGAGAGCATTGATGGGGGTTTCACTTTGCTTGTACTGTAAAGCCTTGTATATTTTCTGTGAGCACATAGCCTTACAGTTAATTGGGGAGAGTCACAGAGACTAAATAATTTATATTACTGGCCGGTGGAGATTATAGTTAATGGGGGGCACATTGCTGCTTAACGCTTTATATTTTGATTACTAAGTGGCTAATAGTATATTAATGGGGGGGGTACATATCTGTAGTCAGGGGCGCAGTGCAGGTGAAACGCATGTGTATACAATATATGTGACCTTGTTATTTTCAAGGCTGGAGATCAACGTGACGGGACAAGTCGTGGCTGGGAGATGTCGACATGAAGGTCTGACCAGATGGAGAAGAAGCAGCAGAAATCGACTCTGATCAGATGAGACGTCAGTGGTAAGTGCCTGGATGTAAATATTATTCTGTATCTGCACTGTGTGACTTGGAGTGATAATGTTATCTGTAAAATCCCTTAGGCTGCATTCTCACATTTGTGTGAAATGTTCATGTGCTGCCATATTTTTTTATCAGATGGTCCACGGACACGTACAGTTTTATAGATCCATTCACATATCCATGAAAATCATGAATCTGAGAATTAGATCCGTGAGGGTCAGAGAATGTCCTGTTCTGATCTGATTTTGAGGATTAGAATAGAACATGCTCAATGCGTCTGTAAAAGCGGGCAGCACACCGACACTGCACACGGATACAGGAGTGAAGCCTTATTATGTATAGCATAGTCCATAGTATATAGTGTACTCACTTATTATGTATAGCGTCAACCTTAGTTATATAGTTTCATCCTCTATTATGTGTAACACCGTCCCTTATTACCTACCATCCTCTCTAGTTATATATGGTGCCGTCTCTTATTATATACAGTAGCTTCCTCTGCTGTTATGTACAGTGCTGTTCCTTACATAGCATATTTTTGTCAGTCACAGTGCCCTCTTTTATTAAATAGTCGTCTCTTGTTAGATATAAAATGACTGCTAATGGAGCAGCCGGTGACCAGAAGATCAGTCCATCAGCTCCTCCATCAGAAAATAAGCTTTCCCTTGTTCCATCAGCCATCATTGCATTATACAGTTATATGAAAAAGTTTGGGCACCCCTATTAATCTTAAGCTTAATGTTTTATAAAAATTGGTGTTTTTACAACAGCTATTTCAGTTTGATATATGTAATAACTGTTGGACACAGTAATGTTTCTGCCTTGAAATGAGGTTTATTGTACTAACAGAAAATGTGCAATCTGCATTCAAACAAAATTTGACAGGTGCATAAGTATGGGCACCTCACCAGAAAAGTGACATTAATATTTAGTAGATCCTCCTTTTGCAAAAAAACAGCCTCTAGTCGCTTCCTGTAGCTTTTATTGATTTCCTGGATCCTGGATGAAGGTATTTTTGACCATTCCTCTTTACAAAACAATTCCAGTTCAGTTAAGTTTGATGGTCGCCGAGCATGGACAGCCCTCTTCAAATGATCCCACAGATGTTCAATGATATTCAGGTCTGGGGACTGGGATGGCCATTCCAGAACATTGCAATTGTTCCTCTGCATGAATGCCTGAGTAGATTTGGAGCGGTGTTTTGGATCATTGTCTTGCTGAAAGATCCATCCCCTGCGTAACTTCCACTTTGTCACTGATTCTTGAACATTATTGTCAAGAATCTGCTGATACTGAGTGGAATCCATGCGTACTTCAACTTTAACAAGATTCCCGGTGCCGGCATTGGCCACACAGCCCCAAAGCATGATGGAACCTCCACCAAATTTTACTGTGGGTAGCAAGTGTTTTTCTTGGAATGCTGTGTTTTTTTGCCGCCATGCATAACGCCTTTTTGTATGACCAAACAACTCAATCTTGGTTTCATCAGTCCACAGGACCTTCTTCCAAAAAGAAATTGGCTTCTCCAAATGTGCTTTTGCATACCTCAGCCGACTCTGTTTGTGGCGTGCTTGCAGAAACTGCATCTTTCGCATCACTCTCCCATACAGCTTCTCCTTGTGCAAAGTGCGTTGTATAGTTGACCGATGCACAGTGACACCATCTGCAGCAAGTTGATGCTGCAGCTCTCTGGAGGTGGTCTGAGGATTGTCCTTGACTGATCTCACCATTCTTCTTCTCTGCCTTTCTGATGTTTTTCTTGGCCTGCCACTTCTGGCCTTAACAAGAACTGTCCCTGTGTTCTTCCATTTCCTTACTATGTTCCTGACAGTGGAAACTGACAGGTTAAATCTCTGAGACAGCTTTTTGTATCCTTCCCCTGAACAACTATGTTGAATAATCTTTGTTTTCAGATCATTTGACAGTTGTTTTGAGGAGCCCATGATGCCACTCTTCAGAGGAGATTCAAACAGGAGAACAACTTGCAAGTGGCCACTTTAAGTAGCTTTTCTCATAATTGCATACACCTGGCTATGAAGTTCAAAGCTCAATGAGGTTACAAAACCAAAAAAAGTGCTTTATTAAGTCAGTAAAAAGTAGATAGGAGTATTTAAAACAAGAACATGATAAGGGTGCCCATACTTATGCACCTGTCCAATTTTGTTTGAATGCAGATTGCACATTTTCTGTTAGTACAATAAACCTCATTTCAAGGCAGAAACATTACTGTGTCCAACAGTTATTACATATATCAAACTGAAATAGCTGTTGCAAAAACACCAATTTTTATAAAACATTAAGCTTAAGATTAATAGGGGTGCCCAAACTTTTTCATATAACTGTATATCTAACAAGAGAGGATGCTATGTAATAAAGAACAGGGTGCTATAGATAATCCGATATGTAAGGGACACTGCTGTACATAACAAGAGAGGGTACTGTGTAATAAGAGACGGCAATATACATAAAAAAGGGAGGCTATGTAAGAGGTATATAAGAGGTATATATGTGTGTGTGGCTATATATACATCTGTAGCTTTGTCGCCATAAAGGTGAGGAGGCCCAGACACATTTCTTGCACAGGTGCCCCAAGCAGTCAGTGTCCGCCCCTGTAAGAGCTTACACTCTACAGGAGAGAGAGGACGCCACTGACCATAACTGCTTACACTCTACAAAAGAGAAAGACTTAGTCCACATTCACACATTCAGTATTTGGTGAGTTTCTTACATCAGTATGTGTAAGCCAAAACCAGGAGTGGGTGATAAATGCAGAAGTGGTGACGTATTTCTATTCTATTTTTCCTCTGATTGTTCTACTCCTGGTTTTGGCTTTCAAATACTGATATAAAATACTGACCAAATACTGAACGTGGCCTTACCCAGTGACTCTGGTGATGGAAAACGACTCTGCCGAACAAACTGTGCTCCACTGGGAACCAGTGATCTGTGATGGCCGAGGTACTGACCACCACTATACAATGTATGATTATCCCCTAGATGTTATAGCTGCAGGGCATTATGGGGAAAATGACATCAGGCTGCTCGCTGATGCTTCAGCAGTTTGGGAAATGGTGCCGGGCAAGTATTTGCTTTTTTAAGTGAACCACGAATCGAATCTCAAAATGTTTGAATTCACATAAAACTGCGCATTTCCGGAAATTCGACTCAAACTCGACCCTCTGCAGATCGATCCGCTCATCTCTACCATTGATTTGTGTACGGTTTGTTAAAGTGACCATCTAAAGGGGTGTGCTGATCTGTCTTCAAGAGTGCACCGTTCCTCTGCCTTCTGGCTTCCTCCTTTTGTGATGGTCTCCTGAAGATTAACATGTCAGACCAGCATGGGAAGAGCGCACTGAAGGTGGCCTGATCCAGCGATAAAGCAAACGGCTTACAACACTCTGAGGTGGGCGATCATCTAGGCAATCAGCTATAAAGGGAGAGGAAAATTGCTTGTTTTTACTAACACTCTGCAATTCTAACCATTAATAAACACGAAACAACCCCTTTGGCCATGGTCCCACTATCAGTATTTGGTCAGTATTTGGTCAGTATTTTTTCTCAGGAGTGGGAGGCAAAACCAGATTAGGAACAATCAGAGAAAAGGTATAATAGAAACAAGTGCACCAATTCTGCATTTATCACCTACTCCTGAGAAAAAATACTGACCAAATACTGATAGTGGTGCCGTGGCCTTTAACAGAGGCTGGACAGACATCTGTCTGAGATGGTTTAGTGAATCCTGCATTGATCAGGAAGTTGGACACGATGACCCTGGAGGTCCCCTCCAACTCTAACATTCTATGTTTCTAGGATTCTAAGTAAAGCAGCTTACTATGCCTCTATCACAGCAGCAAATCGCAGCATTACTTGAAGCACCAGTTGTGCCTAATTCAATACATTCAATGATTTGCTTTTTTATGTTACTTGCTGTCCAGGACTAAAAATAACAACGTGTTGTGTATCTTTAAATAGTTGATCTACGTTTTCTTCAATAAAATAATTCTAATCTTTTAGATTACATATTATTGGCACTCAGTGAAATTGAGGATATTCAGGTACTTCCTAACCAGAGATTATCATCAGTGATATGCGGTTTAATTAGCAGGCTAATTGCTTGTAAACATGGATGGTGATTATCATAAATCAAGAACTCTGATCTTCCTTTATGTGAAGCTTTGAGAAGTCTTCTTGAGTAATAATGAATACCCTGGGTAATAGAGGCAGCCTGAGATTAAGCTTGTTTGTCAGCCTAGTTACCAACCAAACATACTGCACAGCAAATTACTGTATTGTCAGCAGGAGGTAGACGGAATCGGGAGAGAAACCTTATCCTACAGATTGCAAACTATATGCATTATGCAACAGTGTAATTATTGTCATGGATGTTTGCAGCAGGGAAATATATTCCGGTTCATATGATGTAAAACATATAACAACTTCTGCAATCTACAGTACATATATCTATATCAGTTGTTAGAATATTGGTATCTAGGCAGTGAAAGGGTGCAGCATCTGCAGGAGTAATGTATAGGTCTGACGTAAACCCTCTGCATATCAGTACAAAATTAGATGTATTTCTTTTTAACTGAAACAGCGCCACTCTTTTCTACAGGCTGTGCTCAGTATTACAACCTAGTCTGTTTTGAATATCATACAAAATCTAAAGAAAAAGGGCAGAGTTTTTTTTGTAAACTTAGGCTATGCTATGTTCACATGTCCAATAATCATCCGTTAGAACGGATCCAGCAGCAATCCATTGAGAAAAAAGTTGTGCAGACAAAACTTTTTTGTCCGCCCCGAAAAAAACTGATTTCAACAGGATCCGTTTTTTTTAACATCGAAATCTATGGAAAACGGATCCGGTGAATAGCCATCCGTTTTCTTCCAGTTGAAACTGATCCAGTAAGTAAAAAATGGATCCTTTTCAAATGAAAGAAAAATGGATGGCTATTTAACAGATCCGTTTTCCATAGACTTCAATGTTAAAAAAACGGATCCTGATGAAGTCAGTTTTTTAGCCGGATAAAAATAATGGGCCTCACATAGTCCTTCATACAGAATAATGGGCCCCACATAGTCCTCCATACAGAATAATGGGCCTCACATAGTCCTCCATACAGAATAATGGGCCCCACATAGTCCTCTATACAGAATAATGGCCCCACATAGTCCTCCATACAGTATAATAGTCCCACATAGTCCTCCATACAGAATAATAGCCCCATATAGTCCTCCATACAGAATAATGGGCCCCACATAGTCCTCCATATAGTATAATAGCCACATATAGTCCTCCATACAGTATAATGGGCCTCACATAGTCCTCCATACAGTATAATGGTCCCACATAGTCCTCCATACAGAATAATAGCCCCATATAGTCCTCCATACAGTATAATGGCTCCCACATAGTCCTCCATACAGTATAATGAGCCCCACATAGTGCTCCATACAGTATAATGGCCCCCACATAGTCCTCCATACAGTATAATGGGCCCCACATAGTGCTCCATACAGTATAATGGGCCCCACATAGTCCTCCATACAGTATAATGGGCCCCACATAGTGCTCCATACAGTATAATGGGCCCCACATAGTCCTCTATACAGAATAATGGCCCCACATAGTCCTCCATACAGAATAATGGGCCTCACATAGTCATCCATACAGTATAATGACCCCACATAGTCCTCCATACAGAATAATGGCCCCACATAGTCCTCCATACAGTATAATGGGCCCCACATAGTGCTCCATACAGTATAATGGGCCCCACATAGTCCTCTATACAGAATAATGGCCCCACATAGTCCTCCATACAGAATAATAGCCCCATATAGTCCTCCATACAGTATAATGGCTCCCACATAGTCCTCCATACAGTATAATGAGCCCCACATAGTGCTCCATACAGTATAATGGCCCCCACATAGTCCTCCATACAGTATAATGGGCCCCACATAGTGCTCCATACAGTATAATGGGCCCCACATAGTCCTCTATACAGAATAATGGCCCCACATAGTCCTCCCTACAGAATAATGGCCCCACATAGTCCTCCATACAGAATAATAGCCCCACATAGTCCGCCATACAGAATAATGGGCCCCACATAGTCCTCCATCTAGTATAATAGCCATATATAGTCCTCCATACAGAATAATGGGCCTCACATAATCCTCCATACAGTATAATGACCTCACATAGTCCTCCATACAGAATAATGGCCCCACATAGTCCTCCATACAGTATAATGGCCCCACATAGTCCTCCATACAGTATAATGGGACCCACATAGTGCTCCATACAGTATAATGCCCCCCACATAGTCCTCCATACAGTATAATGGGCCCCACATAGTGCTCCATACAGTATAATGGGCCCCACATAGTCCTCTATACAGAATAATGGCCCCACATAGTCCTCCCTACAGTATAATGGCCCCCACATAGTCCTCCATACAGAATAATGGGCCCCACATAGTGCTCCATACAGTATAATGGCCCCCACATAGTCCTCCATACAGTATAATGGGCCCCACATAGTGCTCCATACAGTATAATGGGCCCCACATAGTCCTCTATACAGAATAATGGCCCCACATAGTCCTTCCTACAGAATAATGGTCCCACATAGTCCTCCATACAGAATAATAGCCCCATATAGTCCTCCATACAGTATAATGGGCCCCATATAGTCCTCCATAGAGTATAATGGGCCCCACATAGTGCTCCATACAGTATAATGCCCCCCACATAGTCCTCCATACAGTATAATGGGCCCCACATAGTGCTCCATACAGTATAATGGGCCCCACATAGTCCTCTATACAGAATAATGGCCCCACATAGTCCTCCCTACAGTATAATGGCCCCCACATAGTCCTCCATACAGAATAATGGGCCCCACATAGTGCTCCATACAGTATAATGGCCCCCACATAGTCCTCCATACAGTATAATGGCCCCACATAGTCCTTCCTACAGAATAATGGCCCCACATAGTCCTCCATACAGAATAATAGCCCCATATAGTCCTCCATACAGAATAATGGCCCCCACATAGTCTTCCATACAGTATAATGGCCCCACATAGTCCTTCCTACAGAATAATGGCCCCACATAGTCCTCCATACAGAATAATAGCCACATATAGTCCTCCATACAGAATAATGTGCCCCACATAGTCCTCCATACAGAATAATGGGCCCCACATAGTCCTCCATACAGAATAATGGCCCCACATAGTCCTCCATACAGAATAATGGTCCCACATAGTCCTCCATACAGTATAATGGCCCCACATAGTCCTCCATACACAATAATAGCCCGATATAGTCCTACATACAGAATAATGGCCCCATATAGTCCTACATGCAGTATAATGGGGGTGTGCCGGCATCATGGGCCAAATATAATCACCCAGTGGGCCAGAGTTTGACATGTGTGTACTAGAGTCAGAGATGTGGGCACCATTCACACATCCAATTTTCACCTTCATGTGCTACCTGTTTTTAAATAGATAGCACATGGACACATTTTAACGTAAAGCTATATTCACTCATGTGGGAATCATGTACCCATTGAAGTCTAAAGAACTGTTCATATGTCTACTTTTTTTCACCAACATAGGGGGCAATTCATCAAACTGTTTTCGCCAGAAGACTGGCGTAAAACACTTTGCAAAGTTGCAAATTTTTTCCCCGAAGCAGAGTTGCTAAAAAATCGTGCAAATTTTGGTGTTTTCATGCCTGTTTGAAGCAGCTCTGCTAAAATGGGCAGAGCTGGGGTGAAGCAAAGGCAGTAAGAGGTTACATCGACTCATCAAATTCATTTAAAGTGATGGCATTTTGTACGACAGAAATGCTACTCCAGTCGCTGACTGGAGTAGCATATCCAGCAAGACGCAAGCCACTGAAAAGATGTGCTTAATTCATTAAGTGGTGTGCACCTCATTATGAATTTGACACATCATAATCCATGGAGCGGTAATGCGAAGTCACTTCTCATGGACAAGCCGTGAGTTGGGGAAGTCAAGGAGTCCGAAGTCAAAAGCCAGGAGAGTAGGTCATAAACAGAGGGGAGAGACAAAGGCGTAGCCAGGTCACAGTCCGGGGTCAGAATTCTAAGGTCAGAGGGTGTCAAGGGAAAAGGGGTAATACAAGCGGGTAGTCAAAAGGCAAATCAAGGTCAGTCAACAAAGATCAGTATATTAGAGTACAGAGAAACACACCAATGAGCTGAAAGTTACGACACGCTAAATGGCCAAGCAATCACCCTGAAAGGGCGACACGTGGAGGTTTTCCAGCAGGCCCGGCCTAATTGGGCTGCAAGGAAATCCCATACACTATACTGACAACCCAGCATGTCTCTGCATACTATAGGAAGACTGAAAAAACACTGACGACTGAATGAGGCCAAAGGGCTCATGTAGATGAGTGTATAAATTTGGACGCATGCTGTCCGATTTTTGATCATGTAGCACACGGACAGCACACCGGCCCATGTTATTCAATAGCACTGTTCAGATGAGAAAGATTTTTCTCTTGGTCCGACCGTCCATGAGTAAAAAAATTGCAGCGTGCGCTACTTTCTTAGTCTTGGATGAGACTCACACATTCAAGTCATAAAAAAAAAATCAGATCCCACACAGAACATCCGAGTGCCATCCGATCTTGATGGATACAATTCTATTATTAACCTAGGAAACTGTATTTGATCACGTACATGGTTTAGATATTAGAAAATGGAACCCTCAAATCATAAAAAACGGAAAAAATCAGATGAAAACCGTCCGAGTTTTTTTTAATGAAACTTGGATGATTTTGCAAATGCTCGTCTGCAGCCGACCTGAGGCCTTTTCACAAATCTTTTTTGGGGATTATCGGAGACATGTCTGAGTTTGAATTGAATGCAGTGTAATGTTGCATCCATGTTCTGTCTGTTGCAAAAACGAATACGTGAACAGTCTGAGGCAGAATACACACATTAGTGATTTTTCTTGTATACAAAAAGCAGATTTTTTTTCGTCAGGTTGCTGGATCCGATTTTCATCAGTGTCTGCTTTTACCATCAGTGTTTCACTAGTTTTTGTCATACGCAAAAAAAAAAAAGATGTCTGTTTCCCAATCTTCCCATAGCAAATAATGAAAAACAGACAGCACAGGAAAGCAAAAAGGATGGCATCTGTGTACTGTCCGTGATTTGCACGGACCCATAGACTTGTATGGCTGGTTTTTGATCCGTGATATGTCTCTGTGATCTTTTTACGGACAAATGGTCCGGTAAAGAAACACAGACATGTGAACAGCTCCATAGACTATACTGGGTATGAGTTCTACCTGTTAAAAAACGCTTTTAGAAAACATACGTGGTTTACGGACAACTGAATGGGCCCTAGTAGTGGTGTTGGTAGAAGACGGGCAACAAAGAGTTTAAAGCTGAAAAGTGTAAGTCAAAGTAAAGCTACATTTGGGTAATAAAACACAAAAAATATGAGAATGTGCCAATGGAAGTGCAGATGAGTGAGTATTGTAGCCTACAGGAGGCAGGATTGTTACTTTCTTACTCTTCTAGTTTTCTAAGTTTTTTTCCTTAACCTGTCAAGATTGGATCAAATTGTGGCCACAGAATACTTTTTGCCTCATCTTAACATTTATACATTTTTTAGGGAAATTGGAATGTGAAAAAAAGGAATTATAGTAAATATCTGTGTTTACAATTTGATTTAAATTAAATATCTTTTTTTGCCATTTTTTCAATATTTTATTATGTAGTTCATAACTATAGAGGTAGTCAATATTTAGGGTTTTTTGTTCTTTTATTAATGGTATTTAATGTAAACATTTTTCATGGAAAAAATAATTTTCTTACTTCTGTGACTTTTTTTTCTAAACTTCATTGAACTTTATACTAGTTATTTTTTTTTGTCCCAGTAAGAGCTCATTCAGACATCAGTTCTTTTCACGCATTTGAAAAATGGTCCTGATTTCATCAATAATTTTGTTCAGTTTCATCAGATCTCCATCAGTTTTATTCTCATTTGGTACGAGTTTCATCAATTTCTTTGGGATGAGAATTAAAAAAAGAAATTCTACCTTCTTATATCTAGATGTCCGTGAAGATGGCATTCAATTTTTTTCACAGCCTCAAAGACTTGCTTTGCCGATTTTGATCTAACTCTCTGATCAATATCGGACAAGTCTCTGATTTTGGGCAGAGCACTTGGTCCTCACAAAAATAAAAATCGGACACGTGAACAGCCCATAAGTTATACTAGTTAAAAGTGCTATCCGTGAAAAACATGGATAGAATTCGTATTCGAAAAACAGACATTTGAATGAGTCCTGATGCATTGGAATACCTTGGTTTTTGAATACATCACTCTTATATATTATCTTACAGTAACTTATTAGCAATAGTTTACTTAAAGAGGTGCAAAGGCAGCATCCCTTTTTTATAACCTTAGCTGCTATGGTAGCTATTGGCCCTGGCCCTTTCAGTAATGGTGGTAGATATTTCCATACTTACCAAAACTTGAATAATCAAAATTGGGAAATTTAGGCTGTCACGTTTGTGGATCGTGGACCCACTTCACCACGGACTGGGGAGAGCATAGAGAGGTGTAACTAAATGCCCACCTGAGTTTTCACTAGAGCCCCTGATGATGGGGTTAGACTTGAGCCCAGGTGGACACCAGGTGCTACTCCAGGACAGATCCCAATACCACAACAGCTGACCCCACGGGTCAGGACAGTAGAACAGACTAGGAGTCCAACGCAGGACCGGATACAGAGGATTTAGATGTAGCCGCTCGTTCAGATGGGATGGATACTGAAACTGGTACTGGCAGCCAGGGATTCAGGCTCTGGTACTACCAGAGGAGTTTCGGATTCAGGTACCGCTGGACAGAATGAGAACAGGAAAGAACTGGTACTGGTACAGATTAAACTGGACTGGTACATGGACCTGATCACTAGCTAGCAGCTTGCAAACTGACTAGCTACAATTGATGCTCAGGCACCTCTCAACAGGTGGAGGTGCCTTAAGTACTAAGTGCCTCCCAGCTATAGGCTGGGGGTGCAATAGGAGTGTGCATACTGTCAATTTAAAATACAGGAAGTGCACATGCGCGCCCTAAGTGTGCTGCCAGAGGACCTGTGAGGCGCGCACCAACCCTGATACACAAGAGCCGCTGCGGAAGCAGGAAATCAGCCAGAGTTGTGAGTATCTCAGCGTCTCTGCAGAGACGCCAACTCAGGTGTGGCATAAGCGCTGAATGGAATTCCCCCAAAGTAACACAAACATGCCCACATTAGAGCAGGTTTGCATAACTTCTATCCCTTTCTTGTCTGCAGGACTGTCCTGGCAAAATTAGAAAAGTTGGCTGTTAACTGTTTCACTGTTCAATACTACCCAGTAATGTTAAAGAAGGTGGAAATTAGAAGTGGACTGAAAGTGATCTTGCTCCTGGTAATTAAAGCTCATGGACCCCTTATGAACCACTAGGATTCACTTGCATTCATTTTTTATTTTTTTGCAGGTCGACACTTAGGCCTCATTCAAATGTCAGTTTATTTGGACAGCGTTTCATTAGTGTTTGTAAGCAAAAATAAAGTTGGACCTAAGAGAAAAAAACTATAGTGAAAAGAAATGGACCTCACCTATTTTGGGGCCACTCCTGGTTTTGACTTTAAAATACTGAGGAAACACTGACCAGAAAAATTGATGTATGAATTAGGCCTTAGAAGCTGATCCAATAAGTGAGGGCTTACTAGAATATGATGTGCCAAATTCATTAAGATGTGCATGTTACTTACTGAATTACTTACTTGTGCCTCTGTGCGCCTCTCCAGAAATGCTGCTTCAATCAGGAACTAGCTAAGGAAAAGCTGGCACTTTTGCTGAATATGACGGGCGGGCATAACGACACCTCGTTCCACCCTGGCTCCTCCTCCACCTATGCCCATTTTAGCTGAGCTGTTTCAAACTGGCATGAAAACTCAAAAAGTTGCAAAAATGACTTTTCAAAGAATTTTACTCTAATTTTCAGGCATGTGGTGCAGGAGAAGAATGTAATCAACACCATGGATGGCAAGAAGAACAAACAAATCAATTTTGGAACAAATAAAGCCAGACATGTCACTCAAAGCAAGGATCACCTAGCTACGACTTGCCTACTTTGGACACATCATACAAAGAGAGCAATCACTGGAGAAGGACATCATGGTCAGAAGAATAGAAGGAACAAGACGAAGAGGAAGACCAGAAACCTGATGGCTTGATACCATCAAGATAACGGTGGAGAAGACCCTGGTGGACCTATCTAGGCTGCACAAGTTCGATCTTCCTACAGAGCGTTCATCCATCAAATCACCTTGGATCAAGATCGAGCCAAAGGCCACTAAATAATGATAAATATAATTTTTTGTCATAAAAGCTTTGATGAATCGGCCCCTTAAAGGTTTAGAACAGTTAGCACTTTCCTAATGGCCAGTCTTACAATGATTGACTGATTTACAGACGTAATTATAGCTATTTGAGGGTATCTGCCTACGTTTCAGGCTGGCTCCTGCATTATATTTCAATAACGTTCACTAATTGGTTTCACTAGACGACTTTGCACAAAAAACAGGTTCACCAGGAAATCATCACGTCATCTGTCTGAGTCTTTGTTTGCATCTATCCTAGTTTAAACATAATTAGTTCTCAACATTTACATATCCGTCCACACTTCACGGTCTGTTTCTGGACAATTTACTGCGAGTGCTTTGGTTTTTCCATGTTGTTGGCTCATTTTGCTGTGTTATAGCACTACCTAGTATTAAAGGGGCATTTTCATCCCAGATATGTATGGAATTTTTCCTGTGTCAAAAACGCAGTGTCTTACAGTTCCAGCCAAGTTGATGGGATTTCTAGAAATCTCATGTCCACTGTGTGTCATGCACAGCGTAGGAAAGACAAAGTGTGACACAAAGGGATGAGGGGAAGGGAGCCCCAACACTTGGGAAAGGGGTAGTGGAGACCTCCTAGGCTGATCAGCAATCACCCTGTCTCCCTTACCATCCCTATATTGGTTCCTCACCAATCGCCGCACAGGAACCTATCCCTGTATTTCCCTAGCTCTTGGCCCTGGATAGGGCAGGGGGGTATGAGCGCTAGTCGATCCCCACTGACAACTAAAGACAGCAAGGGGAGACAGACACAGGGGAAGTAGCTTAGTTTGAGTGGACTTCAGAGAGATGGCACACATGGCCTCTTAGCATCAGAGAGGAAGTAAGAACTTCAGAAGGGGTCATGTGAATATCACCAGCACCTCCCTCTAGCAACAGCCAGTATTTAAACACCCAGCCTGGGTGTCAATTAGCCGGAGGGAAGTAGTCGCTGGGTCCTAGAGTGAGACAGCTAAGAAGGTGTCTGTAATGCCAAACGAAGAGATCTTCTGCAACCAACTGCAGGGCGACTGTCTGTCACATTTGACACACCCGTGACACTGTGCTTCTTTTTTTACTCAGCGTAAAATGACTTGCGGTGTTTGTTTCACATCTAGATGTTAATTTCTCTTGCAGGTTTTTTGTGCAGATTTTCTCATAGACCTTTATTATATGGTGAAAATTCGCAAGTGAAACACGCACATGTGTTTTTAGTGAGTTTACACAGCAGATACAAATCAAAGATGCATGTAATCCGCACATGACTGTATCAATAAAGTTTTGTCAAAGCCAAATACCATGAACTATCCAAAACAAAGTAGATTTATTTAAAACATGACACACCGAAGAGAGACAAAAAACACAGCGTCAAAAACGCGATAAAAAGCAATGAAAAAATGCAAGTAAATAATTTTTCTTAAGTGCAAAAAATCTGCAGCGTCAAAAGCGCACCAAAAACTCATAGTGGGAACGTAGCCTTACTGACCTCTAGTTTAGTTATTAGAAAATAGATTTTAATTAGGTTTTCTTTCCACACCGTGTTGACACATGATGCCTCATCCCTCCCCCACCCCCGTTATACTGTGTTATCAGCAAGTTTAGACTATTGTTGGTGCAGGGGAGGATTTTGGAAACATTTTTGTAATTAAGTGGACACTCGTTACTGGCTGATTGCTACATCGTCTGGTCACATTAGTAGAGGAACCTGATTGCAGGCAGATATTTGATTAATATCAGAGTTACTCAACAGAATTTTTGAAATGTTGTTGCTATGGTAACTTTTGAAGTCATAAACTGTTTTGCATATTTACCAGAAAGGACCTTATACAATATTATTTGCAAACAAAGGCTGCAGAAGAAAATTGTCTATCAAGGTCTAAATCCTTCAGTTTATAAATCTTGCCTAGTTTCAATTCTATGGCCTCGTTCACACAAGCGTATACGAGTGCAATCTGATATTTTATCGGATAGCAATGTTATTGTATGGGGCAGTGCAGATCAGCATTTTTTTTTCTCTTTCTGATTCAGCACGAGAGAAAACTAGCAGCATGCTGAGAGTGTCTGCACAAATCGGATTGTACTCGGCCATTCAAGGCTATAGGTGCGTGCAAAACATCGGACTGCACTCGGATGACATCTGATGGACTAGCCCTGCTTGTTAGTCCTTTTCAATAGTGAGTTGGGAATTACTTGGTGGATCAATTTGAGAATACTGTATGTAATTCCCAACCAAAAAAGTAGCAGGGATCGTATGCCCCCAGTAGTGATGAGCGAGCATGCTCGTTTAACCCTTTAACTGAGCACGCTCGGGTGCTTACCGAGTATCTTCGGCGTGCTTGTATATTATGTTGAAGTCCCTGCGTCTGCATGATTTACAGCTGTAAGGCAGCCTAAACACATGCAGAGATTGCCTGTTTGTTAGGGAATCATCATATGTGTTGAGGCTGTCTAACAGCCGCAAATCATGCAGACGCAGGGACTCGAACAAAATATACAAGCACGCCGAAGATACTCGGTAAGCACCCGAGTATGCTCGGTTAAAGGGTTAAACGTGCATGCTCACTCATCACTAGCCCCCAGCCCTCCATTGCTGTGATTATTCAAGTTTGTTAATCTTTTTGAATAGTGAATTGACAATGTCATGGGCATTGTTGGAAAACCATTTAATTAGCTGTAGAATATATAATATCCAACATTTAGAGAAATGTTTGCAGATTAAAGCAAAGCTATAATGAGAAACCGACCTATTGATTAAATGTAATTTTGTATTATATGTATTTTTGTTTTTATTTTGGCAATTTTTATTTTTTTACATACAGTATCACAATCTGTATAAAAAAAGAAATAAAGAAAGATCTTGAAGTTTTCACACTTGCCACTGGGACCTTTTTAGAATCGAACTTCCTACAGTATTTTTCAGGAAACATCACCTATACATTAGACACAATGATCAGACAAAACCCTATCTTTTGTATTGAAGTGTCTAATGAGCATGCGCAAAGGTCATTGTGAAGGGAGCAGGGTCAGCTGTGAAATAAAGAATTGTGATTGGTGGATCCTGTGTCATCAGCCCTGTATAGAGGTGTTACCTGTCATTGTAATCCTGCCTCTGATGATAAGAAGCCTGCTGAAAACTCTTAAAAAGCCACAATGGCCAGTTTGAAAGTTGTAATATTACTAATTTTGTTTTATTAATTAAGATTACTAATTTTGTTTTAATAATAAAGATAATATAAAAAACATTTCTTATTTTAAAAAACAAATTACATGTAACACAAAACAATGGGTTTAAACAATAGGTAATTTTCTGATGATAGCTTCTCTTTAACCCCTTTGGGACTAGACAATTCTTAATTTTTGCCCTTTTGTTCTTTCCTCCCCTTCTTCCAAGAGTCATAACTTTTTTATTTTTTCGATTAATATAGCTTTATGAGGGCTTTTTATTCTGCAGGACAAGTTGTGGTTTTGAATCACACTATTCAATTTACCGTTTCATGTACTGAAAAAAGGGAAAAAATTGTAAAAAGGGAAAAAATTGTTCCAAATGGTGTGAAATTGTGAAAAAAAACCTGCAACTCTGCCATTGTTTTTTTTTTAGTTTTGTTTTTACACAGTTTAATGTACAGTAAAATGAACGGCCGACATGATTCTTCAGGTCAGTACGATTACGACAATGCCAAATTTGTATAGGCTTTTTTTTATATTTTAAGAGTGAAAAAAAATGATGAAATTTGGAAAAAAAAATTGTCTGTGTAGTCACTTTCTGAGACCTGAAACTTTCTTATTTTTCTGTCTATGGAGTTGTGTGAGAATTTGTTTCTTGCGAGCCAAACTGTACTTTTCATTGATACTATTTTGAGGTTTATATGACATATTAATAATTTTTTATAGCATTTTTTTGTGGGAACTGTGGTGACTGAAAAAAATGCAAATCTGGTGTTTTGATGTCTGTTTGTTTTTGCCGTTTGTTTTGAATAATTTTATATTTTCACTGAGAGGACTTTAATGGGCGCCAATTAGTTTATTGTTTTTCTTTATTTTACAACTGGGAAAAGCGAGGTGATTTTAACTTTTACATTGTTTTCATTTTATTTGAACTTATTTTTTAGTCCCCCCAAGGGACTAAAAGTGGACTGGTATAAATAGCGGTTTCCTTTGAAGCCCAGCCTATAGCTGAGCTTCAGAAGAGAGGAGTACCAAGATGGCAGTGATGGAGACCTTGATAACCGATCTGTTGGGTTGGCCTTTGGGAATCTGCGCGGGCATGTGTTGTGATCCTACTATTTCGATGTAAATACTTTTATGTCCAAAAATGACTAAAGTATTCTTGAAGTGATAACTTTATTGGCTAACCAGAAGAAAATATATATGTTCAAGCTTTCAGAGCACAGAGGCTCCTTCATCAGGCAATATTACAAAATCGATCCTACTATTTAAATGACAGTCAGTGATTGACAGCGGCATTTAAACAGTGAAACAGCAGCAGTCACGCAATCAATAGTAAATCAGCAGGGCACAAGTTAAATAATATAGCAAGCAGTGTGTTGTGTCCCACCTGGTGAAGTGGAAGCCCCTGTTAAGCAACTGTAACACATCACGGACAGATGGCTTTTGTACAGCAAGGTGACACAAATGGAAAAATGGAGGCTGTTGTAACTGGATAGATAGCAACAGGAGAAGCAGATCGGAAACAGATGAAGCAGAGTTGAAGCAACAGACGCAAAAGAGTTGTAATGAAGAAGGAAATAGGGTAGACTTTATGTAGTTGAGTTGAATCTGCAGGACAATAAAATGCGCAGCTGGCACATTGGTATAGCAGAGTTGATTCAGCGACTGAGCTGCATTTGTCAGAGAGTCTTATTGTCGACTTAGAGTAGAGTAGACTGTGGCAGAGCTGAGTTTGTCAGAGACTCCAATTGCAAGATTGTCATGTGATGATAGACCACAGTAGTGGCGTGAACGACAACTCCCGCAACTCTCACTGTCGGAGTCGGGATAAATGGCTTGGGACAGTGATATCACAAGAGCACTTCAGATTACCAATGCAACCTGGCATACGGAGGAGAAGGGGTAGCTGGCAACCTCCAATGGAGGACGAGGCATTCGGCGCTTGATCTAGCAGAGATGAGTAACTCAATGTAACCAATCAATAAAAGCAAGTCAGTTATTATGCAATCAAGTAATATAATCAAGTCATGATTCAAGAAAGCAATGTAAGCAAGCCATTAGCTGCTAGCAAGCTTTTGTACTTAACTAATTAACTTCCAACTTTACACCACGGGAAATAATTAAGTGATTCTTCAATAAATTCTGCTGATTTTCTAAGCTGCAAAACAAACAAACTGAAGCAATATAACTTCATATTGGAAAATAGAATTAAACTCTTAAGAAAAAAAAATTGTATATATTTTTTTCCCGCAGAGTGTTGCTTGCAATCCTCCATAGACCAGTTTAATCTCCTCAAGGGGAATTATAACACTTTACTAATAAATAATGACCTGTGAATACAGTCCTCTAATATCTGTCTGTGTATTCCATTTCTGTACATAGAATCCAGAGTAATTATAGTAGAATTCCCAGAAGCCATATTTCCCAGAAGTAGAAGTCCCATATTTTCTTGCAATTTCCTAAAAATATAATTTTTGCCATCTTTTCAAGATTATTAAAATGATCAATTTTACAACTGAAATTAAATTGGATACACACAGGATAATTACACCAATTACCACCACCAATCCCTACATTAACATGCTCAGCAGGTTTAGCTTGGCTGAATATTACTTATATTCCCTAAAGAGGTGTGAGCTGCTTTTGCACATTCCCATGGGTCTTATCTACAGGGAAAGCAATGAGATTGTGAAGGAAACATAAAAACAGTTGATTGCTTAGATTTTTTTTCAAAAATGGCCGAATATCCTAATGCCTATGGTGGACTAGGTTCATCATGCAGAGGCACATTACATACACCAAGCCTCAATAACACTCAGCGGGAGCCTCTGGATAACACCAGAACAATCATGGCCTAAAACTTTAAAGAATCAATGACATTAACTGTTAAAATAACTCAGACCAGGTAAATAATAATAGAAATGCACACCTACCAACAGTCCCGGATTTAGCGCGAATGTCCCGAATTTGAGGAGCAGTTCCCTGTCCCAGTAGATCGGGGATACAACCCTCACATTTTTGGAAATATTCTATTATATCTTTTCATGGGACAACACTGAAGATATGACACTTTAATACAATAACAGTGTACATTTGTGCCCTCTAATTAAATCAACATATAGCTATTAATGTCTTAACTGTTGGCAACAAAAGTGAGTACACCCATAAGTGAAAATGGCACAATTGTGCCCAAGTAGCAATTTTGCCTCCCCGGTGTTATGTGACAATCTGTGTATGGCATAGTGGAATATATTAATATGACCTTTGCATTAACAATACATTACCCACTTTACTTTCTTGGGTGTCATATTGTGACTTTGTGTTAATAAAGGATCATTTTATGTCACTTGAGAATTGGTTTTCCCATCACTTTACTTCTGTGACCGTCCAGTTATTTCTGTGTACTCGAATAATTGATAATATGGTATGATCCATTAATGCCTGTCTGAGCTAACTCTTCGCTCCCCATGGACTTGACCTTAGTAGTGCAGCAATGTGGAAAGAATTTGAGCTTTTAATTTAGGAATCTGTGGTGCGTGCTCTTTTTTTGAATATTCTATATGTTATATGTACTGTACCTTTGGATTGCAAAACATACTATCAAATATAATGTGCCCAGGGGTACCTCTAGTGTCAATCAAGGGAATATATTGTTCTATCACGTTTCATACTGAATTTAATAATGTTCTAAACTACCATGAATTTGGGGGTACAAATAAGACAGTTATTCCGTAGCAAAAATCAAAATGAGTCTCTCTCCTGGTGGTGGTTCAAGGGACTCCAACCTACATCCTGGTACAGCAAAATATTGCACTTGTTTGCCTCGTTATGTAAGGGGTGTGAACTGGACCTCATAAATCCACCAATACCTGCCTGAAAGCCATCTACCCGACAAGTATCCTGCATTGTACTTGTGGCGCCCCTGAGGGTTCAGTCGCCACAGAGGTACTACATCTAGTGGTGCCTCACTCTCAGGTAAGGAAGGGGTACTGCCCGGGACCCCAACACCCACATTCAACACTACACTACTCCAGGCTGGCTGGAAGGGCAAGATGCGCTATGTTCTGCTGAGCCCTGTCCCTGGCTGGAGTGGGGGGAACCAGAGTGAGGGGGAACCAGTAGTGGGTGTGGGTAGAGGACGTAGCACAGGTGAGCACTTATAGAGTAGGTCTATATAAAGGGTAGCCATCTTAGCGGTGCAGTGAGTGCGGTAAGCAAGTGCAGAAAGAGGAGAGGAGGGGAGCAGAGTCTCTTCAGGAGCTCTGCTCCATAAGTGGGGCCTAGTAAGAGAGGCCCAGGAGGGGAGCAGAGGAGAAAGGCTCCGGTAACCGAAGGGATCCCAGGTGGTACAGTGAGAGCAGGACGGCACCCGTACGCCCGAATCTGTCAAGAGTCAGAGGGATCAGGCCGCAAGAAGGGAACCGGTCCCTGGACTAGTCGTGTTACTTCAGGTCTCGGCTGGAAAACCGGAGGCTTCTGACCTTTATGGTGCAGTCGCCACACTCGCATCCGAGTGGCCAAGAAAGGTAGCCATTTAGGACCAGGGAACTCTAGGTTGCCCTGAAGGATCCGAGGACACCATCTTGGGACTTAGTTTGCGAGGCGCAGGGCAGGAGGGAGAGTCCCAGCGTGGGAAGTCGGCTGAGGAAAGGAACATAAAGAAAGGGGGTCCCGCCAAGTACTCTTGAATAGCCTGAGGGACTGCTGAACCCCTGCCTGGCAAACGCAGTGCGACGCGGGAGTCTGACACCTGGACAGTGTACCCGAGGAACCTAAAAAGAACTGTGAGTAAACTCGGATGACTGCACTCCACTGTCTCTGTCCGTTATTGCCGCTGCGCCATCATCACTCCTGCACTACAATGCCCAGCATTCCACCTACAACATCGACACTGCCCTGGAGCTCAGCCCTACCTGTGGAGGGCTACACCAACACTGCTGCCCTAACATCAGCCCCAGAGGACCCTTTTGGCCGCATACCACAGGTGGCATCACGAACTCTTTATATCAAAACCATCAATTCCCCTGTAAATAATTTTCCCCTTTTTATTGACCGCCCTGGGTCACGGACCGGGTCACCGCCACTGTGACATCTCCCCCAGGCAACGACCGGCCCGGCACCGAGTACCCCACGGCCCAGGGGTCTCGTCATACTGATAAGATTTGGCCAAATATCCTGGCCATGCTGTAAAGCTTGTTCAAGGTAGCACTAGAAACATAGTTTTCATTCTTCTGGATGAGGTCTAATTTGCCTATTTTTTAACCACGGAACATGGCCAGTAAGACATCATACTTTGGCTGGAACTTCTTAATGGGAACCAGTACCACCAATAAAAGATCTATTACTGCTCTTTCTGAAAATACAACATAGCTACTGTACCTTAAAGGAGCTTTCCTGGCTCAACATAAATTTCTGCATTCACTCTATGTGACTGCAAACTGCCAAATTCAGCGACTTTGCATTCTGCACACTGTTAGGATTCCCCTCTTTTTCCAGCTGGAGTAGGTGGTTATGTGAGCATAAGAATTAAATTTGCATAATTGAGGTTATGTGCTGACTAGCAAAATTTCCTACTTATCAATTTTGTATGAAATAGAATATTTGTGGCCACATGACCGCACTCTCAGGCTGGAAATAGAAGGGAATCCAGACAGTGTGCGTATTGCACACTGGCAGAAATCATCAGTCTGTGGTCACAAACAGCGACTGTACAAATTTATATTGAGCTTGAAAAACCCCTTTAAATGCTACCACAAATAATGTTGTAGTGTCATAGATCATGGGATTAATGGGAAAAAATATCTCATATTAGAAGTACATTGTGTGCATAAAATTATTAGGCAAGTGAGTATTTTTGCCAGATCATCATTTTTATGCAGATTTTCCAACTCCAAGCTGTATAACCTTGAATGCTGATTGTATGAAGCCGGTCAGGTGATGTGTATTTGTGTAATGAGGGAGGTGAGGCCTAATGATACAACACCCCTTATCGAGGTGTGCAGAATTATAGGAGGGCGGCGGGTTGATGAAGACTCCATGGCAACAAGTGGGTTGACAGAGTTAAATAATATGTTGAATGTGTGTGCTGGGTACTTTATAAATTGTGTGATAAAGTTTGCTGTGTTTTATCCCTATGGCCAATATTGTATGCCGGTTCTCTTACAGGCTCTGCCTAAGGCCGTCCCTGTGAATGCAGGAGGTCTGTCCACTAGGGGAACCATACAATAGGTAGGGATATAGTTTACATTACATTGCTTAGACATCAGGCAGTCAGTTAGGCAGTGAGATAGTCAGGGTGTAGTCCATGACACGGACAGACTAGTTCTGGGTCCACGACCCTTACAGCACAGGACAGCTGCAGGTCATGTACAAGAGAGAGTGGAGTGTAGAAGGAAGATTGAACAGACAGGGAGACAGATTCCAACAAGCAGATAAAGCGGTGGAGAAAGTGTTATATCAGAGAGAGTTTTCTGAACAGAATGAAGACACGTTTGATGCTCGATCTGGACGCCGGCACAGTCATGGGCTTAAAGCCTACAAGAGGTACTGAGAAGCAGGCCTCTGTAGGGGAAAATTTCAGCTGGGTCGCAGAGGAAGTGGAAAATGGTGGGTCTCAGGACAGGATGAGGACGAACACTGGAAAAGCACATAACAAAAGCCTTAAATATGCCAGTAAAGGCCTTAAAGATTAAAGAATATTGACATGGCCCCTTCCTTACCTGACCTAAACCCTGTGGAGAACTTGTGGCCCTTTTTAAATGGGAGATTTATGGTGAAGGAAATCAGTCACGTCTATGATCAGTATCTGGAGGCTGTGGTTGGTGCTGACCAAAAAGTTGATTGTCAACAGATTAAGAAACTGACGGACTCGATGAATGGAAGGCTTATGGTTGTTACTAAAAAGATGGGTGGCTATACTGGTCACTGATATTTTTTATAGAAATTTCATAAATGTATTTTGTACATTTTGAGTTATTTGGTTAATAGTCTCACTGTAACAGATGAAAATAAATTGAGATAGAAAATTTAAGTTTTTCATTTAGTTGCACAATAATTCTGCACACTAGTTGTTGTCCAATAATTCTGCACACTGTGACGCTGAGTCACTTCTCACAGTCAAGCCGTGAGATGGGATAGTCAAGGAGTCCGAGGTCAAAAGCCAGGAGGGTACGTCATAAACAGAAGGAAGAGACAACGAAGGAAGATAGTCAGATGAAGTTCCGAGATCAGAATACCAGGTGGATAGCAGATCAGAGCATAAGGGGTTAAACAGACAGATGGTCAGAATGGGGTCAAAGGTCAGGCTACAGAAGATCAATTCACAGAACACAAGGCACAGAGATACAAACCGCACACCAGCTGAATGCATGTCTGGCAGAGATCTGGGAGTAACAGCCCAGTTAAGGAGCCTGGCAATCACCTGGGACAATGAACACCTAGAGATAGCCAGCGCATCCCAGTCTCAGATTGGACGGCCGAGCTGTCAATCAACAAACTGACAGCTCAGCACGCCCCTGTACCAGATTAGACGGCTGAGCTGTCAATAACTGCATCCCAGACACACTGAGGGGTGGAACCGTGACAAACACAAAGATATTCTCCTAAGAAACTGAAAACCCCACTTTAACTTTCTTAAATATTCAGGTTTCAGGTTTATTATCCTTTTGGACTTGACTGACAGCACTTTAGTTGTTCAATATTAAAATTAATCATCAAAAATACAGATTTCCTAATTGGGCACATAGTGTAAGTACAGTAGCCTCATGTATAAAAGATGTTTCACAAAAGAAAGATTCTCGTAGCAATCAGTAAAAGCTTAACCTTCAGTTTCCAAATGGCGATGCTGGTCTCTCTATTATATCTGGCAATCCCTCTGCATGATAAAACTGATGGGTGTTAGTAGAATTAGAGAAGATCTGCCTATGACAAATGCCACCAAAGAGGGCGTTTTTAAGTGGTAACATTAGCTTATATGGGAACCCACATAAGGGTGTTTTTTGGAATGTTTTTTTTTATAAATACACCGCAAAAGTCCTAGACCTTTTATTATCTCTTGAGGGAGGCACTATATTAAAAATATTAACACAAATAAAGGTTTAAGAAAAACACAGCCCTTTCTTGAAGTGTTCTTTTTTAACTTTTTTTTTACCATTTTCTGGGAGCTTTTCTAAATTTTTGGCAAAAATGCTACCAAAATACTCAAAAAGGCATCTTTTGACTCTTCCAATTGACTTGTATTTGTAGCGCCCCGAGGGTTCGGTTGCTACAGGGGTATTGCACCTCAACCAGAGGTGTGATATTCCACTCCCGGGTAAGGATAGTGTATGGACCAGGGCTCAGTTAGGTGCATACACACCCACACTCACCCCATTTCCGGGGGACAGCTCGACAGTGCTCCCATTTATGCAGGCACAACTGACCATGTCCCTGGCTGGAGTGGGGAGGGGGGGGGAACCCAGTGGTGTAGGAGCAGAAGGGGACGGTTTCTGGAGCACGGTAAGGAGCTCATTGAGTGCAGGTCACCTGAGCTCAGACACAGAGAAGCAGATAAAAGGTGGGAGCCATCTTTAGAGTCGAGTTCAGTCGGAGTAGGAGGGAGAGAGAGAGAGCTGACAGGGAGCCGAGGCTCAGCCTGAGCTCAGCTCCAAAAGGCAGGCCTAGAGAAAAGGCCGGGGCCAGAGAGGAGAAGAGAAGGAAGGAAGGAGAAGAGACAGAGGAGTAGAAAGGCTCCAGAAACAAGAAGGCAGAAGGGACCCTAAGAGAGCAGAACGGATAGCAACCATTGCAAACCCGCTTTATATCGGGTGAAGGGTCAGGCTGTGGAAGGGTACCGGATTCCCAAGTTGGTGGAGGTAAATCATCCCTCAGCCAAGAACCGGAGGTCGTGATCATTTGTTGGTGTGACCACCGCCAAACCTGCTAGGAAGGCGCCATATAGGATAGCGGGAAGCGGAGGCCAACGCTTGCCCGACACAGTCCGCGGTAGCTGGACAGAAGTTTGGTCACTGGTGGGGCGCGAGAGGCCAGAGAAAGGACAGAAAGGGGTCCTGTGCCATACTCTTGAATTGCCTGGGGGTTGACTGAGCTCCTCACCTGGTGGACGCAGCACGGCTCGGGCCGTCATTGCTGACAGAAGTGACTTGGATAACAACTGTGAGTAAAAACCCTGGACTGCATCATTGGACTCTGTGTGATTTCTGCTGCGTCAGCACCATCACCCCCAGCATCCACCTACACTGCCCTGAGGCTACACTCTTCCCGTGGGGAGTTATCCTACCCCTGTGCTGCACACCAACACCAGCCTCGGTGGTCTGCCTTGCAGCGGTGGTTATCCCTGACCGCAATCCATGGGTGGCGTAGTCGGACATTCAAAACATTGATAAATAGATTGCCACCATTTGGTCTGACCACCCTGAGCCACGGGATCAGGTTTCCACTACTACCCCCATCAGCACCATACACTAGAAGGCCCGGTTCCGGGTACCCCACGGCCCAGGGGGTGAGTCAGCTTTGGCGTAGTCGGCAGGATTCTGACCAACCCGCCACAAACGGGTATTGCGTGCCTGAAAAGAGACTGTTTCACTGTATTGAAAATGGCGCCCTCCCCAGCAGAACGGACGCCATAATGTGCGCGCCAAAAGATAACAGGAAGCCACCTCCCATCGTGGGCCAGGTCCCAGAATGGCGCCAAAGAAGGAGCCCACCCTCAACAGCCATGAGTGCGGCTGTAGAGATGTCCATCAAGGTGGGGGGGCTGCCCCTGAGAGTGATTGTCAGCAGATTGCCCCAGGACCACCCCCAACAGGGGCGGGAAGAGAAGAAAAAAACCGGGGGGGGGGGGGCAGGGTGTGGTTTGGATCAGTCTCGCCAGATCACACCCGGAGATGGAGAGGAGCACCAACTCCAGCACCCTGGCAAGCGGCCTGCTCCAGGCCGAGGCGACCCCGTACAGCCTCACGGAGCTGATGGCTCAGCTCCCCGCAGAAGACCCTGAGTTCCTGTGGACAGCGCTGGAGGAGTTGGACCGGAGGATGGTCCGGGCGCAGAGGGAAGTCATCGCCGGATGGAGGGAGGAGATGGCCCGGCGGGTCGCGACCCGGCAGCAAGAGACGCTGCCAGCACCCGGCAGTGCGCCTGCCCCCGAGGACAGAGAGAGGAGACCGGAGGAGGAGAACAGCGCTGCCGCGGAGGCAGGTAAGGCTGACACCCCTGTCCCTGGTCCTGACACCGAAGGCTTACCCCTGGATCCCGCCGCGGAGCCAGATGTCCCGGGAGCCGCTGCAGCTTCCATGCTCCCACCGCATACACCTGGGCCTCAAGCCGCGAACACCGCCGCTGAGCCGCGCCCCACGTCGTGCCCCCTGACCCCGGGTGCGGTCGGAAGCGGCCCGCTCCAGGTTCGGTCGCAAGGCCTGACCTTCCCAGGCGCCTCCCAACCGTGTGCGCCCCCGGTCCCGAAGCCACCACCCCTTGGGACTGACTTGTACAGCCAGCTCGCCGGACCCGATGGAGAGTTGGTCCCTGTACCAGAGGGATGGGTTCACCCCAGTCAGTGGAAAAACCTGTCTGCAGAGGCCGAGGCCCCGCTTGCTCTGCTCTTGCCCCGACCACGGCCAGTCGCCGTCTCTCAGCTCCAGGAGGAAGAGGTCCAGATGGGATGGGACCAGACCGGGGAGGATGTGATGGGGTTTGCACAGGAGACGTGGGTGGCCGCAGTCCGCAGGCGAGAGATCTGCGAGCAGCTTGCAAAGGAGGAGCGGGCGTGGCGCAGGAGGAGGGAGCAGCTGCAGGCCCGGAGCGCGGAGGAGAAGACAGGAACCCGCCGAAACCCTCAGGCTGCACGTGGTCTTAAAACTGCTGGGACCATGGTAAGATTCCATCAAGAAAAAGGGTGGGGGTTTATCCGGGACTCTGCCACAGCCACAGACCTCCATGTTGACAGGAGGGATGTGGAGGGTCATCTGCCAAAGGGACATCCGAAACGGGAGCTGTTCCCGTGAGATCGGGTAACATACACCCGGCATCGAGGCCTGAAAGGGTGCTACGCCCTCAATGTCCAGAGGTTGGAAGAAGGATATTACCATGAGCACTACTATCCAGAGGAGCCGGACGGGTCTGAAGAGTATGACGAGGAGGAAGAGCGTGCACAAGGAGGACGCCGCTACTAAAAGAAAATGTGAGTGCACTGTACATAGTTGCCCGTTAGGGTACAGGAAGAAAAAGTTCACCCCGGACGGGGACTGTTACCTGACTGTTGCTTGTTTGTTTGTGCTGAAAGCTACCCGAAAAGAGTCTGAAAAGTATCCGGCTGAGGACTGGGAGCAGCCAACTTTTGTGAACTATCCGGCCGAGGACTGGGAGCGGTCAACTTTGTAAATAATTGCACTTCTTAAAGTGCCCCCTACTGGTTTTATAAGAAACTACAACTGACCTCAGAACAAAAACCCTTTAGAGGTGGCCGAAGATGAGGTCCAGCAGCTGGATCAGCTACGCCCTGCAGCCACCCCAGGGCCTTCGTTGAGGGTTTACGAACGGGTCCCTCATGTTTGTCTGTTACTTGTTTGCAAGTTTGCACCTTATTGAAAAATGGACACCTGGTCGCAAGTTGCACCGCGGCTAGTACAAGAGAGTCCACTTGAAAATGTTTTATGTGAAAAGTTTTATATGCCGAGATGCTTTGTATGATGCTTTATATGATATTTGATAAAAGAGTTCCAGTGATATTAAAAGTGTACTTATAATGTTGAAAAGAGAAAATGTTTCCCATAAAGGGAAGTGACATGCAGTTGACAGTTTAAAAAAAAAAAAAATAAATAAAAAAATTTTGCATGCCCTAATTGTCATTGTCTTTTGCTCTGTTCCAGCCCGCGGACGTGCTGTGATTTACCAGGGGGCAATGTAGCACCCCGAGGGCTCGGTTGATACAGAAGTATTGCATCTCAACCAGAGGTGTGATATCTCACTCTCAGGTAAGGATGGAGTGTGGATCAGGGCCTCGACACCTGCATGCATTACACCACATTTCCAGGGGGCAGGGCGACCGATATGCTCCAAGTAGAGCACGACAGTCCCTGTCCCTGGCTGGAATGGGGGGAGGGAACACCGAGGAAGGGGGAACCCTGTAGTGCAGGAGCAGGGAGAGAGCAGTTCCTGGGTGCACCTAGAGGGAGGTATAAAAGGTGGGCACCATCTTAGATCAAGGGAGAGTTCAGTCAGTTCAGACAGAGAGAAGAGGGAGCAGGAGGTGGGAGCAGAGGCTCTGCATGGGCTCTGCTCCGCAGGCAGGTCAAAGAGAAAGGCCGGAGCCTGGAGGAAGCAGAAGGAAGGAGAAGGAAGGAAGAGGAGCGGAGGAGGCTCCAGGAACAAGGAATGAAGGCACCCCAGGGGTGTGGACCGGCGAGTCGCCACCACACGCCCGAATCTACCTGTGTAGAAGGGTCAGGCCAAAGGGGGAGACCGGTCCCCGAAACTAGTGGAGGCGGGGAACTACCCTCAGCTAGAAACCAGAGGCTGTGACATTTCACGTGGCGCAGCCCCTCGCTACACCCGCTAGGAAGGCATCATATAGGGTCAGGGAAACTGGCGCCAAGGTTTACCAGAGAAGGCCCGAGGCAGCCGGACAGAAGCGAGGTCACTGGCGGGGTATGACAGGCCAGAGAAAGGACACTCAAAGGGGGTCCTGTGAAACGCTCCAAAGTTATCTGGGAGTAGGCCGAGCCCCTCACCTGGTGAGCACAGTGCGACGTGGGACGTTATGACCAGCTGGAGTAACGTGGATAAAGAACTGTGAGTAAATACCCTGGACTGCATTACAGGACTCTGTGTCGTTACTGCTGCTCCTGCGCACCATCACCCCCAACATCCACACTTGCTGCCCTGAGGCTAATCTCCTCCCGTGGGGAGTTATACTATCCCCTGCTGCACTCCCAACACCAGCCTCAGCGGTCTGCCCTGCAGCGGCGGTTCATTCTGACCGCAATCCACGGGTGGCGTAGTCAGACATTCAGCATATAGACTGGCCATTTGGTTTGACCCAGGGGGCGCGTCATATTATAAAATATAGAGTATCTTTACATCGGAAAATGACTGAAGAATAGTCAGTTCACTTCTTTTAACCACTTGACATATTCAGAATCCTGAAGTGGTTAAAAGACGCTCAAAAGACTTAATATATGAACAGCATAGACATTCATGGGTTTATTTTCTTGATTATTTCGTAACACTTTTTCAGGGGGGTTTTGGAGTTGAACCTGTCTAAAAAAGACATTGTGTGGACATGCCCTTAGGATGTGGACACATGTTGACCTTCATGGTCAGATTCAATTCAGGTTTTGCGTAGGGTTTACCTCTAATTCACCACCATGTACAGTAGAACATGTTATGTTGTTTTCTAGATGACCTGGTCAAAGCGACACTGTGTAGCACATTTACTATTGTTTATGCGCCTTAACTTTTTTTGTTCAACTTTTTTTTTACATATGTATTATGGTTTTTAGATCTTATTTGTGCCACACTCAACATTGGGTTTCACGTTTTAGTTAAGGGTGGAATTTACAGTAAAAGGGTTTGGTTTAAAATGTGAACACATGCTCCAAATTGCACCACCATTTTGTCTAAAGAATGGTGCTTACCAATAAATGGTATAAAAATAGACAAACAGGTTCAAAGATGCACCAAATTTATCATCTGACATAAGCATGTGAAACATATGATGTACTTTCAGACTGTCTAATCAAAATTGACGTTGTCTAAATTGTTTAATAGACAAGATTGGTAAATTTCCTCCAATATGTTAACTGATTTTTTGATTTTTTGAGAATGGAAGATGCAAGAGAAATGTACGGCATTCCTGTACTCAACGGTAGAAATATTATGTTTTCTTGAAGAAAATTGCTCTTTAAAAAGCCACCTAAAAATTAAGTCTCAGAACAAACCGCTACAGCTTATCTACAGCTTATCTATAAGACGGTGACATTTATAATGGCTGGAACATAGAGAGTTCCGTCAGAAAACTGATTTCCTCTTAAGCTTTATCTGTGACCAAAATCTTAAACTGCCATATCAGCTAATTATCTGTTATTCTGAGTTTTGTCTTTCCCATGAAATGCGAATTATGTTATAGCCGAGACGACTGTCATTATTGAAAGAAAGTTAAAAATAGAGCCCAATACTCATTATGGTCCTGTGTTTCTAAATTATAAAGGCATAGTCCTATCTGGGACATTTGAGGGTGTCAAAGACCCTAATCAGTTTGTATTCCCAAACCCTTCTCCCACATAGAGACCCCATGTGATGGCAGAAACTGAGAGCAAGGATGAGGTCTCATCACCACACGATTACTGATTAAAAAAAACATGTACTGGTGGCCAAACATTTCTGTGGCCAAGGACACAACATCAACAATACAAAAGTTGTCATATTAAAAGGCAACTTTAAATCACAGGGTTTGGGAATACAGGACTAAATCTGTCAAGAGGATTTATGACTCACAACAAAATTTGAGGAATCTGCTCCAGAGACAGTGAGGGCACCAGGCCTCTGATCTTACATGGATATTGAGACCATAAAACGTTCACACCACTAATCTAATCCAAGTAAGGATTCACTCTCTAAGCTCAGTTTGTTTGTTTATTTAAATGTCCATTTATTATGTCATACCTATACTTTTTTGTGTGCATATATTTGTGTTTCTTCATATATTTTGTTATACCATGCCTGGGGAAGAGACCTAAGATGTCTCGAAAGCTTGCCTTGAAACATCATTTATTTTATTTTTGTTAGCCATTAAAAGACATCATAACTACAAGATTATCTTGTTTTTCCCACTGAGCTCAATCAATTTACTGTAAAACTTACCAAAGAGCTGGGATAAGGTTTGGCCAGACGGTAATGAGGATGGTCCCAGACCAGCCTAGGATGGATCAGAAGTGAAGTTTAGCTCAGCCCTAGTTTTTCATGTTACTACAGTAGGTGAATTAATAAATCAATTGTTATCCATGCATTTATTCTCATGAGATTTAATGTTTTCAACTTGTAATTTTTGGCACTTTTTATATTCAGGCTTTTTGCTTTGCTTTATTTAAAGTAGATAAGTCTTTTCCCACTACAATAATTTACTTGTATCATGATGGAAACCTTTCTACACTTATTTACCTTTGTTACAAGGATGTTATTCCTGCCCCAAGACTATTGGGGCATTGTAACCTGCGTTCGCCTTTATCTCTTCTATTACTTTTATAAATAAATACTGAAATTCTGCCTTGATCACTATTTGGTTTTACATGATTTTACTTTTTCCAGCCCAGAGCGCTGTTTCTTTGATGTAGACAGTGTCGGACTGGTCCACCAGTAACATTGACTCCAGGGGATCCTACTGTTCAACTACATGCAAATATTACATTACACTCATTCTCATGGTAGTTTGTTAATTGGATGATGACATGATTTCCTTGTCTGTACATAGAGAAACAAGTGAATTGTTCCACCTACTGCTCATATAGGTGGAGTGAGGGGCCCACTGGTGAATTCACCTTTTCCCCTGTGGGCCAGTCCAAGCCTGAATGTAGATTCCCAAATTACCAGCATAGACATAGAGCTAAATGATTAAATTGCGGCTGAATATGAAGGTGTGGTTGGAAGCCGCGGTCAGATGTCTTTGTCGAATTGTCATTACTGGAGGCAATGATACAGGGACCAGCGGCTCCTTAGAAAATTATGGGAGGGAGGAAAGCTCTGCATTATTCAGAATGTTTATATTTGTTACTCACCTCTCCTCGCTCCAGCACTGATTGCTGCATCCACTTTCCACCTCGACTTGCAGCTTCCTATTAGGGTACGCTCACACTGGCGTATATGCTCTCATGTGAGAGAATCGGGTCGATTATACTAATAACACTCAGCTCAAACTCTGTCAAATCTTTCGCATGAGAGAATCGCAGCACAGGTGTGAAGAAGAGGGAGACTTAATTTCTCCATTTTCTCCATTGTCTCTATGAACATACAACGTACAATGGACTGCACTATGATGACATCCGAGAACAGACTGATGTTGTCACACAAGGTATGGGAAAGACTAAGTGCAACACGAAGGGATAAGGGGAAGGGAGCCCAGACACTATGGAAAGGGGGAGTGGTTACCTCCTAGGCTGATCTGATATCACCCTGTCTCCCCTATCGTCCCTATATTGGTTCCTCACCAATCGCCGCACAGGAACCTAAAACCCTGTATTTTCCTAGACCTAGGCCCTGACTTGGGAAGGAGGGGGGAAATGAGCACTAGTCAGTCCCCTCTAACAATGAAGACAACAAGATAGACAAATACAGGGGAAAGTAACTTAGCTTGAGCTGACTTCAGAGAGATTGCACCCACGTCCTCTTAGCACCAGAGAGGAAGTAAGAACTGCACTTGCTCCAAGCTGTCACAAGGAAACATGTGAATATCACCAGCGCTGCCCTAAAGCAGACTGAAAGTATTTAAACACCCAGGCCAGCTTGTTAATTAGGGCAGGAGAGAAGTGACCGCTGGGTCTTAGAGTGAGACAGCTTCCAAGAAGTTGTCTGTAATGCCAAACGAAGAGATCTCCTGCAACTGTCTGTCCCATCTGACACACCCATGACAGATGTTTCACACGCAACCATAGACTTGTATGGGTGTGCGTAATCCGAATATCGGAGGCACTCGCAGCAGATTGTTTTCTCATGCCGAACCAGCAAGAATAAATAATCGCAGATCTACACTGCCTCAGAGTATAACACTGTAACACTGGGCCGAGTGTTATCCTCTAAAACATTGGATAGCACTCAGCCGTGTTATTCGCCATTGTGAGCGAGCCCTTACTCAGAGAGTGGGGTTGCCATGGCCAATGACACTCCTGTGTTCTTATCCTGCTGAGTCATTTAACCCAGTTCAGGCGGCAGGTCGCTGTTTGAGTAGTCAGGTTGTTGGCATTCTAACACAACCCTCAGCTGGAATCCGGTGCTTCCTCTTTCCTACATCATGGTTTCAGTCTGCTACTTCTTGATTTCCACACTGCTACTCTGACTCTGCTACTTCTTTGTACCAGCAATGCTACATCACTTGACACTGAGCTAGATCTGCTACACTAACCATCGGTATGTCAGCTTTGCTACATCAGTCACTGCTAGTCCAGCTCAGGTAAAACAGCCAGCGTTATTTCCCAATCATCATTATTTCAGCACTGCTATGTCAGCCACAGTTGCTACGACCCTGATATTCGGTGATCAATGTTTCAGCTCTGCTACGTCAGTATTGCTGTTCCAGGTCTGCCACTTTAGTCATTGCTGACCCAGCTCTGCTACCTCCTCTACAGCCCATTCCATCTTCAACACCAATTTACACCACCTCTGCTGTACTGCTGAATTAGTGCCATATATCTATGTTACTCAAAAATTGCTCAAGAGCTTCGAAGACCCTTCTCACCAGAGGAACATAAAAATACTATTCTAAGCTTTTGGTAAAAAAAAATCAAGACTAAATAACTCCTTTATATATCTACATAAGGGATTTTGAGCCCTGTGTCAAGGGATGTTCAATGTAAAAGTCGTGTAAACTGTAGCCCAAATTTTTGGAGAACTCCTTAACAATTCACATCATGGGCATTGCCATATTTTTTAGGTTTTCTGGAGAATATATATATATATGTGTGTGTATCGCATTCACTGTGCTAGCGTGGCTTGTGAATACGGTATGTGCTGCCAGCAGATCTCTTCCAGAACAGAAGGCATGCCAGCCTAACTCCGGTGATGAGCCAAGAATAATTTTTGAAGGAAAGGGGGTGAGGGGGCAGGAATGATCCTGCAAGGGAACTTTTTGTCTTTCAGATTGAGTTTCTCTTTATAAACTGTATTTTTTTTCTATATTGGACCAAAACAAAGAACAGCTCTAAAATAAATCACTTCAGGCTTAAGGAGTAACAGAATAAGTAGTGATGTAAAATTTTCAACAGGAGCGGATTGTCAAACAAAATTTAGAGCCAAGTGCATAAATCTGCAGGGTTAATAATTTAGAGGTCACTGTATATATTATGTATACATACACACACCCATTCTGTGATAAATTGTCAGAATTCAGCAGCTCCCCCTGGTGGCTAAAATACAATTATTGCAGGTGCAAAATAAATCATGTTTAATATCTACAGGTATGGAATTTAGCTTAGATTTCCAAAATATTACAATCTAGTGTTAAATCGGAATCTGTATAAAATAAATAAAAACATAGCAGGTATTTATCAGCCATACATGGCTTACTGACTATAGATGGTGGTGAGGTATTTTAAAAGTTAAATCCATAATATTTTTGTAAAATTCTGCTTTGTGTCATTCCTGTTATTCCTCCTAGAAATTTATGAGAAAATTGGCAACTGGGTGTAACCATTTCCCTTCTTCAAGGAGCGTGTCCCCACTCAGTCTGACACTAAGGCCACGGTCACACATTGAGTATTTGTTCAGTTTTTTACATCAGTATGTGTAAGCCAAAACCAGGATTGGAACAATCAGAGCTGTGCTTTTTTGTTACTCAGTGTAAACTGACCTGCGGTGCGTGTTTCAAATCCTCAGCATGTAAGTTTCTCTTGCGGGTCTGCTGAGTTTTATGTGCAGATTTTCCCCATAGACTTTAGATGTGGAAAATCCGCAAGTGAAAACTTACATGCATTTTTAATCCGATTCCGCGACGGAAACACATGCAAAATGCATGTAATCGGCACATGACTGTATCACTGAAGTTTTTTCAAAGCTAAATACCAGGAAGTATCAAAAACAGAGCAACTTTATTTATAACATGACGTACCGGGCAGCACAGTGGCTCAGTGGTTAGCATTTCATCGCTTGGGTCTTGGGTTCAAATCAAACCAAGGACAACATCTGCAAGGAGTTTGTATGTGACGCGCCCCTGGGCCTGTGTCGCGCTGCGTTGCGCACGCGGGAGCTTACCCGGAGCCGGATCTCTTGAGGGTTGTAGTCTCGTGGCGGTGACCCGGTCCGTGCCCAGGGAGTCAAACTGAGCGGCGATGTAACAGCGGTAGATGCAGGACGACTACGCCACCCGTTGAATGCAGCTATGGAGCTGCCGCTGCAGGACAGTCCGCTGAGGCCGGTGGATGGATGGTGCAGCGTAGATGGTATAACCCCCAACGGGAGGGGTATGGCCTCAGGGCAGCAGATGTGGATGATGGGGGTAGCAGGAACCACTCAGAGACGGTGCGGTGTAATTCAGGGTCTTTACTGGTAACAACGTTAGACCCTCCCGGAGTACTTGCTAGTGAACGGGGCCTGGTCAGTCCTTGAGCAGATGGGATCTCCCCTGGCCAGGCGGAGTTGTAGGCCTCCCAAACTGACTGTACTCTTCTGGCTACCTTGCTAGAAGCGGATATAAGTAGCCCACGTCCCTGAGTGTACCGTGTGGTGCTCACCCGTATGGCCGGTGACTCGGGGCCTTCTAATGGCTTCCGCTCCACGATGGCGGTGCTGGTCCCACGCGTGTGACCGTGCCTTCGGGTTTCTGGGCCTGAGGACCTGAAATCCCCTGCCGGTCGGCTTCTGCTGCTGGGTAAGAGTTAGTCCCCACAGCCTCGGACGCCGGGTCCGGTAAGAAAGCTTCTCAGTCAGGGCGAGCTCTGCAGCTGCCAGCCCCTGACTCGTAGTAGTATTGCTTCTGCTGTTTCTTGTCTCTACTCTCCTTGACTGCTAACCCTGCTTCAGCCCCGGGTTTATATAGGGGAAGTTCTTCCCCTCCCAAGACTGGGCAGGAGGTGTGGCATGCACAGGATCCCTGACCAAAGGACCTCCCACCTGCTCTCAGACATAACATTACATTACTGTGGAAACCAGACCCCTGGGGTGCCACATATGTTCTCCCAGTGTTTGTGTGGGTTTCCTCCGGGTTCTCCGGTTTCCTCCCACACTCCAAAGGCATACTGATAGGGAATGTAAATTGTGAGCCCCAATGGGGACAGTGATGATAATGTCTGATAGGTAAAGTGCTGCGGAATATGTTGGCGCTATATGAAAAGATTATTATTATACCAACAAGAGACCAAAACGTGATAAAAACACGTAAAAAAATGCAATGAAAAAGAAACCTAAGAGCACGTGAACACACTGAGTATTTGGTCAGTTTTTTAAATCAGTATTTCTAAGCCAAAACAAGGAGTGGAAAAGTATAATAGAAACGCATCACCACTTCTGTATTTTTCACCCACGCCTGGTTTTGGTTTACAAATACTGACCAAATACTGCATGTGTGCATGTGGACTAATTTTCTTAATCAGGGGTGGATTAAGAGTAGCAAGGGTCCCGGGCAGTTTAGAAGGCGCGGCCCCCCCCCACCTGATTTATCACGTGACATGTCACATGATCCCCTGTGATAGATCATGTGATAGTTCACGGGAAATTAATTTGGCACAATATTAATTGTGCTGCCCCATCTGAGAGCAGCACAATATAGGGGCAGATACCCTGATTCCAGCGATGTGTCACTTTTTCAGCTGCTTGTTGTCATTTTGAGAAAATCACCGTTTTATCTGCTGCAGATCTAGCAGCTCTCTGAATGCTGCGCTCTGTATAGCCCCGCCCACACCACTGATTGGCAGCTTTCTGCCCATGCTCAGTGTACACAGAAATCTACTGATCAGTGATGGGGGTGGGGTCCTACAGAACTTACTAGTCATCTAGTGATAATTACCTTCTGACAAATCAATGATTTTATCAAAACAACACTAAGCAGCCCAGTAAGTGACACATTACTGGAATCAGTGCCTCTAACCCTACATTATGCTGCTCTCAGATTAGGTGGCAAAAACCTGATGACAGATTCCCTTTAAAGGAGCTGTAAACACAAAAAGGTTTGTATTAAAAAAAAATACAAGCCATTTGTGAAATTAACTTTTTTTCATTGTTAATTCACATTAGACTGTATCTTCAACACTTTTGTC